>NC_072435.2:98615000-99215000 GCF_028878055.3 Symphalangus syndactylus
TCTGGGAAAGTTCTTAACCTCTCTAACCTCCAGACTCCTCAACTACAGAAAATGAAAAAACAATATCTCCATCAAGAGCTTGCTGGAAAATTCATATAGTGTTGTACATAATGTGATTAGCAGACTCCTTGATGTAGTATTTAGTAAATGATAACTGCAGTTTTCAATTCTTCTTTTGTCTTTAAAACATACATCTTTTAAGATGCACTTCCTTAATTAAAATTTTATGAGAATTGGCACCTAAATATTTACGTAGCATTTCTGTGGTGTAAAAGGGACGTGGCCTTGTTGATTATTTCTTGTGCATTTTTCACTTTGCTAATTGCTCCTATCAGTTCAATTGCCTCTCTAACAGACTTGCTCTTTCTTGTCAAGATTTAAGTCACATGCCAACATTCTAGCAGAAAACAATTTTTATGACAAAAATGGTTTTCCCTCCTTTAGAACAAGAATTGCTGCTTTAAAACAATGTCCCCACTGCATGTTTTCAGCTGGGGACTGCTGGCAAAATTTATTAGATGTTCTACACTACTTTTTTTTAATTATACTTTAAGTTCTGGGGTACATGTACAGAACGTGCAGGTTTGTTACATAGGTATACACATGCCATGGTGGTTTGCTGCACCTAAATCTCTGTGCAAATAAACTTTTAAGATTCAGTTGTAGATGTATATAAATGTTTCGACATATAGCTATATAAATAATAATCTCCACATGGCAGGCAAGATCATTTGATTAGTGCATGATGAAATTCAGAATGTATACCTAGTTTTTAAAAGGAGGTGTCAATGACTTGGTTATTAACCTATACACTGCATTCTGTGGTTAAAGCACTAGCTTGTTTCTTTTGGAAGCCAATTGATATATGTTTGAAGATGTTTTGGTACAATAACAATAACAACATCAACAACCAAATATGCATTGAGATACTGTCATTTACCAGGGGGCTAAGTTTTATATTTTATATATATTCTATTGGCTAAAATAAAGACATACGTGTGGTGCCCTGGGAAGGCCTGGAAACTTGGTAGTACTTACAGGTTTTTGGAATCTAAAACTATTCAAACAAAGTCAAGCCTACAAGTTTACCGAGAGGGCCAAATAATAAACAAATGCTACTCATCTCCAGGAGAACTGGGTGAGAGAATGTTGAAGAGTTGGTGGAAAGGGAAATGAATGATCTTTGTAGAGCAGCCTTGGAACATTTAAATTTCCAAAGATAAATAGTCTAGTGCCTAATTTTACAAGGAAATTATAATGAAAAAGCAATTGTTTGAAATGACCAGAAATACAATTTCCATTACATTGGAAAATGGATACATTTCTAGCAAATTAATTGAGTCCGACTGAGAATGTTTAGAACCCACGAGTTCCTACACATTTGCTTCTAATTCTAAGAGAGTCTCTTAGGTTTACTTTTTGTTTTTGTTTTTGTTTTTTGTTTTTTGTTTTTTTTTTTGAGACAGAGTCTCGCTCTGTCGCCCGGGCTGGAGTGCAGTGGCGCAATCTCGGCTCACTGCAAGCTCCGCCTCCCGGGTGGTTTACTTTTAATATTAATCCTTAATTTGCCTACACGAAGCCTGTCTGTCTTTCATTTTACACTGTTGTTTTTAAGGGTAGTAGCTGTCCTCCCCTACTTCTTTTTAAATTCATCAATTTCCCAAATATGAGCTCATTCAAATCTAACTCACTTTTCTCTCCAGCATGCGGGTCACATGAGTAGACTAGGAGAAAAGAAAGATTTCAGAAAGCACAATTCTTTTGAGGAGTCACTGTGCCTGCTGCAAAATTATTCGAATGAAAAGATTTTTTTTTTTTTTTTTAGGTAAAACGACAATTAAGGTCGACCTCCTCCGCTCAAATTAAAAAAGAGAAAAAGGAGTGTAATGAAGAATCTGACTCCTTCCTCTAATTTTACAAGTTCAATGGTAATCTAACCGTGCCATTCATTTACAGAAACCATTAATTTTACTATGTGGCTGAAAGTAGTAGGCCTCAGCTTTCATTCTCTTACTTTCCCCCTCCCTTGGTCTTTGTGTGTGCACCTGTTCAGGCCACTTTAGCATCCCATTTGTAAAACTTTGGGTAATCCTCTGGCACTAACCCTGGTGTGATAATACTTCTGTTATTCAGCAGCCTAATTACAAAGGACAACACAGATAAAACACTTCAGTCCTATTTTTTAATAGCTGATTTGCCAATTTCGCCAAGCTCCATAGAGAATGGTCTCCAAACCTTGCTAGATTTCAATTTAATCTGAATTTGTTCAGCACACGGAGCTCCAATACCTCAGAGCAGAACTTTTTTGTTAGATTTTTGGACACCTCACTCCTTCTCCCACCTTCACTCCTTTTTAATGGTAATATAAACAATCTATGTGCTTTTTAGAACGTAGTTTCATAATATAATTGGAGTGTTTTTAAGCATTCCCCAACATCCATTTGAGACAACTGTTGATACCTTCAATAACAAAACAATCAGAGAATTAAGGTGTTAGGCACCAAAGAGTTACTCTACTTAATTAATCTGGATGAAAGATGAGCTGGTAACACTTCCTAATTTAACACATTTTTTTGAGAGCAATATTTTCAGAAGTAGAGGTCATTAAAAGTGTATTTAATATTTTGTTCTGGCTTAAGATGAAAAAAAAAAGAGAGAACTATTTCTAATTCATAATAAACCACAGGAAAGAATCATTACTTTAGTACAGATAAGCTTCCCAGAATCTGAGTACTTAACTCTGCTTCTTTGATCTAGAAAGGAGCTGGAGATCAGGCAATATGAGATAATCTTATAAGTTCTGGATATGTCCTGGTCGGGTAGAAAATATCTTGAAGTTTTGAGGGATTGACTAAATCTCTCCCTGAAAACATATTTTGGAAGTTTCAGAGGGTGCTGTGCAACTAAAGGGCAGCTCCTGCCGCTTTCTTAATCCCTTCATTTTGAAACCCCAATAACTCAAGGGAAATTTAATACATATGTTTCTGATTCGCTTACACTGCTTCATCAAAATGGTGTTTTGTAAGAGCTATTTGATATCTAGGAAGCCTTCTCAGTCTTCTTTCTAAGCCTTTTATTTTGCTCCAAGAAATCACGTTTTCTTCGTGTTCAGCAGAATTGGAAGCAGGGAAGGCTTAAGTTAGGTTCAAGGTCATACAAAATCAGTACAAGTTTGGAAGTTGGCAAACTATGTTGCTTTCCTCTGTTACAGCATAAAGCAAGCAGAAACTCAACAAGTGAAAAACCAAAGGGTATTATCAAAAGGAAATGCCATAAGTTAATTTCACTTAGTATTCCATTTAGTAATTAATCAAAACCTATATTTCTGCTTTCTTTTTTTCTGTAGTTTTTTTTTTTTTTTAGATTCAGTAGGTACATGTGCAGGTTTATCACATGGATATGATATGTAATGCTGGAGTTTGGGTTTCTATTGAACCAATCAACCATTTCTGTTTCCTAAGATCCTGACTGTCGTATATTAAATGACTTTAAAATTTAAGCATGTTCATTCCATTTTACAGATGGAAAAATCTGTCATAGACTAAAGTGGTTCATGGTTTGCTTTGGTGCAGAGACGTTGTAATTTGCTAAAAACACCAGCTACTCTGAGTCATATAACCATCCTGACTCATAGAACACTGGTGAGAAACATGCAGCAGAAGAGACATCCACTTTGGATCCTAGCAGAGCCTGTTAAACCTGGGGGATGTTACTGTTTTGGCGGCAAGTTCAAGATTTGAAATTTGAATACTTAATCATTGCAGTTCTCTAAAAGAGTGATAATAATTGAGAAATATCAAAGTAAGGCCAGCTGTCGGAGAGTGGTTTACAATAATATACTGGTTTATAATAATACTTACTGAGCACCTACATGGGCCAGGCAGCATTGTTCTAAGTGCTATATGAAATTAATATCTTTCAATTCTCATATAATTCTATGAAGTAGAGACTTATTTTTATGACCATTTTTTTTTAATGAGTAACATGAGGTTCAGCAGTTTAGAGGGAAAGTTTATTAGGCCAGGTGTGACTGTTTCAGTTGTCTCTAATATTAGTGCACCATTTTATTCAACAGGACATGATTAAAATGTTTAATGGATAGTCTCAAATTTACACGTAAACACTGTAGGTAATGTTATGAGTTTGATATTATAAATTAAAACCCATTATTATCTCTGTTGTGACACTAGTAAATACTGCAGTACTAAATATATGTTTTGCAGTTATATCCTTGACCAGTTGGCCTTTGCCAGAGTGTTCTGCCCTGCACTGATTAGGTGATATATCTTATTAGTTTAACATGTTTCTGAGGCTATTAGGTTTTGATTCCTAGGGAGCATAGCAACTGGGATAGAACTTACAAACAGATCAAATTTTTCCTAAAGATGAAAATAAGAAGCCACAATCCTAGAATGTTAGGAGAATTTTCCATGAGGAAACACTGCTTCAGAGGTACACTTCTGTGAAGATGGCTGAGTTCTAGAAGGTTCATTCTAGATATTTTGTTATTGTTGTTTCCCAACATCTACCACAGTGCCTGGCATGTAGCAGGCCCTCAGTGAATTTTTGTTGAAAGGAGGGATAGATGACTAAATAAGAAACAGGGGCCTTCTATATTCCCCAGCCTGGAGTTGGACATTTATTAGAAGACACTTATGGGACAGTTGGCAGTTTTTGTCTCCGAGAACTTTGCTTTTGCATAGACTGATATGTGGAGAATTAACCAGTTGGTTTTACTATGTTAATTGAGTTGAAGTCGCCTCTTTCCTCTTCCCACCAAAATCAGTGGTAGAGAAAAGTGCTCTGCCATGCAATTTGGGGTAGCCAGCTTCCGGTGGGTTTTCTCCTCCTGGGATTCATGTCTCTGCGAAGTCTCCTCCTATATGGAATGGGGCTGACCTATGCATTTAGTAAGATATTAAAGCAATGATAAAGTGTGACCTCTAAGGCTAGGTCATAAAATGTAGCTTCCATTTTGTTCTCTCTAAAGTCACTTGCTCTGGGGGAAGCAGTCACCATGCTGTGAGGACATGTGAACAGCTTTCTGGAGAGACCCATGCAGTGAGAGTCTCAAGAATCAACTCGGCTGGGCACAGTGGCTCAAGCCTGTAATCCCAGCACTTTGGGAGGCCGAGGCAGCTGGATCACGAGGTCAGGAGATCCAGACCATCCTGGCTAACACGGTGAAACCAAGTCTCTACTAAAAATACAAAAAATCAGCCAGGCGTAGTGGTGGGCACCTGTAGTCCCAGCTACTAGGGAGGCTGAGGCAGGAGAATGGCGTGAATCCGGAAGGCGGAGCTTGCAGTGAGCCGAGATGGAGCCACTGCACTCCAGTCTGGACGACAGAGCGAGACTCCGTCTCAAAAAAAGAAAAAAAAAAAAGAATCAACTCAACAACCCCTTGAGTGTGCGATCTTCAGGACAGATCTTTTGGCCCTAAGCAAACCTCATATGACTGCAGCCATGGTTATCATCTTGACAACAACCTCACCAGAGACCCTGAATCAGAACCACTCACCTTAGCAGCTCCTGAGCTTCTGGCCTAAACGAATGGTGAGATTTTTTTAAAAGAAAGTGTATTGTTGCATTCAGCTGCTAAATTTTGAGGCAATTCATTTTGCAGCAACAGTTAACTAATACAGAATTGCACTGAGTGACACAGAGTCAGCCTAGAACACTTAGGAAAATAAATATGTACTGTCAACAGACATCTCTTTACAGGGCCTATCTTCTTCCGATTCACACTGGCCCATAAGAAATCGGTAATGAGACTCCAATATTTCACATGAGAATTAGACCTAACAATATATTTTCTTAGTGATGCTTCACATGGGGTGGGTGTAATTTGTAGAGATTTTATTAAGAGTGTGTGTGTGTGTGTGTGTGTGTGTGCAGGGGTGTGTGTGTGTGTGTGTTAAAGATTCCCAGTCATCTTGATTCATAGTGAAATTTATTCTGAAACATCATGAAAATTGGATTCTGGCATCTTGTCTACTGTGTGACATTGGTCAGGAAACTTCAACTCTCTGAATTTCAATTTGCTTATTGAAAAGTGAAAAACTTAAAGTGTCTCTTAGTTAAAAGTTTTATGAATAAAATATATTAAAAAACAAAACAAGGCCTGAAGATGATGGTCAGTATTTTTGGAATTGAAAGACAGTTACCTGGAAAACCTCCGTTTGTCTGCAATTGACACTGAAGAGATTTTAAAGTGAGCATATGTGTGATATTATCTACCTGTTACCCACACACACTGTATTAGAACCCAGAGCCAGCAGGGAAGCTTCTGCACAGATCTCAAAGGATAGCAATGGAGCAAGTCATCAGTGTAGATAAACTATTCTGAAGATTAGCTATCAACAATTGAATTTTTCTTGCTAAGATTTCATTCTCCATGACTTGTTTAGCGTGGTCTGATGCCTGAAGGAAGAAAATTCAAATGCACTTGTTTGTTCCTAGTATCAGCCACAGCATGATCTCAATCAGGTTTTTTTGGCTTCATGGAGGAAACGTTTCTGGCGGCACAGGGGAAGTGAATGGCTATGGCACCTTGTGACATTGGATGGGATTCGGGAGGAGGCACAGTCACCACCGAATTAAATGCTGAAGGCTTGAGGAGCTTCGGACAAATGGCCCTTAGAAGAAACACAAATTGAAATGGGAAGTTTGAGTCCTTGCTCCAGCGCTTACTAGATGTGTAACTTTTGGTAAAGTATTTAATCACTCAGAGTGTCACCCTCTGCAAATGGGCCTAAAAAAAATCCACATCCTAGAGGTGTTGAGAGATCAGATGAAAATCCCCATAGAAGACATTAAGCATGGGGTTCTGCCCATTGTGCTATGTAAATAATGATCTCCAATATCATAATAGTTATAATTACAATTCCACCTATGATCCAAGTGGTTTGATTATGAATACTCTCTTTGGAGATAGGCTTTAGGGAGGCGAAGGCATTTCCCCCCCCCAGAAAGATACCTACATTTCAACTGGGATTTGTAGAATATTTACAAATCCCACCTTTAAACCAAACCAGAGAGAGGACGTGGATTCTTTCACATTAAGAAAAACAGAAACTTAAAAATCAATGTATGATTTTAGAAGACTTATTTTATTAGAACCAATGGATAACTTTTTGTTTCTGAGAGAGGGAGGGCTCTTCATGAGAGAGACAGTAATGTCATTATTCATGCTGTAAGCCAGCCCACTTCAACTGCTGGTCTTCACAATGCCTACAAGTGTAAAAAAAAAAAAAGGAATACAAAAAAACCACTTGCTTCCTTTTTTATGAGTATTGACATTCTTGTGCAGTATTAGGAGAGCTAATTTAGCTTCCAGTTCTAAGAATTTTTGAATCTATAGCCAGTAATTATTGGCATTCAGGGGTACAAAAGAGGAAAACAAAGCCTGCAAATTCTAGCACATTCATGTGGGATTGGGAGCTGAATTAGGATCCTCACACCCCATTGAATGATCAGCCCCCTATTAGAGCTTTATTAAAATGGTAATGATTATATGCCAGCTATAGGCAGGCAGCCGCACCTGTCAAAAACTACCCCGATTATCCTGTTCATTGAACTGTCTGGCTCTTGAATCAGTGTCTCAGGTTTACTCCTCTGTGAAGTTTTTTTCCCCCTTGCCTCAAATTAAAAAAAAAGATACAAGAACAAACATTTTCTTGGAGTCACAGAGTACTCTTGTCGTTCTCCTCATTTTTTTTTGTTTTTTTTTTTTGTATCTGGTATAGAAAAATGATAGAGAAGCTATCCTCTCTTTGGTTTGGGATAGAAACAGGAGAAAGAGACAGACAGAAAACATGTAAAGTTCCATCTAAAAAAATTCATGTTAGTAGAAGAAAATGCACGTCTGTAATTAATCTGGAAACTGGGATTATTCGATTGTCAGCCACATGTACTATGATGAAGGGGTAGATTCTTGTTATTTATACATCAGTTACCTAGTTTAGAGATCTGTGTCCTTCGTTTAAAAGACATTTGGGGTTTTCATCCATCTTTTGCTTTTAGAAATGCATAAAACAATAATGGATTTCATTTGAAATCACCTTTTTTCCAAGATTGAAACAACATTGAATGCACAATATTGTTTTCTTACAAGACCAAATCTTGTCCTCACCAGGAGGAAAAGTGTCTTTTAAACTATTTGATTTATTGGTTTGTCATAGAGAAGAGCCTATCAGTAGGAAAGGTCTCTGGCGGGTTGACTGTCATCACAAGTACTTGTAACAGATGCTGTGGTGGTAACTGATCACAGCACTTGCAGAGAAGGATCAATATGTGGGGAAAAGCAGATTTTTTTTGTTTGGTTTGCTATGTTCTTGTTTGTTAGAAAATAGCTTTCTCTGACTAGTAAAATTTCTTGGGGATACCACAAATGATGTTAGTTTCCTCCAATATCTACAGGGCTCAAGAGATTTCTATTACCTCTTAGCCATAAGTCTTAGTCACTGGAGAACAGAGCAGGAAGTAAATGAGTTGTTTGTTTATCATTCGCTTTCTGGTAGGATGTTCCTGGGGATATGCTTTGAAGACGCAGGGAGCTGACAATAGACAGAACTAATCTCAAATTCCTTACACACACTCTTTTGTTAGCTTGCACGGGGGAAAATAACAGCACATGAATTTGGGATGTTGTGACACTTACCTACCAGAGAGTAACCTTCGAGTTCCAGTCCTTTTGATATTACAGCATGAAAATATTCACCACTAGGTCTAAGTTAACAGACCTCTTAATTACATGGAGCTTCTGCTTGCATTACTATAACAACAGAATAACACCTTTTACAGTAATTCACAATTCATCTGAGACATTCTAAGAATGCTATTTATTTATTGAATGACTTCAGTGCAACGTATTCTCCTGCCTTCCCCACATTCATCACCCAATCTCTACCCTCCCCTATCCAGCTAGTATTAATAGAATATCATGAAGTACCAACTGAAGAATTCTCAAGCCATTGCTGCAGCATTTGTTAAGGACTGTATCATGAGATAATCACATATAGAAATAAGTTATTACTTCACAGTCAAGATTATTGCCAGGGCATCTAAGTGGCCAAACCCTTTTCACAGTCCTTGACCTTACTATAGCATGAACGACTCTTTGCCGCTCTGTCCAGAAACACTTAGCCTGACACCTGTGTGATGCGCCACCATCCTGGGTCTCCCTCTTCCCTGTTTCACTTCTGACTCCTCTCACCACTTCCTGTCCACATCTCTGGACCTTTCTTAGGGCTATGACTTTGGCATCTTTTCTCTTTTCTGGCCTTGCATAGGGCTCTGTTTCCTGCATCCCTTCTCTTTTCTTTCAACATTTCTTCTTAGCATTTCTATCTTATCCCATGATTCCTACTATTTCCTCTATAAAGAAAACTACGAATCAACCTCAAGCCAAGGCTTCTGCAGTCATTCATTTCTCACACCTGGTTTCTTATTTTTCAAGATTGTCCCATGGGTCTCCAGTTCAGCTTGACTATGTCTGAGTTGGTTGTTGTTAAACCTGCTTTAAGGTCTATAGATTCAATCTCTGCAGCATTTTACAGCAGGATATTTTTGTGATGAACTGGAGAGTACATTCCATTGTCCCTTCCCTGCCATGCCCATTTACACATTCTATCCAACAATGACTGCCATCCAGATGGCAGTAAACAAATTCCACAGAACAAAACAATCTTTAGTCTTTGAGTTCGAAAGCCAAGACTCCAAGAGAACTCAGTGTAAACATTATATTTGGAGAAATTTGTAGTCAATTTCAGCTCCCCTATGCACATACACTAGATAAGGATGTCTTGGGTTGGAGGGAAAGGTGAGAGGAACAAAGGGGATATGAATAAGGAGGGAATTAGGTGGGCTCCAGGACAAGGATACCAGGACTGACCACATTCAGGACTTGCACAGCCTGCACTCCTGGGGACAGACATAATCCTTAACCAAGCCCATGAACTGCAGGTATCTGAGCCAATGTTCACTGCTCACAGAAGCTTCATCTCAGCAAGCAATATACATGGCCATGCTAGGCAGCTCTATTAATGGTTCTTCATGATAGCATCTGGTGCTAATCTGTGGATAGTAGCCAGCAGAAGTGACTCAAGACTTAGATGTCCTAAGTCCTAAGACTTTGCTCAGTCCTCTGTGTAGGCAGCCTCCTTTCACTGACTTTGCTAACCTCTACTCTCCCACTCACCTCTGAAGTTGGAGAATGGACTCTGGTCTGTATACTTAAGCGAGGGCATGATGCTGTGGGTGGAAAAGTCCAAAGTGTATTTGGCTAGATATGAGAGGGATCTGCTCAAGATTTTCCTCCTGGTCAAGACAGTAGTGGGAGAAACAACTTGCCCCTAAAATCTCTTAAATCAATGACTTTATTTCTGCTTTCCTTGCCACTAGCCTATCTCAGGTTTTTATGACCATCTGACTTATGCCATTACATCCTTGGTTCTCATTCCTCCCACCTATTTTGCCCTTTGCTGTCAGGCTAACCTTCTTCAAGCCTGGATTCTTTCAAGTTAGTTCCCTATTAAAACACTTTGAGTGGTTTTCCCTTTCATATTGAATGAAGTTCAAGCCCCATTCATGGCTTTACTATATAGGTATCAAAACCAATCTTACCTCCTACAAGCCTTAAAGGGAACAACCCATTCCTGAATCTGTCTTAATCCATAGACCACAGAGGCTATTCTTCCCTATTATCTCAACAGGATTCAGTTTTAGGTATTTCTAGATATTCATTCCTAGAGGTTCATTTAATTCATGAGTTCTTTCCCCTGGTACCTTCCTTTCACATAAAAAGCTGGGAGTCATCTCTTCCTCCTCTGACTTTCCACAGCTCTTCGTCAGCACCTCATTTATGACCCTTTTATCTTTAAATACATTATATGTACATGTTTTATTTATTCTCATAAATGGTGTGACCCTTGAAAGTAGGAACAGAATAGATTCCTCTTTAAATCATCTAGAAAGCCTAGATGTTGCCTGCCACATAAAATTCAAGATACACATTTGTTGGAAAAAAAGATTATTTCCTTCATTAAATATCTGTGGTTTGTGTCATGTGTCCGGTTGGATTGAACTGTTGTTAATGTGTTCTGAAGTGATCATCTAGTAAAGCTGTTTAATTCCTGAGTTAAGTAGTGTTGAGTATAAAAGGTTAGAAGCATTTAAAAATGTAACATCAAAGTTAATTTTATTATTCTATGGACTGCATACAATCAATTAAAACAATTTAAAGTTGTAGTATTTAATTTTACCACAGGTCCAAAATCTTGGGGTGATTTTGACTTCACTTGTTTGTATCTCAGAATCAATTGGAAAATCCTGCCAGTGTTTCTTACCACCTCTGCTGCTACTCTGTTTAAAGCTGCCACCCTGTTTTAAGCTGCCACCAACTATCACCTGGATTATGGTAATAGCCCCCTGATTGGTCCCTTCCCTCATAGTCTATTTCAACACAGCAGCTGAAGTGATCCCATTAAATCATAAGTCAGATCATGTCATACCCACATTGGAAACCTCTAGTGGCCCCATCGTGTTCAGAATAAAGTCTAGTGCTCTCACACTGCTCTACCAGGCCTTGCCTGTTCTGTCTCCAGCCCCACTTTATCTGCGACCTCTTTTCCTACCTTGCCACTCCTTGGTAGCTCTGATCCCTTCACACTGGTCTCCTTGCTGTCCTTGAACACACCGGGTACTCTTCTGCCTTAGCTCCTGTGCCCCATTGTTCCTTGCCTGAAACACTCCTCTTGTAGATTTGGGTAGGACTGAGTCACCTGCTTCAAGTCTGCCTACATGTTACCTTTTCAATAAGATCTACTCCCAATGGCCCTGTTTAAAATTGCACTGACCTTACCTTTCATTCCCTACAATGCATTACCTTCCAACATACCATACACCTCACTTATTTATTATGAGAATTTTATTTTTCTGTCTTTCCCTGCTAGAACAAAATTTCCACAGAGGCAGAGGGTTTTTATCTGTTTTGTTCAATTGATGTGTCCTAAGAGCTTAGATCAATTCCTGACACATAGTAGGTGTTCAGTAAGTATGGAGTGAATAAATGCCATAATATTAGACTTGAACGGGAGGACTTTGAAGAGCTTCTGGTCTAGTGGTTCCTGATGTGAGGTCTCTAAAAGTCTTAATAGAACAATTTTCTGAAAACCTAGTGAAAATTGCACATTTGACCATGATAAGATTGACCAGTTCTGTGGGTCCCAAACTGTGCGCCAGAGATCACTGGGGTTGGAGGTGGGGTGCTGAAGTGAACTCACAGGGGCACTGAGGGATAATTCTAAATTTATGGAAAACACAGCAACACTCAACATCTGTCAAACACCAGGCACATTTCCAGCTCAAAGTAGTTCACTGTCTCAAAATTAGATTGTGCTCCATTTCTTTTGCTAACCTATTCTTGTAAAACTGAGTTTTTGGCCATTGCTGCAGTAAAAAGCAATCAGGGGCCATGTGAAAGTGAATGTAGAACAGGAAATTATCTGATTACAAGGTTTGTAAAGGCATACAGTGCCCAACAAGCACACATTTTTTGTTAGTAAATAATCATGGTTTTATAAGAATGGAATAATTTTTTTTCAATTTAGGTGTATTTTTTATTAAAATGGCTATCATTTGAATAAAAATTCTTAGGACATAAATGCCTATTAAGTTGTTCGGACCCAAGTACTTAATAAACAGAATTTTTAGATATTTATTTTGGCCTTGAGGCACTGTGAAAAAATTTTTGTGTCCTCAAGGGTGCCATGAAAGGAAAAAATTTGAGCACCTCTGGCCTTGACTTACTAACGTATGATTTTATTGATTTCAGTTACAATCATATTAAATTAGCTTGGCAACCTTGTGGTCTCATATTTATGAAAAGTTCTGATTGGCAATATCATAAAGATTTTTAGTAGAAAATAATTATTAATGAACAATAGCAAATAATCAATAAATATTTCTTAGATTAACTCTTTCAAAACATAAGGAAGCTGACGAAAAGATATTTAAAGGGTCCTTGGTGGAGGATGGGTGGAGAAACTTACATCTTGTTCAAGGCCCTGGTTTAACACATGAGGAAGCTGAGACCTGGCACAGTTTAGTGACATGCTTGCAGTCACACAGCTGGTGAAGGAAGAACCAGGGCCAACAACTAGTGTCTTGCCACTTTTCCACTGTACTTCAATAGGCTTCCTCCTCGTGTCTATATGGTGTTTATAAAGAGATTTTTAAATATATTGTGATGTTGATAGGCAAACAATCACTGTACATCACTGTACATTTTCTCTACTAAAGAGTGTACTTTCCTCTCAATGTTGTGTCCTTACAGCCTGGCAAAATTACTGGAACATATACTAAAAGTTTATGCTAAATTGAATTATTTATGACCATTTAATCTACAGATCATACTTCTTAATCTCAGATATATATTGAAAATAACTAACCTAACTGGAAAGTTAGAGTATCACTTAGTTTACAAAAGAAAGCAATTAGCTCTAGTTAATGTGTCAACACATTAAAAATTGAGTGTGTTGAGCCGGTGGGTTTGGAGATGATTTTAGTTCATAGCACTTCTTGTGAAATGCTAGAGAATACAGAGAGCTATATATAGCACTGTCCATTAAGAGAAACATCTGATTAAGTAGACAAAGGCTTTAGCATTCTTTATGTAGTGCATGTCTTAGGATTCGAATATAAGAATATTTTGAATTTCATCCTAGGCAACAGAAATACCAGTCTCATTTATGAAATCCAAATCAGTAATCTGAGAAATGTGTTGAGTTAGTGACTTTAAGTATTTAGAGTTGTATACAGAGTCTTTCAAAGATGAGAAAATATAGAAAAATGCCTGCTGCTTTAACATTTTGCACTGTACAGATGGTTCCCTGGCCAACATAATTTTCTCTCTCATTTTGATGATACGGACTGGAAAATGTCTCAACCAAATTAAGCTAATGGAGGTCAGTGTGTGGTATGTGCCATTAATTTGAAAAACAAGGAGATAGATAGAGGAAAGACAGGTAATGATTTGTGACAGAGGCACCCAAATTTGATTTAAACAATTCAATTATCCTTTTTAAAGTCCCCCAAAGAAATGTGCTGCAAAGCCCTTCATTCCACACTCATGCGGATGGGACACAAAAGCTGCTTTTGATAATAGCTCCATATCACTTCCTCTGTGACACGCTGTGGGGACTGCAAGCCACAAAACAAAACAAACACCTTCATGTCCTATTGTGAAAAGTTCAAGGTGGTCATACAGGTGAAGAGCTGTCCTCGTATGACCTGAAGAACAGGAGATTGCAAGTTGCATTTAGAAAGGCTTTCTTAGACAACTTCCCTCTGGAAATATTGGGCCAATATTGCCAAAGCAGTTCTAGCATTACAAGAAACTTATTTAAGGAAATTTCTATCTGCAACTGCCAAAGGATGCAAGGAAAATTTATGATTCCACCATGGCCTCAGAATGGAAACCAATGGAAATATGTACACTTGTCGAGCACATAGACCCTGAAAGGAGAATCACACCCTGGCCCTGTGGCCTATTAGGTACCTAACCATGGGCAGATTGGTTAGCTCCTCTAAGCATCATTTTTTTAATGTGTTAAATGGAGATAATATTAAGACTTACCTCATAAAACCCTTAGAAGGATTAAATGAGGTAACTCATATGCAGCCCTTATAAACAAATGACACTTGTGTAGGTCAGAACTAACTTACTGAAGATACCAGAGAAACTATTTTTAAAAAAATAAAGACTTCATATATTATTGGTTTTTCTTATTTTTTTTTCCAAAGTAGATATTTATTTATTTATTTATTTATTTATTTATTTATTTATTTTTATTACTATTATACTTTAAGTTTTGGATACATGTGCACAATGTGCAGGTTTGTTACATATGTATCCATGTGTCATGTTGGTGTGCTGCACCCATTAACTCATCATTTGGCATTAGGTATATCTCCTAATGCTGTCCCTCCCTCCTCCCCCCACCCCACAACGTCCCCAGAGTGTGATGTTCCCCTTCCTGTGTCCACGTGTTCTCATTGTTCAATTCCCACCTATGAGTGAGAACATGTGGTGTTTGGTTTTTTGTCCTTGCAATAGTTTACTGAGAATGATGGTTTCCAGTTTCATCCATGTCCCTACAAAGGACATGAACTCATCATTTTTTATGGCTGCATAGTATTCCATGGTGTATATGTGCCACATTTTCTTAATCCAGTCTATCGTTGTTGGACATTTGGGTTGGTTCCAAGTCTTTGCTATTGTGAATAGTGCCACAATAAACATACGTGTGCATGTGTCTTTATAGCAGCATGATTTATAGTCCTTTGGGTATATACCCAGTAATGGGATGGCTGGGTCAAATGGTATTTCTAGTTCTAGATCCCTGAGGAATCGCCACACTGACTTCCACGATGGTTGAACTAGTTCCCACCAACAGTGTAAAAGTGCTCCTATTTCTCCACATCCTCTCCAGCACCTGTTGTTTCCTGACTTTTTAATGATCGCCATTCTAACTGGTGTGAGATGGTATCTCATTGTGGTTTTGATTTGCATTTCTCTGATGGCCAGTGATGATGAGCATTTTTTCATGTGTTTTTTGGCTGCATAAATGTCTTCTTTTGAGAAGTGTCTGTTCATATCCTTCGCCCACTTTTTGATGGGGTGTTTGTTTTTTTCTTGTAAATTTGTTTGAGTTCATTGTAGATTCTGGATATTAGCTCTTTGTCAGATGTGTAGGTTGCGAAAATTTTCTCCCATTTTCTAGGTTGCCTGTTCACTCTGATGGTAGTTTCTTTTGCTGTGCAGAAGCTCTTTAGTTTAATTAGATCCCATTTGTCAATTTTGGCTTTTGTTGCCATTGCTTTTGGTGTTTTAGACATGAAGTCCTTGCCCATGCCTATGTCCTGAATGGTATTGCCTAGGTTTTCTTCTAGGGTTTTTATGGTTTTAGGTCTAACATGGAAGTCGTTAATCCATCTTGAAGTTCTGGCCAGGGCAATCAGGCAGGAGAAGGAAATAAAGGGTATTCAATTAGGAAAAGAGGAAGTCAAATTGTCCCCGTTTGCAGATGATATGATTGTATATCTAGAAAACTCCACTGTCTCAGCCCCAAGTCTCCTTAAACTGATAAGCAACTTCAGCAAAGTCTCAGGATGCAAAATCAATGTACAAAAATCACAAGCATTCTTGTACACCAATCACAGACAAACAGAGAGCCAAATCATGAGTGAACTCCCACTCACAATTGCTTCAAAGAGAATAAAATACCTAGGAATCCAACTTACAAGGGATATGAAGGCCCTCTTCAAGGAGAACTACAAACCACTGCTCAATGAAATAAAAGAGGATACAAACAAATGGAAGAACATTCTATGCTCATGGGTTGGAAGAATCAATATCGTGAAAATGGCCATATTGCCCAAGGTAATTTATAGATTCAATGCCATCCCCATCAAGCTACCAATGACTTTCTTCACAGAATTGGAAAAAACTACTTTAAAGTTCATATGGAACCAAAAAAGAGCCCGCATCACCAAGTCAATTCTCAGCCAAAAGAACAAAGCTGGAGGCATCACGCTACCTGACTTCAAACTATACTACAAGGCTACAGTAACCAAAACAGCATGGTACTGGTACCACAACAGAGACATAGATCAATGGAACAGAACAGAGCCCTCAGAAATAATGCCGCATATCTACAACTATCTGATCTTTGACAAACCTGACAAAAACAAGCAATGGGAAAAGGATTCCCTATTTAATAAATGGTGCTGGGAAAACTGGCTAGCCATATGTAGAAAGCTGAAACTGGATCCCTTTCTTACACCTTATACAAAAATTAATTCAAGATGGGTTTTTCTTATTTTAATAATTGCAAAAACAATTCAAAGTCTGCATTTCATCCATCATTTGGGAACTTCTTTGGAAATCAATATATGTCATCTCCCACCCTGAAAAGAATCAAGGGTCATTTGCTTACCTTGACATCATGCAGCTTCATCTAGAGAGGTAAAGCCCATGTATGAGTTAGTGATCTTTTGAAAATGCTGCCTAAGAGAAGCACCAAAAAGAAAGTCAGAAAGGTCCATTAGCATCTTTCTAGCATCTGAAACAGGACAACCTCAAGAATATTTCAGAATCTTTTAAAACGCAGGCTTCGCAAAGGGCTCCACCTATAATAATGCCTACAGGGACTGCAAAACCATCATGCTATCCTACATATTCACGGAATGAATACAAGCAATTGGGTGGATTTGACTGAGCAAAGACTGGAGTTGTAAGCAGTATCTGGCACATAGTAAGTTCTCAATGACTGGAAGCTAAGGTGGTGGTAACAAAGATAACAGATATAGCAGAAGGGAAAGCACATCTTAAGAAGAAAACAAAAAAGAAATTCAGTTAGAATTGTTTGTCAATGACAATGTAGATAATAAAAAAATTGTTCATCCTACCATAAATATTTGATCTGGAAGTAATTTTTATTTAACTACTGTATCCTAAAGCTCCACATTTGCAAGGGCTATGAGTTGAAATATGACCTGGATATAATGCTCCAAAATATTAAATAGCTGATCATATTTTGTGGGACTCCTAGATGGAAAATGCAAACACATAGTTCACTTTGTGACAACTTTGTGATGTGGATTACTTAACTGAACAATTATTGAGCATTTACTCATCTCCATGTGTTTAGTCAACCAAAAATTATCAAGAGGTAGAAATAGCTTTGTAGCGGCTCTTTGTCTAGCAAGGGATACAGATACACAAACCAATAATTTAAAAATCCAGTGGAGGAAAGAGGTATTTAAAAGAGCATACAGATACTGGACACTGAAGACATTCAGAGGCCAGGACTGGGACTTGGAGGGTAAGCTAAGGAGTTAAGAATTTTTATCACTTTGACCATTGCCTACTTTGTCAAATACGAAGCCAATTATAACAGATATTTCTTTCAGAGAACACTGAAAGAATGAAGAAAGTATATCATCCAAGGAAAGCACAGTTTTTTCTTTTACTTAAAATATAAGGCATTTTTCTTATGATTTTAAAGTAGTATACTTGGGAAGCCATTTTCTAGTGCTTCCGTATTTCAAGCAAATAGGACCAATTCTCAACAACCTGGTTATAGAAACCCTTTTTTTCTAAAACCCTAATATAGATTAGAAAGTTTGCATGATGTTTTATAGACAACTTTCATTTCTATGGACTGAGCAAATATACCAAGTTTTTTGTGAAGAAGAGAACATGCATCTCTTGAGTAGATAAACCTATTGCTGACTCTTGGCGCCAAATGCCCACTTTGATTAGTATTTCCTCTGTTTTCCACTACAGAATATTTTTGCCAGATGGAATAATTTACCCAATCTTGCCACACATGCAATTTTTTTGTTTTGCTCAAAATACATTTTTAGTCTGATTCTCCATATTATATGTAATTTTGGTTTTTGCTTGGATGAGAAAATCAAACTGTCTGTACTGTTCTCTGTCTGTTCAGATCCCCAAGGCAGGGGGCAGAGGCCCAGTGTGTCTTGCCTGTGGATCCATACATGCCATCCCCACGGGACTGGCCCAAACTTTGGCGGGCAATCTTGCCCGCAGAATCGGTGAGCTGATGATGAATGGCTGTGAAGGCTTTGTGATTGCTCAGGCTCCTTTGTGGGGCTGGACAATGGAGGAGGACACAAGTCTGGCTCAGGAGAGCAACGGATAAAACTGCTGGGCAGGATGGCGGGCTCCTGCCGACACGACCACTTGTTGACATTGAAAGAATTTCACAACAACTGAGCAGAAACAGAAACGATTCTGTTCGGCAGGGCTATTAGTTGCAACGTGTGGCACCGGAGCGGTCACTCCTGATGTGTTTCCTCACTAATGAGCTCTGAATGCCCATTAAACTGGGCTGCTATAGGCCCAGAACCACCCGGACAATGGCATGCATGAATGCCTTCCCCTGTTGCTATTGGTTGGCCCAAGGAAGAAACAACTGGTATCACTCAAATTTAAACAGAGTTGACAGTACAGTTAAATGATCATTAATTAGAGTTTGTGAGCAGATAAAGACTCAGAGCCATTTCTAATGACAAGATAGGTTAGCGTGACTCACTTGGAAGCATAACCCAGTCTGGCTCTGCCCTATTTTTTGGGCCATGTGGAGGGGCTTACAAGGGATTTTAGATAGGGTAAAATAATCTGTATAATAGTGTGTTGGAGAGGACAAATAAAAAGGTATATAAGGCAAAGGGGTTTTTGGATGACTAGGAATACCTCCCAAGATAGTGGTGAGAACTGATTTCAATTATACATTCAAAAAGTCTTCTGGGATGTGGTAATGAGGTGGAAAGAATGAGAGACTTTGATTTAAACCCAGGTTTGAATCCTGGCTCTTAAATAGAATTGTTGGGTAATCTTGAGAATCATTTTAAACTCGGGAGCCTCCATTTCTTCACCTGGAAAATGGGATAATCCTAATACCAACTTCACAGGGTTATCACAAAGATCAAAAGAAGACCTTGCAAGTTATGTCGAATCACATGACTGTTGGTGATCTCTCTCTTTTGAGTAGTATACATTATGCATGGATATGCCTTGGGTAGAATGGTCCACTAGCCTGTAGAACAGTAAAGGTAAAAATTGTTCTAGTGAAAGGGCAAATTTAAACTTTGTTTTCCAAACATTTCATTCTGAGAGGAATGATTCAAGCTCCATTAACACCTCAGATAAGCTCAAGAGAAAAGTTGATTACTCTCATAGGCATTTCTCCTAATTGTTCATCTTGTGATAGTTTCTCCTTAAAAATAATATCAGTAGAGCTGAATAAAGAACAATATTTAACAATGGCCATTATCATCAAGAAATTGACATCTTGTTCAGAAAATTAAAAACTATACTCATGTTCATCCTTGAAGTCAACATTCATCCCTAAGCTGGTCATTCCTAAATCTCTATCTAGAACATCATCTGCTCTGCTATGGTCCACATCTAGAACCCAAACTACCCACTGAACATACCTAAATGGATATTTCATAAGTGTCTCAAAATTAATGTCCGTAAAAGTCAGCTTTTGTTGTATTTTAAACTACCCCAAAAGCTGGTGGCTCAAAACAATAACTACTAATTTAGCTGATAATTCTGTGGGTTGGCAATTTTGGCTGGGTTCAACAAGGTGGTTGTTCTGGTGTTGGCTGGATTTACTCGTGTGTCTGTGGTCAGCTGTCTGCTAAGGTGAGGCCTGCCTGGCCCAGAATAAGTCAGGATGACTTATCTCTTCTCCATGTAGTCTTCCATCCAGTAATAGGCTAACCTAGAGTTGCTCACATGGGGCTGCATGGTACCAAGAGAAAGAGCAAAGGTGTTCAGGGCCTCTTGAGGCCTAGAGTTAGAACTGGTATGCCATTGCTTCCTCTTTATTCTATTGGCCAATGCAAGACTCAAGTCCAGCCCAGATTCAAGGAGTGGGAGAAGAGGAGTGAAATGGGTTTCCACTTCTTGGTGGTAAGAACTGCAAAGATTCATTGCAAAGAAGCATGGACACATGGAGAGAAATAATTGGGACCATTTTTATTAACAGTCCCAAACTGGACTCATTATGTTCCTAGTAAAATTTTCCTCACTTTTGTTTTCTCTAATTTGGTTAAAAGAATCAAGATCTTCCCCAAAACCTTAAGGCCATTCTGGGACATTCCGTGTTGACATTTACTGGATGACTAAGTTCATGTCGACCTTCTTAATTTATCTTCATTCAACACTGTCATCATTTCCATTCCAGAACACTCGGTGTTAATCTAGATCTGTCTCATTTGGGACTGAGCCATTACAGTAACCCAACTGATCTCTCTGTCTTACTAGGGTGTCCAAGGGAGAGAACACAGTCATGGGTTCTTAGTTTCTGTTTCTGGTTGGGCCAGTAAAGTCCCTTCCTCATCACTCTTTTCAGAATATGGGTACAGAGAGAAACTAAAAACTATGGCTTCTCACTGCTAAAAAGCCTAAAATAAAACAGAACAATGACAACAACAAAATAAGGCAGGGTGGATAGGCTTGTCTATTGCAAGGCAGGTTGGATAGGCTTGTCTATTGCAATGTATAAAGTTAGCACAAATTTAGCAGCTTAAAACAACTCCTATTTATTATCTCATGATTCCTGTAGGTCAGAAGTCAGGTTGAGGTTTGCTGGATTCTCTACTCAGGGTCTCATGAGGATGTATTCAAGATGATAGTTGGACTATGTTCCTTTCTGGAGCTCAGGGTCTTTTACCAAGCTCATGTGACAGTTGGCAGACTTCAGTTCCTTATAGTTGTAGGACTGAAATGCCTGCTTTCTTGGTGGCCATCAACTAGAGACCACTCTCAGCTCTAGAATTCACCTATTATTCCCGCCACAGGTCTTCTTTAAACACATGAGAGTTTATTTCTTCCAGACCAACAGGAACACATCTCACTGACTTTCATCTTTCCTCCATCCTAGTATGGTAAAACAGTCTTAGACATAATCTAACTAAGCACAAGAGTGACTCTCTCACCATCATTTGCTATATAATGTAACCTAATCAAGGGAGCCATCATATCCATGGGTTCCTTCCAAACTCAAGCATAGGGGATTACACAATGTGTGCACACCAGGAAGTGGAAAGCTTGGGGACCACTTCGGAATTCTACTACATCCTCCTCCAACCCATCTTCCCTGAAAACAGCCATCTCTTTAGGATGCAAACTGGATTACACCATCCCTAGGCTTTTAATCCCTTCCTAGATCCCTACTGCCTATAAGGTAAAGCTCTTCCTTAACTGTTTGAATCTCTCCCTTGAAGATATTTCTCACATAAACAAGGACACAGGGAAAAGGATCTCAGCTTTGGATGTAGCACATCAAATCAGAGAGGTAGATAGGCTAGCAGACAAGTCACAGGCATATAAAGGATCTATTTGAACTCAAAATGTACCACTATCTGTTAGATTTTTTTACTTTATTTAATCATAGCCCCTGTGGACCCTGAGAAATCATCAGAAATAAGACATTTTGAGCCCAGTCTTTTTTTTCCTTTAAGATTCTGGAAAATAAAATGTAAGCACACTACATACAAACATAAGTTCATACTTATTAAAAACATATTAAAACGATTACAATAATCTCCAAAATCTATAGTTATAAATATTCAACATAATTAAAGTTAATCAATAGTAATCAATTTCATATAATAGCTCACTTTTTTTTTTTTTTTTCAGACGGAGTGTTGCTCTGTCGCCTGGCTGGAGTGCAGTGGCGCGATCGCGGCTCACTGCAACCTCCGCCTCCCAGATTCAAGCGATTCTCCTACCTCAGCTTCCCAAGTAGCTGGGATTAGAGGTGTGTGCCACCACGCCCAATAGCTCACATTTATTATGTGGCTACTATATGTGGGTGTTGTGCCCAGCTTATACACATCATTTTATTTAAATCTTATAACAGTCAAATGCAGTAGTTATGAATAAGTGCATTTTTAAATGAGAAAACTGAAGCAGAGAAAAGGCATATCACAGCTAATAAATGGCAAAAACAGTACTCAAACATACGTATCTGTATAAGTAAGATTACCTGTGAGCACTTACAGTCTGGCAACGTGATAGACAGACTCAGTACAGAGCCCATTCCTGGACAAAACGCATACACATATTGATGAAATATAACACTGTTTAGTTAAACACACATAAGTTCAAAATAAAGAAAGATATACTCCGAGATATCAGCATAAACAGCCAGAGTGAAGACTGAACAAACAAATTCAGTACCAATCCAGGGGATGTCAGATTTGGATCTGTATCCCAATAGCTAGGAGTTAGGGTTTCCATGTTTGTTGTTGTTGTTGTTTGTTTGTTTGTTTTTTGAGATGGAGTCTCACTCTGTTGCTAGGCTGGAGTGCAGTGGCACAATCTCGGCTCACTGCATCCTTCACCTCCTGGGTTCAAGCAATTCCCCTGCCCCAGCCTCCCAAGTAGCTGGGACTACAGGCATGCGCCACCATGCCCAGCTAATTTTTTGTATTTTAGTAGAGACGGGTTTTCACCATGTTGGCCAGGATGGTCTCAATCTCCTGACCTCATGATCCACCTGCCTCCCAAAGTGCTGGGATTACAGGCATGAGCCACTGCGCCTGGCCAGGTTTTCCATGTTTATGAAGGAAGAGAAAACAGAGAAAATATGGCCTTGGGCCACTTAAGATGTGCAGCTGAACCTGAGGCATCCACATAAGGTTCTAACCCTGATGGGGCTGCCCCACCACACAAGGAAGGAAAGAACATCATCTTCACACACAAGGTCATGGAAGTAGCAAGGACATTTGTTTCTGCTTGAGGCTCTAGGCAGGACAAA
The DNA here is from genome assembly GCF_028878055.3 of Symphalangus syndactylus. Lineage (NCBI taxonomy): Eukaryota > Metazoa > Chordata > Mammalia > Primates > Hylobatidae > Symphalangus > Symphalangus syndactylus. The sequence goes on from NC_072435.2 coordinate 98,638,367, forward strand.
AAAGTCTCCACCTTCCCCATGAAGTATCAAAACCCAAGCCTGAATTGCCTGCAGGTGTGGTGTGTGAATGTACATTTCCACACTGCACTGGTATTCTAAGCAAAGAAACACAAGTAAGGATTTGTCTTATACAGAAATCTCTGGGCCATCCACCAAAAGCAAATGAATCCATTGTACACTGTATAGAGACTCATCTACCCTGGTGTGTAGAACCCCAAAAGAAGAAAATACATATAATGATGATGTCAAAAATTACAATCATATGAGAGAATGATCTACTGTAAGGGAGAATCAGCAGACACAATAAAGAGAAAGATGAGTACGCCCATAATTTCAGATATTATTATGTCTGAAGGAGATAATAAAATTGAAAATAAGAACCTTAATTTAAAAGATAATATAACATGGATGGAGCTGGAGGTCATAATCCCAAACAAATTAATGCAGAAACGGAAAACCAAAGACTGTATGATCTCACCTAAAGTAGAAGCTAAGCATTAAGCACACATGAACACAAATATGGAAACAATAGACACTATGGACTATGAGAAGGTCAGTGGGAAAGGTTAAAAAAAATACACCTACGAAGTACTATGCTCCCTACCTGGCTGATGGGATCTGTACACACAATGTTCACAATGAAATGGTTATTAATGAAGTAATTCACAGAGAGGGAGTCAAAATATCAAAAAACATCAATAGTAACCAGGAAAATTTCAGTAAAGCAACAGTGAGACAATGTTTTATAAAAATGTCGCCAGACTTTTTTATAAAAATAAAAGTCTGGGCGACAGAGCAAGACTCTGTCTCAAAAAACAAAAAATAAAAGTCTGATGACGTCAGAGGTTTGATGGTGTTCAGTGTCAAGGTTTGCATGGGAATCAGAACCACAGAGCCTGCTGCAACCTCTTTGGAGAGTAATAACCCACATGTCCATCAGCAGAGGATAAACAAATGCATTACATGCTGAAATAATATAGGATGGAAAAATCAGAGAAAGAGATTTGTAAGTATCAACATGGTGAAACTAGAAAAACTTGTCGAATGAACAAAGCAATTATCAAAAGTAGACCTTGAGTATGAAGGCATTTATATAAATTCTCAAAACACACAAAGCAAGATTACATATTGCTAATGGTAACATACGTATGCAGTAAATGTAAAAGTATAGAAGGCTATATAGCCACCTCAAGATAAGTAAGGGTTATCTCTGGGAATGAAGAAAGAGAGTTTAATGGGGAAGATTATCTTCAGATCCATTTCATTTAAAACAAAAGCTCTGAAGCAACTATGGCAAAGTATTTTTGTTAAAATCTAAGCAGTGGGTACAAAGAAGTTTGATATGTCACTTTCTGAGCTTTTTTGAAGGTCTGAAATATATTATAACTAAAATCAAGTTTAAAAAAAACTACACAAAGTTTCTGGCTAATGCAAATACTGAATAAAGCTGCCCCAAATCTTTATGAGTTATAATACAAATAAACAACTATCCCCAACTTTATTACCTGTTTTCAAAATCCTTCTAGATTATAGAAAAAGGATAACTTGCTACATTTTAAACTTGGTCTGTGCATTTGGGAAGAGAGATTTGGCAAGGGTTTTATTTACAAACAAGGAAGATATCCTGGAAGCACTAATTATTAGTCATCTATAGTAAATATGCACATGGATTTTTAAGTGGTGACACCAAATGGGTACTTGGTCACTGTTAGAAGTCATGTTTCCCACATTCTCAGCACCAATAATGACTGAAAGGGCCAGACAGCACTAGGCAGTTCTTGGTTTTCATCAAAACTACATGCTTTAACTGCCAGGAAACTCAGAGTTCACTGAATTGTTGGCATTGCAGTGAATTTAACCTAGTTTGGGGTCTTATTTATTTATTCCTTCTATTATTTAGCTTTTATTTGTGATCCCTTTAAACCAATTCCAAAAGCAATACAAAATAAAAATGAAACATTAAAAAATAATAGAAATGTAAAAAAAAAAACAACACTTGTTCTCTTTGATTTTGTGACTATTCATTGATGTGTATTAAAACTTTTTATGATTTCTTTTTTCTCCTGTCTGAGGGTAATTTCCATGTTTTGAAGTCAATGACTATAAATTTCACTTCTGCAAAAATGCAATTGGAATTCCTACTAGTTGGTTTATTCCAACAACAACCTCTTTTATGCCTTCTATTTAGCCTTCTGTGGAGGTTTACATTATTTACCATTCATTCAGTCATTCATTGATTCAATGAATATTAGTGAGTGCTTACTACGTATATTCAAAGCACACATGAAGAAATTCAAAAAGTTACCAGAAATGTGGTCTCTTAAGGAAAGTAATGGTGTCACGTAAAGATTGCCCTTGAGAAATGGTAGACAGATTCAAAAGCATTGCATTCCTTTTGATTCTTTCAGGGCAGCTCCTCGTGTACGAGTTTAGGGGCATACAAGACAGCATTAGTAGCACTTTTGTTAGCCAGTGGTCTCTCATTCCCTAATGCCCACTCGAAGCACCCTTCAGAAGCACATTTTCATCATGCTAAGAATTCACACAGAATTTTAAGAGTCATGACTCCATTATTCTAATTTCAACATTTACCTACATTTTCACAAGCTTAGGAAAAAAAGAACATGAAGAATCAGCATTTGAAATGATTTCTAATTGTTCTGAGGTAATCTTGTAGAGTCAGAAAATCTACAACTATAAGAACAAACCCTGTCTATTCTATTTCTAGCCTGACATTCCATGGAAGGCTTTGGCAATTCCAGAATTGCTCCAACTTCTGATAAGAGGCTGTGGTCTTATCTGCCTATCAAATTACTCAAAACATCTCTTTATAAATAATGCCCAACTTAAATTTTCATTAACAATAAATAGATGGGATCCATAGGGTTGTGTGCAAAAACCAGTGAAGCGTGTTTTCTAGCCTGTGGATGTGGGATAGGTAGGAGGCCTGGCCAGGATGAGGCCAGCACAAAGATGCAATCTTGGGACTTGAAGGAAAGAGTTAAGTGTTATGAGGCATTTAGCTTAGGAAAATTAGGAATTCGGCTTAAGAATATGCCTTTGCTCCTTTCTATCTCAAATTTTACCTCATTCATTTTGATAGGTGGTCAGATTATTCCCTGATTTAACTACTTCATTGTGGCCAGGCATGGTGGCTTACACCTGTAATTCCAGCACTTTGGGAAGCCGAGGCAGGCGGATCACCTGAGGTCAGGAGTTCGAGACCAGCCCAGCCAACAGAGTGAAACCCTGTGTCTACTAAAATACAAACAAATTGGTGGAGCATGGTGGCAAGCACCTGTAATCCCAGCTACTTGGGAGGCTGAGGCATGAGAATCACTTGAACCCAGGAGGCAGAGGTTGCAGTGAACTGAGATTGTGCCACTGCATTCCAGCCTGGGCAACAGAGTGAGATTCTGTCTCAAAAATAATAATAATAAAATAATAATACTTCATTGCTTTCCCTAAGCTGCTAGATTAAATGCAAACTAAGTCCTTAATTTGGAATGCCACAGACTTCATGATCTGGTCTCTACAGCTCTAACTTCATGTCTCCCTGGTATGCCAAGTTTTCCATGGCTGAGATTGATACTTCTCTTCTATTATCCCATAACATCCACTGCATCCTTCTACCGTAGCACTCAACACACAGTGCTGTACCTGTTGGCCTACTTCTAATCACTTCACCGTTTACTGGTCATGTAATCTTGTTCATTAGGCATTTGTTGAATGACTGAAAGAATAAATGACAGGAAGGAGACTTTTGAACCTGTGGAGTCCCAAGGCTATGAAACGACAGGTTTGCAACCATCTAATGTATTGTGATAGCCACATTTGAGGAATTCAGCTTGACCCATCATTTTTTTTTTGGAAAAGAGACTGGAAAACTTGTGAAGGTGAAATTTGTTCAGTGCTTTTTATTTACTCTTTCTTCCTGACCTTGGGCGCCCTTGTTCTAGCCTCTCCTCCTGTTTCTATTGTCCCTAAACTAAAGTCATACTGAGATATGAATGGTAGTGGGTTACCGCTTTCAGCGTCCTTCCACCTTTAAAGGACTTCACTGAAATAAACGTGTTTAGCCCAAAGGGAAACAAATATTTAGTGGATTTCAGATCTAGCAACAAGGAAGAGAAGGAAGGTGTTTGGGGGCTGAGGCTTCCTCAGCATCTCTCAACCCATGTTAAGTTAAATAACCCAAATATCTTGCATGCAAAATGCTCCCACACTCCGGGGCATGGAGTAGGAACTCAACTAATTTGAGTTCTTTTCTCCTAAAGTTTTGGTTTTCAACATTTGGCCATGTCTGGAGACATTTTGGGTTGTTACAATTAAGGGAGTGCTACTGGCATCTAGTGGGTAGAGGGCCTTGATGTTGCTTACCATCGTATAGTGCACATATTAACCTCCTGACCCCACCAACAAAGAATCATCCAGGCCAAAGTGTCAATGGTGCTGAGTTTGAGAGAGTTTGCTTTAAGGTAAGTGAAGTTTAATAATGGAAATTTGGAATATGCTAATTCCTAAGTGGAAATAATTTGCTTTTCCTAAATACTGTGGAGTTCTTCTAATATATGTCTCAGATACGTGGTTTTGTGAACAGTTACACAGGATTCAGGACATGGAAATACCGTTTCCAACCAGGTTGCACATTTATTTCATCTCTTACATGTCTCTTTTTGGCAAATGGGGCCATGTACATGAATGCTACTATACACTCAACAGTTTAGATTTTCTTGTTAAATTATAGTTTTTCTTTAAATAGACAATTGGTTGATTGATTTACTTTCATGGGGGTGTTTTCTGTTGAAAATTGGAAAACCTACTAGAAAAATTCTAAAAACTAACAAACAACCTTTAATACCGTGACTAGTAATTGTTCTTTCCCTCCTAGTAGGAAAAAAATACATATATATGCTTTCCATTATTGTTAAAGTGTCTCAGTAAAGTGGGAGACATTCTGTTGACAGGTTTAAAATGTTCAAATACAACTTTGTGTTTTACATTTTAAAGAAAGATCAATTTTAAACAGTGGGGATAGAAAGTCAGTGGGAGTTATGGCCATTTGTGGTGCACAGGAAGCGTGGCCTAGAGAGAAGCGCCCTGGGTTAGGACTCAGCTGGTCTGTCTCTTAATCTCATGGTCCTCAAGGTGTGGTCCCTGGAGCAGTAGCGGCGTCAATATTTTCCTGGGGATTTGTGAGAAATGCAAATTCTCAGGCTCCACTCCAGACCTGCAGACTCACACACTCTGGGTTGGGGCCCAGCACACAAGCCCTCAGTGGGACTCTGATAAACACCAGAGTGTGAGAACTGCAGACCTAAACTCTTTCACTTCTGCTTATATCATGTGGGCAAGTTAGTTACCTTCTCTACCCCTCAGTTTCTTTGTACGTTTGTCCCCTTGCATGAGAATGCAAGGAGACTTGGATATATAGGTGCTTTGTAAACTGAAAAGCATAATGCAGTATTATTAATCCATGACAAATCAGAATTAGAATCAATGCTGTTGAGGACAGAAGGCCTGGACCTCACTTTCAAATGTGTCCTTGACTTTTTCTGTTTGTTACCTCAAAGCAGACATATTCACCCAGGGACAGTGGCTCAGGCCATTTACCAATCAGATAGAGGATTCATGGAAATGACTCAGTGTTTACCAGGGCAAGCAAGAAAACTTGCAAGCCATGCAAAAAAGGCACACCCAAACAACTAACGAGTGTTAGCATCCTGGCATAATTGTATCTCAATGTACTTGATCTTTGCCATGACCAATTGTACACTGAACTTCAGTCTCCCTGATAAAGTCTCAGAACTAAAAATACACCGTAAAAACGGCATTGAGTTCTGGCTGGTCACACATCATCTTGCAAAAAGTTCTTAAAGTCTTTATGTTAATCTCTAAATTAATATTTTCAAAATTAATCTCTCATACTATTATTTCCTTCTTCATTGCTAGGCTGCCATGCAATAAATGCTCTCAAATTGTGGAACTGCAGTTGAAACCCTAAAGAGTCAGTGGGTTATTTTTTATTGTGACCATAAAATAACCTGGACATCTTTTTGTGTTCCAGTTGAAGTTTCGACATGACATTGTGAGAGCCTTTGCCTTTCTCCACACCCCAACTACAGCTTAGCAAAGCCACTATATACTGGAAGCTAAGAATTCTAAGCTATTTTATTTCCTCTGTCTCATCAAATTCAAAAGAGCATCTTAGAAAATTGTGTAGACACTAAAGTAAAATCATTGTAAATGTTATTTCTATTTAGAGCATATAGAGAAGGTAGTAATTTATTTATCCATGGCTAGTTTTGGTCTCAGTACTCATCCATAAAAACAGAATCTCATTACCCACTTCCCGGAGTTGTTTTGAGAATTTAATAAGATAGTAAGATATTTGTACATGTAAAGGATTTAGTGCAGTAGTTGACACATAGTATGTGCTCATTTAAGAACATACATATTTATCTCCAAAAGTTAGTTCAAAGACCTAGGCTTGCTTTTGTGAACAAAGAGGGACTTCTCCCAATTCTACCCACAGCATTTGCATTTTCTTGGTAAGGGAATGGATTCACTTATGGAAATCATGAAAACAGTGATGGGTTTTATTTTTTATTTTTTTTATTATACTTTAAGTTCTAGGGTACATGTGCACAACATGCAGGTTTGTTACATATGTATACATGTGCCATGTTGGTGTGCTGCACCCATTAACTCGTCATTTACATTAGTTATATCTCTTAATGCTATCCTTCCTCCCTTCCCCCACCCCACAACAGCCTCCGGTGTGTGATGTGATGTTCCCCTTCCTGTGTCCAAGTGTTCTCATTGTTCAATTCCCACCTATGAGTGAGAACAGGCGGTGCTTGGTTTTCTGTCCTTGCAATAGTTTGCTGAGAATGATGGTTTCCAGCTTCATCCATGTCCCTACAAAGGACATGAACTCATCCTTTTTTAGGGCTGCATAGTATTCCATGGTGTATAATGTGCCACATTTTCTTAATCCAGTCTATCATTGATGGACATTTGGGTTGGTTCCAAGTCTTTGCTATTGTGAATAGTGCCACAATAAACATATGTGTGCATGTGTCTTTATGGCAGCATGATTTATAGTCCTTTGGGTATATATCCAGTAATGGGATGGCTGGGTCAAATAGTGTTTCTAGTTCTAGATCCTTGAGGAATCACCACACCATCTTCCACAATGGTTGAACTAGTTTACAGTCCCACCAACAGTGTAAAAGTGTTCCCATTTCTCCACATCCTCTCCAGCACCTGTTGTTTCCTGACTTTTTAATGACCACCATTCTAACTGGTGTGAGATGGTATCTCTTTGTGGTTTTGATTTGCATTTCTCTGATGGCCAGTGATGAGCATTTTTTCATGTGTCTGTTGGCTGCATAAATGTCTTCTTTTGAGAAGTGTCTGTTCATATCCTTCGCCCACTTTTTGATGGGGTTGTTTATTTTTTTCTTGTAAGTTTGTCTGAGTTCTTTGTAGATTCTGGATATTAGCCCTTTGTCAGATGAGTAGATTGCAAAATTTTTCTCCCATTCTGTAAGTTGCCTGTTCACTCTGATGATAGTTTCTTTTGCTGTGCAGAAGCTCTTTAGTTTAATTAGATCCCATTTGTCAATTTTGGTTTTTGTTGCCATTCCTTTTGGTGTTTTAGACTTGAAGTCCTTGCCCATGCCTATATCCTGAATGGTATTGCCTAGGTTTTCTTCTAGGGTTTTTATGGTTTTAGGTCTAACATTTAAGTCTTTAATCCATCTTGAATTAATTTTTGTATAAGGTGTAAGGAAGGGATCCAGTTTCAGCTTTCTACATATGGCTAGCCAGTTTTCTCAGCACCATTTATTAAATAGGCAATCCTTTCCCCATTTCTTGTTTTTGTCAGGTTTGTCAAAGACCAGATGGTTGTAGATGTGTGGTATTATTTCTGAGGGCTCTATTCTGTTCCATTGCTCTATATCTCTGTTTTGGATTTTATAAAACTGTAGCTTGTTTTGGTCTAGATCATCTGCACAGGTAGCACATGAGCATGAGTTCAGTCATGGGGTGCTTTGGACTTGGCGTTTGGGTTATCAAAGAACATTTGTGAAGCAATGGATCAATATGTGAACATATTATTGCACCTCTGATAAGGACAGTCAAATGGAGCAAATTTTTACTGCCAAAATGGGGTACAGATTGACATGTCCTTTGCCTCCTGATGAAATATAAATTTGGGAAGATAAGGAACCTGCCTTGGTCAGTCAGTATGTCATAGAGATTCCTGGCCAATCTTAGTCGTTCACTAACACTGCAATATGCCTCTCCCTACCATGTCTCCCAAATGTCTAATTCCAGCAAGGGTTGTTAATAAAAAATAGTGATGATTCATTGAGTACTCACCCTGTGCCAACAAAATACTCTCACCAATTTAGCTAGTGAACATTTGCTGCTGCATGGAGGCACTGTGCAACATGCTAGAGATTCAACAAGACACGAAAATCCCAGTCTCTCATCCTCACTGAGTCTCATTAGTTTCTTTATCTATTGTAGTCTTCAGTGTAGGAAGGTATTATTCTCCCAATTTCATAGCTGAGAATGATGAGGTTCAGAAAGATAAAGTACCTAGCTTATGATCACACTGTGAGTGCATGTCAGAGACCAGATTCAAATCTAGGTTTGCCTAATTCATTTTTAAATTTAATTTTATCTTTTAATTGACATATGATAATTGTACATATTTATGGGATACATAGGGAAACATATTTGTTTCCATACATATATAGTAATCAGATCTGGGTAATTACCATATCCATCATCTCAAATGTTTATCATTTCTTTGTGTTGGGAAGTTCAATATCTTCCTTCTAGCTGTTTGAAACTACATAATATATTATTGTTAACCATAGTCATCCTACAGTGCTATAGAACATTAGAATTTATTCCTCTTATCTAGCTATAAGTTTGTTTTATCTTTGAACAAATTTCTCCTTATCTCCCCTTCTTCCTACCCTTTCCAGCCTTTCCAGCCTCTAGTGTCCTCTGTTCTACTTTCTAATTCCATGAGATCACTATTTTTTTAGATTCCACATAAGTGAGAATGTGTGGTTTTTAACATTCTGTTTCTGGCTTATTTTGTTTAATAGACCCTATTATATTCACAATGGCATGCTGTCCCCAACTACACTTAGGGTTTAGCCCTTTTTGTCATGAGAATTCTAAAGTCTACTCTTTCAATGAAGCAGTCACAGATCCAGAGTGACTCTTTGCACTTAATTTTGTTTAAACCTTGTCTCAGGATTTAAACGATGACTGCCATCTATGCATGGGTTACTTATTGGGTTCCAGGCACCATGGATCTTTTGCTTACAGTTCCTTGTTTAACCTTCGTATCAATCCAGTGAGGGAAGTGTTTTTACCTGTTGCTATCTGCATCTGCAGGTGAGGAAACTGAAACCCCAGAGTTAAGTAAGTGAAAATGTTTGAATTCAAACCTAGTTCTCTGATTTTACACACTGCATTTGCTTTCCACAGTGGTGGAGGGTAGAGGTGAAGATGAATAATGTGATTCTGGATTATTATTTCTTTCCAGTGTATTCAATGAAGGCAACCTGAGTATAGCTCTGATTTGTAAATAACAACATTGAAGTTTAAAATTCTTACTCCCCAGCTTATTAGCCTTATAGTCTTTGAAAACTTTGATTCATTCTTCTGATCTACCAAAGAAAGCTAAGCATACTTTCCACTGTTACTATAAGGATTAAATGAGATAATTTATGTAAAAATGCTTTATGAATTATAAATCAAAGAGGAAAGTGAAGTATTAGATACTTAAGTGTCCTTAACTTTGTAAGGTGGGGGTATGAATTTATAATTCTAATAAGTAAGATAGTGTTTTCTTGGCCCCAGCTTCAAGGCAGCTCATGCCTGGAGAGAACTGTTAGCCTTTCCTTGCCACTACAATGATCCTATATGTGCCTGCCTTCCTCACTTGACAGCAAAAATCTGGAGAAGAGGCACCATGAGGTATTCATGTCTTTCTGTCTCTGGTGCCTGGTACACACACCAAAAGGAGACCCGTAATAAATATTTTGAAGAATGAATGAATGAAACAATGAATGGACGAATGAATTGAATTGTCTATTGGAAGGTGAGAGTGTGAGGGGAACATCAAGCCCTGGTAACTCATCCTCAAGTTCTGCTACTAACTAATGGCATGAGCACCGTTAGCCATCAGAGATGGTCCAAGATTCATATGGACCTTTCACATGTGGAAGTATTATATCTCTTTAACTACCTGAAACTATGAAAATACTAGCTTTTGGCTGGGTGTGGTGGCTCACGCCTGTAATCCCAGCACTTTGGGAGGCCAAGGCGGGCAGATCATGAGGTCAGGAGATCGAGACCATCCTGGCTAACACAGTGAAACCCCGTCTCTACTAAAAATACAAAAAATTAGCCGGGCATGGTAGCGGGTACCTGTAGTCCCAGCTACTTGGGAGGCTGAGGCAGGAGAATGGCGTGAACCCGGGAGGCAGAGCTGGCAGTGAGCCGAGATCACACCACTGCACTCCAGCCCGGGTGACAGAGCGAGACTCTGTCTCAAAAACAAAAAACAAAACAAAAAAAAAACAGAAAGAAAGAAGAGAAAATACTAGCTTTTATACTATCAGATGGTATGCCCTAGATTTATGAATTTATGGAAATTAAAGTTTTTAATACGTTACATTTCTGTGATTTAAATGTACACATTCTTAAAGATTTAGCCTTGATTTAGCCTATAAAATGGGCGGCCCCATGCCCCAAGTTGCCCAAAAAGTCCAAGTGTTTAATCTCCTGTCCTAGGGTAATTATTAGTTCTCCTTTCATTCTCAAAAATGTTTTGTCTTAGACAATTAAAGATAAATGGACACGGATATCATTTGCCAGATTTCTCTGCTCCCACTAGACACTGGAGGGAGCAGTATAGTTAAATGGTTAGGAGCATATGGGCTTTGAGGTCTAACAGCCTGGATTTTAGTACTGTTCTCTTTATTTACTAGCTGTGTAATCTTGGATGCATTATTAACCTTTTAAAATGTTATTAATAATTACTGTTATTAAAAGGAGGTTAATAACAGTATCTACTTCAGCAGTCATTGTGATGATTAAATGAGATAACACATGACAAGGAAGAGCAGAAGGCCTAGTGTGCAATAACCACTCAATAGCTGTTGATTATCTGCTATGAATGTAATTTTTCCCCTCATTTTTGTCCCATTGAGTTGGAGCACATCCACTAATAAAGGTATTTGGCTGTATCTGGACCTATGCCTAGGGGAAGAGCTCAGGAAATAGGCTATGATGGCAGACAAAAATGTGGTGGTAAGTGGCTTGTAAGTGATAAGGGCTCATAATCTGGCAGATCAAGATAACTTTCCAGTGAATGGAATCATTGTCCCATGTCTGTCTTCCTCCCAATCAGCTATATGCCCCATGAGGAGATGGACTATATCTGACTTTTTAACCATTAAAAAATTTGATTCTGAGCACCTAGCCCAACACCTGGCATATATGAAACATTAAATAGATATTAATTGGAAAGGTAAATAAATTGGGATAGAGTATTCAATTCACATATATTTATGCACATATATGAAGCCACCATTTCTTGTCTTTTACCTCCAAGCCAACCACTGCCCTTTATGATATAAAGACTTAGTCAATCAGTTTTGCCAGTTCAATCCAAGCTTGGCCTTTGGCCCTGCTGTTGGTTGAAGATATTTGATATGGTGGTACAATTCTTGATTTCTTCTGTTTCTGAGGAAATCTGCCATCTCACTGAATTATCAATTGAGGAGTCCCCACAGCACTGGAGGCTGGGGAAAAGAGATGGCAGGGAAGTAAAAAGACATGGAAGAGCTATTTCTTGTATTCCCAGGACATACATACTTAACTTATGAATAATCTTTTATGGAGCACCTGCTATGTGGTGAGCACTGTATTCTGCACAGGAGACACAGATATGAATAAGACAAGGTCCTTGTTGAGAAGTTGAGTTCAAGGGACAGATAAGGAGTGTTCTGGGGCAATGTCTTAAGTGCAATAATAGAAGTCCATTTAAGACATAATAGAAGCATAGAATGAGGACTGGGAGAGATAATTACTTCTGCATGTGAGCATTGTGGAAGGCCTTATGGAGGAGAGACACTTGAATCAAGTCTAAAGAGCAGATTTGCAAAATGAATAAACAAAAAGGACATAGGCATAGGTAAAGAGATAATCATTTGCAGAGGGATGGGATGAACAATGCTAACAGTGTGGGAAGTGATCAAGAACATGCTAGAGGTAAGAATGCTTGAATCATCAGAGGCAGAGGTGAGAAAGGGAAGGGAGACACCAGTGCCTTAATATGTCAATTGCTTGACTTAAGGAACATAAATTTATTTCTCCATGCTTCACTTTTTTTATCAAGAAGATGGGGATAATAAAAATACCAACATCATGGGGTATTTGTGAGAATTAAATGAAATAAACATCAGTTATCTTATGATTACTATGATTATTATTACTCTAATATCTGTTATTACCATAATAATGATTATTACTATAATTATTATCCTATTATATTATATATACCATATGATTTATACATTTTTAACATGTAACTTGTATTATATACTAATATATAAAATATATACTAATATATACAATTATTATTATACTCCTGGATTTGAAGATTTGAAGAGGTAGTAGAATGCTCACAGATTGACAGAGATAAGGATGATGGTTTCTAAGCATAAATAATTTACATCAAAAACCTCAGCCAACACAAATGCTCTAGAAGTTAGTGGATTAAATACTTTGTGGTGTGGTCAAAATCCTAAATTTCTTGGGACAGCCAATCTGGCAAAATCATTTAAGTCAGTTAAAGTGATAGAAATGTAGACTTACTCAAATCCCACTTTCAAATAGTTCCCAAGATGCCTTATCTCTATAGAGTGGAAATTTAAAACCAGGGTAAATGTATATTAAAATAATGAGAATGGACGATGTTGTTTTTTATCACATTCAGGCAGAGTTCATAATCAATGAATCTTCAAAGAAGTAAAAATAATCTGTTATTGAACTTATTTATTAAAAATAAAAGCTGAATTCTTATTTCAAAAATGACTACAGATGGTGATTTACCAGAGAAGAGACAAGAGAAGAGCTGGGGCATTGACTTGTCCTGGTCATCAGGCTGAATAAAAGCCTTCCCTTGGGGCTTTGGAGTGAGGCAGCAATGTCTTAGGAAAGACAGTACGCAAAGGAAGGTTGTTTCAGTGGAGTTTCCGTGAAATCCAGGAACACTGAGATGAATCAAATTGGAGTGTCCTTAGTCTGCATGATTTCTGTGCCATTTGGGCACGGAAGAATAGATAGTCAGCATGCAGAGAAGAGAGAGAACTTCGTTACCTGACTTAGTAGGCCAACACTGGTGGGCTGTGCCCAGTGACCACCCTGTCATTATCCCAAGTATCCTACAGGAATGTGATCCTCCACTCATTCACTTTCAGGTATTTCTCATGTGTGAAGTCTGATTCACATGACTCTGATGTTCAACAATTGCTACTCCCAAGGGTTTGAAATTCTACTCAGACTAGATGAAAAGATTAGGCCCTGCTAGTTTTTGTGACTTTATCTATATCACTGTATTTTGTTACCTAAGTCATTTGTATTTCAACTCAGCAAGAAAAACTAATAACACAAGTACTTTAACATTTTTTTAGAAATTATTCAGGTTTAACAAACAGTTTAGATGATAGGTTCTGATTTTTTCTTATGTGAAAAATTGCCTTATACTTTACCTCATTTTGTTATGTATAGACATAGCCCTTGTCTCTGCTCAAGGTAGCCATGGCACTGTTGTTTTTTCCTGCAAAATTCTGTGAAATAGCAGTGCAAAAAGTACTTAGATGGTAATAGACAGCGGAGTTGGGGCCAGGCTGGAGGAAGAACTGTGGCTGCAGTTTGAAATGCTTTGAACTCTCAAGGCAATGAGCCAGTGCGGTGCAAACAACTTTGATTTTCCTTTTCTCCAGCTCTTCTCTCTGCACGTTTCCATCTGTGACTACTTCCCCCACGTTCAAAAGGAAAGGGCAGTGATATGTGGTAGGGTTCATGGTCAATGCATTTCAGAATTCATTAGAAAGGAGAGCCAACAATCCTGACATGCAGAGCAATAGGCTTTCTGCATGGGCAATTTAGGGTAAGGTTTTAGCCATTATTGTATTCATTCATTCATTCATTTGACAAATATTTATTAAGTATCTACTATGTGTCAGGCACTATACAGCTTTTGGGAATTCAGGAGTAAACCAGACAGAAATGAAACAGGGAGGGATGATAGGGAGTGTTGGCATAGAGTTGCAATTTTAATAGGATTATCAGGAAAGACCTCACCGATAAAATAATATTTTTATAAAAATCTGAAGGAGATAGGAGAGCAAGTCACATGGCTATCTTCAGAAAGAACATTTTGGGCAGGAGGAATGTGAGGGCTGAGGCTCTGACCTAGAAACCTTCCCAATACGGTTAAGGAACAGCAAGGTCTAGAGCAAAGGCAGTTGAGTATTAAGAGTGTCAGAGAGTTTATGACAGGAGGGTCTTGCAGATCAATATAGGAACTTTTTCTTTTTACTATGAATAAGTTAGGAAGGATGTGGGCAAAGGAGGATGTGGGCAAAGGAGGCACATGAGCTGCCTTGCATCCTAGCAGGATATCAGTCTGATGGCTGTGTGGAGGATATATGAAGAGGGCCAAGGGTAAAAGGCAGGGATACTAGTTAAGAAGCTGCTACAGAGGCAGGGGGAATAGTTAAGAAGCTGCTACAAATAAACAATAGTGGTTTGGATGAGGCTGTTGGTAGTGAAGTCATGAGAAGTGGCTAAATTCTGGATATATTTAATTGGAAATGATGCTCACAGGGGCTTCTACGGAAACTGATCGAAGTCAGGGGAGATTAGTGGAGTAAAATTTTGGAATTTTCAGAGAATTTATCATGGTCGGTGTGGGCTTAGCACCTGCCTTGCAATGCTAGTGACCCACACCCATCCAAGAGTGAAGAGGTTACCTAAGGAAAAATTCAGCCAGTTGGCAAATGTTTGCAGACAAGCCATTACAGGCAGGGAGTGCTGAAGGCTTCAATGTCATTCAGATCCTCAGATTGACTGGGTGAGAAGCAGGCTGCAAGCTTTAGCAGATGGCAGGAAGTCCATTCCCAAGATAATTCTGGGGTGACCTCATGCATGGTTGTCCCCGCATTGGGTCAGAAAAGGCATCTGATTTGAAGAGAAATAGGCCAAAAAAAATGAGCTGAGAAGGTAGACCCTTACTCCCTAACCAAAATGACTGTTTAAGGAGCTTGGTGATAAAGAAAGCATAATTGGAAGAAAGAAAGAAAAGAAAGAAAGAAAGAAAGAAAGAAAGAAAGAAAGAAAGAAAGAAAGAAAGAAAGAAAGAAAGAAAGAAAGAAAGAAAGAAAGGAAGGAAGGAAGGAAGGAAGGAAGGAAGGAAGGAAGGAAGGAAGGAAGGGAAAGAAAGAAAGAAAGAAAGAAAGAAAGAAAGAAAGAAAGAAAGAAAGAAAGAAAGAAAGAAAAGAAAAGAAAAGAAGGAAAGAAAAGAAGGAAAGAAAAGAAGGAAGGAAGGAAGGAAGGAAGGAAGGAAGCCAGCCTGTGTTTCCCAATGTGGTAACCATTAGCTACCTGTGGCTATATTTTGTGCACTTGAAAAATGGATTGAGATGTATTGAAATTGTAAACTACTTATGGATTTCAAAGTATAGTAACACTATAAAATATCACTTTAATAAATTTTATATTGATTACATACTGAGGTGATAATGTATTGCATATATATTAAATATATTAACATATATTAAAATTATTTTTACCTATTTCTTTTTATTTAAAAGATTATCAGAGATTTAAAATTATACACATGGCTCACATGTACTCACATTACATTTCTATTGGGTAGGAATGTTTTAGAGTGTGCAAAACACTTTCCCAGACATTAAGCCATATAATACTTCAAGGTAAATGCCAATTTATCTCCATTTTACTTGAAGAAGTCCAGGTTCCAATAATACTTGCCAAAGAATCCCCGGCCAGTGGTTGAAACTCTTACTCTGTCAGTCATGATAAGACGACTACGTATCAAGAATGTAATTCATGGATATTCAAAAGCTCTAGTAGTTTAATTGGTCCACATTTGGTCTAACCCAAACATAAGCTTTTTTTTTTTTTTTTTTTTTATGGAAACAGGTTTCAGTGGCCCTGTTCCCAGATGTAACATTTTGTCCTTTAGAGGTCTGTTCCATCCTCACATCTGGTGTCCCTCATTATAGATATATTTGAAGCACAGAAAAGTCCACAGAAAAGTGTGTACCATGGCTGGGACATCAAGGCTTCTCCCTGAAGAAATGGAGTTCTTTCTTGATGGTGGCTCTGCTCACAATAGGGCCATCTCTGCATCTCTGACTACAGAGTTTTCACCCATTGTGACTCCTAGAACCTGGATGGGTTGTACATAATTCTGCAGGACTCCAAGAGATCCTTGTTCACATGATAAGCTGGTTTTGATTTCCTCAAGGCCTGGTTACAGAGTGGGAATGAAGAAACTAAAATTTATTGAATTCCTATGCTGAGATAACAGATAGATCTGCGGTGGTAGCAGGCTGCCTGGATATGGATCGGAAAACTCATCGCCATCAACAAGCAGGTTGAGAAGGACAGACAGGGGCCTTGGCATCATATAGTCTCCAGACATTGGCAGCTCCCAGTGCCTCTCCAGATCCTTGGATAAACTTAACACTACATGTCTTATATCTATAAACAGACCCTGCTATCAGAACTCTCAAAGACTATTTTGGGCATTGCAGTATCTAAAAGCAATCAAGATACTTACGCACTTAGAAGTAACTTCAGACTTAAGTTATTTATATATGGTTATATGCAGTGCTAAGAGTATGCAGTTGATTCTTTACTGACCTTTATACACACATTTTAATTCATTATCAGAAAGCATTATATTCAAACAGTTGGAATATGGACAGATATAGATATAGATAGATATTTGAGAGTCAGTAAGTGTTGGTAAAATGGGTTTTCATCTATGAGTTGTCATTTGAGAGGCTCAAGAAAAATAACTTCTAAATGTTTTGTTTATGTAAATTTCATGGTGATTTGGACTCTACCATTCTTTCATGTTCTGTTTTTTGGTCCTTTTCAAAAAAGACTTTTGAGAAAGCCTAGAGATTGGATTAATACACTGTAAATTAGTAGAAACTTAGATGTGAAAAAGGCAGCTTTTTAAAAAAAGGAAGCTAAGACCCCAAAGCCAGAAACTCCAACTTGAAAATAATCCAAGATCCAGAGGTGATCCTAAAAAAGCCAAAATATTGCCAATAAAATTATCTATGACCTTAGTCCAAGAAGAAGAAAGGGAGGTATCCACAGCACCATCAAGACTCCATAGGACCCTCTCCTGTGAGCTCTCCTGTGAGCTCAGATGGTTCCAGAAACAATTGAAGAATACACAATATATATATGAGTAGAGAAGATCAACATCCAGAGCACTGGAAAATCTGCACTTTTTTTAAAAAAAAAGCTATATAAATGTAAAAGATAAAGGGAAGAAATGAATTCATCGCTTGTTATTAATTCTAACAGCTGACAGAGAAAGCTGAATTCTTCTTTCACTTATTTCTATATTGTATACCAAAAAGTATGTTTTTTGTACTGGAAATACTAGGCCAATTACCATGAACAGGCAATTGATGAGGACCCCTGGGCCAGATGACAATGTGTCCCCAAGTGATCATTTCTATCTTTCCCAACTCCCGTTAAAACCATATACATGATACAGAAATAAAGGTGAGGAGACCAGCACCCTCACTGAAAACTAGAAAAGAATGTTATCACCATAACAGAAACACTAAGATGTTTCTGCCAGTAATGGAGTATGAGAGACCATTGGAAGGAGATGTTGTCAACTCCTGATTTCTCATCTTGGGGAAATAAGCACCACCTTCGGATGTAAGTTCAGGAGGTTTTGGTGAAATTCCCTAACTCAGAGTTACTATGCTGGAAATGGCGCTCTCCCTCCAGGGCAGTGAATGTAATTGGAAACTACTGGTATTCCTGGGCTGCCTTCAGAATTTATGCCCAATGAAAGTGGTGGCAGGAATTGACTATGGCATGACAGGAGTTGTGTCCTGGCTAGGGTGGCAGCACAAGGAAGAAATCTAGGCAATGCCACTTCCTGTATCTGCCCCAGGAAACCAGATCAAAACAAAGGCCAGGTCCCATTAGTACTAACCTCCTAGTGATGGTTGTTTTATTGAAAGCAGAAAACAAATGATGCCAAGACAGCTCACCGCCAGGAAAGCTGGCAGCTCTGGCATTTTCCGTGTCACTTCTGGGAAGAGCTTGAAAGACTTGAAAGTCCATTACTAGTTCTAAAAAAAACTGAGAAAAGCCCATATTGTAACTAGGAATGAGTAACTTCTTAATACAACAAAGATTTATCTAAAAAAATTACAATAATCCCGCCCACTGGTAAAATGTTAGTTTCAGATCTATTAATGTCAGGAATAAGATAAGATGCCCACCATGAGAGGTGTTATCAACATATTTTCTGGAAATTACAATCAATGGAATGGTTCACGAATATGAAAGTGTGTAAATATTAGAAAGGAAGATGCAAACTTGTTGTTGTTTGCAGATGCCATGATAGAAAACCTCATGACATTAACTAAAAAAAAAAAAAAGAGACAATATTAAGAATGGTGGTCAAAATGCCTTAGTTAGATGCCTATATAACAGTTCATTTTTTCTGAAATAAGACTGTTTGCAAAAACTACAAAATATAAAATAACTGAATAGTAACTAAACAACTAAAAATAGGATCAAGTTTACTGAGGGACAGATAAGGAGACATCACTATATAAAGGGCATGATGAGTGCTAGGTGCTCAATAATGGCATCCAAATGAAAATAAGCAAAGAACATGGAATACAATTCCTAAAATAAGAAATGCAGATAGTTAAAAATATTCAAACAGATGTTCAGTCTCACGTTAAAAATTCAAATGTGTAATGTGATACTATTTGTTTCACTTGTCAGATTATCAGAGATTTAAAATATTGCTAACACCAACTGCTGAAGATGATGTGGAGAATTCAGTGCTGTCATACAGAGCTGGGAGGAGCATCATTTGATGGCATGACCTTTCTGGAGGAAAAATAGCAAAATCTACAGAAGTCATCAGCCAAGAAATGCCACTTGTGGAAGTTTATCAGAAAACATCACTAAGTTTTATGCATAAGAATACTAATTGTTGTGTTTCTTATACTTTGAAAATGTTTAGAAATAACCTAAATAGGTTAATGGTATGGGATTAAAATGCAGTATTCTCTAATACTAGGCATAAAATGCAACATTCATGCAAAATACCTAGTAAATTATTCACATGCTATTACCCAAATACAAAAATGGGCTACAAAACTGTGGTCTATAACATAATCAAATTTTTACATACAAAAGTATATTGCTTGCATAGAAAAACGCATGGAATGAAAATAGAAGTGTTTGTGTATATATGTACATATATACCTATATGAGAGAGATTGATCATCACTCTTAACCCAGGGCAATTTAGCTCTTCAATCAGTGGACATTAGGCAGTATCTGAGGACGTAGTTTGTTTGTCACAACTGGACAGGGTGGTAATAATAGCATCTAACAGGTAGGGCCCAGGGATGCTGCTAAATATCCTACAATGCACAGGACAGCTCCCCACAACAAATAATTATCTGGACCAAAATATTAATAATGCTGAAGTTAAGAAACCTTGACACATATGAATATATATCTATATTTATAGTACTTATGAGAACATTGTTTGACTTGTCTTTGCTCCTTTATATTTTTCTGTGGTTCAAATGTTTTTGAAAATAGCACTAGATTATTTTCAGAATCAGAAAAGTTAATAAAATGATATCTAATTAGGGGAGGTTGCCCTTAAAGAGTCACATTCTCCTTGCCTCTTAATTCTTGACCAACCTTTCTCCTCCTTTTTCTGAATGGCTATAATACTTCTAGTTGGTATCACATCATTTAAGATAATTTGTAATTCACTTGGTTTTATTATGATATACTTTTCTGTGTGTTCATCTGAACTCCTCTCCAATTAAATTCAGGAACCACAACAACTTGAGGGGAGGGATCATGCTTCCCAGTTGCCTATCCTAGAGCCCAATATATGGGAAGGCCTTGGTACCTGCTAAGGAAAGCATGGAATAAAGGAAGGAAAAAGCAAAGAGAGAAAAGAAGGGAGGGAGGAAGAAGGAAGAAAAGGCTAAAGACTTTATAAATCTTTATACTTTCCCCTGCCCTTTCCCACCCTGCACCTGGCTCAGGGCAGCCCACAGAACAGGCACCATTATATGGGGGGAGGGGGAGCAATGTGGTATAGCAGAAATGGCACTGGCTTTGGGGTTAGAGAAGTGGGTTTAAAGTTTGATCTTGCAACTCACTATTTTATTTTTATTTATTTTTGATTTAGCAAACACAGTGCTTCCTACTTGCCAAGCACTGTACTAAACCTTGCAAATATTTCTTGTGTCATACTGGAAAAATGCATGAAGTTTCCAGAGACCTGACTGTTCATCTTTAAAATGGGAACAATAGTACCTTGCATGGTTGTTGTAAAGTTTAGAGGCGATAATGTATATAAAGTGCTAGGGACAGGGCATGATGCATGGTAGGCGCTCAATACATGGAGTGATTTTCATCATCGTCATTGTCATTATTTCCATAGCTCTGATCACTCAATAAAGCCTTTTCAGATGATAAGTTAATCATCCTAATAGACTGTAAGATTTAAAATAGATCTTGAAACTATTTCTACAAATGAATTACTAGCTTGTTAGAGGGTAGGACTGCTGTTTACACACTCTTGAAGGAAGAAATATTATCTTCTTTTTTGGAAGATCATCCTGGCTGGCTGACTGCAGAACCTGAGGCATATTATACAGAGAGGGTGGGGAAAGGGAGGCAGCACCCAGCCATATCATCTGAATTGAGCTCAGGAGCAGTGGGTGGCCTTCCTGTGCATCTGTCAGTCATCAGTGTTCTCGGCAATCTGTCTCAACCACTCTATCTTTGATCGTTGGTAAGCACCATGACTGCATGCTATGTTCCTGGAAGCTGTGCTTGAAGACCAAAAACTGAGTTGTGGACTACAGGGTAGAAACATGGAGAGAGAGAAACTGCTGAAGCAAGGCGAAGAGAGTGCTTGGCACTACAGGGAAATAGATTATTAACAGATATGGGAGGAATGACTATTGAGTTTTCAAACTTGCACATGATCCCAGCATGTTATGCTACATGGAATAAAGTGACATCAGGGCCCATTGACCCTGGAACTTGCCCAGAGCTGAGTTAGTTCAAAGGAAAGATATGAAAGATGGGAAGCTTGAATAGAAGAAACCCAGATGGATGGGGTGGGGTTTCCTTGGATTTACTTCATTGGTGTATTCAATTCACCTCCCAAAGTTTTCCCAATCAATAAGCCAGGCAACCAAAGTATTTCTTTAACAACTCTTCTTACATGTCAAGCTCATCTGAAGTGATTATTCCTTTGCCTTCTGATAACTTCACTCAAAATTCAAAGTCCCTCTTTCCCCTTTGTTATGATATCTCTCTCTTATGTTTAAACACTCATTTAAGGCGTGTTTTTCTCTATTCACACCTTCCCAGATAACACTGGAGGGCATTCTAGCCCAGTCTTCACTGTCCTCCATACTCCAGAAAGCTAAATATGTCTTTTAATCCTGTAACCCAGCCTTTAGCACTAAGTGGCCTTCCAGCTTATCTTGGTCCAAATGGTTCCATGCCCATATTGTGGAGACATCTGTTACCAACTACTGCTCCTTCGCCTGATCAGTTCTCTGTCTTCCATATGTGTGTAGACCTTTTCCTGCCTTCCTTTCATCCCTAGGACCCATGCAAATTTCCAGGATAACATCAAGGATACCAATTAGCTAGCATCCTGAATATTTTTCCCATCCCTCTCCCATGGAAAAATTGCCTATCCCAAAGATTTGCATTATTCATTTCCAGAAATATGTTGGCACCTGGCATTTTATAATTGCTACCCCCAGATGCAGACACTGTAGCTGCACTGTCTCCAAGTCAACTCTGTACCAAGCCCTTTAAATAGTATGTCTCATCTGATTAGCAAAACAATTCAATAACTACTACCACTACTACTACTACTACTGTCTTCAATTTACAGAGGCAAGAGGAGAGATGAAGTGAAGTAAAATAGCTTCTCTGAGGTCATATAGCTATAGGTAGTGAAGTAGAGATACTAAGCCAAGTTGGTCTGCCTTCAGAGACCATATTGTAAAAATTCCACACTAGATGGCTTGACTGAGGCTTTATCTTTAATCATCATTCTAATAAAAGGAAAACAACACTTGCATTGTGGTTTTCAAAAAGATTTTTTTGAACTATTTCATTTGATCCTTACAATAGCCCTGTGAATTAGAAGAAGAATCTCAGGCTGAAAGTGAAGACCAGTGTCACTGTCCCAGGTTGGTTCCTCCAGGGAACTGACTCTAAGGGAGAGGTTAGTGTGCAGGTCATTTGTTAGGGAGTAGGTTGTGGTTCAGCACCCGTGGAGGGGAGAGGAAGGAAGTGGTGTTGGCAAAACTAAAAGTCAAGCCTGGTGCAGGCTCAGTGGCAGCCTCCACCAAGCCCGGGAGCTCTGGAGGTAGAATGACCCTAAGTACAGGTCAGGAGGCTGAGCCTCATTACCTCACAGTGATGGGTCATTGGATATGGACTGATCCTGGCAGGCTGTGTGATCTTGTGTCTGTCAATTTTCTGCTGCTGCTGCTGCTGCTTCTGCTGCAATCTCTGTAGAGGCTGGTAGCTGAAGGAAACCTGAGTAGGTTGTTGAATTGTCCCTAACACTTACCAAATAGTCAATGATGTACCCAGAATAAAAATCTGGCCCACATATACCCACACAAACACCCTTGCCCGTGTACCACACAACCTCTCTAGAGAGACTTTCTCTGTACTGACAATTCTTAGCTGATTCTGAAGCAAAGTCAGAATCCAATAATTTGTGCTGATCAGGTTGCTATTTCCAGTTGCCTACATGGGTACCCAAAGTAGATGGTGGCGGGTGTCCTAGTGGGAGTAATGGTTACGGAATATTAAAACAGGTGAAAGTGGAACCTATGCCACAGTATTGCGTCTATTACAAGAGAAGACTAAAATTTCCTGAATTAGAAATAATTGTGAGGCATTGTTGAATTATTTGGTGTCCTTGAAAATTTATATAGGAAGAGAAGAATTCTAAATTTTTGAGGAATATATATAAAACCTGATGCAAAAATGTGATCAGTCTTGGCTTTTCACTTGTTAAAAATTATGAATTTACTGTATTTCTCTAATCAATCATTTTGCAAGCTCTTGCTTTTTCAGCCCCAAACTGCATTCCAATCCGAAAGCCACAATCTGGGAATGTGTTTATTTTTATTTACCTTCACATAGTATAGCTTGTCAGATTTTCCCTTTGGTGGTTTTAATAGAATCATCTGTAGTTGAGTTAAAGCCCCATATCTCTTTGAACTTCCAAGATTCTTTGAATTATCTGAATTATTTTCACTGTTCTAAATATTTTTTTCTCAATAGAAATCAACAGGAAACCAATCAAGAAAGACTCGCCTCTGAATATTTTTCCTCAGGGAGTTGGAAAGTTATAGTCATTTGGGTAGGGCTATGATGGCAGGTTGCTCCTGATAGTGGTGGCAGTAATTTTGTTCTTGATGGTGGGGTAATGTTGTTGGATGATGTTGTTGAGGGGTGATGTTATTGTTGGGTAGGAGTGATGTTACTGCGTGGAGTAATGTTATTGATAATGGTGTTGGTGGTGATGGGGTGATGTTGCCAGTAGGAGTGGTGTTGCTGATGGTAGTGGTAGTGAAGGAGTGATGTTGGTTGGGGTAGTGGTGGTGGATAATACTGTTTTTGATGCTAGTGACAATGATGATTGTGAGTTATACTAAGAAAGTCACACTTCAAACCATCTATCAAGAGGAGCTAAATATGAGTTAGACGTATATGTTTCTTGTCCAGCTTCTCAAATATTTAAGGCAAAATGGGGTGAATAGTATTAGATAAAATCCTTTTCTGAGACACATGACTTCAAGATGGCCAGCTAGAGGCATCTGGTAGGCACTTGCCCTACAAATAAGAACTGAATTAGCAGGTAGATAATCACATTTCCAATAGATCACCTAAGAGAATACTGGAATTCAACCGAAAAGTGACAGCAAACATCTAAAGCAATGAAGGAGAAGGAAGTGAGGCAGCCTACTCTACAGGGCTTGGCTGGGGGCCTGAAAAGGCTCCCTAACATGGGAAAAAGTAGATGAGTGACCCTCAGTGGTCCATATTCCCACCACATACTACTGCATCCTAGCCACAGGAAAGCCCCTTAACCTCAGCGGGCCTCATGACTAACACAGGGAGCTGCCTCGAGACAATGTGAAGACATTGCTCCAGAGATGGAATCCATGCTGGGTCCCAGAACCTATCTAAGTCATAAGCAGCCACAGCAAGAGGCTATTCCTGCAGTAATGCTGCACATTCCCTGAGGCTACAATAGCACCTGCATCTCCACATCTCTGGAGACCCATTGACATTCCCTGCCTATAGCCACCACCACGGTTGGCTGCTACCTTCAGAGCTGAAGCATGAACCACTAGTAAAGATTTCATTGCTTTCATCAGTGTAGCCACTGCACGTTTTCATGTGCACCAAGGACAAACTCACCCACCCACAGCAGCCACCACTGTGGGCTACTGCAGCTGGGGCTAAAGCTCAAGTGAAGTACACATTCCCCGAAATGTCTAGCATAAGTCTGTTGCCACTGAAAGGAGCCCCACCCTCCCCAGTGGCAGAGCTGAAGCTCAGCTGCTGCTGCCACTACCTAAGCATTTAGCCTTGGACCTGAGGCTCACCTTTCCCCTGTCTACCATAATAAGTGCCTGCATGTGCCCCTGGGGGCCTCAGGACAGGTCTGACTGGGCTGGCTTTGCCCTTTTCTCCCCATTCTCCAGTGCTTGAGTGGGGACAGGGTGCCTGGGGACTGTCCAGCCCAGTCCACCACTGTTAGCACCTGAGCATTCCCTTCAGGGACCTGAGGTTAGGCTCATCCAACCTGCTACTACCACCACAGTGGGCACCCGTCTGTACGCACAACCTATGGGCCTGGGGACTGGCCTGCTCAACCTATCACAACCACTTCTAACACCAACATTTGGGATCCAGAGGTTAGTCACTCCACTGCTACTGCCATCACCCATGACACACCCACTTCCCAGAAGCTTAAGAACCCACCCACCTACCCAGTCCACTATTGTTACTACTGGCACCTAAGCAAGCTGCCTGGAGCCCAAAAATCTACCTCTTCGGACTCACTAACACCAATGCCAACTTATGAAACCTGTTGCCCAAGAACAGGCATGCTCAGCCCACTGCTGTCACTACTGGGGCCCAAGGATTCACCCGGCATCCCTGTCTCTAGCAAAACTTCGCCACTGCCTCCATTAACAACCACACCCCAAGCCACTGAAAAAACAAAACAAAACAAAACAAACAAACAAAGAAAAACCACAGATACCACTGACATTGTTTACAGCAAAAGAAATCATATGAAGACTACACTACTGCACCCAACCAGAATCAAAGTCAAAGTACCCCACTCATGTGGCTTGGCTGCATCCCCATCCAAATCCCATCTTGAATTGTAGTTTCCATAATCCCCACGTGTGGTGGGAGGGACGCTGTGGGAGGTAACTGAATCATGGGGGCATTTCCTTCATGCTATTCTCATGATAGTGAGTGAGCCCTCATGAGATCTGATGGTTTTATAAGGGGCTTCCCCCCTCACTCACCTCTCTTCTTCTTGCTGCTGCCATGTGAAGAATAATGCGTTTGCTTCCCCTTCTACCATGATGGTACATCTCCTGAGGTCTGCCCAGCCCTGTAGAACTGTGAGTCAATTAAACCTCTTTCCTTTGTTAATTACCCAGTCTCAAGTACGTCTTTATTAGTAGCATGAGAATGAACTAATGCACTGACCCAACCAACACAATAAATATCACAGATACCTCTTCAGGAAAACATTCTTCCCCATGAAGACAAATTTTAAAAATTGAAAGAAGTGACTGTTATACCTGAGTGCCAATATCAGTGTAAGGACACAAAAAACTTGAAAAATCAAGGAAACATGACACTTCCATAGGAATACAATAGTTCTCCAGCAACAGATTCTGAACAAAAAGAAATTCATGGAGTCCCAAGTAAAAAATTTAAAATATTGATATTAAAGAAGCTCAGTTAGATACTAGAGAATACAGGAAAAATAATACCAAGAGATTAGAAAAATAATTAAGGATAAGAATGATGAATTTATCAAAGAGCTAGATACCATAAAAAGGAACCAAGAGTCATTCTGGAACTGAATATTCATTAAATGAAATACAAAATACATGTAAAATCTTCAACAATAGTGTAGATCAAGCAGAGGAAAGAATTTCAGAACTTAAAGACAGGTATTTGGAAATAGCTCAGTCAGACAAAAATAAAGAAAAAAGAATTAAGAAGAATGAACAAAGCCTATATGACATATGAGACACCATAAAGTGATCAAATAATCAAAATTTTGCCATCCCAGAGGGTGAAGAGAAAAGCATTAGAAAACCTATTTAAGAAAAGAGTAGCTGAAGACTTCCTAAGTCTAGAAATACATTTAGACATCCAGATACAGGAAATTCAGAGAACCTCAAATAGATGAATACAAAAACTTCTTCTCCATTGCAAATGATAGACAGACTGTCAAAAGCCAAAGACAAGGAGGAAATTCTAAAAACATCAGGAAAAGTGTCTAGTTATTTGTGAGGACACCCCCAGGGTATTTCTCAGCAGAAACCTTACAGGTCTTGAGAGAGTGGGATGACATATTCCAAAAGCTAAAAAACAAAACAAAACAAATAAAAAAATAAAACACTGCTAGCCAAGAGTGCTATATGCAGCAAAATTATCCTTCATTAATTAAGGAGAAATAAAGTCTTTCCCAGACAAGCAAAAACTTAAGGGACAATACGTATCATCATGAAAACACACAAAAGTATGCAACCTACTAGTAGATCAAACACACAATTAAGAAAGAGAAAGTTTGGGCAGGGTTGCTCATGCCTATAATCCCAGCACTGTTGAAAGTAGAGGCAGGTGGATCACTGGAGCTCAGGAGTTTGAGATCAGCCTGGGCAACATGGCAAAATCCTGTCTCTACTAAAAATACAAAGAAAATTAGCTGGGCATGGTGGCAGGTGTCTGTAGTTCCAGCTACTCAGGAGGCTGAAGTGGGAGGATGGCTCCAGCCCCAAAGCGGAGGTTGCAGTGAGCCAAAATTGATCCACTCCACTCCAATGTAGGCAACAGAGTGAGACGCTATCTCAAAAAAAAAAAAAAAAAAAAGAAAGAGAAAGGACTCAAATGTTACCACCATAGATGTTACCACAGTGATTAACAATGAGACAAAGAAGGAACAAAGGAGATACAAAACAAACGTGAATCAATTAATAGACTGACAAGAATAAACTCTCACATATCAATAACAATTTTGAATGTAAACATAGAGGTGAAAATGCTCAACAAAATATTAGCAAACTGAATCTAACAGTACATCAAACAAATAATAGACCATAATCAAGGGGGATTTATCTTAAAAATGCAAGAATGGTTCAACATACGCAAATAAATAAATGTAATACCTGATATCAATAGCATGAGAGACAAAGAATATATGGTTATTGCAATAGACACAGTAAGACCATTTGATAAAATTCAACATCTCTTCATGATAAAAACTCTCAACAAACTAGGCATTGGTGGAACATACTTCAGAATAATAAGGGCCATGTATGACAAACCCACAGCTAACATCATAAATATGGAAATACTGAAAGTCTTTCCTCTAAGAACTGAAACAAGACAAGGGACTCACTCTTATTTGACATAGTATTGGAAGTCCTGGCCAGAGCAATCAGTCAAGAGAAAAAAAAAAAAAATCCAAATTGGGAAAGAGGAAGTCAAATTATTCCTCTTTGCAGTTAACATAATCTTCTATCTAGAAAAACCTACACACTTCACAAAAAAACCTCTTAGGTCTGATAATAAATTCAGCAAAGTTGCAGGATACAAAATCAATATACAAAATCAGCAGCATTTCTATGCACCAATAATGAACTAGCTGAAAAAGAAATAAAGACAGCTATATAAAATATAACATACCTGGGAATTAATTTAACCAAGGGTATAAAAAACCTCCATAGAAAAAAACTACAAAACACTGATGAAATTGAAGGGGACACAAACAAATCAAAAGACACCCTATGCTCATGGATTGGGATAATTAATATCTTCCATATTAATTGAAAGTGATCACACTGCCCATGGCAGTCTATAGATTCAATGCAATTCCTATCAAAATACAAATGTAATTTTTCACAGAAATAGAAAAACAGTCCTAAAATTTATATGGAACCATAAAATAACCTAAATGGTCAAAGCAATTCTGAGCAAAATAAAAAAGCTGGAAGCATCAGACTACCTGACTTCAATAAATTACAAACTACAGTAACCAAAACAGCATGATATTTGTATAAAAACAGACACGTCAAACAATGGAACAGAGTACACAACCCAGAAACAAATCCACATATTTACAGCCAACCAATTTTTGACAAAGGTGTCAACCTCATACATTGGGGAAAGGACACCCTCTTCAATTAGTTGTTGTGGGAAAATTGGATTGCCATATGCAAAAGAATTAAACTGAACCCCTATCTCTCACCACTTAGAAAAATAAATGCAAGATAGATTAAAGACTTAATTGTAACACCCAAAACTATAAAGCTACTAAAAGAAAACATGGGGAAAACACCCCAGGACATTGGTCTAGGCAAAGATTAGGGCCTCAAGAGCACAGGCAACAAAAGCAAAAATAGACAAATGGAGTTATATTAAACTAAAAAGCTTCTGCACAGCAAAGGAAACAATCAAGAGAGTTAAGAAACAACCTGTTGAATGGAATAAAATATTCGCAAACTATTCATTCAAGGAACTAATATTCAAAATATATAAGGAATTCAAACAACTCAGCAGTAAAAACACAAATAATACCATTTAAAGTGGGCAAAGGACATGAATAGACATTTCTCCAAAGAAGACATACAAATGGCCAACACATATATGAAAAGATGCTCAATATCAGTAACCAGGGAAACGCAGATCAAAACCACAACGAGATATCATCCCATTCCTACTTAGAATGGCTATTTTTAAAAAGGAAAAAAAAAAAACAGATGCTGGCAAGGATGTCAGGAAAAGGGAACTCAGAGTGTTGATGGGGATGTAAATTGTACACTCAGAGTGTTGATGGGGATGTAAATTGTACAGCCGCTGTGGAAACAGTAAGGAGATTTCTCAAAAAAACTAAAAATAGAACTACCATGCAATCCTTCAGTCTCACTACTGGACATTTATCCAAAGGAAAAGAAATTCACATATCACATATCAAAGAGATACTGGCATTCCCATGTTTATCACAGCGCTATTCACAATAGCAAAGACATGAAATCAACGTAAGTATCCATCAAAAGATAAACGGATAAGGAAAATGTGGTATATATACAGAATGGAATACTAGTCATCCATAAAACATATAGAAATCATGTCATTTGCAGTAACATGGATGGAACTGGAGGGCGTTGTGTTAATTGAAATAAGCCACGCAGAGAAAGACAAACACTGCATGTTCTCACTCAGATGTAGGAGTTAAATAGTTGATCTCTTGGAGGCAGAGACTAGAGGCTAGGCAGGGTGTGTGAGGGTGGGGGCATAAAGGAGGTTGGTTAATGGGTACAAACACAAAGTTAGATTGAAGGAATTAGTTCTCACATTTGATAGCAGAGTATGGTAACTGTAGTTAACAACAATGTATTGTATATTTCAAAATAGCTAGAAAGGAAGACTTGAAATGATCCCAACACATAGAAATAATAAATAATTGAAGTGACGGACATCCCCAAAACCCTGACTTGAACATTATGCAGTCAGTACATGTAACAAAATGTCACATATGTAACCTATAAATATGTACAGATATTTGTATCAACTAAAAAACTCCCTTTCTGAGATGCTCACCAGAAATTCTTTCTCTGGAAACTACATGATATGGTTTGGCTCTGTATCCCCACACAAATCTCATGTTGAATTGTAAACCCCACACGTCAGGGGAGGGGACTGGTGGGAGGTGGTTGGATCATGAGGGTGGATTTCCTTCTTGCTGTTCTTGTGATAGTGAGTGAGTTCTCACAAGATCTGGTTGCTTGAAAGTGTGTAGCGCTTCTCCCTTTGTTTGCTCGCTCTCTCCTGCTGCCATGTGAAGACATGCTTGCTTCCCCTTTGCCTGCTGCCATGATTGAAAGTTTCTTGACACCTCCTAGCCATGTTTCTTCCATAGCCTGTGGAACTTTGAGTCAATTAAACTCATTTTCAAAAATGACCCAGTCTTGGGTAGTTCTTTATAGCAGTGTAAGAATGCACTAATACACTATATAATCCCTGGTAGAAAACAAGTCAGAAAACAAAATTTCTGCACTTTCTGAGAAATCAGTGTCCTCATTCCTGTTCTCACTTCAGTTTCACTTTCAGCTGATGTCCTGGCACACTCCTGCAGCCAATCAGACCGCCTCTTTCCTTTGACCCTTCCAAGCCACTTCACACTCCACTTTGCCTTGCTTACCCTCTGGCTTCTCTCTGGCATCCACTCATCCCCTGCAATCCTTTCACAATTGTATTCTTCAAGATTCATCTCAAAATCAAACTTCTCTACAGGGCTAACCCTCTATCTTGGTAGAATTCTTATGTCCCTTACCATCAATATCACGTGGTTTAGCACCATCATGTATCTGTATTGTTCTCGGTGGTGTCATGTCAGTTTATCTGGTAGATTTTCAGCTTTACAACAACAGTGCCCTTGTCTTGTATGTTCTTTTCATTCACCACAGAATCCAGCACTAAGTAGATGCTTAATTGAATACCATACTTTACTAAAAAACAAAAAGAAATAATACCAAAGTGGAAATGAGACCTTCTAGCCCAAGCTCTGCCCTTTATCCGCCGCATGACCTGAAGTGTTCACTTCTCTAGCCCTCATTTTCTTTATCAATAAAGCTCATTATTAAACCAGATTACAATAATAATTATTGTTATTGGATACTATTTTCCAGACAGGTAGATGTCATATAAATTTCTTTCGTTTTAAAACAATGTTATTCAGTAAATTGAAAGTCTGACTTTTGATTTCTTTTTTTTTATTTTTTATTTTATTATTATACTTCAGGTTTTAGGGTACATGTGCACAATGTGCAGGTTTGTTACATATGTATCCATGTGCCATGTTGGTTTGCTACACCCATTAACTCATCATTTAGCATTAGGTATATCTCCTAATGCTGTCCCTCCCCCCTCCCCCCACCCCACAACAGTCCCCGGAGTGTGATGTTCCCCTTCTTGTGTCCATGAGTTCTCATTGTTCAATTCCCACCTATGAGTGAGAACACGCGGTGTTTGGTTTTTTGTCCTTGCGATAGTTTACTGAGAATGATGTTTTCCAGTTTCATCCATATCCCTACAAAGGACATGAACTCATCATTTTTTTATGGCTGCATAGTATTCCATGGTGTATACGTGCCACATTTTCTTAATCCAGTCTATTGTTGTTGCACCATTCATATTATTCCAGGATAAAAAGTAACTTCAGAGTTCTTGTTCTGGATGTTCCAGACGGAAGCTTGAGCACAGACTGAATCACCCCTATTTTTCTGCTTCTCTCATAGACATGATAAAAGACAGTATTTCAAGATATTGATTTATGTCTGGCTGGCTCAAAAAGAAAAGCAAAAAGGGGGCCAAAAGCAAAAGCAAAAAGACCAAAAAAATTATGATGTATGTATCTCTTTAAAGAAAAAAAGAAAGAAAGAAGCAGCAGCAATACACAGAAAACTCAGAAATGAATATGGGCTGACTTTGAGGTCCGGAGAACGCTGGAGATGGCATTGGGTAGTACTGGAGGACTTAGGGGCTGAGTTTGTGCAGCTTCTTCTGTAATGGCCATTATTTAAAGACACAATACAGACAATGCATATGCAGTGTTTGCAGGTTAAAATAAAATGTAAACATGGGGTTAAAAAAAGGAGAAAAGGCAAATATGCCCAAAATATTTTCTAGTGGTGGTACTGTGAAAAACAGCTATTTTCTTCTTTGTCCATTTCTGTACTTTTTAAGTTAAAATACAGACAAATAACTACCACCCCATCTCCTCATCTCATTGCTCTGTAGGTCTCTCCTTATGCCCTGAAATAATTGCCGAAGTACAAACAATCTGAGCTCTAAGCCCAGCCTCGAGGTGGCTAAAGTACTGAAAACCAGGGCCTCAGGAATCAAATCTGAAACAGAAATGGTGGCCTCTTCCTGGTTGTCACTGGAATTGTCCTTGGCAAGATCAGGGTGTCATCTTTATGGCTCCTTGGTCTCTTCCTCCATGGAATTCTTACACAACAATACACGCATTTTATAATTAAAAGCTAAAAACACACCGGCTTCTGTTTTTGAGTCATTTCATTGTTTTGATACCTTGTGGCAGGGCAGAGATGAATGGAAGACAGGCTGACCTAATCTAGTCTAAATATTCAGACCCCGGGAAGGGAATCCTCCTCAGCAGAATGCCAACCTATGTCTCTTAATTGCCTCGGCTCCTGATAGATTGGCTCTTACCCTCTTTGAATTCCTTTGTTGTGGAGGAGTTAAAATTCATGAGCGTCCCATGCCTGGGAATACTTACTCCAGTGCTGCTATTTTCCTGAGCCAAGCTGGCCAACACCGCAAAAGAGTTGGAGGTCTGTTGGGCCATCTGTTACATAATAGTCAACAATCTCGAAAATCTAGGGAAACAGGGAGGGGGAGAGCAAAGATGATGAAGCATTTAAACAGAACAGATTGCTGCCTTACTTACAAGAGAAAAAGGGAGAGATGATATGCTTTGATGGAGGCAGAGACAAGCTTTATTAGCATAGGGAACAAAACAAACTTTAAAAAAGTGGCACCAATAAAGCTGACAGTCTAAAGAGGCTTGGTGACAAACCCCATGTTGAACTGCAGGTCACAGAGGCCCCAAATGTGATTGGGAGACACAACACACACATACACACACACACACCATACAATGTACGCATTGCACATGGACGTGCAATATCCCTGATGTATGAGTGAAACCACTGAAAAATTGCTGTTGTATTTAAAAGCTAAATATAAGCCTGAACTAGAATATCAAATTTTGCAGACCTGGGAAAAGCACTTTGCCTTAACCATCTTCCAAGTAAATACCTTCAGCATGAGGTGAAAGGAGTCAAGGCCTACTTTGACTATACAAAGCCCAGGCCTTTGCATTTGCCTAGCAGACTCTCAAGCTCCCTGATTTAGCCACCAGTAAACTTTGTAATCTTTACTAAACACAGGTCAGCTTTTAGCAGTGACCTATAACATTTGACCTGAAAAATATTGTTTCTAAAGGAGAGGAATGAAACTGGAGGTAACAAAAATTAGAAAAAAAAAAAAAAAAAAAAAAAAAGAGAGATTGGGGATAATTACGGTGAGAGAAGAAATAGTGAAAGATAAGAAAATCTGGGAGATACATGTCAGTAAAGAACCTCAAATATAAGGCAATAATGAAGTGTCTTAAAAACCAGCTAGTTGGCAAACAAATATTAAGAGTTAAATATTAAACTCTATTTAATGACATGCAGGCTGAAATGTTTAAGAAGCCAGATGATATAAGCAACTGACTTTGAAATTCACCAAAAAGTGAAATGGATTGATGAATGGATAAAGGATCAGACATAATAAAACTTTTTTTTTTTTTTTTTTTTTTTGAGACAGTTTCGCTCCTGTAGCCCAGGCCAGAGTGCAGTGATGGGATCTTGGCTCACTGAAACCTCTGCCTCCTGCTTTCAAACAATTCTCCTGCCTCAGCCTCCCAAGTAGCTGGCATTACAGGTGTTCACCACCACACCCAGCTAATTTTTGTATTTTTAGTAGAGACGGGGTTTCACCATGTTGGCCAGGCTGGTCTAGAACTCCTGACCTCAAATGATCTGCCTGCTTCAGCCTCCCAAAGTGCTGGGATTACAGGCATGAGCCACCGCACCCAGCCATAATAAAACAATTATAGATAAATGTTCACTGTAGAATCTAGGTGGTGAGTAGATACTATGCACCATAAAATTATTTCATCTTACCTGTATTTTGAAATTTTCTGTGATAAAATGTTGGGGAAAGATAAATGAACATTGAGACTCCCAGAATTAAAATAGAATGAACACAAATAAAAAAAAATAGAAATTAAAAACATCCTAGACATTTAAAAATGTCTAGGTATCCCTTTCATTTCTGTTTTCCTTTTACATGATATTGTCTCCAAATATGTATCTCAATGAAAGAAGCTGGTTAAAGGTTGTGATTATCAAGTTTGAGTGACTAGTTTTGCTGCTGTTATTTCATTGATGTTATTTTGAGGTTGTTGTCTTTAGTAAACTAAAATTAATGAGATTGTTAAAGTCATAATTTGGTAAAAATTTTGCCCAAAGTAGATTTTACTGTCACTTTCTTCCAAATGGACTCTCTCTGAGATGAACAACACAGATTATTAATTCCATCTCACAACTCACAAGCTGCTTCTTACAGATAACAACTTAAAAACATAATAGAACAAAGAACAGTTTACAACCCCATATATTTCAGGGTGCTAATTTGGGATGGTTTTGGAATGTTTTACCCCAGTCAAATTAGTTTTATCTGGTTCATTTTTCTTGCAAATCTTCAGTGGATCTACATAACTAAATTTGGTAGACTTAATTTTCACTGAGGACTGGCCCCAAAGTTAAGTGCATCAGGGAGAGAGAGAGAAAAGAGAGTGACAGCTTCATTTTACCCACCTCTTTGAACTAACCTATAAAATGACAGTTTTTATTTTGTGATTGGAGAAATCAGACAGGAAAAGGAAATGCAGAGGATAGCAGTTACTGTTAAAGGAAATCTAAAACCTCCATGTGAATTTGTCTGTATGTCTCAAAGAGGCTTTATCTCCATACTCAAGGCATTTTACGTATAACTCAACTTGTGCAGCAAACTACCTTTTTCAGTAATAACTAACAGTAAAAATATAAACATATATATTTTAATCAAGTCCGCCTAGAGTGTCAAAGACAAATTTTTAATCATAAGGCATTGAATTTCAAAGAGAACATATGCAATTCTATTTAATACACAAAACTGCATTGTGGGGAAGCCTCACAGCTCAAAACACGATCACACAAAGGGGGCAAGGTTGGAGGCTGGGGTTAGTTTAAAAATATCTGTCTCTGAGCAGCACATTTTACACTGGAACGTGACAGGCAAAAAGGTTATTGTCTGCAAGTTTTCACCCCAGGGAATAAATAGAAAGGGGAAAAAATGGGAAAGTACTTAAGCAACTTTCTGCCTTTGAAAAAGCAAGTGCAGAATAGTAGACACTGTGGGGTGTCCTCTTTTCTAAGCCAGCGACAGCATTTCCAATACCCTGACCCATGAAAGGAGGCGTTGGGAGTTCAATGCTCACCAAATGGCTGGTTTGGAGTCTAGAATTGGAAAATTAGTGGGTAGAAGTAGAAATAATTTATAAAAGCAAAATATGGCAGAGGATCTGGAGGAGTCCAGGCTCCCTGACTGGTAGTTTATCTTTGGTAGCATTCCTGGCCTTTGTCACTCTTTCCTCTTTGCTCAGGTCATACCTCAGTTCTGAGGAGTCAGGGGGTTCTAGGAACCCAGGACAGTAGAAACTCAGAAAACCAAGAAAACTGCTCTACTGTGGGTGTCAGAAACTTGCTTCCCCATCCCCATGGCTGGGATTGTTTTTGCAGACTCATGGCAGACTTTTAAGGCCTCACTCCATTTATGTGAGAGGAATGAAAAGTCACCTCTCATTTTATGAGTACCTCCAAAGGCTGTATAGTTCTAAGTAGTGTCTACAAAGTCTTTCTCTAATAGGAGAACAAGACTTTGAAGAATCTATTTAATGAAATCACAGGACTGTTTGGGGAAATTTTATGTAACTGTAATCTGTGAAACACAAACAAACCAAACACTGATTAAGAGCCAGATGGCCTGAATATTAATCCCAGTTCTGCCATTTACTATTTATGTGCATTCAGCTGGATTTTTATATCTCTAGTCTCAGCTTTCCCATTTGCAAAATGGGGATAATAATACTATACTAGTACTGCTACTAATCATCATTATTATTATCACAGGGTTATTTATGGTAATGATCAAATAACATAATACAGCACATACCATGGTGAATCACACAGATATTAAGTTTTAATAATTACTTAATAACTTCATTACTCCTATGTTTATCATTATTATTATCTTCCAGGTCTGAAAGAAAATATAAACTTGGGAGACTCTTAAAGAGTCTTGAACAAGTACTTCTGTAGCTTGGCTTGAATTGCTTTACAATAAGTTACTTTGGCTTCATTCTGTTAATAGAAAAAAAGAAGTCAGAGGAAAAAGAGGAGATGAGGAGAAAAATGGTAAAAGAGTACATTTGTAGGCAACTTTGGCTGGGAATACAAAGCCTCTTTATCTCTCCAGAGTTTTGTGGCTACTTGCAGTCACCTTAGCAAGACTGAGGAAAGTCCCATGGTGTTTTCCACCCATAAGCCATATTTGAAATGCATGAGGTAAGTCCCTTAATGAAAAATGAGATATCATAGAAGCAGAGAGTACAGTTTTCTGATGTTGCCATGGGCTAGGCAAAGTAGGTGCTGGTATCAGCTTTCATCACTGCAAGGCAATAAGAAAACTCTTCCAAAATGGATTTATTATACTTGAGAGTTGAGCTTTAATAGAGTCCTTGTAAATGATGCTAAAAAGAAACTTTTTATGGGTAATATAGTCTTGATGGGGGGCAGAGAAATTACTTAGAATTCACAACTTAAAAAAATCACATCATCCATTTGCATGTAGCTGGAGTTGGCTGCTGGCAACAGAAACTGACTTGGGCAACTTAAGCAGAAGGGGATTTTGGGGAAGGATATAGATACTGCTTAGGATGACTAGGCTTAGAATGAGCAAAAACCATGGAAACTCTGGAGGGCTAAACCATTG
This sequence comes from Symphalangus syndactylus, assembly GCF_028878055.3. Classification (NCBI taxonomy): domain Eukaryota; kingdom Metazoa; phylum Chordata; class Mammalia; order Primates; family Hylobatidae; genus Symphalangus; species Symphalangus syndactylus. The sequence continues at coordinate 98,675,738 of NC_072435.2, forward strand.
CTGCTTGAGATGCATGATTGACAACCGTCTTTATATCATTGTGTCCTTCTCTCAAGATTCAAAATCCCAGGAAAGCATATCTGATTGGCAAAGTCCTGGTCATGTGATCTACCCTGGATATATTGGGGCTGTCCTGTTTTCAGTAGACATCATCTTTTCCCATGACTACACACAATGAGGGATTATCTAGAAAAGCAATCAGGATGCTATAAGGGTTAGTACTGAATATTGGAGAGTCCCCGTCCCCCCAAAAAAGTCAAACTAAAGCATTTCAAACCATTTAGAATTTAACTCTGTTATTTCTAATTATGGCTATTGTCTTTCCCACATTTAAAATAATCCTATTCTTACTCCACAAAGGTAATTCTTAGAGTTCTGACTTTTCTAGTTCCGGTTCCAGTTCAGTTGCTCTTTGTCAATCTCAAAGAGCCATTTAGAGAAAAAGTAGAGACACTCACGGCCATTGACAGAGATGTTACAGTTCAGGCTCACCTTCATCACTTTGAAAAAGATGAACTAAAATTAATTTTTCTATGAAATTGACCAACATAAAAATAGAATGATAACAAGTGGTGGTGAGGGTTTAGCAAACCACTCTCATACATTATTGGTAGAAGATTAAATTGATACAGCCTATGCCATGAGCAATTTGACATTACGTATCAAAAGCCTTAAAATGTTCACATCCTCTGACTTACTAATTTCATCTCTAGAAATTTGCCATAAAGGGAAAAAACAGTGTAAACACAAAGATGTTATGAAAATATTACAACATTGTATATAATTGTGAAAAATTAGAAACCACAAAAACATTGAACAAAAGTGAACTGGATGAATAAACTATGGTACAACAAAATGACAAAATACTTTGCAATCATTGAAAGATGTTATGGAATTGTGTTTGTTAACATTTCAGATATGTAAAATATGTTGTTGAACAGAAAAAAAAGCAGAGTCCAAACAATATGTAAAGTATGGCGACCTTTTGATTTAAAAACATGGATATAGAGTTTGTGTGAATTTATATATATATATACATAGAGAGAGAGAGAGAGAGAAAACTATCTGGGAGGTTATACATCAAAATGCTAATACTAATCTAGAGTGGCAAGATTATGGGTGGTTTTTATGCTTTTACTTGTTGTTTTCTGTTTCTTTTGTCTTTATGTAATACATACTACAATAATATATATTTCAATACATATTATGTAATTAAAACATAATAAAAGTTATTTATAAGGTTTTTTACATTAAGAAAACATAGGGCTGGGCGTGATGGCTCATGCCTGTAATCCCAGCACTTTAGGAGGCCGAGGCAGGTGGATCACTTGAGGTCAGGAGTTTGAGACCAGCCTCACCAACATGTGAAACTCTGTCTTTACTACAAATACAAAAATGAGCTGGGTGTGGTGATGCATGCCTGTAATCCCAGCTACTCAGGAGGCTGAGGTGGGAGGATCACTTGAACCAGGGAAGTGGAGGTTGCAATGAGCCGAGATCATGCCACTGCACTCCAGCCTGGCCAACAGAGTGAGACCTTGTCTCAAAAAAAAAAAGAAAGAAAGAAAAGGAAGAAAGGAAGAAAGAGAGAGAGAGAGAGAAAGAAAGAGAGGAAGGAAGGAAGGAAGGAAGGAAGGAAGGAAGGAAGGAAGGAAGGAAAGAGAGAAGAAAGAAAGAAAGAAAGAGAAAGAAAGAAAGAAAGAAAGAAAGAAAGAAAGAAAGGGAAAGAAAGAGAAAGAAAGAAAGAAAAGAAAAGTAAACACAGGTTAACATAAATGAGCATGAGCATGTGGAGGCAAAACCAATGTCACAGATAATATATCAGAAAGTGTGTGCTTTAGAGTAAGTTGTGCTTTTTAACAATTGGAAACATCCTTCTATTTTTATGAGACAAAGAAGAATGTTATTTCGTATGCCTTTTTTCACAATATGAGGCTAACACATTTTTCCCCAAAGATTATCTACCAACTGTGGTTTGCATAAACCACTGGGTAATGGGAAATGGGGAGCTTCATTTGGCCATGGGAAGAAGATGAGAAAACTCCTGCATTTTGACAAATTAACAGAAAGCCTACTTACATACTAAGAAGGCTTCAGCCTAAATGCCATTCAGGCATGGCTCATGGAAGAACTCAGTAGATAAAGCAGCAAGAAAAATGGTCCTGACCCTCATTTCTATAAGGGCAATGTAGGCTCATGGAGCATGCTTAAGAGGGCCCCTAAGTATGCAAAAGACACATTAACCTGTAGAAGCTCAGGATGAACACCGCACACTTTTTATTTAAATTAAGCCTTTATAGTAGTTTTTACAGAGAAGGAGGCCTATAAAAATGCAGGAAAAAAGCACTAATATATATCTCTGTGCTGTCGTTAAAATTAAGTCTCAAAGGAGGAAAACAACCTAGTTTTATACCCTTATTTTGGCTTCTAGTTTTCATTTTCCTAAGCAGTTATTTTCTAATTCAGTTGCCTAGTAAGAATTTTCAGGTCAAAATGAAGAAAGGTACTTTGTAAAATGAAGAACTAGCATTATGTCAAATTAAAGTTTGGCCCTTTGCAGTGAAGGAAGCATTTTCTATATAGAAATCCATGGCTGTTACACAGAGGTTAATTTTTTTTAATTTTTCTTTTTTTTTCCTTTTTTTTTTTTTTGGTTCTTTCTAATGAAACTTCTGTCTCTCTCTTTTTTTCCTGCTGGTTGTTATTGTGTCTCAGAATTGAATGCAGCCCACCATACTTTGCCACTGCTTCTCTCTCTCTCTCTCTCTTTTTTTTTTTTTTGTAATGTACGACAGTAACTACTACACAAAATTTGCTCTGTAAAGCCGCAATTGTGTGAGGCTGGTGTTCACTTGGAATGTTGGTACAGTATATGTCACCATGTCACCATATTTAGTTCCCTGGCCCCCTTTTTTATCTTGGCTTGAAAAACCTTGTTCAACCATTACATGAGAGAACAATATGCCCAGAAAAATGGGAGAAAAGATTGCAGAGAAAGTCTGTTTACCCAAGACAAATGGACCAACAGCCAAGATAGCCTAACCAACTTTGTGGTTTAACTTTTCTTACAGTAGAAACCACAGGACAAAGCTCATGGAAAACCATAAGAGAAATAAATGTTGGTAGCATCCCCTCCCTTTTTTATTAGTCATACAGAAGAGAACGATTGAATTTCAGAAGGACAAGCACAGATGGTAGAATCATATCTTTTTCTATATATTATTGATGAGTGACAATAACTCAGATGGAAAAATGAATTCACTCCATTCAATAAAAGCAAACCATGCAGATTTCTGGAATTGGATCCTCACTGTGGTGTGACAGAACCATGGTAAAATTTATGTGTGGGTCTACTAAGAAGTCCAATTATTTTAGGTTCTTGCAATTAAAAGGCCTTACTAATTAATAAAGATCACTATTATATTTCTCACTCTATGGCTCTATCAAGAGTCAAGCCCTTAAATTTGACTTCGGTGTTACCAATCTCAGACTAAAGTATGTTTTGCTTTCATTCAAGCCACCCCCATAGTTCTAATTACATTTTAAAAATGCCTAATTTATAACCTTGATTTCTTATGGTCTAGCTTGGCCTATACTATACCGATTTTTTTGATGGTTAGACTTACATCATGATGGTCTAGTTCAATTTCTTTCTTTAGTGCTATTTTTTGTTCCCTGAGTCTCTGGACCATGGAGTGAGCAGATGCTAAATCAAGTTCATCCTAACTAATGGATTTGCTGGCAGTTGTAAATCATAGTGCTCATTTGAGTAAAATGTAATATCTTGGGATAACCAATAAATAAATTGGCATTAGTTTCATATTACTCCAATATTTCTTTAATTGTCTCTATAATGTAACACATTTAAACACTTAATTGTGGAATAATTTACTTAATCCATGTGGAAAGTGAAACTATTTCCTACTCTGGTCAATTAAGTGTTATTAAAAAATCATGCTCAGTCTTGAACCTGTTAAAATCAAGACTAGAGAAACTCTAGAAAAAGCTCCCTGAGATATATATGCATCCAGAACATTATTCGCCCATTACAACTCATGGAGGAATTTGTATATAATAACATTTCTTGATACAAATTTATATTAAGACTGCAAAGCTGTAGAGTTGGACTAGTCGGTGCATAATCCTTTATTCTTGTTTATCCTGAAAATCAAGTTGTCTTTGTAGAGGGTCAGGTGGCCCACATACCCAACTACTTGATACCTAAATATTTACTTGTCTTCGGAAATCTATTTTGGGGTCCAACGGAAGCAAAACCATTTTCAAAGACTGGGATTAAATTGCATCCTCCTCTCGTTGATTTTCAAAAAAATTCCCCTGCTCAGAATTAGTTCTCTGTAAGTAATGCAACAAAATTTTTTTTCTAAATTTGGGACCATAAAATGTAGTGATTCTTAAACTACTTCCATGGAACATTGTATGATAAAGGTTGCCCCAAGAGGTTCCACCACTAAAAGTAATATATTTAGGATTACCAGTTTAGCAAGTAAAATTGCAGGACACTCAGTTAGATTTGAATTTCTGATAAACATTGAATTTTTTAGTATAAAGAAATAAAAGTATGTCCCTCTGCCTTCTGTAAATGTCCAAGAACTAACCTAGTGATATGGTTTGTGTCCCCACCCAAATCTTATCTTGAATTGCAATCCCCAGGAGTTAAGTGAGACACTTGGTGGGAGGTAATTGGATTATGGGGGCGGTTTCCCCCATGTTGTTCTCATGATAGTGAGTGAGTTCTCATGAGATCTGATGGTTTTATAAGCGTCTGGCATTTCCCATTCTCCCACTTCTCCCTCCTGCCACCATGTGAGAAAGCCCAAGCTTGCTTCCCCTTTGCTTTCTGCCATGATTGTAAGTTTCCTGATGCCTCCCCAGCCAAGTGGAATTGTAAGTCAAACCTATTCCCTTTATAAATTACCCAGTCTTGGGTATTTCTTTATAGTAGTGTGAAAAAGGACTAATACACCTAGTCATAAAATTAAGATTTTTTTTTTATTCACTCTATGTTCCTTGATTGAAGAAGCATCTTTAAGGCTTAAATTAGTAAATCTGGATATGTTATACCTCACAGATGTATCAATGAAATATTGCTCATTATTTTTTATAACATCCTTCCCCTATACAATAGCTTATTTTTGCACCCATATTAAAATTTTCCAGTTAGCTCAAATCTAGGAAATTTACATAAGTATATTTTGCAGGATGAATTGATAAACCAAAAATTTCAGGTATATATATGCTCCTAAAATTTAAGATAATGCCATAAGTTAATAAATCTCTGTCATTGCTGATATTTGGGGATTGATTTATTTTTTAATTTGAAAATTTAGTAGAGTATTGAGTACCTGGTCTATGTTAGGCACTAGAGATACAAATATAAAGTAACATCCCCTCCTTCAGGAATCTCGCAGTTAAATAGGCAAAAGCAGAAACAGCTACATGCAAGAAAGTGTCAATGTTGCTATAAAACTTCAGAAACATCTGCACAAATTTGATACTTGTGTTAAGAATACATATTCTAGAAAACTGAAGTGTTTCTGAAAGTGATTAGGTAAAGCATTTTTAAAATTAGCTTTTATTGACTGCACACCATAGGCTAGCCACTGTGCTAATTTAGGTTAATCCATAATCTAAACGAATCCTCATAATTCTGTGACGTAGACAACATTATTATTCCTTTTTCAGGTAAGGAAGCTGAGGCAGAGTGAAGCAGAATCACTTATTCCAGTACACGCATCTACTAAAGGGCGGCCCAAGAGATTCCTGCTATGAATAGAAGAAACCAGGATATAGGATTGAGTCAAAGTGACCTGTAGTTTTTGTTTCTTCTGAGAAAATTCACTTATGGATCAGAGCCTCTATTTCTAATATAAAAAATACTGGAATGGTCAGAATATTATTGGAGCAATCCCTGACTATATCTGAGTTCTTCTCTTTTGGACTGACTCATATACATATATTTTTCATAATCATCATTTTGCTCAAGAAAATTTTCATAGATTATAGCCTTAACCTGTATATGAAGAGTTCCTCAGCATCAATTAAAACATCGGAAGGGAGTGTATCTGTTTTTTTGAGATAGAGTCTCACTCTGTCACCCAGGCTGGAGTGCAGTGGCACAATCTCAGCTCACTGCAACCTCCACCTCCCAGGTTCAAGCAATTCTCCTGCCTCAGCCCCCTGAGTAGCTGGGATTACAGGCGCACACCACCATGCCTGACTAATTTTTGTATTTTTAGTAGAGATGGGGATTTCACCATGTTGGCCAGGCTGGTCTCAAACTCCTGACCTTGTGATCTGCCTGCCTTGGCCTCCCAAAATGCTGGCATTACAGGCGTGAGCCACCACACCCAACCAGCAATGTATCTTTCAAAGTGATTAACACTGGAAGACACCGGATGGCAAAATCTCACACTCAGTCCCAGGATTAAGTTGTAATCACTTGGCCGGGCGCGGTGGCTCACGCTTGTAATCCCAGCACTTTGGGAGGCCGAGGCAGGCGGATCACGAGGTCAGGAGATCGAGACCACGGTGAAACCCCGTCTCTACTAAAAATACAAAAAATTAGCCGGGCGTGGTGGCGGGCGCCTGTAGTCCCAGCTACTCGGAGAGGCTGAGGCAGGAGAATGGCGTGAACCCGGGAGGCAGAGCTTGCAGTGAGCCGAGATCGCGCCACTGCACTCCAGCCTGGGCGACAGAGCAAGACTCCGTCTCAAAAAAAAAAAAAAAAAAAGTTGTAATCACTTGATGTTGTCTTAATTGAAAGGCAGATTACCCAGGTAGGCCTGACTTAACCAGATGAGTCATTAAAGGGAATGGGACCTCCCTGAAGTCCAAGAAATTTGATGCAGGGGAGATTCTCCTTTGCTGGCTTCAAAAATGGAAGAAGCCAAATGGCCAGGAATTGAAAGTGGCTGCTGAAAGTTTAGAGAAAACCCCAGCCAATAGCCAGGAAAACAACAACAACAGAGACCTCAATCGTACAACTGAAAGGAACTGAATTCTGCTAATGAATGACCTTGGAAGAGAATCAAGAGCTCCAGATAAGTACCTAGCCACAGGTTGACACCTTAATTTTAGCCTTGTGAGACCCTGAACAGAGTATCCAGTTGAACCCTGCCCAGATGTATGGCATACAAAAGTGAGATAATGACTTTGTATCGTTTTGAGTTGCTGAATTTATGGTAATTTGTTATTCAGCAATAGAGAGCTAAGGTAAACAAGTACCTAAAAATCTATAGAGAACATCATACTCAATGGCAAATATTGCAGACTTTCCTGAGATCAGGAATGCATTTTCACTATTTCCATTCATTACTGTACTGGCCATCCTAGCAAATGCAACAAAACAAATAAACAAATAAATAAAAAGCACAAATATAGAAAAAAATGAATAAAACTGTCATGTTTGCAGACTACATGATTCTGTACCTAGAATACTAGACTATCCAAAAGAATCTACAAACTAAGAATTGACAATAAATATAGCAAGGTTGCTGAGTCCAATGTCAATATACAACAATTTTATTTTCTTATAATGCAATATAGTAATTGTATTTTGTGGCTAATAAGCAACACAAAGTAGAAAATAAAATTTTAAAATATTATTTATGATTGCATGAAAAAACAGACACGTGAGAAATATGAAAAATGTGTAAGACTTTTATACTAAAAGCTATAAAATATTTAAATAAAGGGGATCTAAACAAATAGTCATACCATGTTCATGAATTGGCTCAATATTGTAAATCTACCAAATCCTCCACAAACTAACCTATGTACTTAATGCTTTCCCAATATAAACTCCAGCAGTTTTTACTTTTTCTGATAAAATTAACTAGTTCTAAAACTCATATGGGAATGCAAAAAAGTCCAAAAATAGCAAAAAAGGTATTGTCACACATCAGCTAGGTAGGGAAAGAATGGTCTTTTCAATAAATGGTTCTGTGTCTATTAAATAGCATTACAGAAAAACAAATGTGTCCTCACTCTTACTTTACATTGTGTACCAAATTAAATTCCAGATATACTGCAGATTTAATTATGAAGGAAAAAACTACAAAGCGTTTGGAGAAAAAAATACAGCAGAACATCTTTCTCACTTGGGTGTAGCAAATATTTTTTAAGACATGACACACAAGGCACATCTCTAAAAGATAAACATTGTTAAATCAAACTATATTATAATTAAAATGGTGTATTCTTCAAAAGACATAAAGACGACAGTTAAAAGGCAACCTACAGAGTGGGAGAAGATATTTTAGTACATATATTCAACAAATAACTCATATTCTAAACTTATAAAGAACCTCCACAAATCAATTTAAAAAATAGGCTTTCCCAATAGAAAAATAAACTGAAAACGTGAACAAATACTTTGTAAAAGAGGATCTTCCATGGCTATCAAATTTATGAAAAGGTGCTCAAATTCATTTATAATCAGGGATATCCAAGTTAAAACTAGCATATACCCACTAGGATGATTAAAATAAAAAAGACAGAAAGACCAGTATCTAAAAGGATGTGGAACAACTGAAACTCTAATACACTAATGGCAGGATGGCAAATTAGTGCAACCATCTTGCAAATTGTTCGGGAGTATCTATAGTATCTAAATATCTGCATATCCCCTCACTCAGCACTTCCTCTGCTAACTGTATGCCTAACAGAAATTCATACATATATGCACCAGAAAACAAGTACCAGAATATTTTATAGCATCACTATTCACAGTAGTCCAAAACTATAATTTTCAAAATCTCCATCAACAGCAGAATGAATAAGTAAATTGTGGTATTTTCATACAGTGCAGTACTAGACTGTAGTAAGATGGAACAATCTACACAGACATACAAGAATGTGGATAAATCTCAGCCAAAAAAAAAGAAAAAGAAAAAAAAAAGAATGTGGAGGAAAGAAGCCAGACCCATGAGTTAAAGCTATATGGTTCCATTTATGTAAAAAGTAAAAAATAGCATAACTAATTATTGTTGACAAATATCAAGCTGATGGCTACTCTTGTAGAAGGGGGTGATTGGATGAGGCATGGAGTTGGAGAGTGAGTTTCTGGTACGCTGGTAAATATTCTCTTTCTTAATTTAAAAGAGGTTATTCAGTCGGGTTTTGTTTGTGAAAATTCATCAATCTATGTAATTGTGATATGTCTGCCTTTTTGTTGGAATATTATACTTTAATAAAAAGCAAAACTTAGAAACGAGCAAACAAAAAACCCAACACTTTGGAAGCAGTTCAGGTACCCATCAGCATCATGAGGTTTACAGAAGAAGGCAGCTCATCCACACTGGATAAGAGGTTCCATCCTAGTTTTACATTCCATCAAAATTTTTTTTTCAGAAATGCAAAACATATGAAAAAAGTTTCAGCCTAACTTGTACTCTGAGAAATGCAAATGAAAAGAAGAAATATCAGTAACATGGAAAATACTTATGATAGAATGTTGAATGAAAGGAAATAGACCAAAATAATAATAGCAACTGTTTTGGATATAAAAAGGTGGATTCTTTCTCTTTCAACTCATTTATATTTTGCCAATTTTGTATACTAGGGAAAAATTAGTTTCATGAGGGAAAAAAGGAGGAAATTCCATTTTTTTCCATAAGACAGAAACATTATGCTCAGAAAGAAAACAAAGAGAAAAAAATAATGTTTGATGTAATCTTTGCTGGCTAAAAATAACTTTTTATTTAAAAAGTGAGTTAAATTTATGGATTATACATTTGCAATTGTCTACTGGCTTTGGCTCTACTTTAAATTTCATGTGTCTGGAATAAAACTCACCCTCCTCATACCATTACTACTTGAAAAAATAAATCATGCTGCTATAAAGACACATGCACACATATGTTTATTGCGGCACTATTCACAATAGCAAAGAGTTGGAACCAACCCAAATGTCCAACAACGATAGACTGGATTAAGAAAATGTGGCACATATACACCATGGAATACTATGCAGCCATAAAAAAGGATGAGTTCATATCCTTTGTAGGGACATGGATGAAACTGGAAAACATCATTCTCAGTAAACTATCGCAAGGACAAAAAACCAAACACCGCATGTTCTCACTCATAGGTGGGAATTGAACAATGAGAACTCATGGACACAGGAAGGGGAACATCACACTCCGGGGACTGTAGTGGGGTTGGGGGAGGGGGGAGGGACAGCATTAGGAGATATACCTAATGCTAAATGACGAGTTAATGGGTGCAGGAAATCAACATGGCACACGGATACATATGTAACAAACCTGCACATTGTGCACATGTACCCTAAAACCTAAAGTATAATAAAAAAAAAAAAAAAGAAAAAATACTTAGTCCTGTGTATTATCAGTGAACTGGTGCCCAAAGCTAGAAAACTCCCCCACTCCTCTTTTCACTGTGTTACCACAGTATATCAGTATAAAGCCCACTGCAGAAATTTGTGTGGAACTAGAAATTTAGCTGGAAATATACCTCAATATACTAGTCTTTCTTTTCTATACTCATGGCCCCTTTCTTAGTTTAGGCCCTTGAAGATAATGCTTGGACAATTACCTCCTAAATTATTTTCTTGCCAGTAATTTATCTTTTCCCCAGCGCCACAGCCAAATCACAGCTCTGCGTGGGGAATCACATTTGAACAGGTGGGTTTGGTGGTAGGTGGTATGCACCTCCAATTGGCATGAGACCTCAAGCTGTTGGGAATGTCACATTTTTGTGGTTATTCAATGGTGAAAGGTAAATATTTACAAATTTGTCAATTTGGGCCCTCCAATGTGTCTTCTATATAAGCTATAAGGCAACTAATAACAAAGACTGCAGAAAAAACAATGGTGAGCTGATTCTATGAGCACATAATGAGTTTCATAGCAAAGTAACGCTGGGGACACATTGGAGCTGCTGCTCCCTGTTTGGAAGCCTCTCTCTCTCTCCCAGAGAGCACATTGGGATGCTCATGGCTAATTCAGGTTATTTCTAAAGAATTTATTAAGAGTACTTGCTGGTGGGTTACCATTTTATATGTATGTGTGTGTCTGTATACATATATATACATACATATGTACATATACACATACTTGTATATGTACATATGCAAGTGTATATATATATATACACATTGCATATGTAAATGTGTACAAGTATGTGTATATGTACATATACATATAGTATAAAATAGTACATATACATATACCAGTATGCGTATATATAGATATGTGTGTATACATACATATATACATATATGTGTGTATATATACATATGTCTGTGTATATATGCCTCCTTTGAAACAAGTTGCACCTTTGTAGTCTTCTACATCTTACATTTAATTTTTTATTAGTATAAAATATTTTCTAATTAATTATCAGAATTTTATTATTATGACCATTTGTTAATATTATTCTATATTAATCATGAATAATTATCAATAGCAATAATTTTATTAAGTAGTGTTATAATTATAATTTATATTCTGTGTTTATTCACAGACTAGTCCCTTCTGCCTTCTGGGCAGGTCACATCTGAAAGATTATCCTTTTTGAATCAGTTTGAGTGTTCTAGTGACCAGGCCACACGGTTTCTCTTGACATTTAAAAATGTAAGTTGTTCCACCCAGCCACAGAAGCATACCTAATGTGGGATTCTTATTTATTTAAAGGCGAAAACAGACCAAGCTAATCTATGGTGTTATAAGTCAAGATGGTGGTTGCGTTTGGGGGTGGTAGTGACTGAAAAGGGGCATAAAGGTGGGGGCAGGGCTTCAGGAGTGCTATAATGGACTGCGTTCTCAATGTGGGTGCGGATTGCATGAGTGGATTCTGATTGTAACAATTCACCAAGCTGTGTGTTTTAATGTGCAATTATGTAAATAAATATTACACTGCAATAAAAAGTGAATTTTTTTCTTCTAAAAAAATGGGATACATGTCTAGAACATGCAGGTTTGTTACATAGGAAAATGTGTGCCATGGTGATTTGCTGCACCTATTGACCTGTCCTCTAAGTTCCTTCCCCTCACCCCCGACCCCCCAACAGGCCCTGGTGTGTGTTGTTCCTCTCTCTGTGTCCATGTGTTCTCATTGTTCAACTCCCACTTATGAGTGAGAATGTGCAGTATTTGGTTCTCTGTTTCTGTGTTAGTTTGCTGAGGATAATGGCTTCCAGCTTCATCCATGTCCCTGCAAAGGACATGATTTCATTCCTTTTCATGGCTGCATAGTATTCCATGGTGTATATAGACCACATTTTCTTTATCTAGTCTATCATTGATGGGCATTTGGGTTGGTTCCATGTCTTTGCTATTGTAAATAATGCTGCAATAAACATATGTGTGCATGTGCCTTTATAGTAGGATGATTTATATTCCTTTGGGTATATATCCAGTAATGGGATTACTGGGTCAAATGGTACTTCTGGTTCTAGTTCCTTGAGGAATCGCCACACTGTCTTCCACAATGGTTGAGCTAATTTACATTCCTACCAACAGCATAAAAGCATTCTTGTTTCTTCACAGCCTCACCCGCATCTATTATTTCCTGAATTTTTAATAATCACCATACTGACTGGCATGAGAAAGTATCTCATTGCGGTTTTGATTTGCATTTCTCTGATGAACAGCAATGTTGAGCTTTTATTCACGTTTGCTGGCCACATAAATGTCTTCATTTGAGAAGCGTCTGTTCATACCTTTGTCCACTTTTTGATGGAGCTGTTTTTTTCTTTTAAATATGTTCAAGTTCCTTGTAAATTCTGGATATTAGATCTTTGTCAGATGGGTAGATTGCAAAATTTTTCTCCCATTCTGTAGGTTACCTGTTCACTTTGATGACAGTTTATTTTGCTGTGCAGAAGCTCTTTAATTAGATCCCATTTGTCCATTTTGGCTTTCATTGCAATTGCCTTTGGTGTTTTAGTCACGAAGTCTTTGCCCATGCCTATGTCCTGAATGGTATTGCCTAGGTTTTCTAATCGGGTTTTTATGGTTTTGGGTTTTACATTTAAGTCTTTAATCCATCTTGAGTTAATTTTTGTATAACGTGCAAGGAACAGGTCCAGTTTTAGTTTTCTGCATATGACTAGCCAGTTTTCCCAGCACCATTTACTGAATAGAAGATCCTTTCCCCAATGCTTGTTTTTGGCAGATTTGTAGAAGATTAGATGGTTGTAGATGTGTGGTATTATTTCTGAGGTCTCTGAGAAATATTACACTCCAATAAAAAGTGAAAAATTTTATAAGTATCTTGTTCAAGTCCTTTTCTATAAATGATTTGCAGAAACATGACCATATATGTTAAATGGTATGGAAATTTAGAAATAGTAATTTCATACAATTCTGTTATACTCTGAAAGTTTCTTGATTCATTACTCTCTCACAAAGAAATATTTGCTTGATTATGATTTTTAAAATTTTCACTCTATTGTGTTCCAAAAGAGGATACTAAGAAACAATAAAAAAAGTGTTTTCATTCTGGTGGTAAGGATGCCAATCATAAAAATAACAACTACCATTTTTTGAACGTTTATTATACATCACAAACATTGCATGGATTATCTCTGATATTCCCAACGTCTGATGAGATGAGTTTTGTTATTTTCTTGCAGATGGGATAACTGAGGCTCAGAGACTTCATTTAATTTTCCCAAGTCCACATAGATTTATGTCAGGTTTAATTCCCAAACCTGTTCTTTTAGCACCACATCACATTGCCCATGGGTCTGTTTCTCACAACAATGTCAGTTCACTGAAATATACCACGAAGACAGCTTCTGCGCTGACCACTCAGCACTGTAGAGACTTGGAACACATTCGCTTCCACTTCTAAGGATTCCTAAGGAATCCTTAGGCTGTGGATGTTTTTGTTTTCGTTTTTTAACCTTATCTTCCTAAGTTAATATCCCTCCTAAGTACTTAGATAGAGCTTGAAGCACCATGAAAATGTATTGGAGATTCAATTTCATCTTCTGCTTTGTAAAAATATAAAAATGGATTGATGGCTGGGTGTGGTGGCTCGTGCCTGAAATCCCAGCACTTTGGGAGGCCGAGGCAAGCTGATCATGAGGTCAGGAGTTTGAGGCCAGCCCGGCCAACATGGTGAAACCCCATCTCTACTAAAAATACAAAAAATTAGCCGGGCATGGTGGCAGGCGCCTGTAATTCCAGCTACTCGGGAGGCTGAGGCAAGAGAATCACTTAAACCCGGGAGGCGGAGGTTGCAGTGAGCCGAGATCGTGCCACTGCACTCCAGCCTGTGCAAAAGAGCAAGACTCAAAAAAAAAAAAAAAAAAAAGGATTGATAGTCTAGATATCCTAAAGCTGATTTTTTACATCAATTACAGTAAATAAAATAAGGAGACATGAGTGAAAGGTGGTAGAAGGTACAGTTTTATCTGTTAAGAGAAAAAATAATTTTTCATCAATAATCTATCACAAAACAGAGATCTTCTTTGACTATCATGTGGAACTCTCAACAGAACTTTTAAACCCTCCTGGTAGAGAAAGGAGAGGATGGATTTATTTGTCTCCTTGTAAGAAGATAGGGAAGTAAAGCTTCTTACATTGATTTTTTTTTAAATATACATAAAGACTAAAATTAGACTGATAGAATTGCATTATAGACAAACTTCTCTCCCTGCGCCTCTTCTACCCCTTTACCTCTTCCCCACAGTCACACGACTTTTTCTTCCACTCCAGTGGTGCATGTCTACAGAGGCAGTTCCTGGGCTAATGTTAGTGATGACACAGATTTACTTAGTTCTAAATAAAAAATTCACTGAGTGCCTGCCATATATACCAGACGTTCTATGTATTGGATGATGAGGCTACTATGGTAAGTTGGATATTTCTCCTGCCTTCAGAAAGCTTCCAGTCTTGTCACTAATGGATTTGGGGCCCAGTACCCTTAAAATCACCTCAGAGCTGCCTGAATCCATAGACTACTTGCAGAATCACTGGTTTTACTTGGATCAAGCCATCTGAGAAGGTATCTGTCTCAACAGCCCCCCAACCTCCACCCTCCCTGCACTTTTATTTAACAAGTCACCTGTTTTCATGCAACAAACACCATTTGCCATCCATTTAATTTCCCCTTCAATACTCAAGTTCACACTCTCCTTTGCATTGTCCCACTTGTCCCTATGTTCATGGTTCCCTTCAGTTGTATCCTAGGAACACACGTGTGCACATGCATCATCTCTCCAACTCTTTGAAGACAGGGACCCTGACTTTTAGTTAGTGCATGCTTAGAATGCCTTGTTCAGAGTTGGTTTGCATAGTCAATTTAGCTTAGGAAATATTGTTGGTCAACTGACTATTTAATGAATGACTCTGAGACTACCTATTCCATATTTCAAAACATATTGGCTAATCCAGAAGTGTTTCTTTGGGATGAGGCCAGCTGAGGTGGAACAATAGGGCACGCTATTCAATGGGGGTATTTAGCTCATTGTGTTTGATGTATAATCACAGGCCAAGAGTTTGTCAAAAGTAACTGATAATGAGCATTGTGCTCTCCTTGCTAAACCTAATTCTGTGAGAAAAAAGTCAGATAGAATTAAATGAAAATTCAATCATTGATCCTTCCCAGAATCTGTCCTAACATCAAAAATTCCAGAGGTTCTACAGCAAAGTAGAGTGGAATAATTCCTAGAACCACAGGGAGTTGTATAGATTTAAATAAAATTCTTATGAGCAAAACTACCGAGTGCTATTCCATTCCCACTCCTCCTTTCCTAGAAAGGTGTCCAGTTATTCCAGAAATCAATGTGAAAGGTTTATAGGAATTACCCTCTTCTCTAATACCCTGTATTCACATTTTAGAATGGCTTTATGTCTTTAAATCTAATACCCTGAACATTGTTCTCTAATACAATTTTCCCCCAAGTAAATTTTTCCCCCAAGTAAAGCAAAGGATAAGCAGGAGTGAGACTTGAGATCACCATTTACAAGGTATGGGATGGATTCCTCAAAGAAGAGCCCTCAAGACTACAGCAAACGCAGGCTATCTACATTTGCCAATAAAATCCCTTGCTGAGTAGCCACTAAATAGTGCAACACCACAATCCCTTATTGAATCCCAGCCCATACTTCCTAAGGCAGTTAGACTCCTTCTAAGCTAGACTTCACAGATGATTTCCATGCTTTTGGGAAAATACAGTTTTGGAACACAACTAAACTGTGACCCTGGATGAGGCAGGCTATCTAGACATACCAACACAGTGTAGTGGATAAAAGTCAGATTGCCTCATTTTGTTCTGGACTTACTGGATTTGTTTGAGTGCCAGCTTCACCACTCACTCTACAGTCACCCTGTGGAGTAATTTGCTTAACTTCAGTTTCCTCAGCTGTGGAATGGTAGAAATAACCCTTATTGAGCTATTTTGAAGACTGATTTAGACAACCTGTGTGAAATGTTGAGCATAACATCTGGCATGCTTGAGTGCTCAGTAAATTATTATTTGTCCCACTCCACTGGATCTCAGATGCAAAACGTGTAATGGATACCATATCCTTCCAAAGCGGGGCAGGCTTTCCGCTCTTGTGACTGCATAAATTCTAAATCTTAGAGTTTCTGTTGGAGATACCCAAGTCTTGAGGAAAACCTTCACTGCTTAATCCTGAATTCCAGACTAGAAGAGGGAACTTATAACTTCCAAATAGTTAAGCATTGAAAGGTGGGATTGGAAAAGTGTCCTTTTAAAGTAATTTGAGGGCATCAGCCTTCTCACTAGCATGTCCCAAAGTGTGTTCTGCCTAGCACTAGTTCTGCAAAATGCTCAAAAAACCCATGATCAAATACATTTTAAAAAATTACCACCTACCATCTCCCTCTCTTGTAGATTTTTATATACATCAACATATTAAAGGTATGAAAAGATCATGCAGAAAAAAACCTGTTCAGCTTCATCTCACATAGTATTTCTGCCACTTATTTCACCACAGATACTTTGTTAATATCTTGGAACTCGTGTTTTGAGAAAAACACATTGGAAATGGAGGAGACTGTCAAGGACAATAATAAATGATGGTATTGGAAACACCGAGCATTCCATTTTGCCAAATTCTGAAAAAATAAAAATAGAATCTTAAAAATTGTGCAGTAGTTAGTACTGGGCACAATTAAGTTCTCCTTTCACAAAATGATCTTACCTGGGCCTGAATACCTGAGGTCTTGCTCACACTGGCATGGTTACAAGGGTCATGTACACAAAGATGACCTATTTGTTTGTGAAGAACTTTATGTACTTATTAAGCACAAATAGCTTGAGTTTAATTTTGATTTTTCAGAAGAAATTGTGTCTTTTTTAGAAAACTGATCATTGAACTCCATTCCACACCAGTTTGTTTTCCCCTCTCGCACTCTCTTTGTGTAGTAATCTACTATAGAATCTGTTCCCACAGGTTTGGGGAATATAAAAGAAGCCTACAATCCCCCAGCCCCCCTTCCCGTTTCCCTCCTAATGCCCCAGAGCAGCTGGCAGGGTTTATTGCTCTTCCCCAACATTGGCTCTCTTCTATACATGGAGTAAGATTGATGATCCTCATTCTAAAATGTGAAGATCCAGCATGCGCCTTTGTCCTATGTCCCCTGAGAGTGAATTGGCATCAGCAGCATTCGGTAAAGAGGCAGCACTTTTTGGTACATCAGGAGTGACAGTGACAGTATGGAGCAAGCCTGCAGGGGCCTCTCCACCACCCCCACCCCTGTCAATCTCTACCTTGAGCTCAGTACCCACTGGGGCAGACTGCTGCCTCACCAGACAATACCATGGAAAGAGTGCTCAGGTCCAAATCCCCTGCAGGGCCCACTTTGCAAGGTTGGCTGGGGGAAGCTGTAGCCATAGTGAAATGGCCGTTTATTTAAAGGTACCTTCAGTTACAACTGTGAGGGTACATAGATGTCAAGCCAACAAGCTGGTGTGTGTGTGTGTGTATGTGTGTGCAGGAGCATGTGTAACCACACATCTGTACACCTAAGAAGAGAGAAGCCAATCAATAACTACCCTGTATTTCTTAGCTCTCCTCTTGGAAGTCAGCCTGCATGACTCCAAAGACAGGTTGCACAAACCTGGCATCTTACAAGATTCTCATCAGGCTCTCATTTTTTTGTGTCACTAGTTTGGCTGAAATAAAAATTCAAAGCCCCCACAATATTGAACCACCATTCCAGACCCAGCCAAGGTTTGGAACATAAAGTGAGCTGAATGAACCAGCCTGTAGGCAACCCAGGGAAAGTAATTGTTCTTCCTAGCAGCACGGCTGCTTTTCTGCTTAGCATCTGAACAAGTTAATTTGGAAACATGGCCCTCTGGAAAGAAATGGCGCTTCTCTCAGCATCCCATGGATTCATGAGGAGAGATGCCCTTTCACCAGGTAGAAACAGTAAATTACATTTGAAACACATTTCTATTGAATGAGGAAAAATCCTTCTTTTTCCCAGGAGCTCCTCTTTTTGCCTGGTAGCACCATTTAACATCAATTGCCCAACTTCAGAGTTCACTTTTTGCTCACATCAGTGTCTGGCAACTAGGGGAAGAATTTTACTAGTTGAACAAGGAGCAGTTGAATTAAATACAAAATCACATAAAGAAGTTTGCTCTTTGCCAATCCTGGGCTTCAAGGAACTGATCTCAGCAGCATCTAAATTGGACAAATTGGCTAAATTGATCCTGCTTCATAGAAAGGGTACTTCATCTAGATCCAATCAATGGCAGATTGAGGTGTGATGTGAAATGAGGGGAAGGAATCAGGCAGCCAACTATTTCTAGGGTAGGAGTCTGGCTTTAAGGAGTAAAAATGCCTCCATTTCATGTTGGTTTTATTACCCCCTAAACACCAGTGCCCTTGAATTGTGTGCTCCAGGACTGCCCTTGTGTTTGAGCTGAGGGCTGGATGGCAGTGAGCTCAGAAAGAGAGAACTAGAGAAATCCAATCTAGACATTGTGTCTTTTGTTCTGTCCACAGCTTGACCAGTCTGTATTTGACCCTCCATCACCAATTAATTAAAAAACAAAAGCAGAGAGGACCTTCTAAGCTTCTGGCATTGAACTAGATCTTTACAAAATTATTTTTAATACTACAGGCCTGGAAAGTCAGTTATCAAGTATAACTGAGTAGGTTTGCCTGGATGTTCATCCCAGCCACCAGCGATTAGCTGTGTGATATGGGGTGAGTCAGTTTAGCTCTCTGAGCCTCAGTTTTCTCATCTATAAAATTGGGATATTGAAAGTGCCTACTTCACAGGGTCGTGGAGAGGATTAAATGTGATAATTATTTAACAAGCACTTGTTACAGTGCTTCTTATTCTCATCTGGGGAAAAAGGCTCAGAGAGGTCAATTTATCCCAGTCCTTACTAATAAGTCACAGAGTTGGGGGGTCCAAACTAGATTTACTGTACACCAAAGCCCATGCACCTTCCACCAGGTCATGTTGCAATGATCAGAAGCAATCATTATATGCCCAGTGCTGTATGCTCTGTGATAAGATCTGTAAAATGGAAATGCAAAATAAACCCAATATATCATTTCTCTTCTCAAAAGCAACCTAGACGATGAACACTAATGTATGGTGCTGACCATAAGTGGAATGAGTTTCCAAAAGATGCTCTGTGTCACTTCAGACAACAACAACCCAATTCGTATCTCCATATATCCTATGCTACCATGCTTGAATCTTAGGAAACTTTCAGTAGTCACTTCTTGTTCTCTAATATCACAGCTGTTTGTATACTTATAGACTCTCCTATCCCCTTTCATAGAAATTATACATTTATATATGACTCTTTCTTCTTCTGGGCAGCAACTCCTTGAATGCAAATATTGCCTAACGTTTTCATGGTAAGTTCTGAGCAAATAGATGCTTGATGAATGAATTACTGAATAAATGAGTACATTTCTTTATTTGCCAGGAAAGAATTGGCCATTGCTTGCATAACTTCTGTCTAAGGCACAGGGGGTGGGTGCCAGTATAAAAGACATTGTCCTGAAGAAATTTACATAGCATATCAATATTTTCCATATACTTATACTTGAATATTTTCAAGTTTGCATTGTTGTTTGTGTTACTTTTGTAAACCTTTTGTTTTCATCCAGACTCTAAGCTCTTGGAGAGTGGAAATCGTGATGAATACTCCTTTATTTATTCCATGTAACACTCTGGACAAGAGTAGGCTTTGATTTTGTCATATTGAATTCAATTACCGGTTCAGTAGGAGAGACAAGATAAATTGCAAGGCAACCCATGTGTATCAGTATACTCACAAATGTGGAATATTAGGATATTAGGATAAAATATGCTCAAAGTTGAGAGAATTTAATGAAACCCAGGATACTTAGGTAGGACAAATGTCTTCAGACAAAGAAATTAAGGTTTACTATCACATATGTGAACCCTGAAAGAGCCAGTCTGTAAAGTTGGATCCTGAGTGGCTAACTGGGCCTAAATTCAAAATAGAGTGAAATGACCGTTTGCTGACTAGAGGTCACACACATAGTCTCTGTTCCTGGAAAACCCCCATGCTCACTTAACTTTGGGATTTGTATAGCTGTCTGTTCCTATTTATGCCACCTGAATCAACCAATGGACAATGACCTGCATTGGCCAATCAGAACTCAAGGAGCATCAACCAATTCGAACAAAGCAAGTTTGCATTCTTTATCCGCATAAGCAAACCAAAGTGGGAAACCGGGCAGGAAATTTCCCTATAAAAGACAGGCCGTCTCTTTGTTCTCTTGAAACACGGCTGCATCTCCCAGGTTTGCAAACTGTTAGCTATAATAAAGTCTCTTTCCCCTTTTTAAAAGAAAATTATTTTCAGTGGATTCTGGTTCAATTTTCTTTATGACGAAATTCACCTGTGAAGTGAGGGAGAGGATTGCAAATATAGGCCAAAGATAACAATAGGTCTCAAGGTGGCATATGGAAATAGTGGCAGGTAGAGACTCAAACTCACGTAACTTAGCCAACTAATGGACTATCTCCTTCCTGTTTTTCTTCAACAAATGTAATTTAAAAAATGACACAGGTTAGTCTTTTAACCAATCATGTGCCTGGTGCTGTGTCAAGAGCTATGGAAATAGCAGTCACAAAGCCAGGCAAAATCACTGCCCTTAAGAAGCTTATAATCTGAAGACATCACAGTGCACATAAAGAACGAAGCCAGGCCGGGCGTGGTGGCTCACGCCTGTAATCCCATCACTTTGGGAGGCTGAGGCGGGTAGATCACCTAAGGGCAGGAGTTCTAGACCAGCCTGGCCAACATGGTGAAACCCTGTCTCTACTAAAAATACAAAAATTAGCTGGGCGTGGTGGCGGGTGCCTGTAGTCCCAGCTACTCGGGAGGCTGAGACAGGAGAACGGCGTGAACCCGGGAGGCGGAGGTTGCAGTGAGCCGAGATCACACCACTGCACTCCAGCCTGGGCAACAGAGTGAGACTCCATCTCAAAAAAAAAAAAAAGAGAGAGAGGAGGAAGGAAGAAAGAAACCACAAGAAGTGTGGGTAGAAACACAGGCCCTGAAGTCAGCCTTTCTAGGTTTGAATCCTAGCTACCAGCAAGGACTCTGAGACCTTATGCAAGTAATATGAATGTCTCTGTGGCTCATTTTCTCCAGTTATACAGTGAAGAAAATAGGATTAGGTTTATAGGGTAGTTGTTCTGAATATTTAATGAGATAATAGAGGAAGAATTTAGTGGAGCTCCTATTAAATGATAAATGCTTAAAAAATGTTAGCTATTATTGTTATTAAAGAAAGGTGATGTTCTTATTCTCAAGAATGAGACACTCTAATAAATAGTTTGTGTATTTTATTTTATTCCACTTGATTTTCAAAACAACTTAATGATGTAGGTATTATTATTCTCATTTTATGGACAAGAATACAAAGATTTTTAAATAATGTAATTATGGTCACATAATAAATGGAGTCAGAATTTGAATCCTGGTCTGTTTCTTCCCAAAAGTCATACTCTTTCAGCTAGTCAATCCTGATTTAATAAATTATTGAATTCGAAGGCAATAAACCCTTCTCTTCATTTTTAAAATTCTTGCCTGAAATGAGATATTTCATTTCATATTTATCCTTTTCTTCTTGTGCTGTCTTTACTCTTTCTCTTCATACCCATTTGATTTAGTGTAATGATGAGATGGGTAAATATTTTCTTCTCAACCTGCAAATTAACTTCTTAAGGCAAAGTTTCATCCATCATTGTTTTTTCCTTAAGTTGTTCTGCAGTACAAACAGCTCAAAATAGAGCTTGGCACCTATTAATAGCTCAGAAAATTAGCTTTTATTATAATTGTTATTAGTCTTTATCGACTCTTTTAAAACATCTACCTGACAAGATTTTGATATTTCTAGTCCTAAATTAATTTTCTCCTTGCTGTTATCCAAACGTTCACGCTTTTGAAATAAATTGTTCTTCTCACTAGTATGTATGGCCTGTGTGTCACATTACATCTCAGATTGGACAGGTTTCTCTGACCCTGATAGTCTTAGTGGTTGTGCAATCATGTTCTTCACATCTAGATCCTCCCAGGTGTGTGTTCTGGCCTGCTCCAACTTGGCCCAGCCCTAGGTACTACAGACCTTCAAACCCAAGTCAGTATCACCAAGGTCCTGTTCCAAAGAGAACCAAGTCTGGCAGGAGATTAGGAGCTGCATCTCCTCCAGAAACTCATGCAGATATTTGGCTTACTTTCCTAAGCCTGAACTATAGGGTTCCCGGAGATTCACTGGACAATTTTGTGTCCCCTCAAATTGAAGCTTCTCCCACTCATCCCCTCTACCTGGCTCAGGCTACAAATCTCTAGTCCTTGATTTGAACACTAGTCATTTCTCTAAACTGAGTCTTTTATTGAACTCATTGAAGCCCCGATAAATTCCTATCTCTTAACAGCTCCCTCAACCTGGAGCCCCAGCCAGTGGCTGGGTTACTGTTTCAACCCAGTGGATTTTTTTCCAGGAAAAAATATGTTGCTCCTCATTCACTATTGAACAAAATCTCCTCTTGCATTTCTTCCATCCACTGAAAGGGATTTTAACATTTCATTTCAATAAACATTTAGTATGATGTATCTCTTAGCTTAAGCACTTAACAGCACAAAAAATAAATCAGATTTATTCTTGAGAAACTTTTAGAGTTGTGAGACAAACCAACAGTAAATGAAAAAAGTGTGCTTTAAATGGAGGTAAAAAGTAAGCTAGAAACAGAAAGAAATATGTAACATACTATCTCTGAGGGGTGGGCGTGTGTGTGTGTGTGTGTGTGTGTCTGCGTCTGTGTGTGTTTGTGTATACTGCAAATGATTAGAAATACCAGTCTCTTACAACTGAATTCTAAATAATTTCCATGTTTTTAATTGTGTCTATGTTAATATGTATATGTATCTCTTTTTTGGTGAGGGAGAATGGGAGAAAAAGGAAATGATTACATTATTGTGGATACTTTTATTCACCACAATGGAAGTCTTTAAACATAAAGTTGATGTACATTAAGAGGCGAGACCCAGAGCGTATCATCTAAAGAAGATTCCTCCCACTTTTCTTCTGCTTACACCAATCCATCCAACCATACATGAATTTATATTCAATGTACTCAATTTATTCAGTGTATAATATTGCTTTGTGAACTATGGGAAATATAAATATGACCCAGTTTTTCCCCTCAAATAACTGACATGCTAGTTGAGCTGATAACATATTTTAGAGCCTGAAGATATCTTAGATATTATCTAGTTTAACTCTTTCAATTAAGAGAGATAAAGTAACTTTCCTGAGGTTGCACATCAGGATAAGGAGTCACATCCCTATCTTATTACCTAAATACATTATTGTCACTATGTTATACTTGCTTTACATAGTGAGCTTAAACTTACATGAAAAATTCAACATGGCAAGGCAGTATAGGATGAGGGCTAAAATATTATAAAACCAACATTAGTTTTCATTCATTGAGTGCTTACTAGGTATCAGACACCATTCTAAGTTTATTTATTAACCCATTTAAAAATCAGAACTGGATATATACCCAAAGGATTATAAATCATTCTGCTATAAAGACACATTCACATGTATGTTTATTGCAGCACTATTCACAATAGCAAAGACATGGAATCAACCCAAATGCTCTTCAATATTAGACTGGATAAAGAAAATGTGGCACATATATACCATGGAATACTATGCAGCCATAAAAAAGAATGAGTTCATGTCCTTTGTAGGGACATGGATGAAGCTGGAAACCATCATTCTCAGCAAACTAACACAGGAACAGAAAACCAAACGCTGCATGTTCTCACTCATAAGTGGGAGTTGAACAATGAGAGCATATGGGCACAGGGAGGGGAACATCACACACTGGGGCCTGTTGGGGGATGGGAGACAAGGAAAGGGATAGCATTAGGAGAAATAACTAATGTAGATGACGGGTTGATGGGTGCAGCAAACCACCATGGCATGTGTATACCTATGTAACAAATCTGCGTGTTCTGCACGGGTATTCCAGAACTTAAAATATAATATAAATTAATAAATAAATAAAATAAAAAAAGATTAGGGTGGAGCAGCCAGCTTCTTCGTGCACTATGTAAATGGAATACCTGGTTCAACCAATCCTCTGTACCCTATGTAATTCAGACACTGCCTTCTCAGGCTCATCTATAAAACCAGCCACATCTCACTGAGAACCGGGAGACCCATTCCAAACCTCTTCCTTCTGCACAAGGGAGCTTTTCTCTTTTGCATATTAAACTTCCATTCTTAAACTCAAAAAAAAATCAGAACATCTCTAGGAGGTAGACATTATTATAACATGCTTTTGACAAATTAGTAAATGAGGTACAGAGAAGACGAGTAACTTATCCAAGATCATATGGTTAGTATGTATAAGAAATGAGTTTTAAGTCTAGAAAATCCACCTCCAGTGTCAGTGCTCTTAAACACAATGCATTACTTTTTCAAAACCTGTAGATTACTCGGAAAATAAATGCTACTACAGTGTTATAGTGGGCAAAATAATTACATTGTTAATTGATTAGAGAAGGTGTTTTGGATGAGATAGGATATATCATTAAAAAGATATACATATAAAATTTTGATATGCTAAAAATAAAATAAAAAGGGTGAAATAAAAATAAAAAAAGATAGAACATGAATAAATATGAGTAAAAGTGAATGTGCAAGACATAGATTAGTGAACAGACCAAGGTTAGAGCAATGGTTCATGCTGAGAGGAATAGGAGGTTCAGAAGGAAAATATAAATAAGCTCTGGTACTAGACTAAGGAGCTCCCATTGAACTTTTTTGAACTGAGAATTGACATTGAATAAAGTATGTTTAATTTTGTATATGGATGGAACCAAAAGCAACACATCAAAAAATTGGAAAGTCAAGAAGCTAAAAGGCAACACACCAGTGTAGTACTCCAGGCTTGAGTGGTGAACACTCCACTAATTTTCTTCCCAACCTACTGGCTATGCCTTTGAGTCTCCTTTGCTGGGTACTTTTCACCTTCTTGGCCCTTAAATTTTGGAGTGTCCCAGATTTCCATTGTCAAATCTCTTTTCTTCTCTATGTACAATTATACCCTTATGCCATGACATTAAATAGCCTGCATATGCTGATAATTCTTTATTGCATGCTTAATATTTTCATTTGGATATCTAGCCTTACGTGTAATCAGATAAAAACCTGACATTTTAGTATTCCTCTGAAACTTTTTCCTCCTCTCTTCATTCAGTGGCTCAAGGTCAGTCTTGACTCTTCCTTACACAATGCTTGTCAGCAAATTACATCTATTTTCAAGTTTTGACCACTTTATAATACTTCCCCAATACCCTAGTGCAAGCTTCCATCAGCCTTCCACATTTCTCACTTACTTGCCCATTTCTCCTCTCTGCGTACACATACTCTGTTCTCTATATAGTAGTGTGATCCTTTAAAAAAAAAAGCCAAATCCTGCCATTTTCCATTGATTATCTAACCCAGTACAATCCAATATTTATTGTGATCCTCAACAAGTTTCTGCATGAGCTGTGTCCTGCCATCTCCCTCTGTTCTCCAACCCCTTTTCATCACTCCATTTACACCCAACATACTCAGTTCAATTCAATTCAGTGTATGCTACTGCTTTGTGAACTGTGAAGAATATATTAGTAAATATAAATTGACTTCTTGTCTTAAAATAACTGACAATGTAGTTGAGTTGATAAGATATTTTAGAGCCTCATGATATCTTAAAGATCATCTAGTGCAACTCTTTCAGTCTAGAGAAGAGAAGTGACATTTTTGACGTTGCACATCAGGACAAGAAGTTATATCATTTATCTTTTTACCTATACTCATCCCATTATGTTATACTTGCTTTTTATGTTATATGTTCCTGCCACATAGATTTCCGTACTGTTTCTAGGATATACCAAGTCCCTTCTTTCCTGGGGCTTCTTAGCTTTTCTAGATGACACTCATTCCAAATTGTCACCTTTATTTATGGAGATTTCTGCTAAAATATCACTAACTCAAAAGGACCACTAAAATAGCAGCCATCTCAATACCATCTATCCACTGACCCTGCACAATCTTTCATTATATCACTTATCAATAACAGATTATATAAACATCTCAGTATATACTTATTAGTTGTTTATTGTCTATCTTTCCTTCCTAGAGAGTAACTTCTATGAGAGGCATTGTCTGTCTTGTTCACTAAGAGGCCCTCAATAAATATTTGTTGAATAAAAGACTGGATGAGTGAGTGAATAAACAAATGGATAGGCATGAGAAGTAACTCTTAAAAGTATAAGTAAAGGATGAAATAGAAGGAAGAACTGTTAAGAAGGAATATTTTATAACTCTCACAATTGATTGGATCTGAGAAATCAATGGGGAGGGTAGAGTTAAAGAGTACACCAAGATATTGAGTCGCAGGAGCTGGAAGAATAGTATTTTTAATAAACTGAAGAGTTGGAAAATATAAGTAAGTGTTAGAGAAGGAAATTAAAGGCATTAGAGAGACAGTGGTATTGAAGTATGGGACTCCATAAGATTTCAGACTAGGGGAAGAACACAGGAGAACAACAAAGGCCAAAGATTAAGCCTTGGCGCCCACCTACACCTAGGTTTGGGGAAGAAGAGACAAGTCTTCTCCCTCTTCTCTGTATTGGTATTATAGGACTGAAGAATGTACCAGTGAGTTAATTAGTGGGCCAGGGATGACAAAGGGAACCCAGTGTCAATGGCACAGAAAGGTTAAAGTGGTGGGGATAACACAGGGAGAAAATGTAAAGGCCAGTGTCTCTACATTGAGCACTGTAGGAACTTACAATAAGAAAATGGCTTGTTTGGAGAACCAGGATGAATTAGGTAGGGCACAAGATAGGGCAGAATGGTGAGTCCAGAGGCAAAGGCCAAGTCCAGTCTGTTTCTAAGAATGGGCATCATTCATTCATTCCTTCATTCATTTCTCAAATTTTAGGCAGGAGGGAGGCTCCTCCTGCCTAAATTCATGAATAAGACAGGCCTCCTGCTTTCATAAATTTCCCAATCTGTGATAGCAGGAAAAATAGAATAGGGTAATAGGCGTGAA
The DNA here is from genome assembly GCF_028878055.3 of Symphalangus syndactylus. Lineage (NCBI taxonomy): Eukaryota > Metazoa > Chordata > Mammalia > Primates > Hylobatidae > Symphalangus > Symphalangus syndactylus. The sequence continues at coordinate 98,703,335 of NC_072435.2, forward strand.
GGAAAGCAGGAAAGGTGGGGAGTTGAGTGGGTAGAAGAAATAGCTCTAAGGAAGTCTAGCTCATGAGTACATGGTGAAGTAACTAAGTGACAAGATGGTGTCAGGAAGTTGATGGAATGAGCCAGAGATGAGCAGCCTACCGTTGTGGGACAATTATGTTGATATTAGCAATTATAATATTTTTATAGAGCTATCAGTTTCCTTTGGTCTGCCTACCTTTTCCCCTTGCTGTTATATCTCATTCATCATAATGCTAGATGGAGTATATAATATTCCCCCACTATTTATGGATGAGGAAACGGGCTCAGAGAAGCAAAAGACTTGCCTAAAGCGTCACTCTCCCTAGATAAACTGTAAGTTGGAGGTGAGCTATTTCACTGCAGTGTCGTGTGGCAACCCCACAAAGTCCTCTGCCGACATCGCTGTATTTCCTAATAAATCATACCCAGATTTTATTGGCCTATTTCAAGGATATTTCTACAAAATATTTCCAACAGTTTCAGATGTTTTTCCTGGAATTTTATCCAAAAGAAGAACATAGTATAATAACACAATACTAAAGCTAACATAAGCCTCCTTTGTGCCTAGAATCTAAATTTCGTCAAATATATCTCTTGAACTCGTACCCTAGGAGTTAATAATTAAAGTTTCCACCACATAACCTCCAGAGGTATGTTTGTTTTGTTAGTTTATATTGCCCAATAATTTACCTCCAATGACAAAGCTTCTCCCAAACAAGGTTTTGAAGTGTGTGTCCACTTCTCTCCAGTAAATAAACGTTTTTGGGGGGAACATTAGCACCACAGTGGCTGTTAGAGATAAGCCAGTCCAGGCTCCTTAATTACAGACCAAATCTCAGGTACCAAAGAGTTTAGTGATTTGTTTAGGGGCCCAGAGTTGTTCGTGCATTTTACTAAATCCATTTTATTTATTTTTGCTGGCATCTATATAGCCTGTATATAAAACATGAAGTAAAATTGATCAGAAAATATCCAGTTTAATGTGTTTTATTGTATAAATGAAGAAACAGAGGCTCAGAGAGCCTAAGTGATAATTCTGAGTTCACATAGGAAAGCAGCAAAAAAGCTGAACACCCACTTCCCTATTTGGAGTTTCACATGGGACAGTGCTTCTCGAAATAGAGATTGATGGACACCTTCATGTCTTAAAGAAAATCTCCTTCCCACTCTAGACTTCCTAACATGAATTCTGGTGTTATCTGAGGAATCTAAAAGCCCCTGCTTGCAGACTTTCTGAGATCTTACCAAGTTTTTCATGCAGGTCTGAGTGCCTCATACTGTAACAAGACAACTTTTGTCTTTCATTGTATCCTAGACCTTTATGGAGAAATCACCAAAGGCCCTTTGTAACTTTCGTTAGACCTCCACTCCTTGTTCTTATATTAATGCCTTCCATTAAACAAATGCACCCTTCCCTCTTAAAAGTCCTCTCCCTGTGATTCTTTCCTTTGGTGAATAGTGCTTGACCCTCACTTCTTCTTTCTCCTGATTAATGTTGTGGTTTCTTCTCCATTTTTGTCTCTCACTCACTTCTCTCTCATCTTGTTCTGCAGGAACTGAAGCATACCCTGTATTTACTCATATTGCTCTCACTCTAGGTATTCACAGGTTCAGGAAGTGACAATGGATTTAAATACAGGACATTCTATCTGCATTCCTAAACATAGAAGACAAGGTGTTGAATCAACTTGCCCCACATAAAAGAGATTATGAATCCAAATTAGAGGCTAACTCTCTAGACTTACAGATCGCTGCTCATTTCTTGAAACAACACTGCCTCTATTGACGAATAAATGCTACAGTTACCATATGTTCAATACTTACTGTGTTTCAGGCATTCTGCCTAGTGCTTTATTCACATTATCTGATTTCATTACTATAACAATCCTATTAAGTCATTACTATGATTCTCATTTCATAGACGAAGGAATTCAGAAATTAAATGCTCTGCCAAAAGTCACACAACCTATGGCAGAGCCCTTACTTGGATTCAGGGTCAACTAAACATACATGTAGTGATTTTTTGAGAACAAAAGGACTAATGTGATTCAAACTGTGCCAAAAGAACATAGTCTCAGGATTAATTTGGGAGCCATGTGCCAAGCACTGGTCTAAGTATTTTACACGTGCTACATGACACAATTCTTCAGTCAACCCATGATGTAGATACTAGCATCAGCATTCTGACTTTACAGATGAGGAAGTGGAGGTAGAGAGAAGTATATTGCTCCAGATCACACAGCTAGTAGGTAATAGAGACAGGATTCAGACTCAGGGAGTCTGTTTTTTAGCCTGACTTCTGGATCAACCAAGGTTCCCTCTGAAAATCTGTTAGTTAAGAGCAATCTTCAAATGTTTAAAATATTTGAAAGTCATTTTGTAAACAATCAAAGTATATCAAAATTATGATTCATTTTTCTATCTCAAAACTAGAAGGCATACCTAATTCATTTTCAAATTCATGTCTTCTAACAGTTTTAAATGATATTCATAAAATTCAGGGACTAGTGGGAAGAAAGTGTTATCACATCTCACCAAGTGATGTCAAAGTTCCCAGAACTTTGAATTTTACTCCAAATGAACCAATATAATGTACATATGGTTTTTACTGATAGTTACTTCATGTATCCAGTGAAAAGTAAATTGCATTATGATTTGCCACACACATGCTAATGTATGAAATTATTCTGATTACCATTTGACAAATCAGTAGCACAAATAAAAATAATAATTACTGATATCCAACCAATTTAGATGCATTATAATTTCTATTTGCTCAAAATGCAAGGATATTATATGCTATAGGATATTTTCCCTTAATAGGTAATTACCCTAATAGGTAATCAAAGGCACACTTTAATCTTATTATGGAGTTAAGAGAAATATGTCCTATGGCATGAGAATCTATAACCAGTTTTATTCAAAAATAAAATGGCAGACCAGGCTGTATTCTATATATAATCTCTAAAAAGTCCCTTTTGTTTTTTTAATAGTGGTGGGACGAGATGCAAAGTCACTCTGATCCCAAGTTATAAATACAAAGTAAAAACAAAATCCATTCACGGACAAACCTACTATTCAACATTGTATCTAATAAACCACAATGAAAGGACAGTTGAACAAGAAAATGTTGCAAAGTTCATCCTAGCCAAGAGTTGGCGAGCTAGAAGTTTTAAAATGCATATGCCCTAAAAATTGGGTGCTCACCTTCACCACAGTAAAAATAAAGCCCAAGGAGTTTATGTGGCCTCGACTGCCAAAAAGAGTGAAGTTCAGGAATCCACCAAGTTTTAGAATCCAAAGGGAAAAAAATGGAATAATTTTCTGTTACACTCCACTTTCAACCTCTCCAGATGGATTACGAAAATAGTGAGAAATCTAACAAAGCATTGCACAACTCTTCAGGCTCTATTTGGGTATATGACAATGAGAGACAGGCAGCATTTATCAGTTGACTCTGCCCTGGAATATTTTCTTAATGCTGATCTCTGGCATGGTGACCGGGCACCATGACCCAAACCAAGTGGATGATTAAATCAGCCAATTAATAAGTACATACTGAGATGAAAGGGAGGACAAAGCAGCCAGGATAACTACAGCTGGCACATTTCCCCATGATTAAGCTTTGACCTCCTTAGATCAGCACACTGGATGCTGGACACTGGATACTGATCCTCCATCAAGACCACTGAAATTGCTTGCCGCTGCTCCATATGCCAGAGGCCTGTTGTCCTGCAGGCTTCATCAACCATGTGGCACTTCTCTTATTCTGCTTCTTCCCGCCATGCCATATCCCACCTCCCCCCAGTTCAATACTACTCCTTGGAATTGCTTACTGGCTAATTGTTTTGCTATTCTGTCCCTGATTGGATTAGACACTCTTGGGGACCAGGAAAATATTCTCAAACATAGATCATATAAAAATGTCTGAGTACATGTGTTTTAGAGTCAGACTTCCCATATTTATAGTCCTAATTCTGTGAGTTACCACCTTCTATCCCTGTGACCTTGGGGCAGGCAGCTAAGTCTCTCTATGCCTCAACTTCTCATATTTAAAACAGAGAAAACAGCAACTACATTTTAGGTTTCTTGTATAAATGAGATAATAATGCGCATAAGAGTTTACCGGAGTTCCTGGCACACTGGTAAATGTTCAATAATGAATGGAGTCCCAATTTTCTGTTCCAATTTCTAATTTTCTGGTCCCATTCTGTGGTATTATATGTGTCATTTAACTCTCATAACAACCTTTTGTGGTATCACTATTATCCCCATTTTGCAATAAGGAAACTGAGGCACAGAGAGGTTCACCTCATGGGTGAGGTCCTGAAGATAGTCATGGCAGGACCAGGATTTGAAGGTAGGCTGTCTGGCTCTAGGATCTGTGCTCTTCATCTTCATGCTGTACTACCTCAAAAAAAAGTCCAATCTGGCAACCACATAGGAAAACCCTATGGGACTCTCTCAGAACTTAGGTGCCAATAAGACACTGCGACCATTTGTAGTTGAAAATTATGTCCCCATGAGTAGTTATTATTCATCACTTACACTTTAGTGAAAACAGGTAGATCTGATTTTCTAAAAGGAACTGAAGTCTAATAGAAGCTATGTTTGAAGCCAGCCATAAAAAAAAAAAAAAAAAAAAAAATTCTCCTCATACTTTCTGTGACCCTTGCTCCATTTTAGTTCATTATTCAACAGTTTATGAGACTGTATCCTGAACTGCAGAGTATTCTTCTGTTAGGATAGCACTTGCCTGAACTATAACTGTTAAGTAAAGGCAAATGGAAAAAAAAATCTGTTGGAAGGATATCCACACCCTGCTTTATAATAGAATGATGACTCCCAAGAGGAAAACAAATAAGACGGCCTGATCCCTAGAAAATCAAGCCACACCATCTCAGCTTCTGACACAATGGCCCTTGGATGTTCAGTGATGTGACTAAATTTTTAAGGCAAGATGAGCCTCCGTAAAGTAAGAACAAAATGCTCTCCACAATCTAAACTATATAAAGGCCTTTGACCAAAAGTTACCCGTAAGTATCTGCCTAGAGCTACCAAAGAGAGAACCATTCCCTAGCCACTGCACTACCCTTTCTGACTCCAGGTTTCCAAAGAGCTAAAGAAATGTAAGGGACCCCAAGGAACTAAAACTGCTTGAATAATTTTTTGAGACAAAGCTTGAGAAACAGAAAAGCAGTTCTATATGGGGGAAAGAAATCATCGTTAAAGCATAGAACTGCCACCATGGGCCTTCCAGGGGCATGGCCAGAAACTCTGCTGAAAAACTGACTTTCTTTTACAAGCAATCAGATAATAAGACTCCTTTAAGAAGTACAGAATAGTTAAATTCATCACATAATTTAATTGTACAGGTTATTAAATAGCAGTTTGCCTCCCCTCCTTCTCCGACGCTGCTTTTGTGTATTAAACTCAGACTAATCAAATTGGGGATTCCAAGAGTACTGTATTAGTCATCCTCATCCCTTTTAATTTGTTTAACGGCCGTGTGTGTGTGTGTGTGTGTGTGTGCGCACTAACAGCAGTGCATCACTTAGCCTCACGACAACATGTAAATAAAGAACGGATAGGGAAACTTTTGCAGAAAAGAATAAAGCGTGTTTCCTTTCTAACGTTACATTTGATGTTTGGGTAATTCATGAAACGTGTACTGCAAGCAATGGTGCTTATTATTTCTTAGTGGTCTCCAGACACAGGAGAAGAGCGAGGGCGAAGAAAGGAAGGAAGGAAGAAAGAAAAGGAGCCTGAATTTACACTCACCGCTTCAAAAGCCCTTTTGTACTAAGCCAACTTCTCCTGGCTGAAGATGCAGTATCTGCCAAGAAGTCGCCTGCAAGAAAGCACACCACACAACAAAAGTATAAAACAGTCCTTTAAAGGACTCCTTTTCTACCCACCCCCAACTTCTTTTAATAATTTTTTTTCTTTTGCATAAAAGACACATTTTTAGAAAGTGGCACTCACTCGGTGCCCTACAATGCTGACTGGGATTAGAAAATAAGCTGCCTCGTTAGTGAAGTTTCGAGTTCGGTTTGGCTGTTTGGGTCAATTGTCTTTTCACCTGGCTCGAGCCACCAAGTCAACTTGAACTAAGAATAGGAGTTATTTAGCATGTAGGACCCGTCGGAGAGCAAGCCTCTCCGAGCAGTGGTCTGAGAGGAGCGAGAATGGCTGTCTTGTTTGGGTGGTTGTTGTTTTGAGCTGCTCTTACACATTCAGACTTTCTGTCCATTCAGCCAGAGAGGCCACGTGTCCGAAACCTGAAAGGGGCTAGTGCTTTAGAGCAACGTGGTTAAACTTGCCTTTTCATATGTGGGATTTTCCACGTGGACAATATTTGTTCTCTAGGCATTTTGAGAAGCCTGCTCATATATGGATGCTTTTCAGTGTTTATATTTTCAAGTAGGTGTTTAAAAACCAGCATAAATTGTGGGGGATGTGAGAGGGTAGGAGGAAGAGAAAGTAGAAATAAACAAAGAGTGGTCAGTAACTTCTTCCATCACAGGCTGCATAGACACCTGCTGGAAAGTCACAAGTCCGGTGAAATGACTCGCCGAGTGTTTTGATCTCCATGATGCCAAGTGGCTGACTTTTCCAATGAACTGACCAGTTGTTTTGGCATCTTTCAGGAACAACTCTGCTTCATTCTGAATTATTTAGAAGTAATTACCCCATGGGTGGATAATCAATGCCTGTGCTTTCTTTCTATTTTCTTTCTAGGCACCTGCTTTTTGGGGCCTATTTTAATACTAATTCGTACCCCAAACTTGAGAAGAGTGTTTCAGTTTAGTTCAGTGAACATTTTTATTGAACATCTGTCATGTGCCAAGCACTCTGCTAGCTTCTGGAGATGGAAAGATAAAAAGAGGTGATTGTTGCTGTCAAGAAGTTTGAGATTTTGTGGGAGACAGACACGATTTAAAGTAATGTCATGAAAAGAAACCCAGTGTGGTTTGGAGCTATTGGGAAGGAGACTTTTAGCATAACCTGGGACTTTCAGGAATGACCTTTCAAGGCAGTGAAGAATGGGCTGAGATTTGAAGAATATGGAGGAATAAACCAATTAACCGAGTGAGAAAGAAATTTCTGGAAGAAGAAGCCATGGAAGGCAAAGAGGCACAAAATGGTGGGATTAGCAGTTCAGTAGACCTGGAGCATAAAATGCGAGAACAGAAAAAGAGGGGATGAGATGGGGAAAAAGAATAGTGGATTATTGCACCGTGGAGAGTCCAGCCACCATTTTAAAGCATCTGTACTTTGCCTCAAGGGCAACAGGGAGCCACTGAAAGGCCAAATCAGAAATATGAGGGGATCAGATCTAAATTTAGTTATATCTTCATGTAAATGGATCTGAAAACAGGACGTGGGAGAACGGTTAGCAGACTATTATAACCATTCAGGGAAGAAAGAATAAAATTCAGAATGATGGATTTGGTGGTCCAGTTGAGGAAGAAATTCAGATTTGTAAAATGTATGTCAGGCAAAATTAGCAGGATCAGGAAAAGGGAGAGGCTATGATAATTCCCAGATTTCTAGTTTAGACAACAGGATGGTGACAGTGCTGTTGAGCAAGACAGGGCCTCCAGGAAGAATGATCTGAAGGCGAAGGAGGAGAGGAGAAGTAAATAGGGAGCATGACAAATTCTGGTGCCTCCTGGGACAGTGGGACAGAGTTTAGGAGGCAGTCAGACACCGGTAGAGTGAGCTTCCAAAAATCAATGATTTAAACCATGCCTTCCCAATGGAGCCAACATTTCCCTCAAAAAAAAAAAAAAAAAAAAAAAAAAAAGGTGAAAATTTACTTTTGGTGGGAGGAGTCAGCAAAAAGCTTTTACATATTACAATGGTTTGTGGCCCTTCAAAGGGTCACAAACACATACCTATACATCTATAATGCTATTACAATTTCATGGCGAGGAGGGGAGAAAATTAGGTAGCAAGTAGGAAAAAAACATGTCTGAAAATGATCCTTGGGATGGCAATAACGAACTAAAGATTGAGAAACAATGACTTAAATCTGTGGTTTTATTGTTGGCTGTTACAAACTCAAAGAGAGTTGACTTCATTGGCTAACATGAAGTTTGGAGCAATATTTGCACTGGAGAAAAAGCCCCTGGATAGCTCAGCACAGTTCTCTTGGGTCAGGATCTTCCAGGTTGCTGTTTATTCAAATGCAGATTCCAGGACTCACACCTTCTGTGATATTGATTGAGAATTCCACATGAGTAGAGCCCAGTGATCTGCATTTAAAATAATTTCCTTTTTTTTTTTTTGAGATGGAGTTTTGTTCTTGTTGCCCAGGCTGGAGTGCAATGGTGTGATCTCGACTCACTGCAACCTGCACCTCCTGGGTTCAAGCGATTCTCCTGCTTCAGCCTCCTGAGTAGCTGGGATTACAGGCATGTGCCATCACACCCGGCTAATTTTGTATTTTTAGTAGAGATGGGGTTTCTCCATGTTGGTGAGGCTGGTCTCGAACTCCTGACCTTAGGTGATCCGCCTACCTCAGCCTCCTAAAGTGCTGGCATTACAGGCACGAGCCACCATGCCCAGCCCACTAATTTGCTTTTTATACTTTGGCCTAACTGATTTAAAAATTCAAGGATCTGGGTTGGGCGTGGTGGGTCACGCCTGTAATTCCAGCACTTTGGGAAGCCGAGGTGGGCGGATCACAAGGTCAAGAGATTGAGACAATCCTGGCCAACATGGTGAAACCCTGTCTCTACTAAAAATACAAAAATTACCTGGGCATGGTGGCACACGCCTGTAGTCCCAGCTACTAGGGAGGCTGAGGCAGGAGAATCATTTGAACCCAGGAGGCAGAGGTTGCAGTCAGCCAAGAATGTGCCACTGCACTCCAGCCTGGTGACAGAGCAAGACTCCATCTAAAAAATAAATAAACAAATAAGTAAAAATAAAAATAAAATAAAAAATAAAAAAAATACAAGGATCTGAGATCGAATTAGGAAGCAATATTCCAACGGTGGATGAGAAATTTTCAAGAGAAGAAGCATTGTAAAAGCATAAGCATACCATAAATGGAACTTAGGAGCTTAGGTCTCACTTTCCATTTTGAAATGGGTCACTCAACAACAACAAAATAGATGTCCCTCTACAAAAAGAAGAAAGACAGAGGCGGAGGTAGCTTTGGCAACACGGCTACATTTGTTTCAGCTTGAAACACCAGTAGCCTGTGTAAGCTGAAAAGGGGAAGTTAATCTGAATCCACTGGCAGACATCAGTTCTCATGGGAGCCCCAACAAGGTTAGTTTTACATAAACTGTGAAAGTACCAGAATGATCTTCTTCATTCACCCAACAAATTCTACTCTGTAGCAGGTACTTCCTAACCTCTAGAATTACACCGTATCCATCAAAAACTCACCAGAGAAATAGCATTTATGGAAATTGCCTGAAAGATATCCACTCATCTATAACCTATACCTCTACCCCTACCCTGTCTCACAGGCAGGGAGAAAAGCTAAGACACATTTAATAAAATGCTAGGCTGACTTTGGGAAATGCCATAAGCTTATATTGTATTTCCCTAGAATGAAAGACTCCTTCTCATTTTGCCACCATGTCACTTGTAAGAATGATGTTGAGTGTGGTCATTACGTTGCCTAGTAATTAGAATGACCACTCTTCTGGTGGTTGTTTCTGTTAGGTGATTAGTAATCGTAGGGTTTTTCTCATGTTTTTATTTTGTTTTAACTCATGGACACTGAGAATTACATGGCTGGTCTTTATTCCCCCCTGTTAATTTAGGCTGCTAAAAAAGCAAAAACCAGACTTGCTCATTCCCAATAGCAAGTAGAAGGGACTCAATACTATGTATGTTTTTATTAGCCTCATTCTTACTTCCATTTTATGTTCTTAAATAAAATATATACAAGAGCCATGGCATTTATTGGTCTTTTAAGGGACTTGTAAATGAGGTTAAGGCATTATGTTATCTGGAAGTTACCAGCTGAGAAGGGATTAGTTATCTGATTGACCCATCCTAGCTCAGGGCAAAGCTGCAAAGAAACAGATATGAAATAGGTAAACTCTGAAGAAAATGGCAAAGAGGAGGAGCAGAGCAGGAATGGTAAGATCAAGAGAACAGCGTTGACCCAGTTCTACCCATGTGATGGCACTGCATTCAGTAGCGGGTACCCTAAGGAAAGAATTGGGTGAGAAACAGTTACTAATAAAGGTTTAGTTCATGGCACACTAACCACTAGGGGTTTTACTAATACCCTACCCTCAACTCCCTCCTCTTATATTTCTATTTTTCATATAAATTTTTATTGAGATAATTGTAGGTTTAAAATAATAGCAAAAGACTTCAATACCCCCCCTTGAAATAATGGACAGATCATCCAGACAGAAAATCAACAAGGGAGGCTGACTTAAACTACACAGTAGAGCAAATGAACCTAATGATTATATATAGAACATCCACTCAACAGCAGGAAATATACCTTCTTCTCAAGCACATATGGAACATTCTCCAGGACAGATCACATGCTAGGACACAAAACAAATCTTAACAAATTTTAAAAGATTGAAATTATTCCATAAGTATCTTTCCCAACCAAAATGGAATAAAACTAAATATGAATAAAAAATGAAAAGGAAAAATTCACAAATATATGAAAATTCACCAACACACTCATCAACAACTAATGGGTCAAAGAATAAATTTAAAAAATTAGAAAATATCTTCAGATGAACAAAAATAAAAACAACATACCAAAACTATGAGATACAGCAAAAGCAATATTAAGAGAAAATTTATAGTGATAAGCACCTATATTTAAAAAAAGAGAGAAACTCTAAAATATTTAAACAATCTAATAGTTTACCTCAAGGCACTAGAAAAAAGAAGAAAAAACTAAGCTCTAAGTTAACAGAAGAAAAAAATAATAAATGTCAGAGCAGAAATAAATAAAGGATAAAAAACAGGAAAAAATTATAAAGCTGAGTTCTTCCCTCAAAAAGATAAGCAAAATCAACAAGAAAAATAAGCAATTAAATAAAATAGGAAATTAAAAAGGGGACACTACAAGTTCCACAGAAATAAAAAAGATTGAAAGGAATTATTATGAACAATTATACATCAACAAAATGAACAATCTATAAGAAATGTATAAATTCCTAGAAACATACAATCTAAGAAGACTGAAACCAGAAGAAATAGAAAGACTGAATAGGCCAAAAACAAAAGAGATTGCATCAGTAATCAAAAACCTTCCAATAAAGAAAAGCCAAGGACCAGAAGGCTTTACAGGTGAATTCTACCAAAGATTTTTTAAAAAGAATTAATACCAATCACTTTTAAACTAGAAGAGGGAATACTTCCAAACTCTTTTTTGCGAGCCCAGCATCACTCTGATACCAAAAGCAGACAATGGCACCAACACAAAACTATAGGCCATTATCCTTGATGAACGTGAAGGCAAAAATCCTCAACAAAACATTTGCTAACAGAATTCAAACCACATTAGAAGCATCATACACCATGACCAAGTAAGATTTATCCCTGAAATGCAAGCATGGCTTAACACATGCAAGTTAATCAGTATGATAGTCCACATTAACAAATGAAGGATAAAATCATATTATCGTCTTAATAGACGCAGAAAAAGCATTTGAAAAAAGTTAACATCATGTTAAAAAAAACTCAAAAAAATTAGATATGAAGAAACTTACCTCCACACATAATAAAGGCTATATATGAAAAACCCATAGGTAGCATACTCAACAGTGAAAATTGAAGAGCTTTTCCTGTGAGATCAAAACAAGGCAAAGATGCCCACTCTTGCACTTGTATTCAATAGAGTACTGGAATTCCTAGCCAGAGAAATTAGGCAAGAGAAAGAAACAAAAGGCATCCAAATTGAAAAGGAAAAAGTAAAATTACCTTTGCTTGAAAATGACATGATCTCATACCTAGAAAAGCCTAAAGCACTCCACAAACTGTTAGAACTAGTAAATAAATACAGCATGTTTTCAAGAAAAAAATCAACATACGAAAATTAGTTGCCTTTCCATACACTAACAACAAAGCATACCAAAAGAAAATTCAAAAAACAATTTCATTTACAATAGCATCAATAATAGAATACTTAGGAATAAACTCAAGTAAAAAGGTGGAAAACATCTACAGTGAAAATCATAATGTAAACACTTATGAAAACAAAGAAGACAGAAAATAAATAGGAAGACATCCCATGTCCATGAATTGGAAGAATTAATATTGTTAAAATGTACATGCTACCCAAAGTGATCTACAAATTAGATTCAATCTCTATCAAAATTCCAATAACATTTTTTCCAACTTTTATTTAGTTTCAAGAAGTACATGTGCAGGTTTGTTAGGTGGGTAAATTGTGTATTGGCGGGGTTTGGTGTTCAGATTATTTCATCACCCAGGTAATAAACATAGCACCCGATAGGTATTTTTTTCAATCCTCATTCTCCTTCCACCTTCCAGCTTCAAGTAATCCCTAGTGTCTATTTTTCCTTCTTTGTGTCAATATGTACTCAGTGTTTAGCTCCCACTTATAAGCAAGAACATGCAGTATTTGGTTTTCTGTTACTGTGTTAACTGGGTTAGGATAATGACCTCCAATTCCAACCATGTTGCCGCAAAGCACGTGATTTTGCTTTTTTATGGCTGTGTGGTATACCATGGTGCATATGTACCACATTTTCTTGACCCAGTCCACCACTGATGGGCGTCTATGTTGATTTCATGTCTTGCTTTGTGAATAGTGCTATGATGAATATACATATGCATGTGTCTTTATGGTAGAATGATATCTATTCCTTTGGGTATATACCCAGTAATAGAATTGCTGGGTTGAATGGTGGTTCTGTTTTAAGTTCTTTGAGGACTTTTCAAACTGCTTTCCAGAGTGGCTGAACTAATTTACATTCCCATGAGCAATGTATAAGCATCCTCTTTTCTCCCCAACCTTGCCAGCATCTGTTATTTTTTGACATTTAATAATGGCCATCTTGACTGGTATGAGATGGTATCTCATTGTGGTTTTGATATGCATTTATATTATGATTATTGATGTTAAGCATTTTTTCATATGCTTGTTGGATAGATGTATGTTTTCTTTTGAGAAATGTCTATTCATGTCATTTGCCCATTTTTTAATGGGGTTGTTTTTTGCTCATTAATATTTTTAAGTCGCTTATAGATTCTATCAGATTCTGTCAGATGTATAGTTTGCAAATATTTTTTCCTATTCTGTAGGTCATCTGTTTACTCTGTTGACGATTTCCTTTGCTGTGCAGAAGCTCTTAAGTTTAATTAAATCCAATTTCTCAATTTTTGTTTTTGTTGTAATTGCTTTTGGAGTCTTTATCATGAAATCTTTACCAGGGCCTATGTTCAGAATGGTATTTCCCAAATTTGCCTCCAGGGTTTTCATAGTTTTAGGTTTTATATTTAAGTTTTTAATCCATCTTTAGTTTATATTTGTATATGGTAAAAGGAAGGGGTCCAATTTCAATCTTCTGCACATAGCTAGCCAATTATTGAATCCCAGCATCATTTATTGTATAAGGAGTCTTTTGATATGGGCATTTAGTGCTATAAACTTTCCTTTTAACACTGTGTTAGCTGTATCCCAGATGTTTTGTTATGTTGTAACTTTGTTTTCATTAGTTTCAAATAATTTATTGCTTTCTTCCTTAATTTCATTATTTATTCAAAAGTCATTCAAGAGGAGATTGTTTAATTTCCATATAATTGTACTGTTTTGAGAGATCTTCTTGCTGTTGATTTCTATTTTTATTGCTGTGGTCTAGAGTATGTTTAATATGATTTCATTTTGTGTTCTTTTGAATTTGTTCAGAATTATTTTATCACTGAGTATGTGGTTGATTTTAGAGTATATGCCATGTACAGATGAGAAGAATGTATATTCTGTTGTTGTTGGGCAGTATGTCCTGTAGATGTCTATTAGGTCCATTTGGTCAAGTACTGAGTTTAGGTCCCAAGTATTTTGGTTAGTTTTCTGCCTCGATGATCTGCCTAATACTATTAGTGGGATATTGAAGTCTGCCACTCTTATGTCGCTTTGTGGGTCTTTAAGAATATGTTTTATGAATCTAGGTGCTCTAGTGTTGGGCATATATATATATATTTAGAATAGTTAAGTATTCTTGTTGAATCGGTCTTCATTATTATGCAACACCCTTATTTGTCCTTTTAAATCATTATTGGTTTAAAGTCCGCTTTTTTCTGAAATAAGAATAGCAACCTCTACTCTTGTCTTCTGTTTGCTTGATATATTTTTTTCCATTCCTTTTCTTTGAGCTTATAGGTGTCATTGAATGTGAGAGGGTCTCTTGAAGATAATATACAGTTGGGTTTTGCTTCTGTATCCAACTTGCCATTGTGTGCCTTTTAAATGGGGTGTTTAGCCCATTAACATTTAAGACTCATATTGATATGTGCAGATTTGATCCTGTCATCATGTTCTTAGCTGGTTGTTATGTAGACTTAATTGTATAGTTGATGTATAGTGTCATTGGTCTATGGACTTAAGTGTGTTTTTGTGGTAGCTGGTAATGTTTTTTTCATTTCTGTGTTTAGCGTTCCCTTAAGTACCTTTTCTAAGGAAGGTCTGGTGGTAACAATTTCCCTTAGCATTTACTCGTCTGAAAAAGATTTTATTTCACTTTTGTTTATGAAATTCAGTTTGGCTGGATATAAAATTTTTGGTTGGAATTTATTTTCATTAAGGATGCTGAATGTAGGACTCTAATCTGTTCTGGCTTGTACAGTTTCTGCTAAAAGTTCTGATGTTAGCCTGATGGGGTTCCCTTGGTGGGGCTCTGAGATTCTTTCCTCAGCTTGGTCTATTCAGCTGTTAATACTTCCGATTATATTATGAAATACTTGTAGCAAGTTAGTTTTAGCTTTTTAAGACCAGTTTGGTTCCTTCATAAAATGACTGTTTCATCTCTCAGATCTTGTATTGTTTTACTGCATTCCTTAGATTCCTTGGAATGGGTTTCAATTTTCTCCTGAATCTCGATGATCTTCCTTGCCATCCAGATTCTGAATGCTATGTCTTTTATTCCAGCCATTTAAGTCTGATTAAGAATCATTGCTGGAGAGCTAGTATGGTCACTTGGAGGCAAGAAGACACTCTGGCTTTTTGAATTGATAGAGTTATTGCGCTGGTTCTTTCTCATCTGTCTGGCTGATGTTCCTTCAATCTTTGAAGTTGCTTCCTTTGGATAGGGCTTTTTGCTTTTATACTCTTTGATGGTTGTGAGGGTTTGGTTTTTGTATGAGTTGGGTTCAGTCAACTGGCTTTATTTCTGGATGACTTCAGTGAGACAAGCCTCAGCTCAGCACTCCTGGGCTGCACGCTGTAATTGTAGAGGGCTGGGACCAGGCCCATGGCTTTGTTCTCTGGCCCGTTAAGGTTGAGCACCTTGCTGTACTGAAGAGACCCAGGTGTTCCCAGTCCACTGACAATAACATTCCGATGGGGGAGGGGGTCCCAGCAAAAGTGTTTCACTGGGACAGAGGCAGCAGGATCCATGGTCACATGTGTGTGCTGCCAGCAGTAGAGTAGCAGCACCTGTGCACATACGCACACACAGAAGCAGGCAGTGGCAGTGAGGTCTGCACACATGCAATAGTGGTGGTGGAGAAACAGGATCTGCATACACACTCCAGTAACACAGTGGGGGATGGCCGTGGGTGAGTGAGTGCCAGCAAAACAGAGGGAGAGGCTGTGGGCAAGCATGCACTAGCTTCACCTGCAGAAGCTCTTTGACAGTTGGGTGAGCTCTGCCAGTGAAGGAGCTATGGCAGTGGCACTGGGAAGCACTGTGGTTGGGCATCTGAGGCTGCACTGCAATTGAGTGCAGCCAGGCAGGAACCCTGGGAGAGGCCGGCAGATAGATTGGTGCTCAGATCAGACTGACCCCACTCCACAAGCAAGACCACCCTACTCTGTCCAGGTCCAACAGTCACCAAAGGCCAAAGCCACCTAGAGGAGCATGGTGATCCTTGGGAGATGGGCATTCCTGGCCATGCTCCACTGTAACTCTTCTCATGCCAAACCATCTGGGCTCTGCACAGGCTGCAGTCCTGTCCCTGCCAACTCTGCAAGCAGCTCTCCCTTCCAGCTCAAATATCCATGGGGTTCATGGGGCCTCCTGCAGCTAGGATTCCTGAGGTCTATGGCAAGAGTGTGCTACTCCACACCTGCTTAACTCACCCTTTCCCTGGGATTTGCTCAGGATCAGGAACAAGTCCCTGTGTTTAGCAATCCCATGCAGGGTTTCTAGCTTCCTCCCCCATGATCCCAGGATCTGCATCTTCCCTCCATCCACTCTCAATGCCTTCCTTCCAAGGATTTACTCAGAATGTGCCAGTCTTCTTGATGGTCTGGTCTCTAGGTGGGGGCAGCTCTTCCTGGCTACTTCTAGTCAGCTATCTTGCTGCCCCAATAGTAATTTTTACAGATATAGAAAAATATTAGAAAACCCCAAATAGTCATAGGAATTTTGAGCAATATGAATGAAGCTGGAAACATCACACTAACTGATTTCAAAATATATCATAAAACTACAGTAATCAAAACAGTGTGGTTCTGGTGGAAAAACAGACATATAAACCAATGGGACAGAATAGAGACCACAGGAATAAATCCAGGCGTATATGGTCAACTGATGTTTCACAACAGTACCAAGAATACATAATGGGGAAAGAATAGTTTCTTTAATAAAGTGTTGCAAAAGCTGAATATCCACATTCAAAGGAATGAAATTGAACCCTCAACTCACACCAGACCTAAAAATCAACTCAAAATGAATTATAATAATAATTCATTATAAACACAATATTTGAAACCACATAATTCCTGAAAATGAGAATAAGGGAAAGCTTTTGGACATTGACATTGGCAATAATTTTTTGGATATGACACAAAAAACACAGGCAGTATAGGTAAAATTAGATAAGTCAACCTAAAAATCTTCCTCACAGCCAAGGATACAAAATGAGAAGATGACGGACAGAATGGGGGAAAATATTTGTAAACCACATATTTGATAAAGGGTTAGTACCCAAAATAGGTAAAGAACTTCTACAACTCAATGGCAAAAAACCAAATAACCTAATGTTAAAATAGGCAAACAAACTGTTAATAAACATTTCTCTGAAGAAGACACACAATTGAACACTAGGTATATAAAAAGTTGCTCAGAATCAGTAATAATCAGAGAAATATAAATCAAAAACACAATAAGGTACCAACTCACACCTGTTAGGATGGCTTTTGTTTCTAAATCTTTCCATTTAGAAAATGGAAGACAAATACTGGTGAAAATTTGGAGAAAAGGGAACCCTTTTACAATGTTAATGGATATGTGAATTGGTACGGCCAACTTGGAAAACAGTTTGGATGTCCCCAAAAAACTAAAAGTAGAACAACTGTATGATCCAGGAATTTCATTCTTGAATATGGATGCAAACACATTGAAATCAGAATCTGGAAGAGATGTTTGCACTCCCATGTTCATTGCAGTTTTATTAACAATAGCAAAGATATGGAAACAATCTAAATGTCCATTAATAGATGAATGGATAAAGAAAATATGGTATACACATACATGGAATATTAATCAGGCTTAAAAAAAGAAGAAAACCCTGCTTATCTGAAACAAAATGGGTGAACTTAAAGGACATTATGCTAAATGAAATAAGCCAGACACAGAAGGGCAAATACTACATGACACCCCTTGTATGATAAATCTGGATTAGTCAAATGCATAGAAGTAGAAAGTGGAATGGTGGTTGCCAGTGACTGGGGGAAAAGGGAAACAGAGAGGTATTAGTCAAAAGGCATAAAGTTTCAGTTATACAACTTAATCAAATTACAGAGATTTACTGTATATCATAGCACCTAAAGTTAACAATACTATATTGTATATATACCCTAAAAGGGTATTATTATATTGTGTTCTAATCACACACAAAAAATAAGAGCAGGAGGAAACTTTTAGAGGTGATGGATAGGTTTATGGCATAGATTGAGGTGATGGCTTCACAGGTGTATACTCTCCAAACTCATCAAGTTGTACACATTAATTATGTATGTTGAATTTGAAAAAAAGAATGACATTATTTAATGCAGTAAACATTCTCAATAACATCCTTACAATAAGTAGAATTACTTTTGTATGCCTGTTTGTTTTTCAATAACTTCTCTTAGTGGAAGTGAAAGACATTACAACTAAATATAACTATGTTTTAGGTTGGTGCAAAAGTAATTGCAGTTTTAGACCGAGAATTTTAAATCATTATAATTAGGCTCAAACACATCTTTATTCATCAAAATAGGAACAATTACAATCAACACATTTTTGCCAATGAGAAATAAGCTTGTTTATTCCTGTAGCATAAAAATCTGTGCTTTGGGATTCGACGATCTCTTGGAAAGCAATTTCTGCATCCTGCTGGTTATGGAAGCATTTTCCCTGCAAAAAATTGTCAAGGTGCTTGAAGAAGTGGTAGTCAGTTGGCGAGAGATCAGGTGAATATGGCAGATGAGGCAAAACTTCATAAGCTAATTTACTCAGCATTTGAAGCATTCGCTGTGCGACGTGCCATCAGGCATTGTCACGGAGAAAAATTGGGCCCTTTCTGCTGACCAATGCTGGCTGCCGGTGTTGCAGTTTTTGGTGCATCTCATTGATTTGCTGAGCAGACTTTTCAGATATAATGATTTTGCCAGGATTCAGAAAGCTGTAGTGGATCAGAGTGGCAGCAGACCACCAAACAGTGACCATGACCGTTTTTTGGTGCAAGTTTGGCTTTGTGAAGTGCTTTGGAGCTTCTTCTCCATTCAACCACTGAGCTGGGCGTCGTCGGATGTCCTGTAAAATCCACTTTTCATCTCAAATCACAATGCAATCAAGAAATGGTTCATTGTTGTTGCATAGAATAAGAGAAGACAACACTTAAAAATGATAATTAAAAAAAAAATTTCACTCAGCTCATGAGACACCCACTTATCAAGACTTTTCACCTTTCCAATTTGCTTCAATGCTGAATGACCATAGAATGGTCAAGGTTGAATTCTTCAGCAACTCCTCACGTAGTTGTAAGAGGATCAGCTTCGATGATTGCTCTCATTTGGTCGTTGTCAACTTCTGATGGCCAACCAACCATGCTTCTCATCTTCAAGGCTTTCATCACCTTTGCAAAACTTCTTGAACCACCACTGCACTGTAAGTTTATTAGTAGTTCCTGGGCCAAATGGGTTATATTGTGAGTTGTCTTCTCTGCTTTATGACCCATTTTGAAGTTGAATAAGAAAATCACTCATTTGCTTTTTGTTAACATCATTTGCATAGTCTAAAATAAATATAAAATAAGCAAGTAATAAGTAATTAGCAAAAAAACTTAAAGCAAGAAATGTGCATCAAAATGATGTGTAACATTACCACATTTATTTAAGAATGTATTCGAATATCAAACGGCAAACTTCAACAATGCAAACACCTAGTAACCAAGTAACTCTACCAGGGCCTGCAACCACAGACTCTGGGAATCCAGCTTTCTGTAGCCCTGGATTAATCCAGCGAAGTGTTTGTTTCTCTAAACTTACGATTTTCTGCGGAGTACTGGAAGGATCCCAGTGATCTCTAGAATTTGCCAAGGCTGGCAAGAATCAGGACGAGTAAAGGTGGATTTGTGTCCCAGAGTTCCATTCCATTTACAGTATCTTCTTGGATCTGTTTACATACGTCACTTGAAATAAAGTAGTTTGCTAAAGAGTCCAAACAAAGGCCTTTTGAGACCCATTGACCCAGGGAAAAGAATGGGTCTACCCATTCTTCAGATGAATCTCTACAAATACTGCTTCTTTCCAAGATTTTCTAAGTGTAGAGGGACAAGGATTTGAGATCATACACCCTGAAAATACCTGGAAAGGAGTTAGTATATCTCCACTTAACAGAAGACCATTGAGTGTTAACAGTTGAGTCTAATTGGAAAATCTGGGAAGAATAAACTGTGTATGCTTGCCTCAGCTCATCCATTTTTCCCTTTTGGAGAAGCTGCCACAGGAAGTTTTCTGCTTTTCTGTGCCATAAGTCTTATTCCATTTACCGTTTTCCTGACTCCAATATAAGGAGCATTGCTTCTGTCTGGTGGACAAATCTGTCTCCTTCTAGGGCTCAGGCAGCAAGTTTTTTGTCTCAAGCTAAGTCACTTCCTTCAACTTAGCTTTCACTGGTAACATGGGACAAATAGTAAAGACCCTGCATTGACATAGTAAGTGGTGAGGGGGCCAAACAATTCAGTTGTTGGATCTTGTCAGTTTATTGTGAGATTGACGGACTAATCAGGTATGCCTGTATAGCTAGCTGGTATTTCGATTTGTGATCTAAATTTGTCCTAGCACCTGGTTATGGTATTCCAATTTGTGATCTAAATCTATTCTGGCACTACACCATTGAGGATGACTGACTCAAGATTTTGTGCCTGACTAGAACTTGCAGGGTAGTGGCAGCAACTTCAGGCTCTCCCAGATATTTGATACTTGTTTTGTCATACTGATTCAGGGATATTGGGCCAGGAGAATACCAGGGATATGGAGACCCACCTTTCACTTCCCCATGTGTCAAGATGTAGTTGTCTGAAGTTTCCTCACCTAGCTTTGCCCTTCCCTCTGTGTCGCTCATCCCCTGTAACTTGAGAGAGGGAGTTGGATGGGGGATTGCCCCTGATCACCAATCCCGTGATTTCATAGGGCATGTTATCACAGGATTTTTGTCATAGTTCCTTCAGTGTTTTGTTTTATTTTTTCAATTTTGATCAAAACCTATGCAGTGAAAAAGAATAATGTTTACTGGATCCATGCAAAGTTTGGAAAATGTTGATCTTGAGTGTTTATTGAAGCCAAGTGGGTTAACCTATCAAAACTTGGAGACTTGAGGATTTAAAGCTCATAATTACTTTAAAAAGAATGTCCTCTCTGGGTTAATTAATTGGAAGTTAGGGGTTGTTCACATCCTTACTTGAGACAGAAATGGAAATTTAACTTTTCAGACGGGACCTCCTGGCACAAGGACACACAGACAAGACATCACTAATAGCAATACTGCAGTACAATGACAGATTGGGTTTCCCAAACATAAGAGCATGACAATTCCCCTTTTGTGGCCAGTCACTAAATAGTACCAAGTATCTAGCTAGCAACAAAAGGAGAGGTGTGGTTGCTTGATATCGGAGACTCTCAACTTTGGGTTACAGCACAGATATGTGTAACCAAACATCTACTGAAAAATTGAGATGCAATGCTAGGAAAGATGAGCACCCAACATTTTAGGCCAGAGAACGGCAAAGATGTAAAGGAGAAGAGCAGAAATTTATTTTTGATAGGAAGGACATTATTGAAGGAAAAGCCCAGCCCCAGGACCAGGTTACTTTCCCCCATAAGCTCCAGCTTCTATGATGATAAAATCACTTCTTCAGCTGGCAAAACCAGCAAGATGTACAAGTCAAACTCCCACTATGCAGGCACAGCTTCAATCTCCACCATCTTAAATTTGTGCCTACATTCTCGGCCCTGGGAGATGCACAGGGGAAAAGGAAATTCACAGTTTGAAATATGTCAGGGTCAAATAGCCTTGCTAATGGCCAGTGATGAGATGGCTTTAAGGAACTGCTGGGAGTCATTGCCCTAAGTGACATAGTTCTTAAAAGGTTATGGACAGACCCTAAAACTTTCAACTTCTTTAAATAATCCCATTACAAAACCATCAGTCCATTAACTCATTTAAACTCTTTTCATTTTTCCAGCTTGTACATGACAGATTTTCTTTTCTGCCTCTTGCTGAGTTAATTTTTTTTTCTTCAACTACTGCAATGATCATGTCTACTGAAAAGAGACTGCAACTTTGAAAAGTTAGTTGAATTTGAATTTGTACATTTTTATATCTTTGCAGGTCTCTTTTGTTCAAATAACTAGCTCCATATCCATGTGTATTCAATGGTCAAAATGAAAAGAACCTGAAGTTAAAATGAAGGTAAATTTATCTTGCAAAGCAAATCATTTCTCTTCCCAGACACTCAAAATGCTTTTTTAGGAAAAATAGCACAAGATATCGTCTCATCACACAATTGAATGAGATAGTATATTTCACTGTATCTGTATATTTCAAGGTATATGAATTCAAACTCCTTATGCAAACTCAAGGTCACAGCATTTCACAAGACAAAAATAATTTATAAATTTTGATTACCTTAAAATTAAAAACTTTTGGGACATGAAGAAGAAGAAAAGGCAGCCATAAAGTAGAATAAAATATTTGTAATATTGACCTAATCTACAATATTTATACATCTAAAATATATAAAGATCTTATTTAATTCACTAGGAAAAAGAGAAAGTTAAAAAAGGGCAAAAACAGGCTCCTCTACAAAAAGGAAATCTTAACGAATAACAAATATATTTGAAAAGGTGCTCAAATTGACTAGTCACCAGGGAAGTGGAAGATAAAACCATAATGAGACATGGCTGAATAGCTACCATATGGCTTCATTAAAAACAAGCAAACAACAAAAAAGATGACAATTAAAAATAGTAAGTGCTGATGAGGCTGTGGAACAATGGGAACACAAACGCTATTCGTTGGAAAATAAGCTGTTCGATGTTATCTTGGAAAGTTGAAAGTATGTATAGCCTGAGTACTAGTTCATTTTCACACTGCTAATAAAGACATACCCGAACCTGGGTAATTTATAAAGGAAAGAGGTTTAATGGACTCACAGTTCCACATGGCTGGGGAAGACTCACAATCATGGCAGAAAGTGAAGGAAGAGAAAGTCACATCTTACATGGTGGCAGGCAAGAGAGCATGTGCAGGGGAACTCCCCTTTATAAAGCCATCAGATCTCATGAGACCTATTTACTATCATGAAAACAGCACTGGAAAAACTTGCCCCCATGATTCAATTACCTCCTGCTGGGTCCTTCTCAAGACTTGTAGGGATTATGGGAGCTACAATTCAAGATGAGATTTGGGTGGGGGCACAGCAAAACCATATTAGCCAGTATCTCAGCAGTGCCACTCCTGCTTATCTACCTGAGACACACACATGTACATGTGCACCAAAAGACATTTATAGCAGTATTCATAGCAGAATTAGGTATACAGCCAAAGGCAGGAAGCAGTCCAATGTCTCTATAGTACAATGGGTGAATTGGGGTATAATCATAAAATAGAATACAATGCTGACATGAAAATGAATGTGTATTACAACCACAGGCAACTGTTGAATCTTAAAAATACAATGTTGAGTAAAGCAAACCAGGTGTTTAAAACATACATAAGAGGCATGTGTAAGTGTTCAAATTAACAAGCATATAAAAGAAGGAGCTATAATAGTTCTGTGGATACTGTGGTTCCAGGATTCCCTCTTCACATCCCATGTTCCATTCTCAGCTGCTGAGAATATTCTCTGCTGATGGTTCACACCTGAGTGACAAACTGGGAATTACTCTTGGCCACGGGGAACTTCTTCACTCAAGGCCACACCCCCTATCAGGGTTTGCCTAGTGACTAGGGTTTAGTGCCTAGTGATTGGCTGATGTGGGAATATAAAGATCCAGCGTTCAACGCCAAAGGGCTAGCCCAAATCAAAGAACCTATGTGGGACTGACACAGCCACTGATGGAACCACTGTGAACTGTCTTCTTCCTCTACTCGTCTTGCCTTCCTAATGTTCTTACAGGTATTTCTCCCAAGAATATCCCCAGTAAATCCTCTGCCTGCAATTTACAACTTAGAGTCTGTTTGCAGGAAGCTCTAAGACAGCCTTTACTGGTTATCTTTGCAGAAAAATGAGGGAGCTATTACTGGGAAGGGACACTTTGAGGCTTCTGGAATATTGGCAATGTTCTATATTTTGAGTGGTAGTTGCATAAGTGTTATCTCTATAATACATTAATCTTTTTTGGATCTTTTCTATATTTATTACACACACACACACACACACACAATGATTAAAAAGTGACTTTCATTCCTCACAGAGAAACAAACAAACTTAATTAATTAATAACTTAAGAGATGGGGTCTCACTGTCTCGCCCAAGCTAGAGTACAGTGGCAGAATCAGAGCTTACTATTTTTAATTTAAATAAAGTGTAAGTCATATTTGAAAACAGTTTCTCCTGGGTTCACTGATTTTTTCCTTCTTTTTCCACAACTACTACTCTGCTGTGATACATACATTTCATCCAGCCAAGTGAGAATTTCATATTCACCATCCATAATATTATGGTCATGGAGCGTTCTCTGCACTGGAGCACCTCCAGCAGATCTTCCTAGCTAGAACTGCTGCCTTACAGTGCCACTGAATGGAATGAGAGCTCTCTCACATTACAGATAGGAAAACTGAGCGCTGCCAGAGATTATGTCACTGTGCCTCCAACCAGTTCTGTTTCCCTCTTGTGGAATTCTTATCTCTCCCCACCCCGGTGATGAAAAGGTAGCTCTGTGGCATGCTTTCATTAAGGAAATGCGACTTGTGCCTCCTGTTAGTGGAGGTTTAAGAGTCAGTGCATGATTCGTCATGTCCCTCTGCCATTAGAGAAGTAATGTCCCAGACAGAGGTTGTTCCCTCCACCTGAGTGCAGGCAAATGGCAGAGGGCACAGCTGACCCAGATAGAAATATAGCATGATTAACCAAACTTTTTTGTTATGAACCACTGAAAATTTAGGGTTGTTTGTTACCAAGACATAACTCAGACTATGCTGACTGATACGGAGCCCTAACAGGGGATCCTGATACCCAAGCACCACACAGAAATAGTTGAGTAACTGGACAGATTCTCATGCAATATGCTTTTCAGAAGCCACATTGCCTCCTTTCCTTTGTATGTTAAAATGCGCATGCACACGTGTGCACACGCACTCACATTCATGGACATAATGAGCCACTGCTGATAAACAGACATCACTTCCAAGTTAAGCTTTTCTGGATAAAAGAGAAAATAAAACCCAGAAGGAGAAAAATGTACATAAAATGACAGCCATGGATTTGATCTTGCTGGAAAACAACTCTGCATTGAAAAGCTCATTGTAGCACCTCTGCAACCAAACTGAGAAATTTTGATTAAACCACATTTCTTGCCCCGACACCTGAAAATTGCCAGTGACTGCTATCTAAATCCAGAGATTTTCATCTGGGCCTATCACTTAAAACAGTTCCTTGGCATATCTGACCCATCTTCTTGAAGATCCATTGTTCTCTACCACCACCACAATATAAAAAGGCTAAGAAAAGAGAAAGATTTTCATCACCGGTGCTTACAGGCAAGCTTAATGGAGTACAAGAGAAAGGCTCATGGGCTTCATTTTTAACTTGCTTGAACTCCCTGTGACAGCTGGCAAAAACTTGATCAAACCAAATCTTCAGATGCTGTGACTCTGCCACATCAGGCCAGAATGGAAAAGCTTTTGTTTCAGCCGAATCCAGGCCTTATCATCTGATTCTGCCACTCACACTTCCTCAGTCCACCCACAAATCCTCCAGGATTTACTGCAGATGTAGCAAGCTTGCTGGAAATAATGGTACAAGCAAAGAGGCTAGTCGGCTATCGACTCCAAGCTCTGGGTAATACCAATGGGAAATTATTTGCACAAAAGGTGCGCTGGGGTGACAAATGAAGAGGGGCTGGCCCATTGAAGATGCTGGGACTTAGACAAAGCTAACACACTAATACCAAGCCACTAGCTTTATCTGATTACTTCTGGGGCTGATGGCTCCCCACACTGCCCCCGCTTCAGATCTCCCCACCCACCCACACTCTTGTGTAAAAGACACAGGTTGCTTTCTTTGGTGTGCAGTGTACCATGAAATGGTAATCTAGAGAATTACTACATTTATATAAAACGCAAAGTGTTTTGAGCCCCACAAAAACAATTTTCAGATCGACAATAAATTTGTTTTTACATTGTTGACTAAAGAAAAATGTAACAGAGAAAGCGTTACATTATGACAAAGGGAATTAAGACTGATTTTTGCCCAGAAAGAGCAATTTTTTGGCATTATCTTAGAAAAATTTTTCTTGGACTCTAGTCAGACTTGATTTAGAAAAACATGCAGAACAATAGCAATTCCATTCTTCACCCATATTTTTGTAAAAGAAAATGTGTTATTATTTCCCCCACTTTAATCTTTGAGTAGGCCTGTGTTTTAGGGTAACTTCTTGCATTCATTTTTGTTATTTTTGCTCAGTTTGCTCTCACTCTAAGCAGGTGCAATGCTAAATTCTGTGTGATGTAAAATGAGCTTAGTGTTCCTCATTATAAAAGCCCTCAGCTCTTAAAGTGAGAAAGACTTATCCCCATGAACAGTTTCCTCCTTTTTCTAATCTCCTCATTTTCACAGAAACAAAGTCGAATTCTTTTTTATCAGTGTCCCGATTGACTGTTAATGTCTTAAACCAATTTCATCAAGAAATTTCCCTTCACAGTGCTTCTCCTCAAGTTTAGTAAAAGCACAGTAGAATGAATAAACAATCAAATTTGAGCATCATTAATGCAACTCCAATGTGGTTTGGGAGTGAGGTGTTACCAGCAGAACGTGAAATATCAATTTCAGAAAAAAAAATTATTCTTCAGAATGTAGTCTTAACATCTGTATTTATATAATGATGTAACTTAAATAATGTGTAATGAGATATATTTGAATAGGAAAGTTGTTTACCTCACTCACAAAGATTCCCTCAAATGCCAGTAGTTTCCAGTTCATTGATTATATTAGGTGAGAAATACATACGTCTTAATTGTAACATGGTTGAGGAGACACAACAGAGAACAAAATACACTCCTGCTTTGGTGTTTAAAATATACATAATTAATTAGAAAGCTGTGTAAGTCAGCACCTTTTCAGCAAAGTTTCCTTCTCCGATTGCTCTTTGTTAGTGTGTGTTACACATTCCTTGAAGTATAATATTAATAAAAGGTGATTTGCAAACCAAGAAAATTCTAAAATTCTACCGTCTATTCTAAATCTCCTGCCTTATTGTTCTCAGTCCACTCTTTAAAGACAGCCCTTTCCTGGCATCTTAGCTGTTTCTTCCATACTTTTTTTTTTAAAGTGTCTTCTACTATGTGAATTTTAGACATTTTCTATTGTGTTTCTAAAGTGAAAGATGGTAATTTTCCACTTTTATGTTCCTCCTGCCCATTTTTCCTCTCCCATTATTCCAAATTATAATTCTATCACAATTTTTGGTTAAATGGCTATGAGATATTTACATTGTCGTGTCTAGGTAAATGTTCTTTCCTGAGTCAAGTTGTGAAACAATTCTATTTTTCTGTTTGCCTAACCTTTATCTTGAAGCAACCATTTCATTCTTCCATTTGCAAATTTTTTAATATTTCTATAATTATAATTCTTCCCAAACTCACCACTGAACTGTAAATCACTTCCTAATATTCTTTCCCACACAGTTAGATACGTACATATTCTACCACTTGCATCTCTCCTCACCTGGAGGCTGCTTCCTTTTTCACTCTGTGGGGCCATCATCAGGGGACTTCTCATTGCTATTGCCTGAGAAAGCCCATTGCCCCTTTGCCTCTTTTATGGGATATATTGCATTTCATGAACACTGTTCTTCTGCTACCATTGTTAATATCCTCATCTTGGTGTAACACCCTCTATTTCTAATAGAAGGTATACAAAAAGCTTTTTTGTGCATGTGGAGATTTTGTTTATCTAAACATGTTTAAAAACTAATGCAACCTCTGGTGGCACTTCCTCTTCTTATAAGGCCACCAATCCTATCTAATTAGGACCCTATCATTAGGACCTCATTTAACCTTTATTACTTCCTAAAAGCTCTATCAAAAAACAGTCATGTTGGGAGTCAAGGCTTCAACATATAAATTTTAGCGGAATCCCATTCAGCAGCCTGTTACTACTAAGATTAAGTTATGAAAACTGTGGCTTCCATCTTAGGTTTTGTCTCTCAAATCACTTGCCGTGAGAGAAGCCAGCTGCCAGGCAACCTATGAAGCTGGCCATGTGCTAAGGAATGAAGGCATCCAGCCAACATCCAGAGAGAAACTGAGTCCTGACACTAACCATGAGAGTGAGCAGGAAGGTCAGTTCTCCAGCTTTGAGAATCACAAGGCTAAGGCTGGGGAAGTCAACCTGATTGCAATCTAGTGAAAGACCCAGCTAAATCATTCAGAACAACTAGCTACATCATTCCTAGATTCCCAGCTCTCAGAAACAGTGGGAAATAGTAAATGCTTATTTTAAGCTACTATGTTCTGGAATAATGGTACACAGTAATAGATAAGTGATACACAATGGCACTTGTCAGATATATATGTTGCAAATATTTTTCTCAGTCCCTTTTGCTCCCTCAACATTATTGTTTGAAAGCATTTTTTTAAATTTTAAGGTATATTTTATAATTTTTTCTTTCATAAAGAGTACATTTAGTGTCCTATATAAGAAACTTTGCCTAAACAAAGATTTTCTCTTAAGTTTTCTTCTAGAACTTTAACAGTTGTAGCTCTTATAATTAAATATTTGATTCATTTTGAACTAAATATTGTACTTGGTGTGAGATAAGCGTTGATGTTTATTACCTATATTTTTTCTTTCCACAAAGATAACCATGTGTTACCTTTTTAAAACATAACTTCAATATTCTTATTACCCACCAAAATTAACAATTATTCCTTAATATAATTATTCTTTAATATAATCAAATACCTGGTCAATGTTGATATTTGATTGTCTTATAAATGTGTTTCTCCTTTTCACAGTTTGTTTGTTCAAATTGGGATCAAAAGGAGGTCCATACAATGCAGTTAACTAATGTATTTGTTTCCTCCTTTCATTTATATGTTTTCCTTTTATCTTTTTTGTTTAACGTTGTTGAGAAGAAACAGGTTATTTGTTCTTTAGTGTCTCAAATAGTTTGAGTTTTGCTAGCTACATCTCTCTGGTGGTGTTGAATGTGCTCCTCAGTTCCCTATATGTTTAGTGAATTTGTTGACCAGATTCAGGTTCAGATTTTGGGTGAAGGGCAAAACTATTTCATGCATAGTGTTGGGTATATCCATCAGAAGGCACATGACACCTGTTTGTCTCTCTTTTTATGATGTTAGTGGCTACCCAAAGTCATTGCCTATGTTCATTAAATCATTGGGAGTTGAGACATAGTAGAATGTTAATTCTATTATTTTATCATTATTAGCATAGTTAATTCTATTATTTTATCATTATTTATCATTATCATCATACTTCCCTAAAAAAACACTTGTCCTTACTACCTATCCAATTTGGCTATCCTGAAACACAGTATGTATGATTATTGTAGGCATCCTCCTGACTCTAACAATAAACATTTGGCTCCAGATATGTTTGAAACTCAATTGATAACCTACTATTCTGCAGTTAGATACACACACACACACACACTATATATATATATATATATATATATATATATATATACACATATGGTGTATGTATGCATATATATATATACACATATGGTGTATGTATGCATATATATATAAAATCAAGATAATTATACTACTTTAAGTGATTATATTATTAAAGTTATACAATAATGAAAATACTATGCAAACTTTGGATATTTTTACCAAATCTCAGGATGGGGTCACAATTTAAAATGCTGGAATTAACAAAAATATTTTAGGTCACAATCAAAGGCAGTACTGCTCAAAGCTGAAGAATCCTTAGGCTTATGATGTGCCAGGTACTAAGTACTTTCCATAAGAGATCTCATCCTCTTAACAATAGTACAGTGCTACTATCATTCCCATTTCACAGAGGAGAAAACTGATGCCAGGAGAATGACTTGCCCAAGCTCAAGTAAGTGATAGGATCAGGATTGGAACTTATGGTGTCTGACTCCAGATCCTACTCAAGATTATCATTGCTTTCAATCACACAAAAAATTTTGTAAATCTCTTTATTGAAAAGAGATTAAGCATCTCCCCAAATCAGCTAGCTAGACTCCAGAAGGGCTTGAATTAATTTGGGGATATGTGCTCTTGTGTCCAAAGGGAAGCATGCATATCTAAAGCATAAGAGTATATGCTTCACTAGCATAGCAAAGCATATGGCCGCAGTGCCAGCAAAACAGAAGCCATCCCAGGAACACTGGCCAGCACTCCTTCCTTTCCCTTGGATCTTCGCGTGGTTGTACCATCTTTAGTTTTCTCGAGGAGATTCAACACACGGGTGCAAAAAATGAAAGTCAAGAATCAAATAGGAAAATCTGTCCAGAGGAATCTAGGGAGCTGAGAAAAACTCACCAGAAAGTTTCCGATTGCTGCAGTTCTACTGTTTCATTTTTGACCATGGACTATGAGTCCCCCAGCTGTCTTTTCCCCATAATTTGTATTTAAAATATGAGTTCTCTCCCTTTGGACTGAGTCTGGGCTTGTCAATAGGACAGAATTTCATGAATCTCATTTTCCATGGATTGATACACAGCACATGAGCTGAGAAAAAGTGGACCAGCTTATTTCTAAGTCCTGTTTGTTCAACAATGATCAGATGAAAGGACAATGATCATGATTAACAATGACAACGATTGCTAATGCTCTTTAAATACTTCCTTAACAGAGTTTGGCACTTTTCTAAGCACTTTGTATGTAATACCCCATTTAATATTCAGGTGGCTTAACTTGAATACTGAACTTGGTCCCATCAAGTTTGAACAAGGAGCCTGTTCTCTGAATAATTACACCATAGCTTCCATGACTGGATGCTTGTGCCTTAGAATATTAGCTTTGTCAGATATCACAGAAGATAAAAAGAAAAATTTTATTGTACAGTCCATTAGTACAAGTCTGTAGTTTCTCCTTTTCTTTTTGTCCTGTAGGGATGATTTGGGGGCTATTGAGATGCTTCATGAAGGCTTGTTGAATGATGTCTATCTTTGTGAGGAGGAAACTGAGGCACAGAACAATGGTCTGAACATCCTCCTTTCCAAATTACTGACAAATGCAGTTTCTACTGACTGGGTCCCACCTCACCTTAGTGGGACCAGTTCAGTTCTCCCCACACAGAGATCTGGTTTATCCAGCAAGTGGCATCCTAATTCATAAAACGGGTCAACAAGCTGTGATTTTAAAAATTTATCCTGAGTAATAAGATTGCTGATGTAAGAGCAAATCAAGATCACCCCAAGAAAAGCAAGTCCTCCCCAGGGAAGATATTTTAAGGGGAAACATCTCCATTGCCCTTATTGGTTGTGTGGAAATAACTGTCATAGTTAAGGGAGTCCACTGAAAACCCAAAGAGATTTTCTCCAGCTTAGCTGGATGAGTCTACTGAATTGCTTATCACTATTTCTGTTGCATGTTTCCAAGCTTGGCCCATGGAGGGAAGGAGTTTTTGTTCATGCCATGCCACCATCACCATCCCCTGACATCCTGACCTCTTTACTTACCTTTCCTAGACCAAACCTCACCAAAATTGTCCAAATAGTTTTCCTTCTCTGCAGAAGGCTGCACCATGTTCCCAGGAATAAGTCTACTATGCAACATTCCTCTTGAGCAAGAATATTCTGTATATACCAAAGACAATACTCTGCAGTGGCAGTTCATTTGATTTAGTAAAATGATTCTTAATACATATTTATTGCATGGAAGAGAAAGTACCAATCTTTCCCAAAAGACAAAGCGGGAAATTTCAGTGCAGGGGAAAAAATAAACATGTCTTGAACCCCCATTTGTGCCACAATATTGTTCTAGATGTTTTATTATATTAATACTAACACTTTTTTATATTAATACTAACACTAACTCTGACACTGATACTAATAATAATGATTACACCAATACTAATGCAAATATAAATACATATACTAATATTAATACCAAAGCTCATATATATATACTAATACAGGTATTAATACAAATCTGATACTGACACTGGTACTAATAAAATATTTCTCAGGGTTTTTTCTGCATGGAAGGACTTCCACTTGAGTATCCCTCCTGGCCTCTTATCCCATCACTTCTGTATCCCTCTCCACAGAGAAGGAATGAGTAACCTAATGAATGGGTAACAGCCTCTGATCAATTAAAAGGCTATAACCCCCAAAGATTTATTCTCTTTTCATCTCTCTTTGCCCAGACACCATCTACAAAAGGCAGTAATCCTGGATAAGAGAGTCTGCTCTGTCCTTCACACTCTGTGTAAAGGCCGGGATTTCAGGGCTGGTGCCTTCAAAGAGGAAAGCAAGCCAGCCCATCTGAATGATCAAGAAAGTGCGCCCTCCAACCTAGCTCTATCCATAGCAAAGCTGATGCTATGATGTCCACCCTTAGACAGAATGAAAATGCCTGAGCTTTGGAACACAGTATTCAAAAGAGAAATAGAAATGAGACTTTCTGAACATGCTGGATGAGAAAGAAAAACCTCGGAATAAGGTTTCCTCTGCTGCAAATTTCTAAATCTTCTAAGAAGACAGAAATATCTCAAATGTCTCCCTCTCAGAGAGGAGATAATAGAGTTCATTCTAACAGAGTGCATTCTCTCATGTCATGCCAGCCCACCATATCAAAAGGCAAAAATGATGTTGACCTAATTTCTTGAAGGGAGAGTTCTCCCAGTTGTGGTCAAAGTCACATATCACAGATTCGGAGAGAAGTTTGGACTCTCTGGCATACATACTGACCAAGAAACTATGATAAATTTTCTCTCTGTCTTTCCTTCTTCTCTCTAATATGAGCCTATGGTCTTTGGCAACACAATTATTGGATTCTAGGAATATGATTTTTTCTGAGGTGACAGCTCTAAGGAGTATGGATTCGCTTCTTTGCAGGTTTGGGGTCAGATGCATAAAAATTTGTGTTCTATTATTTCTTTTTATACTTTAAAATGTGAAATTTCAGACCCAGAATTCTCTCTGGTGGAAAACAATACTTTTTTTTTGAGACAGAGTCTCGCTCTGTCACCCAGGCTGGAGTGCAGTGGCATAATCTCCGCTCACTGCAGGCTCTGCCTCCCGGGTTCACACTATTCTCCTGCCTCAGCCTCCCAAGTAGCTGGGACTACAGGCGCCCGCCACCACGCCTGGCTAATTTTTTTGCATTTTTTTAGTAGAGATGGGGTTTCACCATGTTTGCCAGGATGGTCTCGATCTCCTGACCTCGTGATCCATGCACCTCGGCCTCCCAAAGTGCTGGGATTGGAGCACAACACTTTTTAAAGATCATTGAAGTTTATCTTCACACTATAGAATCCAATAAGGAAGGCAGGGTATGGCATTTTGGTCCCATTTTTCAGATGCAGAACCACACCCAGAGATCATGTCCATTCCCCAAGGTCACACAGAGGACAAACACCAAGTCCTCCACTGTAAGCCAAGACCTAATTTCTTTTTCTCTCTTTCTGTTTTTGAGATGGAGTCCCGCTCTTTGGCCCAGGCTGGAGTGCAGTGGTGAGATCTTGGCTCACTGTATAACCTCTGCCTCCCAGGTTCAAGGGATTCCCCTGCCTCAGCTTCCCAAGTAGCTGGGAATACAGGCACGCACCACCACCACTGGCCCATTTTTGTATTTTTAGTTGAGACAGGGTTTCACCATGTTGGCGAGGGTGGTCTCAAACTGCTGACCTCAAGTGATTTGCCCAC
The DNA here is from genome assembly GCF_028878055.3 of Symphalangus syndactylus. Lineage (NCBI taxonomy): Eukaryota > Metazoa > Chordata > Mammalia > Primates > Hylobatidae > Symphalangus > Symphalangus syndactylus. The sequence goes on from NC_072435.2 coordinate 98,737,067, forward strand.
CTTGACCTCCCAAAATGCTGGGATTACGAGCGTGAGCTACCACTCCTGGCTGACAAGACCTATTTCTCTGGTTAACATAGTTATAAAATTCTGGTCCAGAACACACTGAAGTGCTGAAAAATGCTTGTTAAAAGAAGCTGCTTCTTAGATGAGTGCAGTGGCTCACACCTGTAATCTCAGCATTTTGGGAGGCCGAGGCGAGAGAATCACTTGAGGCTAGTTCAAGACCAGCCTGGTCAGCACGACAAGACCCTGTCTTTACAAAAAAAACACACAAACAAACAAAAAATTAGCTGAGTGTCATGGTGCATGCATGTAGTCCTAGCTACTTGGGAGGCTGAGGCAGGAGGATCCCTTGAGCCTCAGAGGTCGAGGCTGCAGTAAGCCATGATCATACCACTGCCCTTCAGCTTGGGGTGACAGAGTGAGACCCCATCTCAAAAAAAAAAAAAAAAAGCTACTTCCAAAAAATTAGATATAACTCTTTTTTCTGCTGTTATTGCTCTCTCCAGAACACCCTACAGATCACAGACACATCTCCCCAGGCTGTGCCGGTCACTTTCCTACACAAAACCTTCATGAGAGGCTTGCCGCTACTTACAGAATTCAATCTGAAACTTAGTGTGTGGTGAAATGTTTTTCATAAAGAAAGAACTGCTATTCCTCTCTAATTATGTTTATATATATTTGCTCACAGCCTTTCCTTCCTTGGAGAGCCCCCCTTACTCCCATGCTGCATCAATCTGTCCTTTCCTGGTGTGGTCCCAGGGTGTCCTTGCTAACATCTTTCTGATCAGAGCCCCTGGTTATCTCACTTACTGTTGAAATCCTGACACATTTCTTGTCTATACCATTCATTTGTCTCTGCGTATCTCATCATCCCTTTTCACTTATAGAAACAAAATCCTCGGTCAGGCACAGTGGCTCATGCCTGTAATCCCAGCACTTTGGGAGGCGAGGTGAGTGGATTACCTGAGGTCAGTAGTTTGAGACTAGCCTGGCCAACATGGCAAAACCCTATCTCTACTAAAAATACAAAAATTGGCTGAGTGTGGTGGTGCACTCCTGCAATCCCAGCTACTCGAGAGGCTGAGGCAGGAGAATCACTTGAACCTGGGAGGCGGAAGTTGCGGTGAGCGGAGATCTCACCACTGAACTCCAGCCTGGGCAACAAGAGCAAACTCTGTTTCAAAAAAAAAAAAAAAAGTCTTTCCTTCTCCCCACTAGACTATACTCTTCCTGAGGTCAGGGAAAATAGACTAAACCTGGTTTTAGTTACAGACAATGGTTGCACAATGTTGGCACTTAATAAAATAATTTCAAGTTGACAGTGATGTCCTCTGAATATTTACTCCCTATACACTCTTTGACCTCTCTAGTACTGAGCATAGGGATTTGAATTGGTGCTACTAAATACTAGTGGCAAACTGCAAAACCCCAGTATTCTGGGAAATGCTTCACTGGACTCCTGCATCTGTCTTGGGTAATTCTGGTACTACCCAGACACGGCAGGCAGAGGCAGAGGTGTCTACTTTTTATTTGAATTGTGGAGTCAGGCTGTGGACTGTGACAAGTGGCTCAGGATTTTGGCTCAAAGGAGAAAATATACAACCATCTCTGTTACATTCACCAATAAAGGAGAAATATGAGGCAGAAAATAAGAAAAGCTATTTGTACTTTCTGGTCATTTCCACAGTAGATCGAACTTTCCAATTTACAGAACAAGAACTGCAAAAAAATAAAAAATAAAAAAACTTAGCAAGAATCTTATTAACTGCCATTTTACATTTGAATTGTTAACACAACCCTGTTATGCAATCTCAGAACACATAGAAGAGATTCCCTCAGATGCCTACACCACCAGGGCCCTGGGTTTCAAGCACAAAACTGGGCAGCTGCTTGGGCAGACACTGAGCTAGCTGCAGGAGTTTTTTTCATATCCCAGTGGCACCTGGAATGCCAGGGAGACAGAACTGTTCATTCCCCCGGAAAGGGGGCTGAAGCCAGGGAGCCAACTGGTCTAGGTCAGCAGATTCCACTCCCATGGAGGTCTTGACTCTTCATCCAATTTGCCAGTCTGTGTCTTTTAATTGGGGCATTTAGCCTGTTTCCATATGCAGAAAACTGAAACTGGACTCCTTCCTTACACCTTATACAAACATTAACTCAAGACAGATTAAAGACTTAAACATAAGACCTAAAACCATAAAAACCCTAGAAGAAAACCTAGGCAATACCATTCAGGATATAGGCATGGGCAAAGACTTCATGACTGAAACACCAAAAGCAATGGCAACAAAAGCCAAAATTGACAAATGGGATCTAATTAAACTAAAGAGCTTCTGCGCAGCAAAAGAAACTGTCATCAGACTGAACAGACAACCTACAGAATGGGAGAAAATTTTTGCAATCTATCCATCTGACAAAGGGCTAGTATCCAGAATTTACAAGGAACATAAACAAATTTACAAGAAAAAAAAAAACCCCATCAAAAAGTGGGCAAAGGATATGAACAGACACTCCTCAAAAGAAGACTTTTATGTGGCCAACAAACATATGTAAAAACAGCTCATCATCACTGGTCATTAGAGAAATGCAAATCAAAATCACAATGTGAGATACCATCTCACACCAGTTAGAATGGCGATCATTAAAAAGTCAGGAAACAACAGATGCTGGCGAGGATGTGGACAAATAGGAATGCTTATACACTGTTGGTGGAAGTGTAAATTAGTTCAACCATTATGGAAGACAGTGTGGCAATTCCTCAAGGATCTAGAACCAGAAGTACCATTTGACCCAGCAATCCCATTACTGGGTATATACCCAAAGCATTATAAATCATCGTACTATAAAGACACATGCACACGTATGTTTATTGCAGCACTATTCACAATAGCAAAGACTTGGAACCAACCCAAATGTCCATCAATAATAGACTGGATAAAGAAAACGTGGCACAGATACACCATGGAATACTATGCAGCCATAAAAAGGATGAGTTCATGTCCTTTACAGGGACATGGATGAAACTGGAAACCATCGTCCTCAGCAAACTAACACAGGAACAGAAAACCAAACACCACACGTACTCACACATAAGTGGGAGCTGAACAATGAGAACACGTGGACACAGGGAAGGGCCTGTCAGGGGGTGGGGATAGCATTAGGAGAAATACTTAACGTAGATGACGGGTTGATGGGTGCAGCAAACCACCATGGCACGTGTATACCTATGTAAAAAACCTACACGTTCTGCACATGTATCCCAAAACTGTAAGTACAATAAAAAATAGGTAGAAAAGGGGAAAAGACTGGCCAATAAATATATATATATATATTTACAGACTTTTGCATGAAACTGACTTTCATTTGTAGACATATCAGATTATACCAAAGATCTCTTTTTATACATTTTTTAAAGGGTGGCAGCTTCAGTTCAATAGCGTTCGTGAGACAATCCTTTAAGCTGTGTCAAAATGCCAGTTATCCTAAATGCCACCCAGATTTGAATAATTTAAAGAGAGACAAAACACACAGAGAAAGAAGGAATCATCTTTTGACGACCGTTGCTTTTGACGAGTCGGCCTCCCCCTGCTCCCTCCCTCTTTTCTGAAGCATCTTCCTCTCTCTATCAGTGGTGACAACTGCCAATCAAGCCTTCTGTGGCTGAGGGAGGGGGAGGAATGGGCAGGGGAGAAGCCAAGGGCAGGGGAGAGGGGAAGAACATGAAACATTCTTGAACAATTGCTCAAGGAAGATTCCCTGTCGGTGTGTGGTCTGGGGAAAAGAAGTCTTTTCCTTTTTTCATTTCTAATCTCTAACTGACTATTTACCTCTTTTTATAAACTTGAATCTTTCTGTTGCTCCAAAGGTTCCCAAACAAATCGCCAGTCAGCCAGGATTAAGCTGCTTTGTTGCTGACGATTAGCAGGCTTGCTTATAGTTTTAACATCTTCAGTAACAGCTGAATGTCAAACGATTCAGGAAATACTTGTCTTATTTTGTCCAAAGCCATATAAATGTTTGAAATAAGCTGAGAGAAAGATACCACACAGAGAGGATTATAGAATATTTCAGAGAGATGGAGTTTAACATGAACAACTGAGAACTCTATCAACACTTGTACTTCCGTTGTTTTTATGCCACCATTATTTTTTAAAGTGTTATATTTTGGTCAACTCCCTTTCCCAAAGAAAAATCTGTAAATGTCTATTTGAATGCCAAACTCTATGAGATGAGCACATTGTAATTTACAAATCCTCATAGCACTCATTTATTGAATATCTACTGGGTACTGAGTACTGTGCCAGAATCAAGTCCAGTCTCAGTTTTCAAGAGCCTTCTATTGCATTCACTTGTATTTCCATTTCAGCATTTAATCGTTTTTAAAAAGCAATTAAATTACTTATGACTCTGTGTTACTTGCAAGACCCTGAAGGACAAAGACTATGTCTTCCTTCTCTACCATCCCTTACTGTGTTGTTTCTTATTAATCTTCTAAATGTTAGCTAGTCAAGAGCATCTTTTCCTTTTAAGCATCATGATACAGAGAAAGGCACTGGTTTGGAATCAGGGGCTCGGGCTCTAGCTCTACCTCACGTTATGGCCGTGGACAAACCTATCCTTCAGAAAGCCTTTGACTTTCAGCATTTATAACGTGAGGGGAGTTGTTTTCCATTGTTCCTTCCAATGCCAAAGTCTGTGATTCCTCGACCTCAGGGCAAGGAGAGAGAATAGCAAGGCTGAGGGACCCCTGCCCAATTTTAACCACCTTGAAGACAGGATTTGTCTTCTTCATTGAACCCCCTGTGTCAGCAAACATAGTGTCCTGTAGTAAAGGTCTACACACTTGAAAGGAACTCAGACTAGGAGTTTGTGAAGCAGAAAAGGAAACAATTTGGTAGGCATCAACATGGTCCTGGGAGGTAAGCCATAAGAAGGGCAAGATGAGAGCAGGCCCAAGATGTCATATGCGTATTTTTGAGTTAATCAGCAGCCACCATGTTCATGGGGTGTGCAGATAGGAGTGGACAGTCTCATCAGGGCCTTGCAGATGAGAGTATAGGAAGTGAGACTGGGGATGAAGGGAAGGCTTCTGTCCTGCTATATCTTGAAATACTTTCTATACAAATGTAAATTTACTTATTTCCCTTGTACTGAGTATATTTTACTATATTTTTCCATAAGAGCAATTTCTCCTGTCTCTATATGGATAGATCTACTCTGTCCCCACGCAGATGTCCCACATCAAGCCACTAATACAATAATGATCTCACCCTGTGTAGGGTATAAGAAGCATTCTAGATCAAGCCCAGGAGCTTTGCCACTTTCACTTCTCACTTGGGAATCTTGCTCTGTTATTTCTCTCATCTTTTCCTCTACCTTCAGTCTCTTCCTCTTCACTGGCTTCTTCCGTTCAGTCTACAAACATAATCTCATTCCATTTATTCATTGATTTCTTTATTCAGTCATTCACATTAATTGAACACCTATTATACACAATGTATAAAATTTATTAACCCTCATCCTCAACAACATATGTTTTCATCACTTTAAGCAGATATCCTCTTCTTCTTTCTCACTGGGATCAAAGTGAATTAATGAGAATATCTTCAGTATCCCTTTCTTCATTATAATTCTCCACATCTGCCTTCCTTCCTGCCTCTTCACTTTTGTCTTACAGGAGGATATTTCTGGTCTTCATTTATCAGTTAGGATGGTTTCTGCTTGCCTCTTAATAAGGATATGTATTATTTCATATAGCAGGAAATCCCATGATAGTACAGGCTCCAGGTAGAGTATGACCAAGGCTCTGGTTGCTTTCCTATGAGATTCTCTCAGTGATTCAAAAACACAAAAGCAAGGCAGTGGTTGTATTTGGGAAGGTGAGGGAAGAGAGAGAATGGAACAGTAAGCAGGGATCGTCAATTATATTTATAATTTATTTCTTTTAGCTGGTTTGTGGGTACTTGGGTATACATTAGTCTAGTCTTACCATTTTGTGTGAAAAGAAACATAAGATTTAAATATATTAATACGATGATTATTTGTAACCACACCCAACTCAAGAGTGCTTCTGAAGTCCCTTGTGTTTCCTTCCACATTTTTATTTTCCATCCAGACTCCCAGAGGGAAGGACTATACAGAAGTGTGTGAATCTTTGAATTTTATGTAAATTGAATAATCTTATATCTCATTTTTTACTTTTATTCTTCTATAATTTGACTTGTTTCTCTAACATAGTATTCTAGGATTCATACATGCTAATGCATATAGCTACAGTTCATTTGTTTTCAGCAATAAATAGTATTTTATTACACAAATTAGCTACAACTGAACCCTGTGGGAAATGCCAAGAAGCCACCACATCTGAGGAGTGAGAATTTTGAGGTATACCCAGGAAGTTTGCCAGATTTCATGAAAAAGTTTGTAAACCTGACAGTTTGATAAAGTTTGAGTTTATTGAACACATATTACTGTTCTATGCTGCAAAACAAATTATTGGCTAAGTGATTTGTTTAAATTATCAAATATTAATTGCATTGAATTTAAATTATTAAACATATTGGCTGAAAACAACACACAATTATTATCTCACAATTTCTATGAACCAGAAGTATGGGCACAGCTTAGCTGGTTTCTCTGCTTGGTTTTCACATGGCCGCAAACAGCATGTTAGCAAGGGCTGAGTTCTCATCTGGTGGCTTGGCAGAGAAAACTACCTGCTTCTAAGCTCCCTTGGGTTGTTGGAAGAATTTATTTTTTTTTAATGGCTGAAGGAGTCATAAAAGGTTCCTTCTTCAAAGCCAGCAACTGACAGAAAGAACTACTCTAGAGCAAGCTGGCTTGGTACCAAGGAGGAGTCTTATTTAATGAAATATAGTCATGGATGTGATAGCCCTTCATCTTTGCCATATTCTATCACTTAGAAGAAAGTATCAGGATCCACTCACACTCAAGAGAAGAGGATTATATAGGAAATGAACACCAGGAAACAAGAATCATAAGGGCTATTTTAACATGTGTCCATCACAGAGCCATCTTCAAAGATGCCACATTTGACAAGGCCTCTTGTCTGACCCCCACTACCACTGGAGAACAATGGCCTCTCTTTCACTTATTCATTCCCGAAATCATTGAAGTTTTCCTTCTCTGTCTTCATTAATCCTACTAGCTACATAAATGTTGGTCTTCTAAAATAATTAACTTTTGCTTTGTTGATTCTGTCAGTTATATGTTGATTTGCTATTTCATTTTTTTTGCTCTTATATTAAACATAATTTTTAAAAATTTCTTTGGACTTACGCTGTTCTTCTTATAACTTGAGTTGGATTTTTAGTTCATAATTTTTGACCTTTCTTTTTCTAGATTTAAGCATTCAAGGCCCTGCTCTAGCTATATCCTACAAGTTTTTATACATACTGTCTTTTATTATTTATATAATATTTACAGTATAATTTCCAGTATATTTTCTTCTATACCTATGAAATATTTAGAAGCACATTTTAAATTTACAAATGTATGGGGTTTTTGTTGTGGTCTGACATATAATGTTTTTGATGGACCTCACATTTTATAGCAATTTTAGTTTTATAGCAAAATTGAGCAGAAAGTGTAGAGATTTCCCATATATCCCTGCCTTCACACATGCATAGCCTCCACCATTATCAGTATCCCCCCCGCCCCGCAGAGTGGTACATTTATTACAACTGATAAGCTGCATTGGCACATCCTTTCCACTCAAAGTCCAGAGTTTATATTAGGGTTCACTCTCGGTACTGTACATTCTATGGGTTTGCACAAGTTTATGATGACATATATCCACCATTATAGTATCATACAAAGTAGTTTGACTTCCTTAAGAATTCATTGTGTTCTGCCTATTCATTTTTTCCTCCTCACTACCCCTCACAACCATTGATTGTCTTGCTGTCTTCATAGTTTTCACTTTTCCAGAATATTGTATAGTTGGAATCATACAGTATGCAGTTTTTCAAACAGTTTTCTTTCACTTAGTAACATGCATTTAAGTTTTTTCCTTGTCTTTTGATGGCTTGGTAGCTCACATCTTTTTAGCACTCATCATGATACATCCATTGTCTGGATGTATCAGTCTGTTTATCCATTCATCTACTGAAAAATAACTTGGATTCTTCCAAGTTTTGGCAATTATGAATAAAGCTGTTATACACATTCATGTGCAGATTTTTATGCGGACATAAGTTTTCAACTCCTTTGAGTAAATACCAAGAAGTGCAATTGCTGGATCATATGGTAAGAGTATTTTTAGTTTTGTAGAAAACTGCCAAACTGTCTTCCAAAGTGGCTGTACCCTTTTGCATTCCCACAAGGAATGAATGAGAGTTCCTGTTGTTCTACATCCTTGTCAGCATTTGATGTTGTCAGTGTTTCAGATTTGGCCATTCTAATAGGTGTGTAGTGGTATTTCATTGTTTTAATCTGAATTTCTCTGATGACATATGATGTGAAGCATCTGTTCATATGCTCATTTGCCACCTAGATATCTTTGGTGATAAGTCTGTTTAGGTCTTTGGGCCAATTTTGAATCATATTGTTTGGTTTATATTAATGAGTTTTAAGAATCTTTTCTATATTTTGGATAACAGTCCTTTCTCAGATATGCCTTTAGCAAATATTTTCTCCCAGTTTGTGGCTTCTCTTTTTAATCTCTTTATAGTATCTTTAGCAGAGTAGAATTTTTTTATATTAATCAAATCCATCTCACCGACTTTTTCTTTTATGGATTGTGCGTTGGAAGTTTTATCTTTAAAGTCATCACCAAATCCAAAGCCATGTACCTTTCTCTCATGTTATTTTTTAAAAGTTTTGGCTGGGTACAGTCCCTCACACCTGTGATCCCAGCACTTTGGGAGGCCGAGGCCGGCGGATCACGAGGTCAGGAGATCGAGACCATCCTGGCTAACACACGGTGAAATCTCGTGTCTACTAAAAATACAAAAAAATTAGCCAGGCATGGTGGCGGGCGCCTGTAGTCCCAGCTACTAGGGAGGCTGAGGCAGGAGAATGGCGTGAAGCTGGGAGGCAGAGCTTGAAGTGAGCTGAGATCGCGCCTCTGCACTGCAGCCTGGGCAACAGAGCTAGACTCCGTCTCAAAAAAAAAAAAAAAAAAAGTTTTATAATTTTGTGTTTTACATTTATGTCTATGATATATTTTTAATTAATTTTAGTAAAAGGTGTAAGGTCTGCATCTAGATTCATTTTTTTTTGCATTTGAAAACATTTGAATGTCCAGTTGGTTCAACACTATTGTTTCTTTAAAATATATTTCGAAGTTTTGAGTTTTTTTATTGATACATAATAGTTGTACCTATTGGGGGGCACATGTGATATTTTGATACATCACAAAATGTGTAATGATCTAATCTGGTAATTGAGATATGTGTCACCTCAAAGATCCGTCTTCCAATTCTGCTCTTCTAGCGACTTTGAACTATACACTAAATTAACATTGCTAACAAGACTATCTCTGCTCCATTGAGTTGCCTTTGCCTCTTCATCAAAGATCGATTGACTATATTTATGCAGGTCTATTTTTGGTCTCTCTATTCTATTTCATTGTTATGTTTGTCTGTTCTTTTACCAATACCACACTGTCTTGATTTGTAGCTTTGTAGTAAGTCTTGAGGTCAGATAGTGTCAGCCCTCCAACTTTGTTCTTTTCTTTCAGTATCATACGAGCTATTTTGGGTATTTTGCCTCTCCATATAAACTTTAAAATAAGTTTGTCAATATCCACAAGATAATCTTTGAGGATTTTGATTGGGAATGCATTGAATCTATAGATCAAGTTGGGAAGAACTGACATCTTGACAATATTGAGTCTTCCTATCCAGGAACATGAAATATCTCTCTGTTTATTTAGTTCTCTGATTTCCTTCATCTGAGTTTTGTAGTTTTTCTCATAAAGAATTTGTGCGTATGTTGTTAGATTTATACCTAAGAACTTAATTTAGGAGCAGTGCTAATGTAAATGGTATCGTGTTTTTAATTCCAAATTTCACTTATTCATTGCTGGTGTTCAAAAAAGTGATTGTCTTTTATATATTAACCTTCCATCTTGCAACCTTATGAGTTCCAGGAGTTTTTTGCCAGGAGTTTTTGTCCAGGAGCTTTACAGATATTTTTACAGAGACAATCATGTCACCTACAAAGAAAGACAGTTTTATTTCTGAATTCCCAATCTGTATACATTTATTTTGTTCTTATTGCATTAGCTAGGACTTTGATTATGATATCGAAAAGGAGTGGCAAAAAGAGGCATCCTTGATTTGCTCCTGCTGCTAGTGGGTAAGTACAATGTTAGCTATAGGTTAAATTGTAGATATACTTCAACAAGTTAGGGAAGTTCCTCTCTATTTGTATTTTCATATAAATAGAAACTGAGAGTTTTTATGATGAATGGGTATTGGATTTTGTCAAATGCTTTTTCTAAATCTATTGATATATTATGTAGATTTTCTCTTTTAGCCTCTTGATGCAATGGATTACATTAATCAGTTTTTGAATCCTAAGCCTTGGCATCCCTGGGATAAATCCCACTTGGTCATGGAGTGTAATTCTCTTTATACATTGTTGGTATACTAATTTTTAAAGGTTTGTTGCTTTATTCTTTATGATATATGATATGGTCCATCTATATAAGTGTTCTTCATGTGCTTAGGTACAATATTCCATTTAGGCCTATTAGAATAAGTGCATCAATTTTATTCTTCTCATTTTCTATATCTTATAATTTTGTGTGTGATTATTGTTCTAAAGAGATTTGTCATGGTGACTTTTTTGTGAATCTGAGGAAGTGAGAGGACTGAAGAAAGGGTTCTTAGTATTACTGTTATATTCATTGAAAAAAAATTTTTTGGGTAAGAACAATGCCAAATGGGCCCTCACCCTGCTAATGCCTACTTCATTGGTACACAGCACATCCCAATTACTGCTTAGTGTACTGGGGGATCATGGATCTCACTACATTTTACATTAAATTTACTTTCTTGGACTTTTTTCCAAAAATCACTAATACATTGGACCACTTAACTTGCTTTGTTTTCGAACCCTGTCTTGCCTTTGTTCCTTCAGTTCCCTCCTCTTATTCTCTTATAATGTCTTTCCCCAACCCACAGACACATATTAAAACCCATCAGGTCCTTTATGAGACATCTCAGGTTTTTCCTTCTGAACATATATAGCACTTACTTTATTGCTCAATTATGAATTGTTCTATTTTACACTGCATGAGAATCTTCATGAACATACTTTCTTTCTCCTACTGGATTACCGAATACCTTGACGTCTGGAAATTAATCTTGTTCATTTTTGTAGTCCCAACATTACCGAGGAAGAATTCAATATATAAATGTTAAAATAATATGCAAATTTCCATATTAAAATGCAAAATGTTTCATGGCAATAATTTCATTATTTAAAAATTATTTTGAAAGTGTCTATCTGCCTGAACATCATAAGTGTTCTGAGTTACAGCAAACTAATTGTTGGATATGAATAGACTTCCATAAATACTTCTGACATTTTTATACTAATTGTTATGTATTTCAAGACCCAGATGTTCCAGAGTTGTTGTGCTAAAACAACTTTAATCAATTTGGCAGCTCAGTTTACACCCATGGTAGGCTTTGTGACAAGTAAAATTACATTACCTTTTTAGCTAGATTTGTCCCTATTTTCTGTTAACTTGAACTGGTTAAAGAAACCAGGAGAGATTCAATATGAGGGTCAAGAAAACTATAATCTAATGATTGTTCTAGAAGTTTCTTTCCAACTGAAAATTTTCTTATTCCACATCCCCATTATTTTAGATGTTTTCAAATGTTGAACCAGCCTTGCATACCTGAGGTAAATACCAATCGGTCATGGTATATAATTATTTTAATCCATTGTTGGTATACTAATTTTTGGAAACTTATTAATGTATCTTTTATGATTTATAATAAAATCCATCTGCATAACTTCCTCATGTGTTTATGCATACTGTTACGTGTATGTATGTAACTGCCCTGCACTTCAACTTACTCATCTCTAAGTGGCTTTAATAACAGTTCGTGTCTGATAGTGTTGAAATGAGCATCAAAAGAGTTCATATATGCAAAGTTTCTAGAGCAGTGCCTTTCACGTGGTAGGTGTTTAACCACTACCACTGTATTGATATTGTGCTTGGAGATCCAACTATAACTACCTTCCATTTACATGTTGAATTTATGTTTTCAAAATAAAGCCATGAAGAAATTTGAGCTTAAGACATATGCATGCACTAACTTTGGAATAACTTAGTTTAAAATTCTTGCCAACTATGGTGGTGCTTTATGTTGGTAAAATAGCTCAGAGATGCTCCTTGTGGTTCTGGAAATAAGGTAAGTCATGCAAGATAATTTCTCTGCCACATCTACAGCCCAGTTGCCATTGATGAAATGCTCTGAGATTGCACTTTAGGAACTTCTATATTTTCCAAATGTTTTATTTTTTTCTTCATTTTATGAACAAATAAATTTTATTTAAATATTCTAATTACCTCTCACTTTTCAGAATCTTAGTTATCTACAAAATGAGTTGTGAGCCTGGTGCATATTCTAAGTCGACAACTGGTTTTGATCTTACATGTCAGAATGCTATATAACACTGAGATGCTTAAGTGTAAAACTGAGATAATAAATTACTGGGCCAGATTTTGCCAGATGAATAAATTCTTTCAATAACGACAGAAAATCTTGTTCCCTCAATGACTTGAAAAATGACTTGAAAAACACATCTCTGAAAACACTTACCTTGAATTCAATGAGCTGTTGATTTACCCCATGCGAGCTGCTCAGTTTTATCACCTGAAAGTGTCTTCTTTAATCATGGCTGAAATGTAGGTTTGCACTTGGATGGTATTTGTGATTATCTCAGTTCACTAAACTGCAAACCTGATTATTCTCCCAATTAAAACAGCAGTGGGTGCATATTTCTCAGCAAGACACATGGAGGGTCTTGAATGACCAAGATTTCATTTCTTTCTCAGAATATTTTATACGATTCAGTAATCAGTAAAATTGGTTCTTCTACAATGGGCCCCCTCTGTCATTAATGAGAATTAGCAAAGTCCTATTGCCTTAAAAAAAAGTAAAGTGGTCCATTACTATGAATGAACCTGCTTTTTTGTGAGAGGACTTCTTTTAATTTTAAGGGGGGCTTTCATGCTTTTGTGTTGTGAATTAAATCATCATTTCATGAGGTTTATCCTTGTCAAGGAAGAAAATCAATCTTTCATTAAATCTATGAGACCAAAAATCCTGCTCACAAAAAGGACTATAGACCTGGCAGATTCAGCGGCATATCGTAGGTAGGGTGTCTAGGGAAGCATTACATCCTCATCCAATGTCTGCGCTCTGCCAAAGGTGCATTAATATTTCTTTCAAGGAAGCACTATACTTTTTAAAGTTTTAAGTAGTATACAAATGTCAATATTTCTTAAGTAGCATGTTAGAATATTCGTTTGGCTATATTTGAGGTTAAATCTTGCCTGCTCTGAAATATATCACAGGCAATCTGGCCTAAGAGGTATAACACAATTGCAGAGTTGTTTTACAAAACTCCCTCAGTATCAATGTTGGCTGCTTTTCCTGGTGAGCTTGAACGTCTAGTCTTCAACAATGGTGTGTGTGTGGCATGTGTTGGGGAGATGCTGGGATTGAGGATGGAAATGAAGAGGGGGATATCAAACCTAACTGAGAGGACAGACAATATTGGCACAGTGACAAGATCCCAGGGTCTACAGTCAGTTAGAATCCAGCTTTGTCACTTACCCACTGTGCTCCATTGGGCAAGTTTACTAGCTGAACCTTGGCTCATTATTTGTAAAATAGACACAATACTGAATGTATGGGGTAGTTCAGAAGATCTTTGATAAGTCGCCTGTTTATCACATAGCAGGTGTATTGGTTAGCTTTTACTGCATAACAACCAACTCAAACTCTGTGACACGAAATAAAAATTCATTTGTTTATCCATGAATCTGAAATTTGGCAATTTAGACTGCGCTCAGCATGGCAATTCTGGTCTTGGCTGGACTCCCCCATGCATCTGTCAACAGCGCTGCTTCTGCAGTTGCTGGGGTGCCTTGGCTCTCCTCCTTGTGCTTTCTCATCCTTCATTGGTTAGTGCAGACTTGTTCCTTTGGGGAAGGAAGGATTCCAAGAGAGCTAAAGGGTGGAAGGCCTCTTGAGGACCAAGATGGTAACTGGTGCTACGTTAGTTCTATCATGTTCCATTGGGCAAAGAAAGTCACAGGAAACCTGGATTCAAGTAAAAGAGAAAGAGATTCTACCACCTCTTGAAGAAGAAATATGCAACATCACATTGCGATGAATGTAGATATAGGGAGGCCATCAATGGAATTAATATACTGCAGGAGGCATGTGGTGGATTGTGGCTGCCACTACAGAAAGACAAATCTGCTCCCTATGTATGGAGGGACTTGGGACTAATATGGCCATGGCTTGATTTTGTAAGTAAAATACTACTGAACTCCCCAGAGTAGAGTAGGAAGGAACATGGGACAAATATGGCCATGGCTTGATTTTGTAAGTAAAATTATATTGGAACACAACTGCATCCTTTTTTTTTTAACCTACTGTGTGTGGCTGCTTTCACACTGCAACAGTACAGCTGAGTAGTTGCAACACAGATGACATGGCCAGCAGAGCCTAAAATACTATGATTCTTTAGAGAAGGAGTCTCCTCTAGAGTTTTGATACTCCAAGTATTGTCTGTGGATCAGCAGCTTTGGCATTGCCTGAGAACTTGCTGGAAATGTAGAATCTCAGGTCTACTGTACCAGAAGCTTCATTCTAAAAAGAATCCCCCAGAAAATGCACACTAGAGTTTGGGCACCACTGGACCAGAGAGCAGCTACACTGCTTGGATATAATCTGAGGAATGTAGGAGTCCCAGTGGTAATTATTGAAAGGATAAACTCCAGATGGAAAACCCAACAACTGTTGTTTCTTTGGAGCCAGTATGACTGCTGTGCGGCTTCCAGGAGCTCTGTCCATCCTTGGGAGAGATTATGCCCTTGATCTAGGAAAACAGAGGGAAATGAAGGCCCTATGAGTGCAGCACCGTGAGAATGAAGCAGTAGGATGCCCCAGTCAAATCAGTTGGCCAGGACTGAGCTCTGATTCCTGAAAGACTAAAGGAAGAGGGACCAGGGAACAGCCAGCGACATGGTCTGAATCAAGGTGGTAGTAGCCAGTTCTATAAGCTCAATGGAATCAAAAAGGGATAAGGGATTCTAGTTCAGGGATTGACCCTGGTACTGCAGATGTCGACCATGGCTGGCAGCTGAGGAGAATTGTGGGCAACTGTTGCTGGGCCATTGGGCTTGCACCTGGGAGCATGGCTAGTCTCTGCTCTAGTTTTCTTCTTGGGCCTTTAGTTTTTTCTCAAGGGTATATGAGTAAGAATTAGTGCATATGGGGAATTTTTGTCAGGCTACAAATAGGCACTCTATAATATTTGGATAAAATAAAATCTTCCTCATGGATTTCTTGTGAGCATTGAGTTAATCCATATAAAGACTTAAAATACTGCTTAAAACACATGCAACGCTCATGAAATGTTACCTATTGTTATAATCATTGTCAGCAGCAGCATCTTTGTTGTCATCATCATGATCACCATCAGAATAAAAACTCAAAGTCATTAGGGTCTCAGGTAGCTCTTGGCATCAACTATAATCAGACTTCTTCTTATCTTTCTCCCATGTCTCACCTGTCTTCTCTCTGCACCACTCTCAGGATGTCTTTCCCTTTCTGCAAACCATCTTCCACCTCTTCCAATCCATGTGTTTTCTCGTCTTTCACAATTTTGGTTGCAATTGGCCTTGGCTTACCATTCTGAGTCAACCCGCTCCTTCAGCTATACTACTAGCTAGAAAATTCCCTTCATGTTTCCTACCGTAACAGAATCTCATGGGCCCTGCCTATCTTTCTGTATCAGACCATAGGTGGTTAGCTTGTTAATCTGGGATCAGCTCCCCATGAGTCAGGTATCCATCTTTGGTTCGATCAGCTGTTGGGGGGGCAAGGGTGGGTGATTTCCCTTGGAAGTGGGTGTGCATGAATAGGTATTGAAACTTAGTCTACTCAGTACTCTTTTAAACCATGTTGGTCTGGGGATAAGGAAGGAGATACTGAAGATGCAGGTGGTGACGGCTTTATTATCAGAAGGGAGGAAGGAATAGAGACAAAGTGCTCCTGAACTTCCAGATGGAGACTGGCTTGGGTCCTATCTTGGAAGAATTGTGGAAATAAATCAGAAGTAGGAAAGAAACTATGTTACCAGTAAACACCACTCTGAAAATGAGACATTCAACACAGAAACAATTATAGAACTTCTACTATGGGCAAAAGATACCTTATTGGAATTCTTCATATTGAGAATTATTAACACTACTAAGCATTTACTAATATACTAATACAATAAATATTATTACTATCAATATTATAAACGTCAACATTTATTAGGTGTTACCATGTGCTAGGCACTAAGATAAATCTTCACCATGTATTTCTTATTTAGATCTCATAGCAACTCTATGAGTCAATCATAGAGATCCTCAAAATGCCTCACAGACTATACAGTCCAGACATCAAGTGACCTAAACAGATGCCAGCCAGAAATAGTTAAGACCATACAAGGGCACATGGGTTCAACATCCGCTCTAGACATAGCTTCTATTGTCATCACCATTAGTAAATGTAGAAACTAAAACACAGAAGGAGAAACACATGCTAGCAAGTCATGATGCTGGGCATTTGAGGCCAGACCATCTGGTTTCAGAGTTCTCATAGCCTACCTACAACCTCCACAGCTCTGAGGAGTCACACTTGCTCCTGAAGTCATGAGAACTGAATTAATAGTGCACTCACAAGACACAAGAGTAGTTGGACTATGTGTAGGCTTATAGTTGGAGTCTTTATTTAATGCCAGAACCGCTGTTTCCATGTCCCAGGCTAAAAGAAATGCCAATCAATTCCTACTTCAAAATTCACTCCAGTATTATATTTTTTGCAGCATTTCCCAAGTGTCTCTACCCTGCATGATACACAGAATTGGAGTCACGCCATCTTTAATGCAAGGAGCACTTTACATTGCATTAAAATTATGTGAATGTACATTTCCCCAAGAAAACTGTAGGCTCCTAGAAGTCAGGGACTGTGGCTTTCTTGACTCTGTATCCTAAGCACTTAATATAATATTTAAAACACAGTAGATGCCCTGCATGTGTTGCTGAATGAATTAAAAAAAATAAATGAATGGTTGATGAAACAAATTGCTCATAGCAGAATGCAATGCTCTAATATCTTTTAATCATTGTAAAGAGACAGTCAGATAAAGTTATTGTAGGAGAATTGCAAATGTCTAATTATATTTCTATTAACCTACATTTTTAGAAAAAGAGGGCATACTTATTGACAAAGAAGTTATAAAAACCATTTCGTCTCAAAATACACAATGGCATTGTTTTCAAACCTCTATGAGAAGCATAGCTGTTTTGTTTAAAAAAAAAGAAAACATTTTATTAGGTTTTTCTTCCTGAGTCTTCCTTCTCCTGTTCCTGACAGCCCCCACCCCATAACAGCATACAGCTCTAAGATGTCACTTCATTTATTTAGATTCCATTTTAGTGGATTAGTCATTTACCTAATGGAGCTGGCCTCTCTTGTTCAGAAAGCAAACATATTGAAAGGTAAATACAACTGAACAGATCAAGTAACCACGTCCGGTGGCTGCACCTGCCATTTGGACCACTCTCCATGGGCAATTTGAAAAATATCTGGCAAATTTTCCTATTTACCTTATAAAAGTGGAGGAGTAGAAACAGCACTGCAACATGAGTTAGGAAATTTAGGTCACAGCCATAGCTTTGATCTTAAGTGCAATGTGACCATTGGCTGGTCATTTTCCTCTCTGGGTCTCACTGTCTTGGCTTTTAAAATAAGAGAGTTGGACTACGTTACTTATAAATGTCCTTCCAACCTTAAAATTGTATCTTCATTCACTTGATAAATATTCTCTCAAGACCCAGTCTGAGTAAGACACTTTGCAAGGCATTGTGGGAGAGACAGAGGCATAGACAGCATGGCTTCTCCCTACCTCTTGGGCTTAAAACAAACAGAGGATCAAAAGGAAGCCTGAAAACCTGTGTTACACTCATTTGTTTTAAGACTGTCTATTTAGCCTGTGTTATTAATCTTTTTCAAATAATGATTTTAAAATAAATGTATAGGCACTAAACCTCAAGGTCATTACTAAGACCTCTAGATTTAGTGCCTACACATTTATTTAATTAAACTCTTGCTGAATCCTAAGCAATTTGGAAAGCTCTTCCAAGGCCAAGGTAAAGTGACAGCTTTGAGAGGAGCATTTTCTCATGGTGGATGTGTCTTTTTTTTCTCTTCCTTTTCATTCATTGGCTCATGGAGTCAGCTACTCTTCTAAGTCTCAGAACATGAATCTTGTCTTGTCTAAGAGAGCCTAGAAAGAAAGTAATTGTTAACTTTCTTTTTAAGCGCTTTCCAAATTCAGCATCAGAACTCAGCTCTGAGATCCACCTGTTGTAAGACTGGAAAAGGTAAGGACACTCTAGATTGCAGTTGTGTTTGACCTAAATTTATTTTCTTTCAGTTGTGCTATGAAACGTTTTCTCAGACTTCAATTCAGCCTTAATTTTTACAATGGAAACTACTGGAATAATAGCTAAGTTGTGTTTTCTGCACTGGTAAGACCACATCAATATCTTTTTTTTAAATAAATAGTGGTTTGAACAAAAAGTTGATTGGTCTGTGAAATATTGTTTTTAATACTTGATCCTGTCTTTTTAAAAAGTTCTTTATTACACTTTTCAAATTTTTTTCTGCTTAAAAAAAGTTTAAAAGATCACAAAACACCAAAATTCTAATTTCTGAGAAGTCATTTTATCCCACTAACCAGCTGCAATAAAATAAGCATCAGATGTGCACTCACAAGATATTGCCACCCTAATATTTGGAATAGAAATAAATGGAAATCAAGTTGGAATAGGTGATTAAACATGTGTTTTAAGAAAGGAAAAACAACATTTTAATAATTACTTTGAAAAAGGTATATGGAAATCCAAATCAATGCAAAAATATATTTTTAATAATTCCCTTTACAAAAAGACTCAAAATAAAATATATTTCATATTAGATTTTCCTAATAAATCTAATAAAAATTCTACTTAAATCCAATTTTCATGGCACTTGTGTAATATTGAAATCATAATCTCCAGCATTGTTATCATGACTATTACTTTACTACTTGCCATTTACTTTAATATAATCATAATTAAACTCCGAATGTTATGGGAAATTTTTTTTTAAGAGATAGGGTCTCACTCTGTTGCTTAGGCTGTAGTGCAGTGGCACAATCATAGCTCACTACAACCCTGAAATCCTGGACTCAAGTGATTCTTCTGCCTCTGCCTCCTGAGTAGCTGGGAATACAGGCACACACCACCATGCCCAGCTATTTGTTTTTGTTTTGTTTTGTTTTCAGAGATGAGGTTTCACTATATTGCTGGGGCTGATCTCATACTCCCGGACTCAAGCAATGCTCCAGCCTCGGCCTCCCAAAGCTCTGGGATTAAACGTGGTAGCCACTGTCCCCGGCCAGAAAATATTATTATATAATGTATATGAAAGTAAGTAAAAATGGGGAAATATCAAAATGATATGTAGTTGACAACATTCCCATGCTATATATGCCCCAGTCTTCACAAATACATTCACAATATCTGTATCCTTACTGTAATTATTAAAATAATTGTATCCTTATTGTAATTATTAAAATAATTTTAATTAGATACTCAGGAAGTAATGCCCTGTTTTATTAAATGTCTTTTGTATTTTCCTGAAAGGCATATTAATATTATAATTCTATATTTAATGATTGATGATGCCTTTCTCGTAAGTAGAAAATGCTTCTTTGTTAGTAAAACTCTGTTCACAATAAGCTTAACAGTGTACTGGTAATTATTTGTAGTTGCTACATTTGATTTTATGAAAATGCTCAGATTTATCCCTTTTTCTCAGCTGTAGAGGACAAAGTCAAGTCACTTGTGTTTTGTCAGAGAAATGGTTGTTGTCCATGGCAGTGCCAGCAAGGAAAGAAAGCAAAATAAATGTGTGTTATATCAGGAAGGAAGACATCCTTTAGGGCAGAGGCTCTCAGTGTTGGTTGCGCATTAAAATTACTTGAGGAGATTGTCTAAATCCCATTCTACAGCTACGCCTCATTCCAATTAAATCAGAATATTTGGCAGTGTGGCCTAGGCATCATTATTTGTTAAATTTTCCAAGGTTGATTCCAATGTTCAGCCAGGGTTAAGAACTGGAGCTACAGGGTAGGCAAGAGAAAAATAGGAATCTGACCTCAGACTGCCTTTGTATGTCTCATTTCCAGTAGGTCGCATTTATGATGTTACCAAAAAAACACTCAGCCACCTGGATCTTCTGGACATGAACTTTCTAGTCCCATAACATGCACAGGTCCGAATCCCTGGCCTGCTGGAGGCTTGGGCTGATGTCAATCTAACAAGGGCTCTTGCAGTGATTGGCAGATACCCTCTAAAAAGACAAGGGTTAACTGCTCCAAGCACCCACACTGGCAGTATGGCATCTCTGAGATCACCTGTTCAAGGTGTTTTGGTCCATGCATAGGCTGGCTCAGGAATAGATGCCTAGACATAGGCAGTGATGGTACTCACTCTAAGTACTCCATGTACTAGGGGAATCTTCCCCCATGTTCAGCCTGAGCACCTGAAGACCTGTTCTGACAGTTCTCTGTCAACTGTAAATATGTCTCTTTCCCTAAGCAGTGTTCAGCATTCTTTGAAAAAAAAGAGGAGAAAAATTTCTAAATTAGTATAAAATCTCTAAATTAGTAGCATTCTGAGCAACAATGTTGCTATGAACATATATAACTATACTCTAAATAACCACATATAGAATTTCCCCTCTTTTGGGACAGCATTAGGAGATATACCTAATGCTAAATGACGAGTTAATGGGTGCAGCACACCAACATGGCACATGGATACATATGTAACAAACCTACACTTTGTGCACATGTACCCTAAAACTTAAAGTATAATAATAATAATAATAAAAAGAATTTCCCCTCTTTTTTGTCTTGATTCCAAGGCCATACATCTAACTTATTTTTCACTTGGATACAACGTATTTTTTACTTTCTTTTCTCACTTCCTTCCTGACCCCCATCTTGTCCTTAATGTTCTCTCCACTTCCTCCTTAAAATCTATCCAGTGTGCCATGGACACACCATGTTTAAACTAATATTCCTGCTAAATAAGCAAAGATGATTCCGAGGTACATGGACATCTCTGTAGGTCTTTTTATTTGTGGTGACATCAGAAGCACATATCTTAATTCATCTCTTTAAAGAACATGCTTAATGATAAAGAGTCAACAGAAGCAAAGGGGGAAAACAAGGAAAGAGGATATTGTTGTATTATCCTATTTTCACCAAGTGTCAGGAACAAATGTAATAAATAAACATCTAAAATGAATAGAATTGCTTAAGTAATTCCAGAGGATGAACAGTAATAATGTACTTTTCAAAATTTGAGCCCCATTCCAACGGTGTGACAGGTAACTAATACTATTATGTTGAGTTAAGAAAATTCAGTTGGAAACAGGTAGTAAAAAACTCACCTAGTGAAGATAAATGAGCCCAAGCTTCAGCGGTGGTTATTTTCTGTATAACCTTGGGCTAGATTATGAAGCTCACTTAGTTCCAGCTCTCTTACCTGTACAATGGTAATCGTTCTTAAGGGACATTATTTGTTCACAAAATAAGTACAAGCTACGGAATCACAAAGATGTGTGATTGAATTCCACTTACGTTGAACACTAGAGGAGTAATCATAGGCAAGTCGATTAGCTTTTCTGAGCTTCACATTTTTCATATAAAAAAAGAGTGAAAATAAACCCTAACATAGAGAGTTATTTTTAAAATAATGAGATAACATAAATAAAATGCCTTGTTAGATGCCAGGAGCACTCTAAGCACTTTATAATTGATATTGATTATTATTTCTCAGAACGCTAGGAGCTGCCACAAAGATTACTAATTGTAAGAGCCAAATACTGGGCCAAAAAATTCTTAATTTGTTCCATAAACATTTATTAAGCCTTGATACATAGAAGCCAGTGTGCAGAAATAAACAAATGTATAAAACATTACTTTGCCCTAAATCAGTTATGATTTAGATGAGACATGGGATGCATATACACCTAACTATTGGACCAGGAAGTCTGTTGGCTATCAAGTGCCTGATACCTGCCCAAACCAAGCCCATTAAGATACTTGGAGTGTCTAGCTAGAGCAATACAGAGGCCAGAGGGAAGAGGTGGCCTTTGAGCTGGACCTCGAAGGAGTTGGACAGGCCAACATGTGAGTGAAGGACATCTAGGGGTGACAGATGTGAATTAGTCAACAAAGTAGCCAAAATAATGGGCAAAGTTCATTTAATTTGGCCACTTTTTTTTTTTTTTTTAACAAAATAGAAGCGATTGGCACTAGTTAGCTTGCTAACCAATTATTATGAGTTATCACAAAGTTGCCAATTTGGTTCCAACTTACAGATTCAGTCATAGTAACCGGAAATAAACTAATATTTTAAAATTCAAAACATGGAAGCCCTCCACGTAACTCCAAGAAATGTTCTCTTTAAATAGTTGAAGCAGAAAGATGCCATGTCGTTGAGAATATCAACTCTCTCAATACCAAATCAAGTTTGGCGATTTCTTTTAAGTAAACCCAACTGGAAATCGAGGTGACTTTTACTGAGGGAAGTTTTGCTGGATAAACATTTACCATACATTAATTTACCTCTTTAGCAATTAATTCTATTTTAAGAGGGGTGGATTTAAAGGATTTGGAAGAATACCAAAATATATTCAAATGATCTTATGCCATATGACTCTGTACCATATGTGAACAAAATTAAACTGATTTCAAAAAAAAAAGATGTCACTGTTTGCCTACAGTGTGGATATAACCCTTGGAACCTAAACATTCCAAATATTGGAAATGAAGTCATAAAAGTAGTTCAACCGTGCAAAGATTTAATATCTTTTTAAAGACATAGACCTGAGTGAAAGGGATTATCTATTCATATGGTCAGAGTAAACAATCCACTTTGGGGCCCAACAGATGGAGGCTTTGAATCTGGGAAGGAGAAAGCAGAGAAGAATAAAAATGCAGGGCTTAAAATGACCATTGGACTATGTTTTTAAAAGCCTTCCCTACTCAGTGTGAGCCCAAAGGCTCATTATTACAGGTAGAAGGAAACATAAAAATCCTTTGGGTGTGAAATTTATCAGTCTATATTATTTATTCCTAGTAGGTATGCTTCAATTTTAATATGCATAGTTAATTTTGTAAAAACTGAAATAAAATTTTCATATTTTATTTTCTCTATTTGCAATAATTTATTTCATTTTATTTTTATAAAGCTATGTTTTATAAGAAATGAAAAAGTTTCATGATTTTTAAAAAGGAACAAACTATAAAATCAATATTTGATAAGAAATTTCAAGACTGAATTCTCAAGTTGATTCTCACTGCAACAAGTACCATTTTTTTCAAAAAAATCATTATCAATAGTCATCATCTTAGTATTTTGAGTTAATATTTAATTAAGATCATATTGGGAAAATATAATAGAAGTGTAAGTATTATAGAAAAACATAAAACAACAAAGTTCTTTGCAGTTTCTCAGACTTATTCCTGCTTGAAAAAAATAGAGCAAGAACAAACTTTTTATTTGTTCTAGACCTCATAAAACAGTATGAAGCCTGGTAAATAAATTAGTCTAACATTCTGTGCATTTTATGTCAAAAAATTTTATATGTAATGAGATATTGTTTATGACATCAATATTTCTTGTACAGTTTCAAAAAGTAACTATTCATCATTCTATTTAGGGATAAAATGTTTAAATGCTATGAGATTGAAACAAATAAGCAAAAGTAAATTTCTGACCCTCTAGTGCCCAGGAATATTCCTAGGCCAGCTTGTCCTCCTCGCACCCACCCCAATTCTTCTTTTCCTTTCTAATGAGTTCTCCTCCCTTTAAGATTCACTTTACTCATTGCCTTCGGTATATGACTCACCCTAATTGCCCCTAGTCTAGCTGGGCCAAGCTTCCCGACTCCTCTGTACATGTTTCTAGTGGTTAGGCTTGGCCATACTGGTTGGGAATTTAAAGCTTTTTTAAATGGTCAGGTAGCCATAATTGAACTGTTTAAGACTTAGTTATGAAGAGAAACAGTAGCTAATAGCTATTAAATGCTCAGCGGGGGCCCAGGCAATATGCTCAACCCTTTTACATGGATGCCATTCCATTCTCCCAATAATCCTATAGAGTAGGCACTCTTATTATTCCTATTTTACCAATGAGGAAACTGAGGCTTGAAAAAGATAAGTAATACACCCGAAGTCATGATGCAAGTAATTAGCAAAGAGAGAAAGCACTTCAGCTCAGGTCTTTCTGCCTTCAGTCTGTTTCCTTAATCACTGTGGTACACTTCTTTTCCTTAGGGTCTTATTCTGTGCTTAAGACCTAAAATTCCTTTGAGTTGTAAATTTGAAATTTATAAGAAGGATTTATGAGAAGAAAACAACTTCATTTTCTTTGTAAAACAATGAATCCATTTTTCTTAGCAAATGTTTAGCCATTATACAATGAATTGTCAGCATACACCACCATTATTCATTTACATCTATGGAAATCAACATGATTATGTTTTAACACTCACAATGCAAACATTATAGCCTGATATTACAGTAAGTCGATAGTAAAGTACTCAAAATAATTTGACTTAAACTCTCTAAAGCAGAGTGTTCAGAGCCAACCGATAATTCAGATAATCCACTCAAGTCAAGGCAATTATGCATTTAAAGGTTCTATGTGAAGAAAACATTTTTAATTCAAAAGTCAAATTGTCTTTCAAATGTTGTTAAACATATTTGTTTTATTTATACATATATTACATATATAATATATTTCTGACCCCTTTGAAAAGCATAGAGACATGACAGTGATTGAGAAAATTCCAAAGATTAAAGAAGTCATTAAGGAAGTGAATTTGTAGTTTTTTGAGGCAGCCTTCTGGGAACCAAATAGAAATGGAATAGGATCCTGTTCCAACACCCTCTAGCTGTGAGACCTTGCACAAACCACTTGACCTCTTTGTGTCTTAATTTCTCCATCTGTAAAAATGGTTTCTGGAAAGAATTAAATGTAATTATGTATGTGAAAGTGCCTTTCACAGTGTTTGGTATATGGTTGACTATTTTTTAATGTTAATTCCTTTCCTTTGAAGGTTTTACATATAATTGTTGAACCCCAACTAATATTCTAAACATGGTTCATTCTCTGCAAATACATAGATTGAAGATAGAATTTGGCCTCCAAAATGGTCCACAGTTTAGTGGGTAAGAATGATCAGAAAACCAACTAATAAAACACAACATTAAATGTGTTGCCATAGAGATGACCACAGAGTGGAGGGAGGAATCAAGCTTGAGTCGGGGCCGTGAGGGAGGTCATATTAGAAGGAGACGCTTAAGATGAGTCTTAAAAGTTCAGAGGATTGGAGTGAGTTTGGGGAGGCCAATCCAAGCTTGTGAATACTCATGGAGATTGGAAGCAAGTTTTCTTTACTTAAGTTTTTTCATTTAAACCTCACAACAACCCTTCAAGTTACATATAACTGTTCTTACCTTCTGGAAAATGAAAAGGCAGGACTTAAAGAGTAATTAATAATTATTAATTTTTATACATATGAATAACAGAAAATAAATAAAGATGACAATAATATGCTACTATGAGTCAAAGACAGCAAAAGATAATGGTTGACTAAGACCAGCTGGTCCAGAATCTCAACATAAGTGAAGGAAGAAACTAAAATAATTTTAGTTTCAACTCTAGACTCAGTCTAGATTTCTAAAGATAGCAAAGATCCTATTGGAAGTCCTTGGAGTGGTGAAAAGTTTGGGAGTAAATAAGAAAATCTCCTATTCTTACACTATCCCCTATCTATTTTCCCTGGTTCAATTCAATCCGAGAGAGAAGGCAGGCACTCACAAGAGGCCGCTGAACAAACAGGGACTACCCAGTTTCAGTACAGCACATATTAAATAAGAGAACAAACTCAAACACACAGGGCTGACAATACCAAGTGATGCAAATCAGTCTGCTTTATGTTATCATGCTGAAAGACTAATATTACCCATTCGTTAGGGAACAAAAGCCAGGGTAAGTGAGCAAACCAGTCAATCCTTAGATTTTCTAACCTTCCAGGAAAGAGTTACAAATGTCAACATTGACTCACCAGGGCTAGTTGCTATTCAAAAAGAAAGTCATGTTTTTCCCACTAAGGTTTTTGTTCAAGTTATGACAATATTCCCTGTAGATCATCAGTTTCTGCAGTTAGACTCATGATCTTAGTTGACGCAAATAATGTTTTTCCACTTTTAAGAAATCAAAGATTTCTATATATATATATATATATATATATATATATATATATATATATGTTTGATTTTCTAAAGGAGTCTAGTATGTTTTACTTCTTGGAATGTCAGCTAAGATTTTTTAGGTTAAGATTAAAATGCAAAGAGGTTTATCAGCTCATATAACTGAGCTAGGACTTGCTTCAGGAATGCCTTAATTGGGGGTTCCAATTATATCACGAGACCCTGGTTTTCTCGTCTCTCAGTTTTTCTCTCTTCCATGTTGGCTCCTTTCCCATGTTGTGGTTGCAAGATGGCTTCCACAGCCCCAGAGCTAACATCTTTCACCTTCACATCAGTAGAAAAGCACAAGCCTTTTCTCCAACAGCACCTACATTTTAAGGCCCAGAGATGCAGTATAATTGGTATAGCTTTGAACTGCGCCCATCCTGAATAAACCAATCATTATGGCCACTGGGATGCAAAATGTTGCTAACCCGGGGAAGGGAAAGGTAAACAATGAATGTCCAGTGCTCTTGTTCATGAAATATTGTTCAAGAGTTCCCCCAAAGGACAGAGGGAGAGGGTAAAAGCAAATTAAACTGATCTTCAAGAAATGTTAGGTGAGAAATAATTCACTATTACTGTAGATGTTGACTTATAGCAGTCACGTGACTTCAACAGAAAGTTTTATTTTCTATCTTTCTTGTTTTCTCCAATGCCACTTTTTCTTGGTTCTCTTCTTTCTCTAATCACTTCTTCTCAGAATCCTTCACGAGCTTTTTCCCTCCCACCTGTTCCCGTGAGTGTGAGTGTGTTCTTTCAGGGTTCTACCCTTGAGATTCTTTTATCACTGTGTGTGTGTGTGTGTGTGTGTGTCTGAATGAGTCCACCTACTCCCATGACTTCAAACATTACTCAAATCCATATTTCAAATTCAGACCCCTTTTTGGTAATCCCAAAGACCACCCCTTTCTGGCACTTAAGTGACAATCATTCATTCATTCATTCATTCACCTAGTGTTTATCAAGCAACTGTGATATGCCATTCACTACTTGATATGCTAGGATGGCAACAAAGCAAATGCAAGAAGTCGTTCCTGACCTCATGGGCTAGTCATTCTGGCATGAAAGGCTGGCACCATCAGACACTTGGTTGCAAATTTACAGTCAGTGCCCACAAACAGCAACCAACTTCTACACCATCCCCCTTTCCCAACCCCACTATAGCAGCTAGATGTGCCTAGCTTCCAGAGGTCTCTGCAAGCTTTGATTTGTCCACTGACATCTCTTCCTCATGACAGCTGGTTAGTGCCTCTTCTTTGATCCTCTAATTCCCTTACACAAACTTTAATGCCCAGCTCTTTCTGCATTGGGGAAATTCCAATTTCTATAATACATTCCTTAATCTGTATTATTCATACAGTGTTCTACTTCCTTATTTGAACCCTGACTGAAAATTGCAGTCCTTGTGCTGAGTCTGTAACCCAAGGGTTTTATATATTAATAGTATGTTTTACATCTCCCACTATACCTTCTGTAGAAAGGACAAGAGATTGCTCAAAGGAAGAGAAACTTGACCATATACTCTTATTACCTCAACTAATTTTGAACATGGCCTGCATAGTATGACACCTACTAGGACTTAAAGTATCAGTATTGGTCATGAGAATCCTTCACATTTACAACGTTTTATAATTTTTAAATGCTTTCATATATATATTGATTAATCTTCACAACTGCTACAAGTGATTGTTTATTGCTATGCACTGTCTTCACTCCACTAGATCAGACACTATATATAAGCATATAAGACCCTCACCATGTAATGAAATAAAAATATAAATTTTCTTAACAGTGACCACCAAGGTGTCTTTTAAGACAGAAATTACTTGGGGGCAGAAGGTATATTGATAAACAATTTATTTTATTTTATTTTACTTTAAGTTCTGGGATACATGTGCTGAATATGCAGGTTTGTTACGTAGGTATACATGTGCCATGGTGGTTTGCTGCACCTATCAACTCATCATCTAGGTTTTAAGCCCTGCATGCATAAGGCATTTGTCCTAATGCTCTCTCTCCCCCCAAAAATTATTTTTTATGGCTGCACAGTATTCCATGGTGTATATGTGCCACATTTTCTTTATCCAGTCTATAACTGATGGGTATTTGGGTAGGTTCCAAGTCTTTGCTATTGTAAATAGTGCTGCAATAAACATATGTGTGCATGGGTCTTTATAGTAGAATTATTTATAATCCTTTGGGTATGTACCCAGTGATGGGATTGCTGGGTTAAATGGTACTTCTGGTTCTAGATCCTTGAGGAATTGCCACACTGTCTTCCACAATGGCTGAACTAATTTACACTCCCACCAACAGTGTAAAAGCATTCCTGTTTCTCCACATCCTCCCCATCATCTGTTGTCTCCTGACTTTTTAATGATCGCCATTCTAACTGGTGTGAGATGGAATCTCATTGCAGTTTTGATTTGCATGTTGCTAATTACCAGTGAGGATGAACTGTTTTTCATATGTTTGTTGGCCGCATAGATGTCTTCTTTTGAGAAGTGTCTGTTCATGTCCTTTGCTCATTTTTTGATGGGGTTATTTGTTTTTTTCTTGTAAATTTGTTTATGTTCCTTGTAGATTCTGGATATTAGCCCTTTGTCAGATGAATAGATTGCAAAAATTTTCTCCCATTCTGCCCAACAGATAGGTTGCCTGTTCACTCTGATGATAGTTTCTTCTGCTGTGCAGAAGCTCTTTAGTTTATTTAGATCCCATTTGTCAATTTTGGCTTTTGTTGCCATTGCTTTTGGTGTTTTAATCATGAAGTCTTTGCCCATGCCCATGTCCTGAATAGTATTACCTAGGTTTTCTTCCAGGATTTTTTTTTTAATGTTTTAGGACTTACGTTTAAGTCTTTAATCCATCTTGAGTTAATTTTTGTATAAGGTGTAAGGAAGGGGTCCAGTTTCTGTTTTCTGCATATGGCTAGCCAGTTTTCCCAGCACCATTTATTAAATAGGGAATCCTTTCTCCATTGCTTGTTTTTGTCAGGTTTGTCAAAGATCAGATGGTTTTAGATGTGTGGTGTTATTTCTAAGGCCTCTGTTCTGTTCTGTTGGTCTATATATCTGTTTTGGTACCAATATCATGTTGTTTTGGTTACTGTTGCCTTATAGTACAGTTTGAAGTTAGGTAGCATGATGCCTCCAGCTTTGTTCTTTTTGCTTAGGATGGTCTTGGTTATACAGGCTCTTTTTTGTTCTATATGAAATTTAAAGTAGTTTTTTTCTAATTCTGTGAAGAAAGTCAATAGCAGCTTGATAGGAACAGCATTAAATCTAAACATTACTTTGGACAGTATGGACATTTTAATGATATTGATTCTTCCTATCCAGGAGCATGGAATTTTTTTCCATTCATTTATTTCCTTTCTTATTTCCTTGAGCAGAGGTTCGTAGTTCTCCTTAAAGAGGTCCTTCACGTCCCTTGTAAGTTGTATCCCTAAGTATTTTATTTTACTTGTAGCAATTGTGAATGGGAGTTCACTCATGATTTGGCTCTCTGCTTGTCTACTTTTGGTGTATAGGAACGCTTGTGATTTTTGCACATTGATTTTGTATTCTGAGACTTTGCTGAAGTTGAAGTTTTTAAAGTAAACTTTCACTCCTGCTTTGAAACTTGCCTCAGTCTCCCCTGCCTTATGCCCCTCAGTCAAATTCTTGCCCCATGGTCTCAGCCCAAAAACTCCTTAAGCTGATAAACAACATTGTCCACTTTTTAATGGGTTTTATTTTCTTGTAAATTTGTTTAAGTTCTTTGTAGATTCTAGATGTTAGGCCTTTGTCAAATGGATAGATTGAAAAAATTTTCTCCCACTCGGTAGGTTGTCTGTTTGCTCTGATGACAGTTTATTTTGTTGTGCAGAAGCTCTTTAGTTTAATTAGATACCATTTGTCAATTTTTGCTTTTGTTGCAGTTGCTTTTGGTTTTTTTGTCATGAATTATTTGCCCATGCCTATGTCCTGAATGGTATTTCCTAGATTTTCTTCTAGGGTTTTTATAGTTTTGAGATTTACATTTAAGTCTTCAATCCATCTTGAGTTAATTTTTGCATAAGGTGTAAGAAAGGAGTCCAGTTTCAATTTTCTGTATATGGCTAGCCACTTTTTCCAGCACCATTTATTAAATAGGGGATCCTTTCCCCATTGCTTGTTTTTGTCAGGTTAGTCAAAGATCAGGTAACAAACCTGCACATTCAGCACATGTATCCCAGAACTTAAAGTAAAATATAATTTTTTTAAAATCAATGTTTATCAGGGATATTGGCCTGAAGTTTGCTCTTTTTCTGTTGCATCTTTGCCAGGTTTTGGTATCAGGATGATGCTGGCCTCTGAAGGCATCACATTACCTCACTTCAAACTACACTACGAGGCTACAGTAACCAAAACAGCATGGTGCTGGTAAAAAAACAGACACATAGACCAGTGAAACAGAATAGAGAACTCAGGAATAAGATAGCACATCTACAACCATCTATGCAGCCATAAAAAGGAACAATATCATGTCCTTTACAGGGACATGGATGGAGCTGGAAACCATTATCCTCAAACTAATACAGGAAGAGAAAACGAAACACTGCGTGTCCTCACTTATAAGTGGGAGCTGAGCAATGAGAACACATGGACACAGGAAGGGGAACAACACAAACTGGGGCCTGCTGGGGGATTGTGTGGGGAAGGGAGAGCATCAGGAAAAATAGCTAATGCATTCTGGGCTGAATACCTAGGTGATGGCTTGATAGGTACAGGAAATCACCATGGCACATGTTTAGCTCTGTAACAAACCTGCACATCCTGCACAAGTACCCCATAACTTAAAATAGAAATTAAAAATTTTTTAAAATTATAAATGTTTCATGCATCCTTCAAAAAATATGTATTCTGTGTTATATGCAAGATTCTATTTATATATTCATTATATCAACTTTGATTATCATATTGTCAAGCTTTCTGTTCTCCTACTGATTTTTATCATACAGAATATGTGGGCCAGGCATGATGGCTCACACTTGCAATCCCAGCACTTTGGGAGGCTGAGGAGGGCAAATCACAAGGTCAAGAGATTGAGATCATCCTGGCCAACATGGTGAAATCCCGTCTCTCCTAAAAATACAAAAAATTAGCTGGGTGTGGTGGTGCATGCCTGTAGTCCTAGCTACTCGGGAGGCTGAGGCAGGAGGATCACTTGAACCCGGGAGGCAGAGGTTGCAGTAAGCCAAGATCACACCACTGCACTCCAGTCTGGCGACAGAGCAAGACTCCATCTCAAAAAACAAAAACAAAAACAAAAAAATGTGTGGTATGTATATATAATTAAATGAATGGCATGTTAAAATCTCCCATTTAAATTTTAGATTTGTTTATTTCTCCTTGAAATTATCCATTTATTCCTCTATATATTTTTGAGAACTATCTTCCTAGGAGTATACAAGTTCATCATTATATACACTGTTAGTGAATTGTTTTCTATTTAATAATACTATTTCTTTTTCTTTATTTTAAAAATGACTTATTGTTTGTTTTAAAGACTATTTAGTCTAAAATTAATATGTTAAACCACCCATATTTTGATTTAAACTTGCCTAGTACATTTTTTCTATCCCGTTACTTCAAAAGTTTCTGCTTAAATATGTCATTATTATATCTATTATAAAGAATATATGGCTGGGCACGGTGGCTCACACCTGTAATCCCAGCACTTTGGGAGGCTGAGGCGGGTGGATCACAAGGTCAGGAGATCGAGACCATCCTGGCTAACACGGTGAAACCCCGTCTCTACTAAAAAATAAAAAAATTACCCGGGTGCGGTGGCGGGCGCCTGTAGTCCCAGCTACTCAGGAGGCTGAGGCAGGAGAATGGCGTGAACCTGGGAGGCGGAGCTTGCAGTGAGCCGAGATCGCGCCACTGCACTCCAGCCTGGGTGACAGAGCGAGACTCTGTCTCAAAAAAAAAAAAAAAAAAAAGAGAGAGAGAGAGAATACATAACTAAATTTATTGTAGTAGTTGTAGTTTTTGCTTTTTAAATCCAATCTAGAGATTCTGGGAGGATCATGATGATAGTGACAGTATACTTTCCAATCTTTTTGAATCCTCACTTTAAAATAGATAGAGCAATTAAACAGCAAAACCAAAAATCCAGGAGCAATGTTTACAACAAAACTAGGCAACAAGATATGTGCCCTGATACAAACAAATGGAAACAAACCACCAAGAGCCCCAGGACCCACATGGTATTGGCATCTGTGAAGAAGAAAGTAGAGGAAATCAAATGGTGCCATGTCTAAAGGTGAATGGATCCCCATAAAAGCCAACAGTTATTTACTGAAAACCACAGTGGGCCAATTTGAGAACACCTATGAAACTGAAAATATATTTTTCTCTCCTAATACCAAGTGAGTTCAAAGAGCATGACGTAAGGATTAAAGGGGTTGGAGCAGCTTAACTGTTGTGAAATCTCAAAACTGAAATGGGCTCCTTTCTAATACAGGAAACACCTATGGAGAAACCACTAGAACTAGAATAAAAAATGAACAAGTTGGGGAAAACAGAGCCTAAAACAGAAGATTCTTGGTTGGGGAAGATAACCAAGAAATATCAAGAAACAAGCAATTATATATTTTTAACATTACATAAAATTTACACTCCTACAAGCAGTGTATAGGCATTCCCTTTTTCTCCACAACCTCACCAGTATCTGTTATTTTTTGACTTTTTAATAATAGCTATTCTGACTGTGTGAGATAGTGTCTCATTGTGGTTTTGACTGGATAAAAAAAGTGCAGTACATATACACTATGAAATACTATACAGTCATAAAAAAGAATTAGATCATGTCCTTTGCATTTGCTAAGGCCATTATCCTTAGCAAACTAATGCAGGAACAGAAAACCAAATATTGCATATTCTCACTGAAAAGTGGAAACTACATGATGAGAACACATGGACACATAGAGGGAAACAACACACACTGGAGCCTTTCAAAGGGTGGAGGTGGGAGGAGGGAGAAGATCAGAAAAATAACTAATGGGTACTCAGCTTAATACCTGGGTAATGAAATAATCTGTATAACAAACCTACATGACACAATGACACAAATTTACCTTGACAAACTTGCACATATACCCCTGAATATAAAATAAAGTTAAAAAAAGAAATGAGCCAATAAGGAGCTCAATATTATTTCCAGAGATAATTAAACCATGCTAAAATGTTACACCCACCAAACAAAACAAAATACAACTTCCGTTTCAAAATCAACTCAAAGACATTAAAGTATACAAGACACGAAGAAACAATAAAAATCAGAATTTTTAAAGCTGAGAACTGAAGTGATAGAAAATAATTAGAAATAAAAGAACATATCATTTTGAAAATGAAGACTAAACTAGGACACAGTGAGGAAAAACACATAGTTAAGGGAAACAGAAGACAGAAAGGAGCATTTCTGAAAGTCAAAGCAGAATAATGAGGTAAAGGGGTTCAAGAGAAAGTAGCAAATACAAAAATAGCAAGGAATATCTAACATAGAGATACTAGGAGTCCCTGAAGAAAAAAGCAAAGCAAGAAGAGAACAAAATTATAATTAAAGAAAACTTTCCTGATATTTAAAAAAAGATTTAAAGCAACATATTGAAACAACGTACTGACTACCTGAGACTATTGACCCAGAATGACCAATACCAAAAAAATTCTAGTAAAATTAATAAAGATTTTTTAAAAATCCTATGGTCATCTAGAAAAAAAGGTCATGTGATTTATAAAGAAAATAAAATTAGACTTCTACCAGACTTTTAACAGCAACACTTTATTTCTGAAGAAAATAGAGTAGCATCAGTAAGCTGTTTAAAACAAGAAAGTATAAGCTCAGGGTTTTATATTTATTAAGACAGACTTTAGAGAATAAAAGATACACACAAACTTTCATCCACATTCAAGAACACATGGAATATTATCCCAGTGAGCCCTTCCTGAGGACTTTACTAGGTAACTAAGTTTTAAACAATCAAAATAGAGAACTAAGTCTAAATAATAGCTTAAGAAGAGAGTACAGCAGCCAATGGATGAATGCTGTGATCATATAGATATTGTAAACTGCTCTAAAAAAAGTGATCAGAATAAAAATAGTATGTCATCTAACAAAAATTTCAGCAAATGTATAATTAAAAACGAAGCATTCAATTTAAAGGAATAAACAGGTCAAAGACGCCCCATCACCACATCAACATTATACCAGTGGTCCAAGCCAACACAATAGTGCAAAGATATTATATTGAATTATAACATTTCTCGTTTTTGTTTTTTTTTTTTTTTTTTTTTTTTTTTGAGATGGAGTCTCGCTCTGTCGCCCAGGCTGGAGTGCAGTGGCGCAATCTCGGCTCACTGCAAGCTCCGCCTCCCAGGTTCACGCCATTCTCCTGCCTCAGCCTCTCCAAGTAGCTGGGACTACAGGCGCCCGCCACCACGCCCAGCTAATTTTTTGTATTTTTTAGTAGAGACGGGGTTTCACTGTGGTCTCGATCTCCTGACCTCGTCATCCTCCCGCCTCGGCCTCCCAAAGTGCTGGGATTACAAGCGTGAGCCACCGCGCCCAGCCTCTCTTGTTTTTTGATATATATATATGTTTTAAAAATATATAGAGAGAGAAATCAAAAAATAAGAATAAAATATTATAATTCAGACATGATAGTCCAAGAGACTATAGAAACCATTAGAACTAACAAAGATCCAAAAAAGTCCTGTATATAAGATCAGTGACCAAAAACCTTGTCTCTATATATCAACAAAAGCAATCAGAATATGTATTCTTTCAGGGTGACTTTGCAAATAGCATCAAAACCTATGTGATACCTAGGAACAAATATAACTGCAGTTGTGCAAGATTTTAATGAAGAAAAAATCAAAAGACACAAAAGGGGATTGAAATAAGTGGAGAATTATACTATGTTCATGGATGGGAAGATTCAACACCATAAAGATATCAGTCCTCGTCAAATTTATCTGTCAATTTAACATAATTTTAAGTTGAACCCCACTAACATGCTGATCACAAAATTCACATAAGAGAAAAAATGGCCAAGCAATTTTTAAAAACAAAATGGTGTTCTTGCCCTATGAGACATAGAAAGTTGTGGTAATTAAGATAAGGTGTTCTTGGTACATGGATAGGCAAACAGACCAATTGAATAGGGCAAAGAACCTAGAAACAGAACCACACAACTGAAAATTTAAAGCCTAAGCCATAATTATGTTTTAGTAGATTTTGTTTTAGTGAATTCAATAGTTCGCCAGGGCTCAGATTTCACTACATTAAGACTCTGAACTGAAATTGGATTATAACAAGAACAGTTCTCCTACAGTCAATTTGTTACCTTACCTTTGTTTTTTCTTGAGACAGAGATTCACTTTTGTTGCCCAGGCTGGAATGCAATGATGCAATCTTGGCTCACTGCAACTTCTGCCTCCCGGGTTGAAGCAATTCTCCTGCCTCAGCCTCCCGAGTAGCAGGTATTACAGGAGCCCACCACCATGCTTGGCTAATTTTTGTATTTTTAGTAGAGACAGGGTTTCACCAAGTTAGCCAGGCTGGTCTCGAATTCCTGGCCTCAGGTGATCCACCTGCCTTGGCCTCCCAAAGTGGTGGGATTACAGGCATGAGCCACTATGCCTGGCCATCTTACCTTAACTTTAAATCTCAGGATGTTCAGTTTTTATATAGGTTTTTGTTTAACTATTAGTAAGACAGCGTGAGAAAACCTTGGCATAGCAGACAGGAAATGTCAATGTCAGTGTTGACTTTTGTCAGTGGTTCATTGTGAAGCACTTTAAAAATTCACACATACCTCTCTACCTCATGGTCATAAGTAATAATAATAACTGTTATTGGAGACTTTCTCATGCTCCGGACACTGTACCAAACACTTCGCAGTACATGGACTCTAGGCATTAATTCTGGAAACAACCATATAGGCAGGTACAATTCGTTTAATGTCCGGCACATTCCAGTTTAGAACAGTTAAATAACTTTATCCAAGGTTCAGGTCAATCAGATAGTAAAAAAAAAAAATGGAGCTATTTGTATCTATCGAATAGCAGCTCCTGAGCTCTTAAAAGCTACTCCACAATGTCTCTCTATAAAATATTGTCATTAACTTGTTTGAAATTGAACTAGTACATTTTCAGCCTTAAAATAGAAGAAAAAAAATTGTACAATCTGAATTAATTAAAACCAACTAATGATACCTCCCAGAAACATCTTTATAAAATAAATTGGCTTCTTCATAATTTAGTCTGCTAACAAGAAATATACAGGGGACAAGTAGGTACTTCTAAAAAACAACAAATTTGAAATGTGTGAGAAACTTGGAGAGAATGCCGTTTCCTGAAACAAGAGTAAACTCCTAATGCCCTGTTTATGGAGAAGGTCTTGCACTGACACATGAAGAAGCTCTTTTTAATTAACTGGATAGGAATTTAATATCTTCACATATGCAAGGCAAGTCGACTTGCCCAGGCAACCAGATACACCAAGCTTTGTATATTAGTTCTGCTCTTTTGGCTTCCAAGTGAACCTTCTAAGTCATGGGCATTAAGGCTGGGTCTTAAGTAATGGTTTTGTACTCAAGTGTTTCTTGGGAAAACTAGGATATGCTAACTAGTGGCAAAGAGTACAAAGTGACCTAGCAAATTAAAAATTATTAACAACAAGAATAAACCACAAGAGCCCAAGTTAAAACATCCAGAAGATTAATTTGCTGAATATCATGTTGTTTTCACTGAATGTGGCCAAAAAGATCTTCAGAGCGATGGCAAAATAGGAAACTGACAATTAGGCATACCATGCAAATGCATATCTGTTTTTGCATAGTTTATCCAGAAACCATTTCCAAGATGCCTGAAATGTGAGTTTTGCCACTTTAATGTAGTTGTAAGTGTGAAGGTATATTTTCAGACTCAGGGATAGTTCTAAACTCTGATATAGGATTTCTGGCTTTCTTAGTTGTCCCGAGTAGTCATGTTACCAAAACTGAGAACAGTTTTTCTATTATTTTTTTTTGATATTTTTATCCTAATATTTTGCACTTAGGATAAACATAACACCTCCTACGAAATTTCTTAGTTGTATTGTTTACGCTAAAAATTGTTCAAAATTTTTCTCGACATTTTATTAGTGTTATTTCATCTGAGTACACAAACTTTGGGTCTCTTTATGAGATTAAACACCCTAAGAGCAATTGGTATAATTCCTATTTATTTATAAATTTCCTCCATCAAAATTAATGTACAGGGCCAGGTGCAGTGGCTCATGCCTGAAATCCCAGCACTTTGAAAAGCCAAGGCAAGTGGATACCTTGAACACAGGAGTTTGAGACCAGCCTGGGTAATACAGTGAAGTCCCATCTCTACAAAAAAAAATGTATATATATATATACACAAAAATTAGCTGGGCTATGTGGTATATGCCTGCAGTCCCAGCTACTGGAGAGGCTAAGGCAGGAGGATCATGTGACCCAGGGAGGTGAAACTTGCAGTGAGCCAAGATCGTGCCACTGCACACCAGCTGGGTGACAATGAGACTCTGTTTCAAAAAAAAAAAAAAAAAAAAAGTATGGTTCTTGTTGCAAAAATACTTCAGGGCAGGAAGTATTTTTCTGTTTATATTTCTGTCTTCCATAATACTTAACATAGATTATTTCCCAGAGGAGACACTCTAAATTATACTTCGACTGGAATTTACTTTGTTTAATTACATTTTAAAAAAATATTTAACTTAATTTTATATATCTCATTTTATAATTTTCATTTCCCCTTATTCAACAAATATTTATTGAGCCTGTACTTTGTTTCAGAAATATCTTAACATTGTATTTCTTTTGAAACAATTTTTATGACAAAATTACAAAGAATAAAATAATAGAATTTTACCATTAGAAGGAGAGTTGAGGATTACTATTCAACACATTTATTTTAGAGAAGATGAAGAAATTTTGCTAGGGTTTGAAAAAGTAAGTTTGCAAGAGTAAATAGCTGAGCTGAAGGGAAAATAGCTGGTTGGTGCAGAAGGGAACTAACACTAACAGCCAGAACTATTGATTTTGCTGCCAAGACTTGCTCTGTCATGAGTTATTTTTAAAAATTTTAAGTATGGTTATAGATACGAAGTTCACAAGAATATGTCATGGTTTGTACCTGGAAATGGTTACTAGTCACTACTTATAATAATGCTACTTTAATAGAAGAGAAATAAATCTGTATAAAAAAAGTTCAAGATCACAGTCAAGAAACTTACAATTATTTGTACCTTTCAATTCAATAATTCTACTTTGGGGAATTTATCCTAAGGAAACAGTCAAAGATATACACATAAAGGTTTGTATTGCTGGTTTTTAATCAAAATGTCCAATCATAAATTATGATACACCTCTATGGTGGAATTATATGCAGTTTCAAAGGATGTGTAATTATGTGTCAAAATATACTTAGTATAATGTTAAGTTTTAAAAGGTACATTGCATACGGTTTAATTCCAGTTTTGTAAATTGAAATTGAATGTGTGCACCAGTGCATTCCAACCTGAGGAAAGCGAACACATTTATAACTCTAGTTATTTCTGAGTATTACAATGATCAGTACTTTTATTTTCTTCTTTTTATTTATTAATTTTTTTGTATACCCAACTTTATAAAATAAACATATGTGCATGTATAATAACGGAAGAGAAAAGGAACATTATCTTTAAAAGAATAGCTTCTATTAAAACAACAGATGCTGGAGAGGATGTGGAGAAATAGGAACACTTTTACACTGTTGGCAGAGTGTAAATTAGTTCAACCATTGTGGAAGACAGTGTGGCGATCCCTCAAGGATCTAGAACTAGAACTACCATTTGACCCAGCAATCCCATTACTGGGTATATACCCAAAGGATTATAAATCATGCTACTATGAAGACACATGCACACGTATCATTATTGCAGCACTATTCACAATAGCAAAGACTTGGAACCAAACTAAATGTCCATCAATGATAGACTGGATTAAGAAAATGTGGCACATATACACCATGGAATACTATGCAGCCATAAAAAGGATGAGTTCATGTCCTTTTTAGGGATATGGATGAAGCTGGAAACCATCATTTTCAGCAAGCTATCACAAGGACAGAAAACCAAACACCGCATGTTCTCACTCATAGGTGGGAACTGAACAATGAGATCACTTGGACACGGTGGGGGAACATCACACACCAGGGTCTGTTGGGGTGTGGGGTCCTGGGGGAGGGATAGCATTAGGAGAAATACCTAAGGTAAATGACGAGTTGATGGGTGCAGCAAACCAACATGACGCATGTATACCTATGTATCAAATCTGCATGTTGTGCCCATGTACCCTAGAACTTAGAGTATAATAAAATAAATAAATAAATAAAAAAGAATACCTTCTATTTGAGGTAGGAGCAGCAAATGGTCAAGCTAAACAGTCACCCACAAAAAAAAAGTTTGATTTCAGTGAAGCCATAAACCACTACCCCCCAATCCCTGCATTTTAAACATTTAGTGATCGTTTCACTATTGGACTTCCATTATGTTATCTTTCCTATCTGAACTGTCCTGTCAGGTGAGGAAGGAGTACCCACAAGCCCTGAATGCTCCAAGGAGATAGCGGTCCTGGCAGCCTGGTCACTGGTGGGATAGAGCCCTACATGCTCCTGGCAAGGAATTCCTCTGCTCTTCTTCCACACGTACTCAGCCTTATCAACCTAACCTGCATTTGATACCATAAGGTAAATCCCACCATGCCCCTGCATCCGTATTTGTGATCTCAAGTCATCCCATATAATCTGGACTCTCATATGTAACTGATCCAGTCTGTCACACTCCTTCCAAATCCTTCCACTGCAGCCTAGGAAAGACTGCTTGGTTAGCAGCAAATATGCTACATCATCAACCATCTTGCTTCATCATCATCAATGATTCCCTTCACTTATGTGCTTTAACTGGAACCTGGCTGATGTCTGGGACCACTCTCAGTAGTTCTTAGTAGAGAATGGCTGTTTTCTCTTCCATCCTCTACCATTGGACCTGAAATGTAAGTTACATTTCCTCTCTGTTTTTTACCATGACTTACAAAGTATTGTCCTTCTCCTTTTTTTTCCTGTGAAGTTCATGCCATCAGAACATATCCTATCTTGGACATATATTTACTTACTGCCTTGCATTGTCAGCATCCAACCTGAGAAAGTAACAATGCTTCTAAAATGTGTATCAAGACTAAGCTTCCTCCACTTAGAAGATTAGCCCTGTTTCAGGTCATAGAGCAGTACTGTGGCTGTAAAACAAATTCTGTCATTGGTATGCATTGTAAAATGAAATAAATGTTCTCCCTAAGCACTGTTGAGATGGTTAGAAGAGAAAGAGGTTTAATTGAGAGTGGGCTGCTCATTTGACTGCTCTGTCCCAGGGGATTAAGAAAAGAAACGAGCTGTCAACCAAGTAGGACAACTTCTGATGAGCCAAAGACCCCTATGGACCTTGGCATTTGCAATGCCCTCCACAGTCCAGGCACATGATAGGTCCCCTATAAATATTTATTTGCTAGCTTATTAATGGACTTTAATGCCATGCCACACATTCCAAACTAATTTAGCCTATAAATTCCTCCAACCTGACATTTCCTATTAAACAGATAATAAGTTAGCATGTTATTTTATCTTTCAGCTTGAGAGGTTTACTGAAAGACTGGAATTTGTAGGGCCTGTACCATAGAAGAATACAAAACAGGTGTTAACAAGTGCTAAAAAAAAATATGTTTATTTTTAACTTCAAAAGTAAATTCTAGAGCTGGAACACACTCCAGTCATATATGACACTTTTATTTGAGTGGACGACCATTTTTACATCTTCTGGTTTCTCCTCTTTTCCTTTATTTGTCTGGCTACCTATGAGAATGGTCCCAAGCAACATTATCACTCATTCTATCTTAGTCAGTTTAGACTCCTATAGCAAAGTGTCACAGAGTGGATGGCTTATTAACAACAGAAATTCATTTCTCACAGTTCTGGAGGATGAAAGCGTCTGATATCAGAATGCCAGCATGGTCAGGTTCTAAGAAAGACTCTCTTCTAGGTTGCAGACTGCCAACTCCACATTGTATCCTCGCATGGCAGAGAGAGGGCTAGAGGGTCTCTTTTATAAGGGCACTAATCCCGTTCATAAGGGCTCCATCCTCATGACCTAATCACCTCCCAGAGGTCCCACCCCCTAATACCATCATATTACAGATTAGAATTTCAACATAAGAATGTTGGAGGGGCACAGACATTCAGTCCATAACACATTACTTGCAGTTCTTGGTTTATTTCAGCAATTATTTATCAAACATCTTCTATAGGCTGCGTACTGTGGTAGGTGCTGGGGATGCAACAATAACCAAGACTGATCATGTCCCTGACCTGCTTCCCTTCTATAGAAATTATAGAAAACTGCTTTACTTATTTTAAATCTATTTCATTCTGTTTTATTCTAATAGAATTAGAATTGTACAATAAAATAATAAAAATAATATTTTAATAGCAATTTAAAATTAGTAAAGCAGTTTCACATTCAGCTTTT
Organism: Symphalangus syndactylus; assembly: GCF_028878055.3. Lineage (NCBI taxonomy): Eukaryota > Metazoa > Chordata > Mammalia > Primates > Hylobatidae > Symphalangus > Symphalangus syndactylus. The sequence goes on from NC_072435.2 coordinate 98,779,346, forward strand.
CATTTGATGCTCAAAGAAGCTCCATAGGATAGAAAGAAGGACTAGTTCTAATGCTATTTTACAGGTGACAAAGACAAGACGCTGAAAATGTTCATGGCATTAGCAGGAGCCATTCCAAGGACTTGTAGAAACACACTCAGATGGGTTGGAGGACCTGGAAACTGTCAGGGAGAGAAGGCAGGAGCCAGCATCTCATGGTAAAATAGAGTTCAGGCACACTGCTCATGATTGCTTTGGAAATTTCTTAGGCTTGTTTTGTTTTGTTTTGTTTGCAATGGGCACATACTGCTGCAATAACTATTAACTGCCATCTTGAATCTTCTGTCTAGGAGTGTGTTGATCAAGTTCACCTTTGATGTTCTTCTTAAATGGATAACCTTCTCACTCGCATTTAATGGGAAGGCCTCTTTCACAGCATAGTCTACCCCTGGATTAGACACCCTTGCAAGGAGAGAATATGATCATTGCCTGTAAAAGTTTACCAGTGTCACCTGAGGCACTGTTTATGCTCTCTGAGGACAAACAATGTGTCTTCTTTCTATTAGCCTCCTCAAATGCTTCTAAAAGCAATTTTTAAAGTGTATTATTGAAGACATCTCTTTAATATCAAATTTTGATAGTCAAACTATAAGAAAAATTGTATTTGGAAATGATACCTGCGCTCCAAGAACTACATATCCAAAATAGAAGGAAAAGAGAAAGATACATAAAATAAAAGCCCAAGACTGGTTGTACTTATATTTGTATCTTTATTTTAGAAAGTGGATGGCCCAGCCCTAGACTTTTCAGCTGATGATATCATTTAGGAAAATGTGTATAAACTCTGTTATCAGAGAAGTCAGAAGTGGAGAACTGGAGAATACCTTTTATATTATTTGATCTGATCAGTCCCCTTTTTCTCTACAGTTAAAGTAGCTATATTTGTACCCCTTGTGGTTTTTAAATTCTGAAGAATTAAAAGAAATAGTAAACAGCAAAGAAAAGGAGTATCAACCTGGTTGAGGTGAGCATGTGTAAAAGTGAGAGCTATCTCTCCCATTTTTTTTTAACCGTATCTAAGGTTGTACAAAAACTCAAACTAGGCAGATGGAGCCCAGGCTAACCTTGAATATTTCTTGCTTAATTTGACTATTTAAACTTTTTAATTTGGTTCCTTTCTGTTCTACATCTTTTTTAAAAAGTAGAGTATTTTTAGATTAAAGAAATAACATATTTTGTGAGCAGGTGGGGAGCTAGAAAATTCCAGTCACCAGGTGTCACATTATAAACAGCACATCAGGTGTAAAAAGTGGAAAACTAACCTTCTAGGGTATCTGGGGAAAATTCCAAGAAAGGTCAGACAGTGATTATTTTAACCTATGGCAGACATTTTGCTTTAAAACTTGACTGCAAAAAAACTATGAGTATTAGGAAGATATGTGCTAATTAGGCACAGCTTCCAAATCCAGAAACAAGCACACAGGGAGCAAAGCAGAAGCAGTGGGCACCTATTTTTACCGTCTCTTGCTTTGGCTCACATTATTCCTCAGCATGCAGGGCTGGTCCATTCTTCACCCACCTGTGTAAATCCTGCATGCCCTTCAGGTGTCAGATAAAAGACCATCAATTCCAGGAAGCTTTCTCTGGTTCGAGTCAATTCAATAAATATTTATCGTTCACCAACACTGTGCCCGGAATTGAGGGATCAGCAGCAACGAAAAGAGACATTGGCCTCAAGTTGCTGAGGGTCTAATGGAAAGAGAGACCCTACACATTCGACAAATATTGATTGAGTGCTCAGTGTAGGCCAGGCACTATTCTAGTAATACTCACTAATCTAGGTAAGTATCAAAGCTCAATTCTGAGAAAAGCAGACAATTGTAGCATATATGTATACACACATATACACATGTAATATGTATAAATGTGAAATTACACAAATTATATATGTATGTCAATTTGTGTAAATTATAAGCAGACAAATAGTATCACAATTGATTATAAATACAATTAGAATTAATAAAATAATAATAAACCTTTCAAAGTAATTAATTTGTAACTCACAAAACACTTCATATCAGTATCTTACTTAATACCCAGAACAGTCCCATGGGATGAGAAGGACACTTAGTTTCTCAGTGAAGGTGTTTTACAGATGACAAAGCTGAGAAGGGAGCAAGTGGGGTAAACTTATAAACACATAAACTGGAAGGATAAATTTAAAAATCCAAGAAAGGAGTAACATCTAACAGGGAGAGAGGAAGTAGAATGGGATGGGAAATGGGAACAAATGTGACTTCAAATTTACCTGTGGTTTTCCAGTTCTTATATTTAAACAAAATCTGAAGCAGAGAAGGCAAAACATAAACTTTAGTTATTATTGTGATGAATAGTCCTTCCTATATTAGACTCTACTTTTCAAAATCGTATCAAAATAACAAAGAAGAAAAATATACAACAAAAAAGAAATTAATAGTATTTTGAAAATACACCTTCCTCTTTGTTTTTGCAACATATTGTAAAAATCAAGAGTGATTATAGAATTGGAAGTTCTAGCGTGGCTAGTAGCAACAAGCATCTAATATACTGTCCTTTTTTTTTTCTTTTCTTATTTCTTTCCTTTTCTGTCTCCTCTTCTTTATCCCCCTACACAGCAATTAAATTATTGTTTTGTATAACAATTGGAGTAAGCTGTTTATATATCTTCCATTAATAGATCATGAGCATCCTGAAGGCAGGGGTCCTGTCTCAGCCACATCTGTATATTTAGAGACTGGCACCATGCCTGGTTAATAGGTATGTGATTTGTGTTTGTTGCAAAACACACCTACGCAGAACACAAACAGGGGACTTAAGCCTAAGCAGTATTAGCAGAGTCTGTTTTATTTTTCCCCCACAGTGACCTGTTTTTTCATTAGCATCCAGAAATGAATTAATAATTTTTCATTAAAAAAAAACCACCACCACTCAGGATCAAGCTCATGACGTCTTTGAAGTGTGACTGCTGAATCACAAATCCTCTTGAACGTGTAAGCAAGATTTGGTTGCATTATATACTTGGAGAAAATGAGGACTTGGTATTGATTTTTCCCCCTGATTCAAAGAGAGTGCAGGTGTTTAAGCACTTACAAAATTGATTGACTCCCCTCTAGAAGCCAATTGATAATAAGTTTAAGCTTTGGAGTGAGGCTGTAAAAGGTTTGATTATATTAACAATACTAATAGTCATGGGTTCATAAATCTTAAGAGAAAGCATGCATGTGTCACATATAATGCATGAAAAAGTTGTTCTTTTATCATGGATAACTCCCTTTTGTGTGGAGACCCAGTTGATCAGCTATTCCATTATTTGAATAAGTATCTGATGTCTTGTTTTCTTTCAAGAAGGCAGGTGCAGGATGAAGCAGGAAACCTGCCAAGAAAGATGATAAATTACCATTTGGTGCTAGCGACCAGAGCTCTACAAGTACAGGGCTGCCAGGAGCTGTGAGGGAGAGTAACCAGAAACAAGGAGGGAAATGACTTCTGATGACAACTTCAGAGATGTTTACTTTTTGTCTTCATTATCTTTGTAGTATTTTAAGGATCTCTGTTCATTTTGTAACCTACAAAACGAAGTGCTATTTTAAAACAATCATGTACTGCCTTAAAATATTCTATTACATCTGCTGAGGTCAAATTTAAAAATCAGAGTTGAGAGGGATCTGTTCAGAGGAAGGAAGCAGATGATGTAAGTAGACAAATGACATAAAGCAGAGGTGAAATGTGGCTGCAGCTTCATTTGAGGGAGCACCTGGGCTCGACTTGGAGGAAGCACTCTGCCTCAGATCAACCGCATTGACAGAGCCATTCTCATATTGTGTCTCATCCCCCAAAACTCAGAAGAATAAAAAGAGTAACAATAGTCATGATCATAATAATGGTTTTTGGAGTCAGTCTATTTCATTAATATCTCCTGCCTACAGGTTGACTGTTCTGTTGTCCTATTACAAATTTATCAATCAGTGTTTAATATTCATCAGTGACTCTATTGGAATCACCATTGGCAATGGACTATTCTAAATTTATCAAATTCAACAAGAATTTCTTGAGCCCCTAAAATGTACCTGGCACCCAGCGGGGTGCTTGGGATATAAAGATAGAAGACCCAGTCCTTCCCCTCAAACTCATGCTCTAGCGGAGAGGGACAAATCCAGTGCTGTGTGCTCAGTACTATGGTAAGGATGCAGTGGGTGTCACAGGAGAGACTCACCTGAGGAGCCAGGAAGTGCAGGAAAGGGCTTCTAGGAGTGGTGACATCTGAAATGGCAAAGGATGGAGGAGAGGGATATTCGAGGCACTGGGGAAAGAATGAGCTAGAGATGTAGACTTGAATAACACAGCCATTTACAACCTTCCAGCTTTGTGTCTAGAACTCAGGATGAACATGTGGATGGTAATATATGAAATAGAAAGAGTCTCAGAGTTTATACTACAAAGGATTCTGGGTTTCAGACTAAGGAGTTTGGAATTTATTTTGACACTAATGGGAAGTCCCTAAAGAATTTTGAGCAGGGGAGCCATATGATCAAATAGCATCTGGCAGCAAATACTTACAGTACAACATAGTGGACACTGTGCTGAAAACATGACCTAAGTACTACAGAAACGCAGAAAAGGAGGGGGGTAAGGCTGTGCTTCCAGAGGAAGCCACATGTGAGATGAGTTTGAAAGGATCAGGAGGAGTTTACAGGCACAAAGGGAATGGAGAGCATTTCTACTAGATGGGAGTAGGTGGGGGAAGGGAAGGAAGGAAGGAAAGAAGGAAGGATGGAAGGAAAGAAGGAAGGATGGAAGGAAGGAAAGAAGGAAGGATGGAAGGAAAGAAAGGAAGGAAGGAAGGAAGGAAGGAAGGAAGGAAGGAAGGAAGGAAGGAAGGAAGGACTGAAAGAAGGAAGGGAGGGAGGGAGGGAGGGAGGGAGGGAGGGAGGAAAATTGTAAACAGACTTCAATAAAGCTGTGAAAATCTAAAGAAAACCTTGATTTGATTTAGATGATGTAGACTTGATTTACATTTTTATTATTGATTTTTTGTTTTTAATTATCTAAAACATCTAGGTCTTAAAAAATGAAAAACATCTAAAATATGTCAGATTGATAAAGGAGTTGTAATCTGTTCTCACTTTATCAAAATATAATACTTTTCTTCAGTTATGATAATATCAGAATGGGATAATTTTGACAGTTTCCCAAAACAAGGTAGGAAAGAATTATGAAATAGAGGACAAAACCAATAATCCAGAAATGTGAATTATATGATTTGCTTTGCCAGGGGCAAAGCAGTAATTCTGGGAATTTTTTTCACAGCTCCAAAATAGCAGGACAACACCTTGTTATGTATCAGGCAACAGCTGTGTGACTTTTTGCAAGCCACAGTGGTCCCTGTAATGTGGGGCACGGGGAAGCCTCCTCTGGATTTGAGGTTTAGCACCTACCTACCCAAGGTGTGTTGTGTGCACCCTGAGTTAAGAATCAGTTACTGTATACTTCATGTACAACAGCAGCTTAACAACAACAGCCACACAAATAAACCACGATGAAATAATTGTCTTTGGGAAGATACAATGTTTAGATGCAATTTTCACCAGAGGAAAAGACAATCCTTTGAATTTCCATATGTAGCTATGTCAAACAGGAAGCCCTGGACAGTGGCTTTCATACAGGGTGAGAGGCAGGAAAGTGCAATGGGAAGGAGTGAGACCTATCAGCTCTGATCCTGGTTCTGCCATTCACTACTTGTGTGACTCCAGCAAGATATTCCCTTTTAGCCTTAGTTTGCCCCCTCTTTAAAATGGGGACAGTAACGCCAATTTCACTAGGTTTTTATTAGGAGTAAATGAGACAGAGTAGGTAAAGCACTTAGCACTGTGGAAGCTGGGAAAAATATTAAGTAAATGGAAGCTCTAGAAGAATGACAACAAGCTATGACCATGAAGAGTAAGGCCAAAGACACAAGACACTGGGGAATATAGTACTCTGGGGCCTGTGTTCCCCCACTCTAATGCTGCAACCATTACTCATTTTCAACATATGCATTTGAATGGTTTCATTTCATTGGCTTTTACCTTGCTGATAGATTTTAATAATTATTTAAAAAACAAACACAGCACTGGATATTAGCTGCACTCTACTATGAAGGAGAATGTATCACTCCAACTGCTAGAGAGCATGTGCTAACAATGTAACTTTAGCTCTATTACCAGCTCTGTAATTTTGGATCCATTATTTAAATCTTTGGCATGTTTTCTCATCTATGAAATGAAAGATCTAGACTGCTCATTTACATGATTGGCCAACTCTCAAGTTTATTAATATTCAGGATGCTGTGCCTAAAGATCTAAGAGGTGAGAACAAGGAGGTGATATGGAAATAGAGTGACTAAATTACTTTAAGCATTACTTTAGACAGTGTGGTGAAATAAACACAGCAAGAGGAACACACTTTCCTGGGGCAAAACATTGACCATGGAGGTCTTATTTCTAGATCTCTAGCATCATAATTATGTTGGCATTAAAGGAACCACTCAGGCAATCTGCTCAGTTGAACATGTTTAGACCAAGAAAGGGAATGATAGGAGATCTTAGTGTTTAGCATACGCCAAGCACTGTGCAAAATTATTTACTCCCTACCCAGCACCACTGAGCAAACTGAGGCCCACAAAACAATTTCATCCTTTGATGAAGATCATTCGATTTCTTACTGATTGGTATCGGCCTCCATGGCTTGAGTACATAACCATTATGTTAGGCTGCCCCTCATGAGAAACTGTTTTGAAAACTAGATTTCATTTAATACATTTTCAAGAAAGAACACCCTTATTTTCTAATACACTCCCTCTGACACCTGATACAGAGATGGTAGTGGGTTTCTTTTTCAATGAAAATGGGCTCAAAGAAAATAGTGTAAGACCAAGACTAGACAGAATTTTAGACTTTGAATCACTGAGAGTCTCTTTTTCTAAAGAGAATTTAGAAACAAGCAAATCTGAAGCTTTCCAAACACACAGGAGAAAACCGGGGTCCAGGGAGGCAGGTTAACTTAAGTCTGTAGGACATGCAGCTAGTCAGAGGCCACAGCAAGAAGGAATGATCAGGCCTCCTGACTAGCACATGATCTGCTTTTCTGTCTCTTGAATGTCACCTAAGTGTGTTTTCTGTTCAGTATTTTCCAGACTCTCCGCTTCTAGTAAATCACAAGTTTATTATAGTCACACCAAACACTACTTTGCTCATTTGTTCCAGTTATTATTTTTATGCTACCTGTGTGTTCCCTAATAGACATGAAGTAGAACATTTTTAACACAGGTTGTTTTCCTCCCACATCTGCAACACCTGATGACATTTAGCTGTTAGGATATTAGTCATTCTTCCTATGCTGATATGACTCAGTCTGGGACCATCTGGGAGCTAGAATCTATATTTTCAGCCTAGATTCACCAATGACCTGTTAGATGACCACTGGGAGGCCTTTGCCCAGGTTCAGTTTCATTAAAAGAAGAAGGAATGTGGCCTTCTTTTTTCACGCAGGGTCACTAGGATTTTTTTAAAGGTAATAACAAAATCATAAGAATGTCTTGAGCATACGTATATACTATATAATTAAAACTGGAAATAAAATTTTAATGAACATAATGATTGCTTTAAATAGTTATTTTAAGAATAAACACAGCATTGTATATTGGCCATTTTAGGTGGTAATGGAGGGTGTATCACTCCAACTACCAGAGGACACATTCCATTTATGTAGTTTTACCTCCACCACCAACTCTGTAATCTTGAGCCACCATCTGACTTTCCTAGCATTATCTCATCTGTGAAATGAAAAGTCTAGACTCTTAAATTTCTAATACCATGTCAAGTTTACTAATATACAGGATGTTTTGTCTAAAGACCCAAGAAGTAAGAATAAGAAGGTGGTATGGATATAGTACAATTCAATTACTTTAGGAAGCCAGAAATTAGGGAAAAGAAGAAGGAAAAGGAGGGGGAGAAAGAGAAGAGAAAAAGAAAGAGAAGCCCTTGTCTTTTACCTGATGACTTCATGGGTCTGAGTCAGCGTTAATATGTGAGCAGTTTCAGACTTTCAGACTGACACACTCACAGTAGGTCTCCTCATAGTGGCTATTTTACCTAGAAAGCCAAAGTCCAAGGAGGAAAAGCAGAAAAGTGCTTTTTGCATACTCACAGTAAGTACTCAGTGTGCTGTCCAGGGTCAAGAAAGATCCCCCCAAGAGCACTCCTATTGCCCTGTCCTGCTTTTTTAGCTCCTCTCTGCCTTTCAGACACTCAATAAGTTATGACTAAGGGCTTAGTCAGGGACGGAAACCCCTCTAAGTGCTTTATTATGTACTCATTTATTTAATCCTCACAACATCCTAGGAAATAGGTACTGATAGTAATCCTATTTTACAGATAAGGAGTTTGAGGCAGAGAGATGCTAAGTAATACAGCCAAGGCAACAAAGCTGTCAAGTGGCAGAGCAGGATTCAAATTCAAGACAGTTTATCTGTGATGTCTGTGCTCCTAAACATGGACTTGGAACTCTGGAATCAGATGCTCCTGTGTCCTTCCCAGATGAGATGGTTAACTGTGGGTACATCTTTAAACTGAGAACAGTAAACCCTACCTCCCTGGGTTGTAGCAAGTATTAAATATGTATAATACTTAGTATATATGGAGGGCTTAATAATTTTTTTCTTTCCCTTAGAAGTCTCCATTTAAATCTCTCCATTTCTCAGTCTACAGAGCTAGAATTCTTCTTATAGATCATTCCTCATTTGTTACCCTTTCTCACTGTGGCTGATTTTGGGAACCTAGTTTCCTATACATTGATTCATCTGGGCATAGAAAAAGGTACTTTGTTTTTCTACTGTTTGTGTCTGTCTGTCTGTATATGTCTGTGTGTGTATGCGTGCACATGAACATGCTCTTGTTTTAAACCTTATTTTCATATTTACTGAATAAATGAATCCTTCTCAAGGTTCAGCATTTGTTGCCAAAAGAAAACAAAAACAAAAAAAACGAATACAACTTGTTTAAATTTGATAAACAGAAGTTTCCAGCTGCTATGCTTTCAATCTGGCGGAACACTTTATGCTCACTTTAAAATTTGTTTCCTTTAGTTTTCAAGCTCCTAACTGGTATGCCAGAATTGAATTATCTTTCCTCCTGATATCTTCACTGCTTGGTTCTATCCACATTTAGCAGTTTTAAACTTTCATTCATGAGAAAAGAGATGACCTTTGGAGAAAAAAAAAATCACGACTCTTTTTTTAACCGATATTTTAGTTACAAGCTTTATAGTAAATGCATTGCCTAAATTCAGTTGAATTTCAATCCTTAAATACTAAATATATGTTTTTATTGATATCTCCTACAACAACCTGAGGTTGATAACCCAAAAAGCAGAACCTTATTTCTATGAGTAAATAACCTTGAAAAGCTTCAGGGATACTGATTTTGCTGAAAAAATCTTACAAAAGGGAAAAATAAAACAGGTTGATAGAATTAGTAAAAAATTGTATACAGATGTTTTTAAAACTATAAAAGAGTATCATGAACAGCCATAAACCAATAATTTTGAAACCTATATTAAACATATTAATTTTGGAAAAAAATGTAAAAAGCCAATATTGACACAAGAAACAAAAAACTTAAATGCACAAACCTATGAGATACATTGAAATTAAATATATAACAACCTCTCTCTCCCCTCCAAAAACTAGACTGAGATAGTTTTATGCCAAACTTCGAAGGAACAAGTAATTCTGACCTTAAATAAATTGCTCTATAACACAGAAAAATAAGAAAAGCAGCCCAATTCCTTTTATAAGGCTATAATTTTACACCAAAAATTAAGGAAGGGTATATGAATAGAGAAAACTTATAGGCCAATTTCATTTAGTAAAATAGGTGTAAAATCCTAAATACAATACTAGCTAGCAGAATTCAATGGAATATTGATCAAGTATTATGATCAACTAGGAATTTTTTTTTTTTTTTTTTTTTTACTCAGGAAAACAAGACAGACAAACTTTTTTTAAAAAATCCATTTAATTGGCTGGGCACAGTGGGTCACTCCTGTAATCCCAGTGACTTGGGAGGTTGAGACCAGAGTTTAAGACCAGCCTGGGCAAAATAGGGAGACACTGTCTCTACTAACAATAAAAATAAATTAGCTGGACATGGTGGCATGCTCCTGTAATCCCTACTACTCAGGAGGCTGAAGCGAGAGGATCTCCTGAGCCCAGGAATTCAAGGTTACAGTGAGCTATGATCATGCCTCTGCACTCTAGCCTGGGTGACAGAGCAAGATTCTGTCTCTAGAAAACAGAATTCTATTTAATTTACGTTAATGTACTAAAAAAGAAAAATTGCATAGTCACCTTAGTAGACATATGGGGGAAAAACTTTTAATAAATTTTAGTGTCAAGGTAATATGTGTTTTAAAAAGTTAAAACTGCAAATAGTAGTTCTGTAACATGATAATAAGCTATCTACCAAAAACCTACGGCAAGCATTATACTTAATGAAGAAATTTTCACTCATTTTCCTTAAGGATGGAAACAAACAAAGTTGATGACTCCCATAATTATTATTCTTCCTAGTGTTTGCAGAAGATTCTAATGTTCATCCTTCATAATTACTTACCACCCTCTGCACTAGGCCCACCTCTAGAGACCTCTTCCCTGGTACTCTCCCCATTGCAAGAGTGAACTTCTCATCCCATTGTTCGCAAGTGTGACCATCCCATGTCCAAGGAGGAGCATTAACAATTACCCTGTGGTTCTGCCATTGTGCTCTTTTCTCTGCCATAAGAAGGCCATGTCTCAGCTAGGGGTTGCTACTTCCATCTGGATCCCAAAGAAAGGAGACAGAGCTGCTGTCAACCACAACCAATGGGGTAGGTAAAGGTGACCAAAAAATAAATCTTTGATCTTATAAACCTCTGAGATTTGGGAGTGATGTGATTTATTATCTTATCATAACATAATGAAAGCTGACAAATACAGTGCATTGTAGGTTAGGATGGCTGTTATTCAGTCTATTTGTGCAATTGATGAACAGGCTAGGAGTTTTCATAGTTGTTTTTGATTTAGTCCTCCTCATCCTCCTTCTAGAATTGATAATATGTGATAATTAATGTTACTTTTAGGTCAATTGGTGATGATACTTGAAGTAGGGTTGAGATTAGTGCTAGTTTTTGAAATATTTTTAAAAATTAGAGAACGGATTGAAAGAGAAATAAAATTTTTACAATTAGATAGTATAATTATTTACAATAAAAACAGGAAATTTTGTTAAAGTACTAGTACTAATCAAGTTTGGGAAGATTGCTGGATACAAAATCAAACAAAAAATCAGTAACTTACACTAGCAAAATGATACCAAGTGATACTCATTCTTCAACGTGAAAAACCATAGCTCCCTGTAATTTCTGTGTCGCCTGCCCATGGTGACTTCCTTCCAAAAAGTACCATATGGAAAGGGGTATAGAAAGAATAACTGTACATTAATTCAAAAATTATAATAAACTTATTAATTTATAACACAAATAACACTATTTAATGACAAATAACTATATTTTCCAAAAAAATTAAAGAGAGGAATGGCATTATGTTACATTTTTGCAAATCTTTAATGTTTGGTTACACTATCATGTCTGCTTCTGCATTATGATTCATTTAGCTTCTGGAAAATGAGAATTAAATGTTAAATAATTTCTTAATGTAAATATGAAAATTATTTTGATCTTACAGACTCCTCAAAAGGGTATGAGAGATCTCTGACAGTTTCTGGATTACACTTGAGAACCACTGATATATAATAAAAATTCATCTGAACTTGATGAGCACAACGTTTTCTTTGTTTTGTTTTGTTTTGATTTTTGAGACAGAGTCTCGCTCTGTCACCCAGGCTGGAGTGCAGTGGTGTGATCTCAGCTCACCCAAGCTCCGCCTCCCGGGTTCACGCCATTCTCCTGCCTCAACCTCCTGAGCAGCTGGAACCACAGGCGCCCACCACCACACCCGGCTAATTTTTTGTATTTTTATTAGAGATGGAGTTTCACTGTGCTAGCCAGGACGATCTCAATCTCTTGACCTCGTGAACCGCCCACCTCGGCCTCCCAAAGTGCTGGGATTACAGGCGTAAGCCACTGCACCCGATGAGCACAATTTTTTAATTCTATTAAGAGATACAGAAAATATCTAAACAAGTTGAAGAATAAATCACATTCATGGATAGAATATTGTAACATTTTTAAAAGTAAATTTCTTTCTGAAAATTGCTCAGTATATTAAAAAAAGGAATTGCACCCAGAATTTCATCAAGATTTTTTATTGAGAACAAAAAGTGGACGGTAGGAAAGGAACTTAAGAAACTGATTCAAAAATGAAAACCTTAGAAAAAGGGTACTCAAATAACAAATATGGTATGGGAGCAAAAATGGGGGGGCTATGTCTACCAGATATTAAGAGTTTTTTTAAAACCACTTTAGCCATGTGGATTTTCTGTGAAAATGAAACTAGCTCATTTCAAAAGATGCTTTTAGAAATCATTTTTTCCTCCACTGAACCAAAATATACTTTAAAAATCATCTCTGCTTTTTCTCCACTAAGACAGAAAAAAGAGCAAAAACAAAAAAAGCCCAAGAGTGTAATATTGCAGACCGAGCATTCAGTGATTTGTAGAGCTGGGGTCTGCCCAGTCATATGGAAGGGAGATGCCGGGAGCATTAGAAGGGGCTGTGTTGAGGAGAGCTGCTGGGATAGAATGGGGACAGCTCATCTCCACTCCTGCACCGGGCTGTGGCTGGGCACGTGGCACCTGCCAGTCAGCACAGGTGAGCTGGGTGAGTGGTCTCATTGCCCCTTGGTATGTGCTGACATAAAACAGCAGGCAGGAGAGATGAACACGACAGGCTCTTCTTCCATTGCTCATGTATTAATAGCAACATGGACATTTCACTGGGGCTCTAAGTGGGGAAACTCACTCAGTATTTTCAGCCTGTTCCTTCCAAAGAATCTAATAGTGATTCCTCCTAAATAAATCCAATGGCTTCTCTCAGTACTACCACTATGAGTGCACCTGACAGCCAAGTTTTGATAAATAGGCATGTAGAGACTCCACATTTTCCCCTCCTGAATGTTCCTGTCAGCCATTATTCTCCTCCCTGCATCTCAGTTTGACTGCTTTAGATACCTTATATAAGTGGGAGGCAGTATTTGTCCTTCTGTGCCTGACTTATTTCATTTAACATAATCTCCTCTGGGCTCATCTGCACTGTTGCCTAAGGCAGGATTTCCTTCTTTTTTAACGCTGAATAATATGCCATCATCAATAGGTATAAACTTTCGATGATGCAAGATAAAATAAGATCCAGAGATCTGCTGTACCACATCGTGCCTATAGTTCATAATACTTTATTATATGCTTAAAATGCTCTTAAGAAGGTAGATCTCAAGTTAAGTGTTCTTACTGCCCCCCACCACCACACACCAAATGGGCAGGAGGAAACTCGGAGGTGATGGATGTTTATTATACTGATTGTGGTAATGGTTCCTCAGATGTATGCATGTATTCAAACCCATCAAAATGTATACATTAAATATATGCAGGGTTTTTATTATATCTCAATAAAGCTGTTAAATATATATGTGTATATGTATTTATATACTTATTGATGTGTATATTTTGTTGTTTTATGTAAAATAAATATAGAAATAAAAGCAAAAATATAGGCAATGTTTGGAAGCTACAGCTGGCAGAAAGAGAAATTGCTAACAAAATTGGTTTCCCCAGGAACTCACCTTCCACACATGCTAGTTCACTGTTCCTATCAGAAATCACTGATAGAGAAAAACCAGTGTCATGAGAGAGCAGGAAATGAGATGTCAACATAATGACTAGGTGTGTGGTTGAAAATCACTAGGCGTGTGGTTGAAGATGAATTTACTCTTCCTGAAACGCTAGCTTGAAATGTTAAAGCTGATGCCTCTTATGGGTTTGAATACAGGCAGGAAAAAGAGTCCAGCTTTCTCTCTCTTGTATTCAAAGATGGGACACCATGGCATGGAGACAGCAGGTAACCCAGACATAAGTTGTAGTTATTGGAGAACAGGTTTTCTGCTTTCATGGTGCTCTGTTGAGGCCAATAACATGCGAACTAAGACTGGAAGTCATAGCATATGACATGGTAAGTATAAAATATCCATTCGTTGATCAGGAAACATTTATTGATGCCCAACTGTTTACTGAACACTGATAGAGGCATTAGGAATTTAACAACATCAACAATAATAATATTAATAATTAACATTGAATATGTACAATGTCCCAGATACTCTTTTGAGCCCTTGACAAATATGACCTCACTTCATTCTTACAATAACCTAAGAGGTGGATACTGCTATTACCCACATTTTTTAGGCAAGGAACCAGAGGCTTTACAGATTAGGTGATTTGCTCTGGGTCATATAGACTGCAGTAGTGCAGCAGGGATTCACATGTAATCCAATGACAGGGTCTGTGCTGTGAACAACAACAACAGAAAAGAGGTATATTTCATTTTTCAAATCTTGAATAGGGCCAGGTGCAGTGGTTCATGCCTGTAATCCCAGCACTTTGGGAGGCTGAGGCAGGCAGATCATTTGAGGTCAAAAGTTCAAGACCAGCCTGGCCAACGTGGCGAAACCCCATCTCTACTAAAAATACAAAAAGTTAGCCAGGCGTGGTAGCATGCACCTGTAATCTCAGCTACTCGGGAGGTTGAGGCAGGAGAATGACTTCAGCTGGGGAAGCAGAGGCTATAGAGAGCTGAGATTGCACCACTGCACTCCAACCTGGGTGACAGAGTGAGACTCCATCTCCACACACACACAAAAAATCTTGAGTGGTAGGGGAGACAGAAACAAGTAAAGGATAAAGTATAATAAATAAATAATACTAATTATGAAAGCTATTTGTTATTGAGTGTTTTGCTCTGAGCAGCCAGCACGGTGCTAAGAACTTTACCAAGGTTTTCCCATTTAGTCCACCACACGAACCTATGGATTAGAGTTGTTCTCTTCAGCTCATGGAGTGAGAACTGACACCAAGGGAAGAGAAAGTGACTTGCAGGTCACCCAGCCACTGAGAGGAAAATGTGGACTTCCAACACTAAAATCTTTATCTCCAAAGTCCAAGTGCTGAACTATCTTCTACATGGAAAGGCCACTAACCCAACCTTGCTGGAAGGTGAGAGGGAGGTAGATTAGGAAGACTTCCTGGAAGAAGTGGCATCTAAACTGATAGTTGAAGTTTACATAGAAATAAAATGCTAATACTTTATACTTGAGTTGACTGTATGATTTTCTAACCAAGTAATCAGTTACTAAGATGATGTCTATTTGAAAGAGTAATTCTACATTTACGAGACTCTTTACCCAGAATTGCAAGAATCTTACTGTTTGGGAAGAGAATTGAGATTATCTCTAGGTCTGAGAGAGGTAAAACGAAGACTCCAAATGACTTTTCACCTAACCCACCCTTGTACTCCTTGTCTTTCTATATAAAATGAATAAGCATAAACGGGAATTATAATTTTTCTTCTATGCTACTTTTGTACCATCCAGATGTGTTTGTTGTTCTCTTTGAGAGGGAGTCTCGCTCTGTCACCCAGGCTGGAGTGCAGTGGCGTGGTCTCGGCTCACTGCCAACTCCACCTCCTGGGTTCATGCCATTCTCCTGCCTCTGCCTCTCAAGTAGCTACAGGTGCCCACCACCACGCCTGGCTAATTTTTTGTATTTTTAGTAGAGACAGGGTTTCACCATGTTAGCCAGGATGGTCTTGATCTCCTGACCTCGTGATCTGCCCGGCTCGGCCTCTCAAAGTGCTGGGATTAGAGGCATGAGTCACCGTGCCTGGCCTTTTAATATATATATATTTTTAAGTGAGGGTCTCACTCTGTAGCCCAGGTTGGAGTGCAGTGGTGCAGTCATAGCTCACTGCAACTGCAAACTCCTGAGTACAATTGATCCTCCCACCTCAGCCTCCCAAGTCACTGGAATTACATGTGTGAGCCATTGTTTCCTGCTAGTGTGAAAAAAAAACACACAACTAACTCAACTAGACCATGAAGAGAGAGAAAAAAGAGAAAGAAAGAAAGAAAGAGGGCAAGACAAAGAGAGATCCTGAAATTTCTTGATATTTCTTGAATTCTTAGATTTAGCCATGCCTCAATTATCCCCGTATTCTTGAGTTATGTGAACCAATAACCTTTCTTCTTTGGTTATGTTTATTAGAATTGCACTTCTGGTCATTTAAAATCAAGAGTCCTAAATGATGTAATGGCTATTAAGGAGTCTCTGATTCTATAAGGTAATCAAGTTAAATTGGTGCCTGCATTAAACATTAACTTCAAAGAAAATCCTCAAATAAGAACAAATCTAAATCATAGAACAAATAAATAAATACCTTGTTGTCTTAAAAAGCAAGATGAGAGAGGAAGTGAAGTGGGAGAAATGCCAAGAATGTAGTCACGTGCTGCATAACAATATTTTGGTCAAAGACAGACTGCATATATGATGAAGGTCTCTAAGATTATAATGCTGTATTTTTACTGTGCCTTTTCTATGTTTAGATATGTTTAGATACAATACTTACCATTGTGTTGTAATTGCCTACAGTATTAAGTACAGTAAAATGCTATACAGGTTTGTAAGCCAGGAGCAATAGGATATATCATATAGCCTGGCCTAGGTGTGTAGAAGGCTATACCATCTAGGTTTGTGTTAGTACACTCTGTGATGTTCACACGATAACAAAATTACCTAATGATGCATTTATCATAACAGATCCCCATGATTAAGCAACACATGGCTATATGCTATTATTATGGTGATTTGTACAATGAAAAAAAGAGATGAGGACTCTAGTTAAAGTATGTAAAGCAGAAAGTCAGCTTTAATTTGTCTTTAAGGTGAACACCTGCTACTGCAATGTAATGTGAGTGGCACTCTCGAGCCCTCTGTCCCAATTTTTGATATTTTCCCATGAAAGAGACACTTTGAGTTTTGAAAACCTTTGGATTTTTCAAGATTCATTTATCAAGAGACAAGAACTACCCAAGGTCTGGAGGATGGTAGCACCTCAACACAGCATTTTTCAAATTATTCCATAGAAACTACTGTCAGAGGCAAATGACACGTGCACACAAACACAAAGGGAAACCAGAAGGTTTAGCCTAACAGATCCTGGCCCAAACAGAAAATGTCTTTGAGGTCTTCTGTTTTAGCTTTAAAATGTCAAATGACTGTTTTGTTCTATTTCATATTCTATTTTTTTAATGTAAAACAATTTTTAAATTGCCATCTGGAATTGTAAAAGCTCCGTAGCATTTTATCCTGTGCCTTTGCATGTCATCAGTATACCACGTAGGCATGGAGTAAGGTGCTGCCAGAGAACACCAAAGTCAGTGAATGGTATCTGTGAATCCATTTGTCCATTTCTACAATCACTATCTTGGTCCAAGTTGCCATTATCACTTCTCTGGACCACAGTGCATGGCCTGTAGGCTGACTGCTTATTTCTGCTTTAATCTACTCTCTGCTCTGTGTTCAGAGCCCATCCCACTGCTTAAAACCTTTTAGTGACTCTCCATTGCTATTAGAAGAAAATAAAAATCCTTAACAAGGTGTCAAGGCCCTCGGGGTCTGGCCTCCACTAACTCATCCACCTCATCTCTGACCACAGTCCCTTCACTCCTTGTGTTCCAGACATGCTAGCCTCCAGCATGCCAGCTCATTTTCCTCTCCGGAGTCTTGGATGGACCAGCGCTCACATCTGAAATACTCTTCCACTTCCCATTTCCTTCCTTTGGGGCCTCTAAGTCATTTTCTCCTATTATGCTTTCTGACAGCATCATCTATCTCCCACCCACTGGCACAAAGCTCCTTAAGGAGAAAGGCAATGCCTTTGTGCACCAATTTGTTCCTAGTGCCAAACCCCTTCCATGAAACATAGTAGCTGCTCAATAAATGTTTTGTAAATGATTGAATGGATGAATGAGCTAGTGAATAGCTTGTCTCCTTTCAGGCATAGAACAAGAGAAAATAACTTGAACGATTTTCTGGGCAAATGCAATACATATTTTGTTCAAAGACCATTTTAATTATCATGAGAGGAAAAAATAGCATGAAAGCACTCTGTTAACTTCACTTAAGACACCATTTAGGTACTTTTGGGATGAGAAAAAATTTTAAGTGGCAGAATCTTGTCAATAACTTGTGATAGAACTTATCACAAATTCTACTACACCTGAGTGTGACACCTGAGTGCGACACCTGAGTGCTCCTAATTAGGGCTATCTCAAAGAACATTACATAAGATGGCAAGGGCTTCTTTTATTTCTGAAATTTTAAAACTGCTATAGATATAAATATCTGGAGTTCTTATTTTTAGTACATTGTTTATATTTGGAAGCACAGAGAAAAGAATGTTTTGTTAACAAGTACCATCCATTGATGATAATCCTTGTATTGACTTGGGACAAATTGGTGGGGAAAAAGAAGCAGAATGAACTGGAAATGAAACACAGAGAAACATTCGATAATCATTCCACCAACCTTATAGAGCTCTACCTGTCACTTGGAAACACGAGGATGAGTGACTGACATTGTCTGCCCACAGGTAGCTCTCTGAGCCTGGTAGCGAAGACAAGTCATCATCAGAGAGTCACTAGGGCCTAGCAATACCCAGACCACAAGATAATTATTCTAAGACCAGGAATTTGGGGTGTTGGGAATATTTTACCCAAGGCTATTAAAAAACAAGGCAAGAAGTTTTGTTTATTACAGTATCGCTAATACCAAGAGCAATATTTCGAACATGGTAGGCCTTTGTTACATATTTGTTGAATGAATAAATGAATGCATATCCAGGACACACTTCAGAGATACCTGGAAGGCGGCTCTGTGAAAACTCATAGGTTTTCCCACAGAGCCACAATTGACTTTTATGGGTCCTAAATGCTTTTGCTTTCATGGGCCCCTACTGAAATGGCATAAAGACTACTATAATATAAGCTGGATTACACTCATTTTTTTTTAATTTTAAAAGAAATTAAGACATTTTCATGGAGCCCTGGATAGTATAGTGGTTGCTAGGCTCTGTACCTGTTGTGCCTAACACACAAGTGGGGCCTGGATTTCTCACTGTTCCCTAAGCAAATGATTCCCTTATCTAGGATCAATGCTCAAAGCAAGTAGTCCTCATAACAAAGCCCTGGCTTCTGGCTGAAATACACAGCAAAGGCTGAAGAACTCATGAACTAGAACATCAGTACATATGGAAAAGCCTCCTGGATACTGCTGTTTACCGGCTTATGATCTACTTTGGAAGATACTTAGTTGTATAAAGATTGCTCTCTATATTATAGGCAATTAAAGAAGAATCATAGCTCCTGAAAACCTGAGCTATCAACAAAAATAATCATAATAAGTTATATTCATGAGGATCTACTCTGTGCTAAGCACTAAACTTGATGCAATTCGTATATCACTATTAACCTTCCTAAGGATCCAGCCAGGTAAGAATTATTTCCTCCATTTTACAGATTTGGAACTTGGATTAGGGCTTAGAGAGGTTAAGGATCTAGCCTCTAAGGACTGGAATATACCTCTTTCTAGTTCCAAAGCTCACATTCTTTCCACTATGTCATCTTGCCATTAAATTATAAATATACACAAGTATAATAGAATACAAATAACTGTTTAATGATAAGGAAGAAGCCTTTGATAGAAGAATTACAAAAAGGAGAGTTATTTGAAAAAAAAAAGAATTATCAAAGCAAATTTCAGATCAGATTTCTGACACATCACTGGGAAGGTAATATGATAAATTATTTGAATAATATTGGATGTATAGTCTGATGCCAAATGTCAGCAACTCCAAATAGCTGAAAATCAGCTTCGTTGTATATGGTGACACACATCTTCATTGGAGAAGATTGTTTTAGTCCTCCAAAATAATTGAAACAAACATTGAAGTAGATATCAACTTATTCACATAAAACTGAAAATATAACTCTGTGAAAGCAGGGATTTTTGTCTACTTAATGCTGAATCTTTAGTACTTAAAACAGTGCTAAACAGATAGTAGGTGTTCAATTAATATGTGCTAAAAAAATGAATGAGGCCGGGCGCGGTGGCTCACGACTGTAATCCCAGCACTTTCAGGGGCCCGAGGTGGGCGGATTGCAAGGTCAGGAGATCGGGACCATTCTTGCTAACACGGTGAAACCCCATCTCTATTAAAAATACAAAAACAAAAATCAGCTGGGTGTGGTGGTAGGCGCCTGTAGTCCCAGCTACTCGGGAGGCTGAGGCAGGAGAATGGCATGAACCCGGGAGGCAGAGCTTGCAGTGAGCCAAGATTGCACCACTGCACTCCAGCCTGGGTGACAGAGCAAGACTCCATCTCAATAAATAAATAAATAAATAAAATAAAAATAAATAAATAAATAAATGAACAGAGTATTTTCACATGAAGAGGTAGCATAGAGTGGAGTTACTAGCACAATTGTTAGAAACAGATGCCCGTGTAGTCAGGCCTCAACTTAGCTATTTCTTATTTTAAGACAGTCATGAATTATATTTACACCCACTAAGTCTTATTTTATTTTCATATATAAAATAATATCATAGTAACCAACTCAGACTTAATATGAGGTATGTATCAACTGCTTAGCAGAGGGCCTAGCACATAGTAAATAATCAGTATACTTTAGCCACTATTATTATCATTATTACTATTATTGTTATTATTACTATTATTCTGCAATAGAGAGGAAAAATGTGTGTGGTGCTTTTTACAATCAAAATATCTCTCAACTTCTGGATATATTTGTCCCTCTTTTACAAATTTTGACATAAACATAAAATGAAATGGATCACAGAATATGGAAGCAAATTGGAATAAGTTGATATATCCTAGGAATTAGCAAAAAGAAAGGATGGTCATGAATAATTGAAAGCACTCTAAACAGGAATGTGTTGGGTACAGTAAAGGGAGGTTGGTAAAGCTCGGAAAATATCAGAATCATACAAGATCATACCTGCACTCCAGCCTGGGCGACAGAGCGAGACTCTGTCTCAAAAAAAAAAAAAAATGCTCATCATCACTGGCCATCAGAGAAATGCAAATCAAAATCACAACAAGATACCATCTCACACCAGTTAGAATGGCCATCATTAAAAAGTCAGGAAACAACAGGTGCTGGAGAGGATGTGGAGAAATAGGAACACTTTTACACTGTTGGTGGGACTGTAAACTAGTTCAACCATTGTGGAAGTCAGTGGGGCGATTCCTCAGGGATCTAGAACTAGAAATACCATTTGACCTAGCCGTCCCATTACTGGATATATACCCAAAGGATTATAAATCATGCTGCTATAAAGACACATGCACACGTATGTTTATTGTGGCACTATTCACAATAGCAAAGACTTGGAACCAAGCCAAATGTCCAACAATGATAGACTGGATTAAGAAAATGTGGCACATATACGCCATGGAATACTATGCAGCCATAAAAAATGATGAGTTCATGTCCTTTGTAGGGACATGGATGAAGCTGGAAACCATCATTCTCAGCAAACTATCACAAGGACAAAACCAAACACTGCATGTTCTCACTCATAGGTGGGAATTGAACAGTGAGAACACATGGACACAGGAAGGGGAACATCACACACTAGGGGCTGTTGTGGGGTGGGGGGATGGGGGAGGGATAGCATCAGGTGATATACCTAATGTTAAATGATGAGTTAATGGGTGCAACACACCAACATGGCACATGTATACATATATAACAAACCTGCACGTTGTGCACATGTACCCTAAAACTTAAAGTATAATAATAAAAAAAAACCAAAAAAATGTGCTCATAACCTCTATCCCATTACAAAAATCAGAAATTCTAAACCTACACACACAAACACACACATATACACAGAGAGAGAGAGAGAGAGAAAGTTTGAGACCAACTTGTCACTGGAGTGATAGTTTTTGTTACATTGCTTCTTCTGAAAGCCCAGAGCTGGAGCAAAGAGGAAGGAAGCCTGAATAATATCCCTGCTTTTTAATGGCTACTTGCATCCCTATTTCAATGCTGTAAATGACCATCAAGCCTTCCGCTCCCTGATGACCAAACAGCGAAAATAATTTATTTGAGAACACTTTGTTCAACCTAATTTGTGAGTAAAATTTTCTAAGGGCAGCAGTGAAAGGCCCAAGATAATGATGAAGTTTTCAAACTCAGGGGAACTGATGAGATATTCTCCCAAAGTTACCATACAACATTAATCAATTGTTACTAGGCAGAGTCACAGAACCCAGATAGAGGTCAATTGATCACATGACCCACAGCACTCCAAACTCCTGGTGTCCTGCTGCTTAAACTAAAGCATAAGGGATTTTGTAACTTAACAGAAGTTACAATCTCAGTTGATTTTTCATAACGAGAATTCAGTGCAAATTGTATAGAGTCTGAGTAAAACAAAGAAAATCTAGGGGTATTGGTAAAGGAGGGGTAGGACTCACCAAAGAAATGGGATAAATTGATCATAGAGTTTACAGGAAAGAACCAAGTTAGAAATAAAAATTACATTTAGCACCTTACCTCATTTAACGTGTCCTTGTTTGAAAACTGCAAGTACTTTTACCTGTCACTTTTAATAAACATTTAAATATAATTTCACCCTTTTTTAATCCAAAACACAGATGTTATATTCCATCATTTTCCACAGAGCACAATATTTTTATTTTTTCAGATGTTCTGTAAACCACATCCCACTATGTTAGTCTTGTCAAAGATTTTGCCCTTCATTCACGTCCCCCTGATACTGCTTACGTGGTAAGATGCTTTATTTATAAGTCAGAGTGTCTTCAGAAGGTTCTGAATGATGGATAAACATCTCAAAATCTCCTATAACTATTTTTTATTAGCAAAAAACCCAAATCCTGAACTCCCTATTTATTAGTTCATTCTTTGCCAGATTCTAGAAATTTTTAGTACTAAAGAATAATATAAACTTGAACAAAAAAAGTAAAATCACTCATTACAAGGAGCAGGGCTATTTTTACTTTCTTTTATAAACAATTTCCTCATATCTTGGTTCAGCCTGTTGTTTTTAGACATAATTGGAACAAAGTGTTGGGCAACAATCACATTTAATAGAAATACAGAAAAGATCACTTGGAAAAACAAATTGAGCAGTGTTAAGGTTCTATTGTCTTATCGGCTTAGATATAGAACAGGTAGTACTAATATATTACATGTTTGGAAGCCCCCAGTCTTAACGCCTGAAGAGAGGTCCTCTAATTTGTCAGATAAAAATTCTCCCACATTTATACCAAAGCAGAAAAATCTGTGTAGATCTAATTCATCATGACAAAACAAAGGGGAAAATCATGTTATTTAGGATCTCTGATGTCCATTTTTGTTTTGGACCAAATATTTTCTAACTAATATCATCACTTTTTTAAGTTCTGTGAGTCAAAGAGCATATCAGACCAAATACTTAGGAATATTTTTGGACAGAAAAGATACCAAAAGTTAAACTTTGCATGCATTTTGCAATTTTACTTTTAGGAATTCACATTATAAAAATAATTAGAAGAGTAGATAACAATTATACATAAAATATATTCATCAAACTCTTCATAAAAATATTTCCTACAGTGAAATTTGCAAATAATTAAAATGTTCCAAAATAGCAAATTGGTTAATTAAATTATACTACAATAATGCAATAAAAGATTCTGTAGGTGTTTAAAATGCTAATGTAGATCACTGTTTGTTGATATTGCAAAGATGTCAACAGTTCATTGTGATGGGGGAAAAACAGCTTATGGAACAATGTGTGTAATAAGAGCTCATTCTTGAACAAATAGTTCTATATGTGAATATGCTAAGAAAAATGTATGAAAGGATATGCTCCAAAATGTAAATAGTGGTTGTCATTGGGTTATTAAGCTATAGATAATTTCTGCTTTTTCTTAATGCCTTTTGGTAATTTCTTTTTTTCTCTTTCTTTTTGTAAACAATGAGAAAACTATGCAAAAAGTGATTTTCATTTTGAGGGGGATAAGGGGAAGAAGGGTAAGGGAAAGGTTCCTGCACTAATGCCTGCCTCCCCATCTGGGTTAGTGACATGCATGCAGAGGGTCTAAAGAGAGAAGTGGAAGGAAAGCAAGAAGGACAGCTTCACCACACTAAATGAAAAGCAAACAATATGCATATCAGCATCCTAAGATGTACCACTCTGCTGGGAAAACCCAAGACAAAAGAATTATCAGACACAACAGTTCAAAGCATATTGCACCTGTCAAAACGTCTGTCATCTTCTATAGAAATGCACCATTCTAAGAGAGAAAAGAGAAACTTTAGCAAAGTCACTCAGGAACAACAGCTTACTTTGTCTCCTTCCTCTAGACAACTCCTCCATCTGAAAGCCATTGAGCTCCATGCTAAAGATTGCCTGGAAGGACCAGACAATAGGAAGGTCTCTTTCATTGTCAAGGACAGTTACACTTTGAAGATGATGCTCAAAAGAGGTTAAAATGGGTCAACAAGCAATTGTTGGGCCTATGCAAGGACATTTGAAGAGAACATTGTTAAAGTCACACACACACAAAATCTTGATCTCAAAGAATTCAACTTTAACCTAGAGGAGGTGTGGGAAGGAAGGAACTAACACACAATACTGATTTCTGATTTCATCCCAAAGAATTAAGGGGGGCGGGGACTTACCCCAAGAGGATTAATTAATAGTTTGGGGATGGTCTTTGCCATTCTAACATCCGCCCACATAGTATGGAAAGGTAAGTGCAATTTAGGACAAAGTAAGAAAATGTGGTTTAAACAGAAAAAGGTGGTGTTAATTCCATGCATGCTATATATTTTTAAGAATTCTATTTTCTGTACGCACTTTAGAAAACGTGTAGAATGCACATACAAAGTGGAATAATGAACATTGGAGACTCTAAAGGGTGGGAGGGGGGTGAGGGATGAAATACTATCTATTGAGTTCAATATACACTACTCAGGTGATGGATGTGCTAAAAGCCCAATCTTCACCACTATGCTATACATGCATGTAACACAACTGCACTTGTACCCCTAAATTTATAAATTTTTTTTAAAAAATATAGTATTTAGTCAGATGATTGGTAAATGCCTAGAGGTGGTTGGGTATATTTAAACAGCAAACTTTTGTGCAATTTCTTAGATATCCTAAGTAAAGAAAACTTAGAAGTCCATCTGAGAAATTCTGATACAGAGAAAAGGCGCATGGCAAATTCTGGTCAGCCTGCCTAGGCTTACACTGCAGCTCTGCCTTGGACAGACTGTGTGACTTTGGACAAGTAAACTCTTTATTCTGAGTTTCCTGTTGTGTAGAAGAGGGTAACAACAATACACCATAGAAGTATTGGGAAAATTAAAGGAGATACCAATGCAGGGGAATCCCAAAATTGGGCCTCAGCCCACGGCAGTTGTTGGCTTCATGCAGCAAAGAATTCAAGAACAAGCTGACAGAGTAGTGAAAGCAAAGCAAGTTTATTAGAGCAACAGAGCACAGGAAAATGGCTGCTCCACAGACAGAGCAGGGCTACCCCTTAGGCAGAGTAGCACTCACAGATAGCTGGCTAGCTATACTTAATAGCTACTTCTTAATCACCTGCTAAATAAGGGGTGAATTATTCACAGATTTTCTAGAAAACGAGTGGGGAGTTCCCAGACTTGAGGGTTCCTCCCCTTTTAAACCACATAAGGTAACTTCTGGGCTTCTCCATGACATTTGTAAACTATCATGGCACCAGTGGAAGTGTCTTTTACCATTTTACCATATTTTAATTAGCGTATAATGATCAGTGAAAGCAACTAGAGGCTACCATCTTGGTTTTAGCTGGTTTGGGCTGGTTTCTTTACTGCATCCTGCTTTAATTAGATCTTGTTTTGATCAATGCGGTCATGACTGGTGCTTAGAAAACAAGTCCTGCTGATCTCCTACCACAGCACTGCATGCAAGAGAAAGGAAAACATATGTCCACACAAAAACTGGTACATGAGTGTTGATAGCAGCATTATTCATAATAGTCAAAAGGTGGACACAGCCCTAATGTCCATTAACCAATCAAGGGGTAAACAAAATGTGGTATGTCCATACAGTAGAATATTATTTGGCCATTAAAAAGAAGGAAGTTCTGGCATGCAATATGATATGGATGAACCTTAAAAAGTCATGCTAAGTGAAAGAAGCCAGTCACAAAAGACCACATAATATATGATTTCATTCATATTAAATGTCCAGAATAGGGACATCTATAGAGACAAAGTAGAATAGTGGTTGCTTGGGGCTGGGTGTTGCAGAGGAAGGCAGGGCATCAGCTAAAGGGTACAGGTTTCTATTCAAATTCACATACCTGTGAATATATGAAAAACTCACGAATTGTACACTTAAGATGGGTGAATTATATGATATATAAATATGTCTCAATAAAGCTGTTAAAATAAATAAATAAAAGTAACTAAGCAAGAATAATAATCAAATCTTTGTGGCTTAAAAACAAAAAAGAAGACCAAAAAGAAAGAAAGGAGGAAAGAAGCAGGGGTTCTGCAATAAGGGAACCAGAATAGTGCCTAACATACAGTAAGGATGCAATCAACACTATCAGTATTACTTAGTTACTTTTATTGATTCTTAACACCACTCACTGATGTTACTATTCTTTTTGAGTAAATATAAATTATTATGTATAGCTTTGAAAATGCTTTGGAAAAGAGTATTGCTAGGTATACTGACTAATAATAAGACTGAAATCTCCATTTTAATTTTAAAGTATTCATCTTTAAATATATTTTGAAATTCATGCATAGATTCTGAAATCTAAAGAAAATATATCCCAGGGGGTGGAGCCAAGATGGCCGAATAAGAACAGCTCCGGTCTACAGCTCCTCCCAGCCTGAGCGACACAGAGGACAGGTGATTTCTGCATCTCCGTTTAAGGTACCGGGTTCATCTCACCAGGGAGTGCCAAACAGTGGGTGCAGGACAGTTGGTGCAGTGCACTGTGTGCCAGCCGAAGCAGGGTGTGGCATTGCCTCACTCGGGAAGCACAAGGGTCAGGGAGTTCCCTTTCCTAGTCAAAGAAATGGGTAACAGAGGGCACCTGGAAAATCGGGTCACTCCCACCCTAATACTGTGCTTTTCCAATGGGCCTGGAAAACGGCACACCAGGAGATTGTGTCCCGCACCTGGCTCGGAGGGTCCTATGCCCACGGAGTCTCCCTGATTGCTAGCACAGCAGTCTGAGATCAAACTGCAAGGTGGCAGCTTGGCTGGGGAAAGGGTGCCCTCCATTGCCCAGGCTTGCTTAGGTAAACAAAGCAGCCAGGAAGCTCGAACTAGGTGGAGCCCACCACAGCTCAAGGAGGCCTGCCTGCCTCTATAGGCTCCACCTCTGGGGGCAGGGCACAGACAAACAAAAATTCAGCAGGAACCTCTGCAGACTTAAATGTCCCTGTCTGACTGACAGCTTTGAAGAGAGTAGTGGTTCTCCCAGCATGCAGCTGGAGATCTGAGAATGGACAGACTGCCTCCTAAAGTGGGTCCCTAACCCCCGAGCAGCCTAACTGGGAGGCACCCCCCAGTAGGGACAGACTGACACCTCACTCGGCCAGGTACTCCTCTGAGACAAAACTTCCAGAGGAACTATCAGACAGCTGAATTTGTGGTCTCACAAAAATCCACTGTTCTGCAGCCACCGCTGCTGACACCCAGCCAAACAGCATCTGGAGTGGATCTCTAGCAAACTCCAACAGACCTGCAGCTGAGGGTGCTGTCTGGTAGAAGGAAAACTAACAAACAGAAAGGACATCTACACCAAAAACTGATCTGTACATCACCATCATCAAAGACCAAAAGTAGATAAAACCACAAAGATGGGGAAAAAACAGAGCAGAAAAACTGGAAACTCTAAAAAGCAGAGCACCTCTCCTCCTCCAAAGGAATGCAGTTCCTCACCAGCAACGGAACAAAGCTGGATGGAGAATGACTTTGACGAGTTGAGAGAAGAAGGCTTCAAACGATCAAACTACTACGAGCTACGGGAGGAAATGCAAAACAATAGCAAAGAAGTTAAAAACTTTGAAAAAAAATTAGATGAATGGATAACTAGAATAACCAGTGGAGAGAAGGGCTTAAAGGAGCTGATGGAGCTGAAAGCCAAGTATCGAGAACTACGCAAAGATTGCAGAAGCCTCGGTAGCCGATGTGATCAACTGGAAGAAAGGTTATCACTGATGGAAGATGAAATGAATGAAATGAAGTGAGAAGGGAAGTTTAGAGAAAAAAGAATAAAAAGGAACGAACAAAGCCTCCAAGAAATTTGGGACTATGTGAAAAGACCAAACCTACGTCTGATTGGTGTACCTGAAAATGATGGGGAGAATGGAACCAAGTTGGAAAACACTCTGCAAGATATTATCCAGGAGAACTTCCCCAATCTAGCAAGGCAGGCCAACATTCAGATTCAGGAAATACAGAGAACGCCACAAAGATACTCCTCGAGAAGAGAACTCCAAGACACACAATTGTCAGATTCACCAAAGTTGAAATGAAGGAAAAAATGTTAAGGGCGGCCAGAGAGAAAGGTCGGGTTACCCACAAAGGGAAGCCCATCAGACTAACAGCTGATCTCTTGGCAGAAACTCTACAAGCCAGAAGAGAGTGGGGGCCAATATTCAACATTCTTAAAGAAAAGAATTTTCAACCCAGAATTTCATATCCAGCCAAACTAAGCTTCATAAGTGAAGGAGAAATAAAATACTTTACAGGCAAGCAAATGCTGAGTGATTTTGTCACCACCAGGCATGCCCTAAAAGAGCTCCTGAAGGAAGCACTAAACATGGAAAGGAACAACCGATACCAGCCCCTGCAAAAACATGCCAAATTGTAAAGACCATCAAGGCTAGGAATAAACTGCATCAACTAACGAGCAAAATAACCAACTAACATCATAATGACAGGATCAAATTCACACATAACAATATTAACTTTAAATGTAAATGGCCTAAATGCTCCAACTAAAAGACACAGACTGGCAAACTGGATAAGGAGTCAAG
The DNA here is from genome assembly GCF_028878055.3 of Symphalangus syndactylus. NCBI lineage: Eukaryota > Metazoa > Chordata > Mammalia > Primates > Hylobatidae > Symphalangus > Symphalangus syndactylus. Next base: position 98,808,531 of record NC_072435.2, read on the forward strand.
ACCCATCAGTGTGCTATATTCAGGAAACCCATCTCACGTGCAGAGACACATACAGACTCGAAGTAAAGGGATGGAGGAAGATCTATCAAGCAAATGGAAAACAAAAAAAGGCAAGGGTTGCAATCCTAGTCTCTGATAAAATAGACTTTAAACCAACAAAGATCAAAAGAGACAAAGAAGGCCATTACATAATGGTAAAGGGATCAATTCAACAAGAAGAGCTAACTATCCTAAATATATATGCACCCAACACAGGAGCACCCAGATTCATAAAGCAAGTCCTGAGTGACCTACAAAGGGACTTAAACTCCCACACAATAATAATGGGAGATTTTAACACCCCACTGTCAACATTAGACAGATAAACGAGACAGAAAGTTAACAAGGATACCCAGGAATTGAACTCAGCTCTGCACAAAGTGGACCTAATAGACATCTACAGAACTCTCCACCCCAAATCAACAGAATACACATTTTTTTCAGCACCACACCACACCTATTCCAAAATTGACCACATAGTTGGAAGTAAAGCTCTCCTCAGCAAATGTAAAAGAACAGAAATTATAACAAACTGTCTCTCAGACCACAGTGCAATCAAACTAGAACTCAGGATTAAGAAACTCACTCAAAACTGCTCAACTACATGGAAACTGAACAACCTGCTCCTGAATGACTATTGGGTACATAATGAAATGAAGGCCGAAATAAAGATGTTCTTTGAAACCAACGAGAACAAAGACACAACATACCAGAATCTCTGGGGCACATTCAAAGCAGTGTGTAGAGGGAAATTTATAGCACTAAATGCCCACAAGAGAAAGCAGGAAAGATCCAAAATTGACACCCTAACATCACAATTAAAAGAAATAGAAAAGCAAGAACAAACACATTCAAAAGCTAGCAGAAGGCTAGAAACAACTAAAATCAGAGCAGAACTGAAGGAAATAGAGACACAAAAAAACCCTTCAAAAAATTAATGAATCCAGGAGCTGGTTTTTTGAAAAGATCAACAAAATTGATAGACCGCTAGCAAGACTAATAAAGAGGAAAAGAGAGAAGAATCTAATAGACACAATAAAAAATGAAAAAGGGGATATAACCACCGATCCCACAGAAATACAATCTACCATCAGAGAATACTACAAACACCTCTATGCAAATAAACTAGAAAATCTAGAAGAAATGGATAAATTACTCGACAAATACACCCTCCCAAGACTAAATCAGGAAGAAGTTGAATCTCTGAATAGACCAATAACAGGTTCTGAAATTGTGGCAATAATCAATAGCTTTCCAACCAAAAAGAGTCCAGGACCTGATGGATTCACAGCCGAATTCTACCAGAGGTACAAGGAGGAACTGGTACCATTCCTTCTGAAACTATTTCAATTGATAGAAAAAGAGGGAATCCTCCCTAACACATTTTATGAGGCCAGCATCATCCTGATACCAAAGCCTGGCAGAGACATAACCAAAAAAGAGAATTTCAGACCAATATCCTTGATGAACATTGATGCAAAAATCCTCAATAAAATACTGGCAAACCGAATCCAGCAGCACATCAAAAAGCTTATACACCATGATCAAGTGGGCTTCATTCCTGGGATGCAAGGCTGGTTCAACATACGCAAATCAATAAATGTAATCCAGCATATAAACAGAACCAAAGACAAAAACCACATGATTATCTCAACAGATGCAGAAAAGGCCTTTGACAAAATTCAACATCCCTTCATGCTAAAAACTCTCAATAAATTAGGTATTAATGGGACATACCTTAAAATAATAAGAGCTATCTATGACAAGCTCACAGCCAATATCATACTGAATGGGCAAAAACTGGAAGCATTCCCTCTGAAAACTGGCACAAGACGGGGATGCCCTCTCTCACCACTCCTATTCAACATAGTGCTGGAAGTTCTGGCCAGGGCAATCAGGCAGGAGAAGGAAATAAAGTGTATTCAGTTAGGAAAAGAGGAAGTCAAACTGTCCCTGTTTGCAGATGACATGATGGTATATCTAGAAAACCCCACTGTCTCAGCCCAAAATCTCCTTAAGCTGATTAGCAACTTCAGCAAAGTCTCAGGATACAAAATCAGTGTACAAAAATCACAAGCATTCTTGTACACCAATAACAGACAAACAGAGAGCCAAATCATGAGTGAACTCCCATTCACAATTGCTTCAAAGAGAATAAAATACCTAGGAATCCAACTTACAAGGGATGTGAAGGACCTCTTCAAGGAGAACTACAAACCACTGCTCAATGAAATAAAAGAGGATACAAACAAATGGAAGAACATTCCATGCTCATGGGTTGGAAGAATCAATATCATGAAAATGGCCATACTGCCCAAGGTAATTTATAGATTCAATGCCATCCCCATCAAGCTACCAATGACTTTCTTCACAGAATTGGAAAAAACTACTTTAAAGTTCATATGGAACCAAAAAAGAGCCCGCATCGACAAGTCAATCCTAAGCCAAAAGAACAAAGCTGGAGGCATATGCTACCTGACTTCAAACTATACTACAAGGCTACAGTAACCAAAACAGCATGGTACTGGTACCACAACAGAGACATAGATGAATGGAACAGAACAGAGCCCTCAGAAATAATGCCACATATCTACAACTATCTGATCTTTGACAAACCTGACAAAAACAAGAAATGGGGAAAGGATTCCCTATTTAATAAATGGTGCTGGGAAAACTGGCTAGCCATATGTAGAAAGCTGAAACTGGATCCCTTCCTTACACCTTATACAAAAATTAATTCAAGATGGATTAAAGACTTACATGTTAGACCTAAAACCATGAAAATCCTACAAGAAAACCTAGGCAATACCATTCAGGACATAGGCATGGGCAAGGACTTCATGTCTAAAACACCAAAAGCAATGGCAACAAAAGCCAAAATTGACAAATGGGATCTAATTAAATTAAAGAGCTTCTGCGCAGCAAAAGAAACTACCATCAGAGCGAATAGGCAACCTACAGAATGGGAGAAAATTTTTGCAACCTACTCATCTGACAAAGGGCTAATATCCAGAATCTACAATGAACTCAAACAAATTTACAAGAAAAAAACAAACAACCCCATCGAAAAGTGGGCGAAGGACATGAACAGACACTTCTCAAAAGAAGACATTTATGCAGCCAAAAAACACATGAAAAAATGCTCATCATCACTGGCCATCAGAGAAATGCAAATCAAAACCACAGTAAGATACCATCTCACACCAGTTAGAATGGCCATCATTAAAAAGTCAGGAAACAACAGGTGCTGGAGAGGATGTGGAGAAATAGGAACACTTTTACACTGTTGGTGGGACTGTAAACTAGTTCAACCATTGTGGAAGTCAGTGGGGCGATTCCTCAGGGATCTCGAACTAGAAATACCATTTGACCCAGCCATCCCATTACTGGGTATATACCCAAAGGACTATAAATCATGCTGCTATAAAGACACATGCACACGTATGTTTATTGTGGCACTATTCACAATAGCAAAGACTTGGAACCAATCCAAATGTCCAACAACGATAGACTGGATTAAGAAAATGTGGCACATATACACCATAGAATACTATGCAGCCATAAAAAATGATGAGTTCATGTCCTTTGTAGGGACATGGATGAAGCTGGAAACCATCATTCTCAGTAAACTATCGCAAGGACAAAAAACCAAACAACGTATGTTCTCACTCATAGGTGGGAACTGAACAATGAGAACTCATGGACACAGGAAAGGGAACATCACACTCTGGGGACTGTTGTGGGGTTGGGGGAGCGGGGAGGGACAGCATTAGGAGATATACCTAATGCTAAATGACGAGTTAATGGGTGCAGCAAAACAACATGGCACATGGATACATATGTAACAAACCTGCACATTGTGCACATGTACCCTAAAACCTAAAGTATAATAATAATAATTAAAAAAAAACAACGAAAAAAAAAAAAGAAAATGCTTCTCATCCATCACTAAAAAGCATGATCAGGGCTGGGTCAACTAATTTTCTCCCAAACATGTGCATCCAAAATGAGGACAAATAAACAGAGACAGCTCATTACACTGCTCCAAGGAAGAATAGGGTCTCAGAGTGCTCTCTCTTTAGCCCTGATTTTTACCTCACTAATTTGAAAAGGAATCCTTACTTTGAACCCTACAAATCTACATAGACTTTGGTATATTTAGAACAGAGTTTTGAGCAATGTTTTCCCAAGGGTGTTGCATAGGACACTGGTGGTACAAAGTACTGACAAGTGTTTTTCAAAAACACGTATGTGTATACACACACACAAATCTATCAGGATTCCATGATTAAATAAGTTTGCTAGACATTGGGTTAAACAGAGTTTATCAGATTTTTTTTTATTATGGGATTTATCAGGGACCTAATGTTACTATGACTCTCTAAGAGGGTGCATGGTGGGCATCTCTCAGACATATTTATCTATGGACTCTCCATTTCACAAACTATCTTTCTTATACCAGTGTTTCACAAAACACACTTTGGGAAACTTCTTTAGAATACCACATATTTTATATCTTTAGCCTGTATTGCTTTTCTGAATTCTGAACAGGATCTCTCGTTCTGCTTTGCATTTTTAATAAATTCAGTAATTTGCACTTCTACAGCTGAAGGAATCCATCTACTATATCAAGTACATTTTCTATTCTTGAAATTGACCATTACAAATTTTTGGTAAATTGTTTTAAAATAACTTAAAGTAATGATGTCTCAAACTAAAAAAATCAGTTGTGTTAACTCATAATTAAATAGCAAATTAAAATATCCCAGAATCAAACTTCTACATAAGTCCACGAGTTTGCCTAACACATTTATCTCCAACCAAATGGCATGAAGTTGAATTTATGATTGTCACATGAACTCTGGTGAGCAGATGCCATTATATCCTCAGGGAACCACAGCAATCAACATTGATAACCTGTACATTGTCTTATAATAAAACCATGTTAATAAATAAATAAAAATAAAAGCATATTTATTATAAAAAATCATATTAATCTGGAACCAAGAAAGCTCTAAACTTTAGGGATACCATTTTTCTTTAAAGTGCATTATTCCTAAAGCATGCTAATATTTAAAAAAAAAGTAAACTCTTCAGTCTGCAAAGGACTACACAGACTATTAAATGTTAGGAAGTTATTGCTTATAACATTTCATTCCTCTCAAAACCTTGAGACTTAAATTCGGACTTGAGACATTATGCTGTCTTAAATGTAATCATACTATGTATATTAATTTGAACTAAAGCAAAAAAAAGTTTTTAAAATGCAGTAAGATTTGACAACCTCCATCTATCAAACTGTGAATCCAAGCTTGTGGGAAAATTCCAAGGAACTTGAGTGCAAAACTGCATATAAGCATATCGGTCACATTGACTTCTCTTTGTTTCTGAAGGAAAAAAAAAACCTACTATATTAAAAAGAGAAAAACTAAACTCATAAAATCAATTGATAAAGTTGGTCTCAGCATCCCATCACGATGAAAAGCTGTTATATTAGACAAAATAAAAGGTATTGCCTAAAATTACCAGTTTGATAAAATGCTCCCTAAGCTGCTTCAGTATTATGTATTACAAATCAGAAATTCAGCACCTCTTTTACATTAAACTTGGTTCCAAGTGTTTCAGGGCCTCAAACTGCGGTCCAGCTTCAAGTTTCTAACATTAAACCCTTAATACGACATGAAAAATTCCCCTGGGCACATCAGGAGTAATCAAATTTCATGTAAATTATTAAATTACAGACATTCAATTATGTTTTCCCAGTCTCTCTTTAGAAATTCTAAAGGCCCTTAGAAAACATCCTTAAGCCAAAGGCAAAGTTGGCAAGTGAAACCGTTTACCTGCGAAAGCAAAACAAAGAGGGGTCCTCACAATCCCACGAGGCACGTTGCAAAGTGGCACGCGATGTACCCCATCCCTATTGTGAGGCGCAAATTCTTTGTAACACTGGGAGACACCGCAGAACAAAAATACTATTAGAGATGCTTCAAAAGGAACATTTTTGGCTGCGCTAGGGACTTTTGACATTATTTATTAGGTTCAAAAATGCTTCACAAAAGCCTAACAATGGTTCTGTGGAAACCAGTACATCTGAGGCCCTTTCTGTTGTTCTGAGCAGGCATTGATTTGAAGATGGGCAGCACTCGCCGAACAATTCCCTCGCAGCGGTCAATGTAAGTGAGCATTCACCACCGGCCTAGAAAGGGCCTGTGAACAAACCGTATGGAAACGCCGGGTTGGGCGGGGGGCTGCTGAGGAGCAAACCTTTATTAACCTCTTGGAGGGGAAATGGGTGGAAGCACAGGCCAGCAGAGGAAGGGGCGCTCCTGCCAGATTGCCATGGAGGGAGGCGTCCGCCTGAGGCCTCCTGTCCCGCGGGGTATGAGGATGCTTGGGGAGCATCTCCGGCGCCATGGCAACCGCGCCTCTTCGAAGGGGATTTCCGGACGCGCCCAGGAGTCTGCTTTGGATGTCGGGGTGTGCCTGAGCGCCTGCTGGGACTGCCATCCTCTCCTCCCGCTCCAGCTCTGTGTTACTCCGGCCGGCGCTCTGCAGGGCGCAGGGGGTCTGGCTCCTCCTGCAAAGGCCGATGGCAGTGGAAGGTCTGGCGGCAGAACCTGGAAGGCAAAGCAGGAAAGCAGGACAGAGATTAGGCTCAAGTGTGCGGGACCCACACCGCGCCCCCGCGACAACTGGACGTCTGAGAAATCAACATTTGTAATGTGCACAGAGGGGAAAGAAAAAAAAAAAAACCTGACATGATCCTCACCTGCCTCCCCATATTTCTCTAAGAAAACAAAAATGCTATCTATTCTTTTCCTATTCTTTGAAACCACCTACCCAACGCCTCAAAAAAAAAAAAAAAATAGCTTTTGCATAATCCTCAGAAAGCTTTCTATTTCAAGGAAAACTGTTCAAAACTCCTAAAGAGAGAGACACAGAAGAATCGGTGGCTAAAATAGGGCCCGAACTTCTAAATGAAGGGAAAGTTTGTGAATGGAAAATTGTCAAGTGGAGTTATTAATGGATATGTAAAAGCAAATGTGTCTACAGCTCCTGTAGGCTGTCAACTGATGATTTTTTTAAATACAGGAGGCTGTTACTTCATGAGTTTTATTGGAAACTTCAAACCAGCTGAAGATTAAAACAAGCAGTAAATTAACCTAAGACTGGGTCTACATCACACACACATATCCACTAATGCTAATAAGTTTGACTTTTTTCTTTCTTTGCCCAATGAAATAATTTTTTCCATACAAAAGATACGCTTTTTTACAACATAGCCAAGACTGCTGTATGTGTGTGAATATATATATTCACATACATATATTTACCTACATTTTCATATATATATATAAACTTCCATATTATATAATATATTGCATATATAAACTTCAAGATTTATATATAAATACATATATAAATCATGAAGCTTTTACCTGAGAAATTCTGCCCATTGACCTACACAAATTAAAGTCTAATTCTTCAGTAGTGACTTAAGATAATTTATGTGCCTTAAATAAAAAATGTATGTGCTTTAAATCACTTTCTAGAAGCTTTCAAAAGGTTTTTAATAGCATATAGATGTCTAGAATATTTGGAGCAACTCAGATCATTCCAAAATTCAAAAAAAATACGTAAAATAATTAAAATGAATAGTACCTTCCTAACAGTGGATGTCAAACAGCCAGTCTATCTTTACGTAATTCAGTTTAGTACATCACACTCTGTTCTATGCCTAGTATGTACTGAGCACCTCCCTCTGCACATTCCACATGCCCAAGTCAAACAGTGAAAATTTTTTTGTGAATCTGAATTCTCCAATGCAGGAATCACTTCCTGAAATAAAGGCAGAATGGCATTTTAATATCTCCAAGTAAATGAAAACTTTCAAGCATGTTGCTTTGTGAACACTAGGTGCTTCATAGCTGTTGATTTGGATTTCTGGCCCTGTCAGATGAACCATTCACTGCCATCAATATTCAGTGCAAGAAGAATCCTCCAAAGAACAATGATGTAGCTTTGGAGTTTGGGGCAACAGGGCATGACCTAGACAGGATATGCTTTCCTATGTCTTGAGCCAAAAAAATAGAAATTTCCTTCCCTGAAAGCAATTTAGTAATGATACATTTTGCAACAAACTATCTTAAAGGGACAGTGTGGTATAATGAAATAAAGAGCTCTGGGGTCAGGACTTCATAGATTCAAATCTTGGTACCTGACCTGGCCTAAGTCTCTTTGTCCTTACCCAAAAGATGGGAATTATATTACCTACTTCACAGGGTTGCTAGTGAGATTAAGTTTTTTCATTCATTTATTAGTATTTGAATGCCCAGTATGTGCTCGGCAGTATTCTAGACCTTGGGGATACAGAAGGAATATGGCAGGCAATAAAAAGTGGGGAGGAGAAGCAGACTAAAAAGTGAATGAATAAATTTTAAGTGCCAGCTGGTAATAAATCCTGTGATTAAAAATAAACTGAGAAAGGAAGTTGAGAAAGACCTAAGCAGGTGACATTTCAAGTCAAAGACTTAAAATGAGAAAGGAAACTAGCTAAGTATTGGAGGAAAGAATCTGATAAAATGTTAAGCATTAAGTGCATGGCAAGTGCTCAGTACTCAAGAGTCACTATAGTCATATTTAGAACCTGGATCTAGAAATATTCTGACCTGGATTCTGCACTAAACCATGGGAAAATAACAGCTTCTATCTCAGAGGAGAGTCATGTGGATCAAAACCGAAGATGTACATTCCAATTTCGACATATTGCCTTGTTCATAGTAAGAATTCAAAAGTGTTAGCCAACCAGCATCTTCTGTTTCCCATCACCAGGCCCAGCCTCCCAGAAACAAAGGAATCTCTGACATAGCCTTTCTGGAAGAAGTTCTCCCAGCCCCCTGCTTGAGCACTTCTAGCCCATGCAGTACATTCTCTTCTAGTTCAAAGAAAGTTCTCCTTTGTATTGAGTCAAAATCTATCTCTTTTGTCTTCTGGTCAATTCCAACAAATTGTACAAACATGCAGAGGGAAACCTACCTCAAAAAGTCCCTATAAAGCAGGGGTGTCCAATCTTTTGGCTTCCCTGGGCCACATAGGAAGAAAAAAATTGTCTTGTTTTGGGCCATAAATAAAATACACTAACACTGATGATAGCTAATGAGTAAAAAAACAAATAATCTCATGTTTTCAGAAAGTTTACGAATTTGTGTCGGGCCACATACAAAGCCATAGACCATGAGTCGGACAAGCTTGCTATAAATGAAAAGACTATATGACATCAGTCTCATCCTTCTTCTACATGACAGCTCTTGGAATATTTGGAGATCCACATTTTTTCCTTACATTTTCTCTCCTCCAGTCTGAACATCAGCACCATAAGTACCACCACCATCATCACCACCCCCATTAAGCCCTTACTATGTTCAGGAAATTTTATTTATATAAATCATTTAATTTGAAGTAATAATTGTCATTTTTTGCAGATGAAAAAACTGGGCTGCAAAAACATTCATGAGACTTGATCATGGCTACAGAGCTGAGATGGGAGAGAGTTGATATTTGAGCACAGTCAAAACTTATCCCTTCTGGGCCATATCCTTACTTTGAATCATTCCTCCTATATTCTGTGCTATGAATTCACAACTTCCTTGTCTGTAAAATGGGGATAATAGTATGATCTGCCTGAATATTATATGAGGATTTCATAAAATAATATAAAATGCCTAGCACAGTGTCTAGCACACGGTGAAAGCTTAATAAGTGGGGCTGGAATGGTGATGATAATAGCTGTCATTGTCAGGTGCAATAACTGAATCATCAAATTACCTGTCATCAACTCGCACCTGCACCTGTTCTCTCCTCCAATATAATGCTTGACAACAAGAAGAGTTTCACTGAGGACTGGCTACTACAGTTCTTACGGTACCTTCTAGAATAGGACTGGCCATTAAGTCAATATTTTTTCTGTTTATATTGAAGTTAAAAACAAAATGTGACCAGTTGAAACAAGAAGAGTCAGTAACCACAACATGATACTTACCAGAATTTTTCTTGGGATTGCTCAAGGGCTGGCCCTTAGGTCTTGTGTGTCTGTTGATGTGTATGCCTTGGGCCTCCAGGTGAACAGGATTTACTGAGTGTGCCCAATTAGGCTTTTTTACCAGTTGTTCCAAAAATGAACAGTTCCAAGCCTGCTTGGGTGCTCCTCTGGCTCTCTCCTCAGTTTCTCCTCTGGCAGTGAAAATCAATGGGGCCTCATCAGTTTCACTGGATGGTGCTGGAGAGGAATGGAGTTCTTCATAGCTTTCTTCATCAAAAGAAACTGTGCTTACAGAAGACCTGGGGACTATGTACTGGCAAGTACGAATTAGTCTTTTACACGACATTGAACTTTGAGTCCTTTCTGGAAATACTGCGAAAGGTAAACACGTTCGTTTGAAAAATTCACCAAAAACACCTGCTAAATTAATGGCAGGAAGGATGGAGTCAGGTAATATGTAAACTTTTGGTTGCTTGTTTTGTGTTTCTACTCTGAGTAAACAAAAATGACAGACTGGGGTAGCTGAGTAGGAGAAGAAGAGGAGGGGAGGGTCTGGAAAGGGAGGTAGAAGACAGGATGTTTGTGCTGAGTTCTAGTTATGTTGAAGGCACTGCATGAGGCCCCAGACATGTTTGTCACTGAATCCTCAAAAGAATCGTATCTAGCAGATAGTGTTATTATCTCTCTTGCGCAGGTCAGAAAGCTAGTTTTCAGGCTTATGGGTTGAATTGTGTTTACCCCCTCCCCTCCCTGCAAAAAAAGACATATTAAAGTCCTAACCCCCAGCACCTGTGCATGTGACCTTATTTGGAAATAGGGTCTTTGAAGATGTAACCAAATTAAGATGAAGTCATTCTGGATTAGGGTGAGCCATAATCTAATAAGACTGGAGTCCTTATAAGAAAAGGAAACTGAGACACACAAGAGAATGCCATGTGAAGACAAAGACACAGAGGGAAGACCCAGGTGAAGACGGGGGCAGATATTGGAGATACCCTGCTGTGAGCCAAGGAACACCTGGGCTACCAGGAGATGGAAGAAGCCACAAGGAAGGTCCTACCCTAGGGGATTCAGAAAAAGCACAGACCCGTGAACACCTTGATTTTAGACTTGTAGCTTCCCAAACTGAGAGAATACATTTCTGTTGTTTTAAGTCACCCATTTTGTGGTAATTTATTACAGTGGTCCTAAGAAACCAATACAGGCTTAGAGCAAGTAGCTTGCTAAAGGTCACACAAATAATTAGCAGAGTTGAAACTTGAATCCAGATCTGTCAACCCCATAGCCCAATATTGACCGCTCAAGCCACTCCTTTTGATGCACTGTCACAAGGTAAAAAACAATCTCAATTGCTTAAAACTGCCCTAGAATATTGTAAAGAACACGGAGAGAAAAGAGCTATACCACCCACATTGATTCTTATCCAGCAGTTGATGTGGGTTTCTTTACCTAATTCATTTCCACTGGTAAACTGACAGCCTACTCTGTCAACTCGAACCATTCATATCTACATTTCTAGCGTCTCAGTAGAAAGTAAACAGGCAAAAAAGTCCCCAACTGTCAAAGATATTAATGAGCAGAGCTGGTGCAATGCCACATTTCCCTGTCACTGGTGATGGTGGCCTGGAGGAGATGGAGATAAGACAGTTTAAAGATATATCTAAGAAGCAAATCTGGCTTCTTAACCAATTTGGTAGTGGGCTGATTATGGGAGGAAGAGGCACACAGAAAAAGAGAAGAATAATTCCCCAGATTTACAACTAGATGAATGGTAGAGGGGCATGCACATGTGCGCACATGTGTAGGTGTGTGCTTGTGTGTGCATGCAAATTTAGGATTGAGATTTGAGTGTTGAGATCTCTTTTGGGGAGAGGAGTGCTGTGAATGGGATGAAAAGATACAAGTTTCATTTGCCTTTATCTTATTACCCAAGCCAATTCTTTTTGAGATTCTTGCTTCCATATAAATAAAAACGAATTATGGTTTGTTTCTAAGTTAAGATATTCTTCACGGTGCTGTCAGTGCAAGCTCTGAAGGTTGAATCCTGATTCTACAACATATTACTTGTGTAGCCTAGAAAAAATTCTCTAGGTTTACTCTGCTTCAGTTTCTCATTCATAAAATAGAAATAATCATATCTACCTCTAGGAATATTATAACTATTAATAGTAGATTGGATAATGCACATAAAGTACTTAGGGTAGTAGGTGGCATTTAGAAAATGCTTGACAAATATTGAACATTATATAGTATACTAGAGTTTACATGGAAAAATACTTACTATGATACATAAAATTATACAATTTTGATTTTTAAGAGGCAAAGAATAAAAACTGGAAGAAAATCAAATTAACAGTTGTTTCTCAGAGGTATAATTCAAACTCTGGGTAACTTCTATGTAATATTCAAATTTTATCCACTGAATATGTTTTACTCTTATAATTCAGAAATCATCTTTAATTAGACAGTGCAGATAAACTTTAGACAGTCAATGTAGTTTAGCATTCCTTACCATTTATTTAATCAGATGACCTGTCATCTAACAGTAACATGGAATGAGATCATTCATGGAGGGAGCAGGATGAGGAAGGATAAGTGTTTAGAGCTTTGGGATCTGATTGGGTGAGGTGTTGAGCAGACTTGTCTGGACAAATAAAGGGCAATTTGCAGGAAGGCATTGGGCCTGAGGTAGCATGAACAAATGACCTAGCTTGCTATGATATAAATTGTGTCCCCTAAAAGATACGTTGAGGTCCTAACCTCCTGTGCCTGTGAATGTAACCTTATTTGGAAATCAGGTCTTTGCAAAGATAATTAAGCTAAAATGGTGGTCCTTAATCCAATATGACTGGTGTCCTAATAAGAAAAGAAAACAGAGATACAGACATGCAGGAAGAATCCCATGCGATAAGGAAGGCAGAGATTGGAGGGGTGTACCTACAAGCCAAGGAACACCAAATATCACCAACAACTACCAAAAGCTAGGAAAAAGGCACTGAACAGCTTGCTCCTTCAGAATCTCCAGAAAAAAGCCAACGCTGCTGGTAGCTACATTTGGACCTCTGGTCTCTAGAATTGTGAAAAAATTAATTTATGTTGGTTTAAGCCAGGTGGTTTGTGATACTTTCTTATAGCAGCCCTAGAAAACTATTATACCTACAATAGCTCCAATTTACACATGTTGTCCCAGAGTACAGTTGACCCTTGAACTGAGCAGGTCCACTTATATAGGAATTTTCTTCTGCCTCTGCCAACCCTGAGGAAGCAAGACCAACCCCTCCTCTTCCTCATCCTCCTCAGCCTACTCAACATGCAGACAAAGATGAGGACTTTTATGATGATCCACTTCCACTTAATGAATAGTAAATATATATTTTACGATTTTCTTAAAAACATTTTCTTTTCTTTAGATTACTTTATTGTAAGAATACAGTATATAATACAAATAACATACAAAATATGTTAATTGACTATGTTATCAATAAGCTTCCAGTCAACAGAAGACTACTAGTAACTAAGTTTTGGGGGAGTCAAAAATTATATGCAGATTTTCAACTGCATGAGAGGTCAGCACCCCTAACCTCTGCCTTGTTCAAAGGTCAACCGTAATTATTAATACCAGCTCTTTTCACTCAAAAAAAAAAGTGTCCAGATTTGGGGGACAGAAAAGAGGGAAAACCAGGAATTGGTAAATTTGAAATGGGAGCAGGAAAAGGTTAGAGTTCTTGAGTTCTACCAAGTAGAAGCAACCATGCTGGAGTGTAACAACTTGTAGCAAGACACATATTTCCTGAATTCAAGGCACAGTCAAATGGCAAAGAGGGCATTGGCCGTGCCAGGTGCCCAGAAACAGTCCTCCCGAGCCACAGCTTTGTCGAGAGTGGAGACCAAAGCAAATGCCTTCAGAGGCCAGGTGGATGACAGAAATGAAAGAAGGGTCCAAGTGGGGATACCCTAGGGTGATATGTCCCAGTATAAGGGGCCAGAGACCTTCAGATCCTGTCTTTTATTGCCATGAGAGAATGTGGGTCCACTGTAGACAGTTGATATAGTTTGTATATTTGTGCCCCACCGAAATCTCATGTTGAATTGCAATCCCCAATGTTGGAGGTGGGCCCTGGTGGGAGGTGATTGGATAATGGGGACAGATTTCTCATGAATGGTTTAGCACCATCCCTCTGGTGCTGTTCTTGTGATGGTGAGTGAGTTATCCTGAGATTTGGTCATTTAAAAGTGTGTGGCACCTCCTCCCCTTCTCCCCTGCTCTTTCTCTCTCTGTGTCTCTCTCTCTCTCACTTGCTCCTAGTTTTGCCATGGTACTTCCCTTCTCAGGAGTCAATTAAATCTCTTTTCTTTGTAAATGACCCAGTCTCAGGTATTTCTTTACAGCAATGCACAATAGTCTTTCTGGATTTTCAGGAAAAGCAGAAATATGTATTTTTATGCATGTGAAAACCTCTGAGTTTTAAATGTTGGTAACATTTTGGATTTTTTTAATGTAGTGTGAGATACACAAAACACGACTGCTCTTGGAATCATCAAAGGCCACCAATTTGTATCTTTGGCCTATGCCAGCCTTGTAAAGGCCACGCTATTAGTTACCTCCTTTCATAGAATCTTCACCCCAGAACATGATTTTATAAATATTCAGCTTAGAACAGTGGGAATGCATTTGCAAACCCTGTGTGCAAGCAGATTTTAGAACTCTAGAAATCTGGTCTACCTCCAAAACGTTAGGCTTTTCATTTTCATTTTAATTGTTTGCCTCATTTCATCTTAGAAAATGTCTATCAGAATTTGAAACAGTAGACAAATTTAGCAGGCTTTGCCAAATGCAGAGAAACATTTAGAATTTTTCAAAACAATAGCGCTGGATCTCTTGATTTTAAAGGAAAACAAACAACACTAGAACCAATAGCATTCTATCTGCCCTTGTTCTGTTGTTCAAATACCAAGAATGAGATGGAAGGCCTGAGGTACTTTATACACTTTCGCATTCCAGGAGTTATGGGTTAAAAGAGACCTTAAAAGTCATCTGAGGCTAAGCCCCCACTAACTTCAATATCCACCTCTGTTTAAATACCTTCAGGGAACTGGATCTTATAACCTGTGCATTAAAGATTTCACTGCTTCTCAGAAGAGAAAGTAACTTTATATTTGCAATATTAACAGGCATTGTGTGTGTGTGCATGTGCATGTGTGTGTCTGTGTGTGTGTGTGTGTGTGTATTCCTTATACTTAAGTATAGGGGATAATTATTAAAGCTACTAGGTATGATGTTGGGACAGGTGGTGACTGCGCTTACTTATTTAGTTATTCAATCAATATTTATAGCTTCTACCATATACTAGGTACAACCCCAATGATTACCTAGGCCAATAGAAGTGATCCTTTTAAGACTAAGTTGATCAGCTGATTTATTGCAAAATGAACTTCAGCAAACCAGAACCTTCTAGTGTCTCAGACCCCTGAATGAATTTTGGGTTACCTCTATGATACAACTACAACTACCAGGTTGCCTAAGTGTCTAGAGCAACCAGTTGTTTTGGCATTAAACAATCAGAAACAGAGACTGTTGGAAAAGGAAAGTCCTTTTGCAATCTCCAGTGGCTTTTATTAATAGTATTCTTTATAATTTTTCAAATCTACCATTCTAGATAGTGACAGAACTTGAGCCAAAATCTATAGCCCATGACTTAAAGTCCAGTGCTTTTTGTTACGTGACACATCTCTTGCATCAAATACAGTATTTCTCAATCCTGGCTGCACATCATACAATACCTGACATGCTTTTAAAAATATAAACACGTGCTCCCACCCTTGACCAATCAGTGAGAGTGGGACCCTAGTATCTGTTCATGGTAAATCCTTCAGTGATGAAAATGTATAATCAGGGCAGGGAGCTACTGATCCCAGTCACTCATCAGAGGTTTCAGGTGCTGTTATCATTTTTAGTCAGTCAAACACTCATGAATATACTAGAGCTATAAAATCGATAAAGTCTTTCTCCTTAGGTATCTTTCTATAGATGGTCTTCATTTCAGAAACCAGCATTATTTGCTCCTTTACAACTTGCATGTTCCTTTACATTTTGTTTTCATACCAGTAACTCCACTTGAGCCTCCCAAAAACTCTCTGGCTTACTCATGTTACTGAGGAGGGAACAGAGATTCAAAGAGAGGAAGTGTCTTGTTACACCCCCTTCTTAGGCAGTGAAGAAGCTGAGTTTAGGACCCAGGTCTTAAAATTTGGGGAGAGTTTTATTTTTCTACTACACAATCAATGCCAGTAGTGCCAGAGGATACATGTGACTCCCGTGAACTGGGCTTGATGAAGCGAGGTGGATGCAAGTGGTCATGGTGCTAACAGCTAACAAATGCTGGGCACTGACCATTGGCCAGGCCCTGCTCTATTGTCCATGCCTTGGCCCATAGAAAATGCTGTCAGCATTATTTCTAACATACAGAAGAAGAAATGATATCTTTAAAAGGTCAAGTACTCTCTACATTGCCCAAAGTTCCAATGAATAAAATGAGCAGGATCAGAGTTTAAACTATCTGCCTCTCGAGGACCAACATTCTTAACCGTGTCCTCCAGCTTCCTTAGGCTACTGACACAAGGGCACAACTTTTCCCAACTACTGACACATTTGGGGTTTTTTTGGTGTTTTGGTTGTTAAAAAATTCTTCCAAATATTCAAGTTTTGCCAGTTCTTTTAATGTGAAAGCATCTCTGTGTCTTATTTTGCAGCACAGGACTTCCAGCTGTTGCCAATTTTATCTGAAGTAATATTATGGCAGATGATTTCAATGTACAAAAAAATAAACAATGTATTTTACAGAAACAACTTCTCATTCCCTTTGAGATGCAATCAGTTCATGATAAATCTTGACAAATGCTGATATATTCATTTTCAGTTTTGATTCAATAGAAAAAGACAAATATGGTAACTCCTGTACTTTCAGCCCCTCTGAGATACCAGCGAGCTGACCACTTCACACCCACTTCTTGTAGCTATCCCTTAAAAAATAACTTCTATGTGTTCATTTTTCCACTCTGTCTTTTCCTCTCTGTCATGCTTGTAACTCTAGCATGTTCATGTTATGAAAAAACTAGAGGCAATTGTCCTAAAAGGAGAAATGAAACAGAGACAATTAATTCCCCAAAGCTCATTTTGCCTTTCTCTCTAGGCACAAATAACAGCTTGAAGCTAATCAATTTCATCTCCAGCATATCTAAAGTCCAACATAAACCTCAAATAGGTTTTCTATTAATGCTAAAACTCCAGTGTTAGGCTTTAAAAAGTATTCTTAGACCACATAATGGGGTTTAATGAAGGCTGCCATCTCCTATTCAGCTTTTTAGCTAACCGGAAAGTGAAAGTCATTTTTAAGCTAATAGGGTTGAAGCAAAGGAAGAGTCTGAGATGCACCACACTCAAGAGGTGGCAGAGGTTGGAGGCCAAGAGCACAAGCACTGGACCCAGACCTCTCAAGTCAAATCTGTGCTTTTCCCCTTCCTGGCTGTGTTACCTGTTACCTAGGCCCAGCTACTTAAGTGTTCTCTGCCTCAGTTTTCCCATTCATAAAATAAAAATAATGATAATATCTATCACACAGGATTGGTATGCAGGTTAAATGAATTAAACAACAAGAGTTTAGAGCAGTACCTGCCACATAGGACATACTTAACAAGTCTTAGCTGTTATTATCGTTGTTGTTGTTGTTACTTCCTTCCTCTCTCCCTCTGTAGCTCCCGAATGACCTCTTTCAGTGGCAAGGACTCAAGTAGAAAATTATATCGTTTTCATCCATGCAGGGTTTGCCTCATCTTATACATTTCTTCATTCAAAAATATTTATTGAATGCCTACTATGTGCCTTGTCCTGTACTTGACCCTGGAGATATGACAGAATAAGGCAAATGTATGCCCTCATGGGGCTTGCAATCTACAAGGGGAAGGCGGCAAAAGCAGTCCACAGTTACGTGATTATAAATAGTAGCGAGTGATATCAATGAAAAACAAGGTGCTGAAACAGAGAAACATGAGTGGAGACCTGTGAAGATGATAGTTGATCTGAGACTAGCCTGAAGGGTGAAAAGGGTTTAGTCATTTCAGGAGTGGAGAAAAAGAGTATCCCAGCCTGACAAAGACAGATGTGTTTTCAGAACTGAGAGCAGCCCGGATGGATGGAGGGAAAGGGCAGGAGAGGTGTTGGGATGTTGCACAACATGCGATAGAAAGCAACCAAGGGTTTTGAGAGCAGAAGCAGGTTAGAAGGCAGCCGGCAGTTGCCCGGTGAAAGGTGATGGCAACTTTGATGTGACTGGTAGTTTTTTACAGTGAATCCAAATAGTCAAACCAGGATCTGTTTACCTAGAGCAGAAGCCTCTGGAACCGTAAACTAGTAGGAATATTTAAAAGGTAAATTTGATGAGATGTAGGAGGCTAGTTATGAACTAGCTTGAGAATAAAAATCTTCTGGGGACCAGGTTTAGAGAGAATCTATATTTTAGTGAGTTTTGCCTCAAGGAACTCCACCAGTTTCCCAAAGTGAAAGTCTGAAAAAGATTCCTTCATGGATTTGACAGGAGGAAGAGAAATCATTGTGAAACATGGCCAGGGAATTCTTCATAACAAAAGCATATGAGGGCCTTGTTCTAGCTGAGGGAAGGGAATCTTTCCCACTCCAGCCCCCTTTAGCCTTCTTGTCTTACTTACCTAAGAGAGAGAAAAAAATGCTAAGAAACACTTGTGAAGGTCACAGGCACACTTACTAAAAGACTGAGATTTAATCATAAGATTATAGAATCTTTCCCCTCCATCCACACCTTATCATCACACCAACAGGGCTTCAGTATAATAATGGTGGATTACAACTAAATATGTTGCAAGATGCAGCCTCTCTGTGTGAAAGGGTAGTTAGGGAATCTCAAAGTCCAGAGAATAGGAAAAAGAAAGAACACTGGACAAATTTGAAGCCTCTGGCCCCCACAGCTACAACAAACATTAACACAACCCGACATCTAGCCAGATTAACATAAAACCTTATACTAAAGATTTGTTTATCCCAGTTTCTATTACCTGATACATCATGCTTGGTTTTCAATAAAAATTATGAGGCCTACCAAAAGGCACAAAAAGATACAGGCTAAAGAGACAAAGCAAGCATAAGAACCAAATTCAGATATGACATGGATGTTGGAATTTTCAAATAAAGAATTTAAAATAAATACGATTAATATGGGCTCTAATAGAACAAGTAGACAACATAAAAGAACAGATGGCAAGGTAAACAGAATGATGAAAACTCAGAATCAAAAAGAAATGCTATAAATAAAAAACACTGTAACAGAAATTAAAAATGCCTTCAATGGGTTCATCAGTAGATTGGAAATGGCCAAAGAATCAGTGAACTTGAAGATAGGTCAATACGAACTTCCCAAACTAAAATGGAAAGAAAAAAAAAACCCAGAACATACAAGAACTGTGGGACAATTTTCCAATGTGCAGCATATACATAATTGGAATACATGAAGGAGAAACAGAGGCAGAGAATGGGACAGAAAATAATATATGAAGTCATTATGGTTAAGAACTTCCTAAAATTAATGGCAGACACAAAACAGTAGATCCAGACATCTCAGAGGACATTTAGAAAATTTACAGGAGACATACACCTTATAGAAGAATGAGGATAACAATTACAGTGAGAGATCTATTGAACAACATGGTGACTACAGTTAATAACATCATATTGTGTTTTGAACATCGCTAAGAGGGTAGATTCTAAATGGTTTCACGACAAAAAATGGTAAGTATGTAAAATAATACATAAGTTAATTAACTTTATTGGGCCATTCCACAGGTATATATATTTCAAAATATCACACTTCACACTATAGATATATATATACAGACACATACACAGACAAAATGCTTTTATATATATACACACACATGCACTGATGCAGTATATATATATATATACACACACACAGTACTAATACAATATATACATATATATACATATAGTACTGTATATATATACTGATACCAATATATACTGATATAAATAGTATATATACACACACACTATTTTTATTTGTCAATTTAAAATTCACTTAAAAACAGATTACAGTAGACTTCTCATTAGAAATCATGAGAGCAAGAAAATAGTGGAATAAAATATTTAAACTATTGAAAAAACAGAAAACACCAACCCAGAATTCTATATCCAGTAAAATTATCCTTCAGCACTAAAAGAAAAACTAAGACTGTTTTAGACACACACAAAAGTGAGAAATTCATTGCCAGCCTACTTGCCCACAGGAGAGGTTAAAAGAAGTTTTTCGGGGAAAGGGAAAATAATATAGGTCATAAACTCATCTACATAAAGAAGAGAAGACTTGGAGAAGGAATAAATAATATGAAATCTTTTTTTGTCTCATTCTTGATTGATCTAAAAAGTAACTGCTCCTAAGAAAAATTACTGCCTGTTTCATTCCAAAAAAGCCCCCTGTGACCTCCATCATGTCTCCTTTGCCTGCTTTATTTTTATTTGATTAACCATATACCATATGTGTAACTGTTCACAAGTTTAATGTTCATTTCCCTCACTAGAATGTAAGCCCCATGAGGCATGAGGGTAAGCACCAGCTCTGAGCCATATCCCAAGCACTTGGCACACAGTAAATTCTCAAAAACTTATACTGGAAAAAAAAAAAAGAATGAATGAATGAATCCCTCATCTCTCCAGTGAATGCTCTTCAGTATTACAGTGTCACCCTACTCCATGTCGCCAGATCACCTCCATCCTCTTCTGCAGAGTTCCCTCGGGGTAACCACTTCACTTCTCTTTCCTCAGAGATTGGTCCACATTGCTCAGTTTATCAAAGTCACTCATTCCAGCTCTAGTCACCACAGTGGCTTGCCCCCATCAAAGGTGGAAAACAAGTTTTGTCTCAAACACCAGTCCCCCAAAATTGGTTGTGGTATCAATTTTTCAAGAAAAGTTCTAGGGCTGTATCTTGGTTCATGGAGCAATTACTGATGTCTGCCATGGATGTGGGAAAGTAAAGTTGCTACAAGAGGAACAGGCATTTGTCATAGCTCAGGCACTCTGTTAAGTATAAATGTGCCTTTTCCTTCTGAGAGAAGGATAGTCTTTCTCCCAATATCAATCAACCACCCCCTCTCTCCTAGTAAAGGGACACATGGGTCAGCCTCTCATCATGCAACAGAAGATAACTGCAGAGTATTCGGATGTAGTTCATCCTCCTCCCAGGATTCCGCCTCTTCCCCATGACATCATCAGCCTTATTCAGTTGCATGTAAATCACAGAAAATCTCCAGCCTAGGGACACAGATTTATATTGGAATGTTTTATTTTTAAATGTCTGGGCTAGACTACAAATTGTTTCAAACATGAGATATAATTTTAAAAACACTGGTCTGAGAGCCAGAGCATTTGGTTCTAGTGGATACATTGATTCATTGAATGAATGTCTCCAGGCATTGGTTTCCCTATCTATAGAAAAATAAAAATGATCTCCAAAGTCTTTTCCAATTTTAATAAGCCTATGAGATTCTGAGTAGTTTTTTTTTTTTTTTTTTTTTTTTTTTGAGACGGAGTCTTGCTCTGTCACCCAGGCTAGAGTGCAGTGGCGCAACCTCGGCTCACTGCAAGCTCCGCCTCCCGGGTTCACGCCATCCTCCTGCCTCAGCCTCTCCGAGTAGCTGGGACTACAGGCACCCGCCACCACGCCCGGCTAATTTTTTTTGTATTTGTAATAGAGACGGGGTTTCACCGTGGTCTCAATCTCCTGACCTCGTGATCCGCCCGCCTCGGCCTCCCAAAGTGCTGGGATTACAAGCGTGAGCCACCACGCCCGGCCCTGAGTAGTTTTTTTTTAACTACACTGAGCATTTTTTTCTTTAATGAACTTCATTTAGTTATTTTTTGAAACACTATGTTACTACATGAAATTGGTATTTTGTAGGTCAGAAATGGTCAAATATAGGCCATTTCACATATTACAACTTAATATCATATGTACAAAAGGGTATACATATACACATGTTAACAAATACATAAAGAAAATAAATAGCCCCAGACTCACCCAATTTCATTATATGAGTATCCACAATGTATTTGTCCATTCTCTTATTGACAGACATGGGGTGAAGCTCAGTCTTATGTTGTTTTTGTTTTAATATTACCAACATGCTGGGCACGGTGGCTCACATCTGTAATCTCAGCACTTTGGGAGGCCAAGGTGGGTTCATTGCTTGAGGCCAGCCTGAGCAACATGGCAAAA
This sequence comes from Symphalangus syndactylus, assembly GCF_028878055.3. Classification (NCBI taxonomy): domain Eukaryota; kingdom Metazoa; phylum Chordata; class Mammalia; order Primates; family Hylobatidae; genus Symphalangus; species Symphalangus syndactylus. The sequence continues at coordinate 98,830,929 of NC_072435.2, forward strand.
CCCAGTCTTTACAAAAATTACAAAACGCTAGCCAGGTGTGGTGGCATGTGCCTGTAGTCTTAGCTACTCCAGAGGTTGAGGTAGGAGGATTGCTTGAGTATGGGAGGCAGGGGTTGCAGTGAGATCACACCACTGCACTCCAGCCTGGGCAACAGAGCAAGACTCCATCTCAAAAAAAAAAAAAAAAAGTATTACAAACAAGGCTTCTGTGGACACCCTTGTATATGTCTTTTTGTGCATGTACCCTAGTTTCTCTAGGAGTGCCAAGTCATGGGGTGTGCATATCTTCAATCTTATTATAGAATACCCATTGTTTTCCAAAATGTTTATACCAATTTACACTCCTATAAGCAGTGAATACAGTTTTCTGTTATTCCATATCCTTGCCAACACTTGCTATTACTTGAACTGTTTTTTGAATTTTTGCCTCTATCAGGTAGAAAATGGCACTGCATTGTGGTTTTAATATGTATTTTCCTGACAAAGAATGAACTTGAGCATCTCTCCTCCCACTAATCTTTCATCTGAATTGCTTACAAACTGTATAATTGTGGGCTGAGTTTCAGTCCCTTTCCTTTCTCCTGCCCCGTGTATTCTAACCAGCTGGTGAATAGTGACATAGCCCTGGAGGACACAGTGGGGAGCTCTTGGAGAATCCACAATGTCAATAATCTGCCTCTAAATGAATAACCAGGATTTGACCTTCAGGTATTGTACTCACACAGTTCAACTGCCATGCCCCAGTGCAATATTTCACATCGTGCTAAAACCCTGGTGAAGCACTATTTTGCATGCAATTAAGTACTTGAATGATTCTTTCATCTAAATGATTAACTTATGTCAACCACAGCTTGCTAGAGACAAAAAAGCCTTGTGCTACCTGCCTACATTATTAGTCCAGACAACACCTTAGCTTTCTTATATGAGGCTGTTTCCAAGTCTTTCATTCTCCCCACTTGAGAACATACATTTTCTCACTGACTCTTTTAAAACATGATATTAAGATGGGAAAAGGGCTGATATTAAAATTCGAAGGGCTGTACATGTGAACCTTTTAAATCACATCATTCAACAGCACATATTCAGGAAACCAACCCTTCACTGTGTTTATTCTTTAAGAAAAAAAAGCGAAAATGTTTTCCCCTCATGCTAGAGAATTCAACAGGAATGATGATCTTTCTTAAATGAACCTATGGATAAATAATTCTGATGAATAAAATTAAGGAGAAGAGTGGGGAAAGAGTCACACAGGGAGTCAGAAACAATTGAAAAAGAAATCCAGGCTACCCCCAACCCTAGTCTTTGTTGAAGGGATCACCAGAGATCTACATAGATATTATTTTGAAATTTAGAGCTTCAACTTGTATGAACAAGAATACCCATGCTGAGTTTTTGCATGCCCCTGTGAAACAGCAAAAGAACCCGACAGACCCTATTCTTGCATTAAGGCAACACACTGTGGAAAGCCTGAAAATAAACTATCTATGCTTGATTAATTAGGTTTGTAAGTATTGTTTCAGAACCAAACAATATTTCTAAAGATTTCAATAGTTCAAAGATTGCCCTATGGCCGTCTGGCCAATACATCTTCTAACACACGCGGTTTACAAGCATTTTTCTTCCCAATATGTTGTCTTTGGTTGGTGCGACATTGTTTGAGTGCAGGGCTATTTGGGTCATAGTGGTTTTCTCCTTCGCACAGCAGTTGTGCTGAGCACAGCACTTTGACCATACATCTTCCATGTCATTTCCATCAAAGGCACATGATACTTCCTGGTGACCAATCAGGAGTGGTCCAGCATCCTAACAGAGGGCATATTGGCAAACCAAGCTTCCTTAATGACAGCCATTGTTCAAGGCCAACAAAAGGGAGGTCCTGAATATTAACATGTGGCCTTGTGTAAAGGTCACCGGTATGGCACATCCATCATATTTCACAACCGAGAAAGAAAACGTTATAAGTTCTGTCAGAACCTACTGCTGTCCACATAAATGTATTAGGCTGACCGGTGACACCAACAAGGCAGATGATCTTGAGTGATGATATCCTCTTTCAACAAACATCCTTTCACTTCTTTGAAGCAGCAGCAGACATTACAGTGAAAGATAATGGTTAAGGAATATACCTCAAGGCCACAGGAGGTTAGAATAATCAGGCAACCCAATTGAAATATTAACTTAATAACATGTAATCATTACACCAAATGGTATCTCCTTCTAACAGGCATAATTTCCCACACTGAGAAGAGAAATCACATATTTTAACACCTCAGAGTCTTCAAGCATCTTCTTAATGGTAAAGACCGGTAAATCCATGAAATTTCTATCAGTAAGATTTAGACTGTTGATACAGTTAGTAAAAGAGAACGTACTCAAAGGCCTAAGTTTACTGACAATGCCATGTTTGGTTAAACGTTATGTAAAGCAAACTATAATGATAGAACTGAATGGAGCTAAATTACGTCACGTGATTTCAATATTAAACCTAACAGCAAATAGCAAGCTTTCTTAACTGACAATTGTGCTTAGAGACAGTTCTATATTCAATATTAGAGATATGGGGTTCTGGTTATTAAATACCATCTTTTAAAAAAGTTGGACTTTATTTCTAGTTAAGAGATTTGAAAAAAAATAATCAAGGAAAAGATTAGTGAATAAGCATGTATCTCATCTGCTGCTTATGCTCACAACAATCTCCCTGTCTACTGAATGACTGCAGTTATTTCTTGCTGTATCCTCATTGGACACATTGTAACAATGCCTTAGGTGAGTATATCTTTTTGTAAAAAAAAAAAAATGTTGTAAATTATTAGACGGAAGAATATGCATCTTTATGCTTTTCTGAATCCAGCCCAGTGCCTAGCATGCCATGCTCTGTGAGTGTTCTATAGTTGTTAAACAAATGCATTAATACATACAAATAACAATTCTAAGCACTTAAGAAAGTTTTTTAAAAAATTTCTGGTTGGCAATGCATTATTAAACGTATATAGTAATTATGTTTTATTCTGTCTTCTGAGATGTGCATGTGCACACACACACACACACACACACACACACAACTTTCTTTAAGCCAATAATCCTACTACTCTAAGTGGTTTAAATGAGAACTTCCTTACTCTAGAGTCTTCCCTTCTCTGGCTGCAATGGGAAAATCACCCAAGGTGATACCCTACCCCCGTCCACAGTTGATTGGTCAAGGTTTGTGCAAGTGACTCATACTTGGACAATTAGACTCCTTTGATGGACTTTTTTTTCTTAGGACTTAACAGACCACATCTCAGTACCTTTATGGAGGCAGATGCTGGCAGCTATTTGAGACCATATTTTCATATTTCACTGTTTTCACTGCAGAGGCTACAGTGAGCAAAAGAAGATGACATGCAGGAAGAATGTGAGGCACAGATGGAGGTCTCAGGACTGCTGAAGATCCTGGCTCAGAGCTCCCTGAGGCCAACCTCACCCCAAATTCCATGTGCTTTGGATATATGAGCCACTTCCCTTTTTGGCCAGTGTACTTCAGATAGATCTCGGTAATGTCTAATTGAAATAACTTTAATACATTAGTTGCTGTTATTGTATTTCGTTAACTAAAACTGCATTTTTTAAAAACGTTTCAACTGGTCTTGCCACCGCAAATGTCCAAATTCATAAGAATGCATTAGGTTCATCTGTTATTTCTCTTAAAAAAAATGGAATGCTTATGAAAAAGATACTTTGATAAGTTGTGAAGACTTGTTTTATCCTCATAAATATGGCCAAACTTATTACCATCTCTTAATGAATTCAAAAAACAAAAGTAACAATGACAATGCCCCAGGTAACAATAATGCATAATTGCATATTTCCTACTGGTTATAAAATACTGCTCAGTTCCATTCTATTTGTTCCATTCTGCAGATGATGAAGAAATAGGCTTATAGAAATTAAGCCTGCCCAACTTTTCATTGGTAGAAGCCATCTTCCACGCTGGCTATAAAGTACCTAGAACCATGTCTAGTGCCCTGTAGCTGCATATACATATATGTATATATATTTCCATTAGTTTTCCTCCAACTCTTTTTTTGCCTCCAAATTCTGGCCTTTTCCTGCTATATCACTCCTAAATGCTATCAGGGCAACTCCTGAAGCAGATTTCTACAGCCTCCCTTTCTGACTTACAGCAACCCATGATCCTCTCTGCCTCTGTTTCCCATCAGAAAGAAAGACAGAAATAGTTATTATGTTCATCCAACAAAAACGAAATTAATGGTTGATTAGATGCCTGTTCAACACAGTGAGGATGAAAACCAGTCTTCATGGTGAATTACTGAATTAAGGGGCCAACTTACAGTGCAGCTATGTCTACACAAAGCCAAACATACAGTCAATTCATCCAAAAAAAATACAGTTTAGCAACAGGAAAAATGAAATTAGCAGATCAAGACTGTGCAGACAAAATAAAATGAAGAAGTGAACGTCAACACAATAGCACAGTTATAGTCCTGGCAGAGTTTACAAACTTAAAGAAAGGAGTAAGAATGAGACTTCTGATGCTCACTATCAGAAAAGTAGATGTTCTGTCGAATATGTAGAAGTAGATTCATTACATTTGTGTGAGAGTATACGTTTCTCTCTTTCTTCTGATATTTCTATTTTTGGAATTCAAATTTAAAATGAAAGAAAAAAGAAAGCTAGTATCCAAAGAACTGAGTTACACCCCAGCCCAAGATATTAAAAAGAAATACTCCCTTTGGTAAATCTGGCATATAACATATTATAATGCAGTCATTCAACATGACTTAGTATCATATTTGATGAATTAAATATTATCTTATTTTCTACAGGGCACAAAGTATATTGAGATATATTTTATCTATAAAGAGTTCTACATAATGAAATTCATTTGGTGTTCACACTGATTTTCCCACATCCTCTTTAATACTATGGCAAAAAAATCAGAAAATCCTCTTTAAAATGTGTAACTTTTTTACTCTTCAGGTAGCTGTTGTTGATTAGCATTGACGTGTGTATGTGTAAACTGCACTTTTAGGAGATGTCATTTAAATGTCTTGTATCATTTTTAGATTTATGTTTTAATCATAAGCACTTGCAATATTATTATGTTGTAACATTTAGAGCTTATAAACTCTAAATAGGCTCTAAAACTGCATTAAGTTTCGTAACTACTGATTCAGTAGAGTAGAAGAAGAGATAATAACTTATGAGTAATTTATCACTCTATTAATAAAAAAATACAATTAATTAAAATTATAGATATTAATTAATAACTTATTAAGTCTCCCACTCACCCTAAGAGAATTAGTCCCAAGAGGTAGACAAAGGAAGCATTCTTGAAAACAAATTGGAAAGTATAGTTTTGTGAACTGAGTCCTGAACCCCAGGAATGAACGCTTGCAGCTGCAACATGAACTGTTTTCTGTTACCTTAAATACTACTGGGCCATATGGAGTATTTTTGAGGACCTGCTATTTTAAAATGTTCCGTTCATATTTTATGCGATTCCATATGTCTCATCCTTACTTCAGAGTTTCTATTCATTTCCATAAAAATAAGATCTTTGTTTTACAAGTGCTCATTTTTCCCTGTCCCCTCATCCCTATTATGGCCACAAACCTCCATTTTGGTTCTTACAGCCACTCTAGGACCAGCTGATTATAGCAAGACTAATACAGAATTATTTGGAAGAAAAAACTGCACAGTGGCAGATGATCCATGGGGATGCAGAGCTCCTGTTTCCCTTGCTCATTCCAACGACCTAGCATGGAGGATAATAAACCTGACATTGGTGTTGAACTATTTCCAAATGGATCAAATATTTGCAGAAATCACTGGTGAAACCCTGAAGGAAGTACTGAAGGAAGATATAATTTGGTTAACCAAAAATTAACCAAAATGTGCTTTCTGTAAAAGGGAGCTCCCGGTAGTTGGGGTTGACTTCGAGCAATTATCCAAACAAAACAATAGGCGCCTGTGTTGGCAACTAAGTAGAGTTTGCATAAAGTAGAGAGAGAAGACAAATATGCATGAAAATTAAATTTAGGCCTCTGGGACCACCCTTTTGGGGACATAGAAGAACTGATTACATGTTCACAGCTGGAACTGGTGTTGTCAGGCAGGCCTTATTCATGGGCAGAGAGAAGGACTCTCTTTCTGAGCGACGTTCTTGTGGCAAAGCAAGAATGGCAGCACTGAAAGCATCTGATGCTTACAGACCTTAGGCTCTGCGGCCCCACGCTGCTCAGATCTGGCATCCAACCACAGTTGTCTCTACCAATAAATAATTATGTGGCTCAAAGTTCATGTGCCTGCCCAACTACAGGTTCTCTCTCACATCATCAGCCTCCCACTCTCTCACATCATCAGCCTCTCAGACTGCTTTTGGCCACTTTACCATTTAGAAGGTAGCAAGTACGGCTAAGCAAACAGCCAGTATTCTGGATGACAAGAAGGCTGAGTCTTGCAATACTAAGGTGGAAGGTCATGACATCATGCTGAAGCTGCCTTGGGACAAGGTTCTTTGGGTCCTTTAATAACCATAAGTGTGTACTTTAGCAAGCATTTGTCAACAGTTCTCTCAGCATGGTTGTCTTGGCATCTGCGGTGGTGGTTTGCAATATTGGCCCCAATTCTTCACGCTTCCTTTGCACTGTGACATTGCCCCATATTAAGATAGAGCTTGTTTTCCTCCTCCTTAATCTGGGCTGGATTTGTGGCTTGTTTTGCCTAATAGAATGTGGCAGAAATGATATGGAGGGCTTTCTATGACAACTTAAAGCATGGAGAATGAGCAAAAATTAGCCTGATGAATCGGAGAAAAATGAATAATAGCATCCTAAGACAAGAAAGAGTACATTGTGCTCAATAATAATAATAATATTTATTGGACACTCATGATGTGCCAGGAACAGTTCAAACTATTTTACTTGTATTAACTAATTTAATTTCCTCACAACAACTTGATGAGGTTATCATTACCCTCAATTTTTTTCAAATGAAGAAAACAAGGCCCACGGTGGTTAAGAATCTTGGCTAATGTCTTACTAATTGACAGAGTCAGGATTCAAACACAAGGCGATTGGGCTTCAGAACCAATATTCTTTCACCATTATATTATGGGGCTCTTGAAAGAATTGGAAGAAGCTCAGCAGGACAAGATAGGCTTGTCAAAGATAAAAGCCAGGACTTCTGCAGTAACCTCACAACCAAGGTCCAGTGGCCACTCATAGACTCCTCAAGTCTATTCTCCATAGAGCCACCAGGGGGATCCTTTTAAAAGTTAAATCAGATCCTGTTACTTCCTCGCTCAAGGCCTTCCAATGGCTTCCCATTACACTTACAGAAAAATTAAGATTTATTTTTATGGTCACAAGGCCCTGCATGATCTAGCCCCTTCCTACCTCTCTACTTACATACCTTACCAGCCCCTGCCTTTTGCACTCCACTCCAGCCACAGTGGAGTTCTTCCTGCTTCTTAACTGCTCCAAGCTCGTTCCTACCCAGGTTCCATGCTTTGGCTGTTCCCTCTGCTTAGAATGCTCTTTTCCCAGATATTGACATTGGCTCAATCTTCTTGTCTCCTTCAAGCTGCACAAAACTTATGTCCTCAGAGAGGCCTTCCTTGGTCACCTTTTCTAAAATGACACCTCTGAACTGCACTGCTCTTTCCTTACCCCGATCCTGATTTACTTTTATTCATAAGACTTAGCGCTGCCTAAAATTATATGTTTGTTTACTTGTTTACTGTCTGGCTACTGCACTAGAACGTATGCTCCATAAGGCAAGGTCCTTGGTATTTTTGTTTACTGCCTATACCAGTGTCCAGCATATTAAAAGCACTCAATACATATTGCTAGAAATTGCTTTATTTTAAAAGTTTCAAAATTTGGAACATTAATCAATAACAGAATGCCCAAAGTAGGATATGTAGGAGTATAAGAAATAGTTACATTCCTGGCAGGGAGGGGACAAGGTAGGGGCACAGCAGATGGAAGCTAGAGATCCCAGGTTCCTGGAATACTCGGGCTGGGGCCTTCGGGCTTCTACTGTCCCCTCCCTACCCCGTGCCTCGGGTTTCTCCCTAAAGAAGTGGTTTTCAAGCTTCAGTGAACAAGAATACAGCTTTTGTGTCAGGACCTCTTAGGTAAGAAGCCCCAAACGTGATTCCAATCCAGGTATTCTGGGCATAGGGTTGCCAAATTTAACAAATAAAACTATATAGGAAACCAAGTTAAACTTGAATTTCAGAAAAGCCATGAATATATTGCATGTGACATACTGATACAAAAAATAATCTAAATAATAGACTGTTTTATATCTGAAAACGCTGTCTGTGGACCACACTTGGAGAAAAATTATATAAAAGGAAGAAGTGATATTCGGTCTGGAGAAAGTAAGGTTGGTTGAAGAAAGGCAATGATTTATAGTGACATACAAGTATAGAAAGAAAAAGAACCTCTAGTCTCTGTTGCTCTAGAGGACAGAATTAAGACCAGGTGTTGAAGTCACCAGATAACACATTTTGATTCTCTGGAGAAAGATAATATTTACCATACATACAGGTAGGCCGTGGTGGAATGGGTTACCTCTCACAGCATCTATCTCTAGGAGTATGCAAGCCATATTATTAAACTAATTGAATGAATGCTGAAGAAGGGAGTCTGTTCTGGTAGAGAATGGAAATGTCAATTCCAAAGACATTTTCAACACTAGAAATTCAGTATCTGGGAAAGAGTAAGAACAGACCTTCTCTGTATTAAACAGGACTCCATTCATTGCAAGTAACCAGAATCCAACTCAAATGGGCTTGAGCAAAAAATTGAGTTTGTTATTTCGCACTGAAAATTCCAGGAAGATCTTGACTCAGAAATGGCTGAATTCAAGTGTGTAGAAGTGATATCATTAGGACTGACTCCATCTCTCAGCACTATTTTTTTCAGGTTGGCCTAATTCTCAAGCAGCCCCCTTCTTCATGGCTATAAATGGTCACCAGTATTTTAGGTCAACATCATAACATGTTATCAATCTCATCAGGGGAAAAGTATCTCTCCTTTTCAATAGTTCCAGAAAAATGCAAAGATAACATCTTATGGCCTGCCTTCAGATATCAACCCCTGAACCAATATCACAATGCAGGGAGAACTAAATGCTCTAATAGGACTCATTCAAGTTATGTGCTGATTTCATTGCTGGAAATTAGGAGTAGACTTAGCCCCACCCAAGTTATAGGAACTGAGAGTCGGGAGGAAGGAGATGTTACTTGAAAAAAAAAATGAAATATTAGTTTCTGAGCAGATAAAAGTAACAAACTATCCTATATCCAAATTCAATCTATGTCAGCTATATTAAATAGCATCATATAGGATAACAAGATTTTATTAAAGTCATCCTCTTCCAGTACATCCTTCACCATTTCTTCAGCAAATTCCTCTTTCACAATAGGAAGATGCATCTTCTCCTCCCCCAAAACTCAATCCTTTCCACAAAGTTCAGTTCCATTGAGTGAAAACATTTATTGAACAGAAAACATTTTTATTCTCTAGAAAGATAACCTTTCCAGTAAATACCAGTGGGCCATAGTGAAATGAATGACCTCTCAGAGCAGTAGGTTTCCATCTCCAGGAGTATGCAAGCCATGTTATTGAAAGAAAGCTGAGGAAGGGAGTCTGTCTGGTTGAAAGTGAAAATGGCATAATTCCAACAGTGGGAGTTCAGTACCTTGCAAGGAGTGAGAGATGTGCCTCCTCTGTATTCTTGAACATTTCTGAATTTAAAATAATGATTGAGCCCTTACTCTATTCCAGGTACTATTTCAAATACTGGGAATATGAAGATAACTAAAGCACAGTTCCTGCCCTTCAGAATATCCTGATCTGGTGAGGTGAAAATAAATTCAGAGGAGACGGTGACATGCAGTGATAAGCGCAGGGACGCAGGCATGCATTCAGAGCTATGGCAGGGACACAGGCATGCATTCAGAGCTATGGCAAGGATGCAGGCATGCATTCAGAGCTATGGCAGGGACACAGGCATGCATTCAGAGCTATGGCAGTATGAGGAGGTGGCACATAACCCATCAGGGACACAGAGGAGGCTCTCATTTTATCCTTTTCATCATGCAGGGCCATATGTTTCTATGAAAGTATTTTTAACATCTTCCAGCATGTCACCTTGCAGTTTCAATGGTTACTGAGAAAGTCTAATGAGAACACATGGACACAGGGAGGGGAACATCACACACAAAGTCCTGTCGGTGGGTGGAGAGCAAGCGGAGGGAGAGCATTGGGACAAATACCTAATGCATGTGGGGCTTAAAACCTAGACAACAGATTGACAGGTGCAGCAAACCCCCATGGCATGTGTATACCTATGTAACAAATCTGCACGTTCTTCACATGTATCCCAGAACTTAAAGTAAAATAAAAATTAAAATTAAAAAAAGAATTTAAAGTCTCACTTGTGTGTTAAGAATATGGACTCAGGCCTGTTTAAAAAAAAAAAAAAAGTCCCAAAGAGACTAAACTAAATGATGCCACTGCTCTTTACAAAACACAAAGGCTTTTAGTTTCTAATGATAGAAGCCTACATATTCATTGTACAAAATTTGGCAAAGAAAAGACAAGGAAAAGGGGGAAAAAGTACATAGCCACTATAAGCATTTTTGTGCTATTTTTATTCCAGCCTTCCTCTTCTCTATTGCTATAGACAAATATTAATAGAAAATTGTGATAAATATATATTAATATTATATACATAAATCATATGATACATATGTATATCCACTGACATATCTGTATTACACCGATAATAATACAGATAATTTAGTGTTCTATTTTTCACATCATTAGACATTTCCCATGCCAATACATATTTTTTGAAGATTTTTGGGGACAGAAAAATGTTGTGGGACCTCCTTTGCTCATTTACTCCTCCAATTATAGAAGTATATGAAGTATTACATGTAGTATAATTAGCAAATAACCCTCACATAATTTTATAATATCTTTCTTCACATTCAGACCAAAAGCAAGCATTATTTATTATTTTTACAGTGTTCAATTGGGATTATATCAGTTACTTTTAATAATCTATTTAAAAGAATTTAACAAGCCTACCCAATTCCAGATGAACCTGTGTATAAAGGATGTGGCTCTTGGTTTTAGAGACTGTATCTGTGCTAAATGCCACTAATAATTGTCATATTGTTTTATCTTATTTTGCAAATTTAAGAATGAGGAGGGAGCTCCACTGGAGGTACGGGAATTACTCCCAGGGGTACATAGGGAATTCTAACAGGATTAGTCTCATTAGTCTCAATAAATCCCTCAGTGTTAAATTCTGGATAATCTGTAACCATTAGCTATAACCTGAAGTGGTTGGCTACTTGGGTTCAGAACATATAGGCAGTATATGGGACTGAATTTGTTTCAGATAGTTGGCCATGAAAAGCATGACTCTATGTGAAAGGACAAAGGCCATTTGTCCACTATCACAACTCTTCTTAAATCCTTATCTCTCGCTTTCCAGGAGTATTATTTTTTGGTGGCCCTCTCTGTTATAACTCCCCACAGAGCTTTACTTTTCACAACCTATATTATCTTGAATTATAGTTCTCTATGTTCTTACCTGGATTCTCTTGTTTGCAAGGACTATCTATATTTACCATAGCCTATGAATTCCTTAGGGAAAGAGAATATGACTAATATATCCCACCAACAGCTTCAACTGCATTTCTAACACACAGCAAATACCTGATAAGGCAAATGAAATTGAAGTCCACTACTGAATAAATATTTATCTTACGGAAGTGCAGAAAGTAACCAAAGATAATCAGGGAGCCTAGAATGATATTCAAGACTCATAACTGCTAATACATGGCTTTTTCTTAATAAAATAAACCAATTCTCTAAATAAAAGATATACAGATGCTCTTTGACTTATTATGAGGTATGTGCCAATAAACCCATCATAAGTTGAAAATATCATGTCAAACTGCATTTAATATATCTAACTTACTGAACATCATAGGTTAGCCTAGACTACCTTAAATGTGCTCAGAACACTTCCATTAGCCTACAGTTGGGCAATATCACCTAACACAAAGCCTATTCTATAACAAAGTGTTGAATAGCTCATGCAATTTACTGAATATTGTATATTATGTCAATATTGCCATGATTTCACACCACCATAAAGTCGAAAAATTGTAAATCCAGCCATCAGTAAAGTCGAGGACCATCTACAGTATTTCATGATTAACCCTGATCCAACCATCAGCTACTTCAACTGCAAGGAATTATTCATTCCTTTCTTCATTCCTTCATCAAATGTTTGAGTAACTGTCCCGTGGCAGAGACTGTGCAAGGTTCTGCTCTCGTCGACTTTACAGTCTGGTGAAAGGACATTAATTCTCACACACTGTCAAGAAGTAAAGGTAAGGCAAGTCCAGGGAGCTGAAGGTGAACGGAGGAGGAACATGTGGCCCCAGTTTACTCATGTAGAGGGTTGGCAAGAATTACAATGCAGAGGGAACTGTGTCTTGAAGGACTGCAGGCTGTACAGACAATGCAAAATTGAACAAAACAACTCTCAGGAAGCTGGGCATTGGCAAAGTTGTCAGCAGCCTAGATACATGGAATTAAATAGATAAGGAGGGTATTTATAGTCATTGCCCACAAGGGGGAATACACAAGATAGCAGTATGGGCAGGAAGCATGAACTCCTATGGAGAGTTAGAACAAGGAAGAGTTGGTTCTATGCAATAGTAAGAACAGGGGAAAATGTACAGCAATGGAACTGGGCTCTGAAGAACGGGGAGGACCTTGATTAATAGAAATTAGGAGAAGGGAATTCTAGGAAATATATAGAAGCAGAACTTAAGAGCATGACAATGAAAGTGGTTTGAGCAAAAGGAAGTACAAAGAAAGGAGGTGTAGAAAGAGAATGAAAAGGCAAAATGAAACCATGTTCACCATGGGGAGTGATTGTTCACTGAGGACCTAAGTGCGGGGATCTGGACTTAGCACTTGACACACACTAGCTTGCTTAACATTCACCATCATCCCATTTCACGCATAATGAAACTGAAGCTTTCTTTTAAAGTAACTTGCTCCAAGTTCATCAAGTAAGTGGTATCCTGTCCAGCACACTCACCATGTAAATTGATTCCCAAAAGCATAAGTCAGGGTGGTACAATTGGGTGTTTGAGCCAATTTCTTAGACAGTGAAGTGCAGGCTAGATTGGGGATTTGAAATGGGAGACTGAGAATAGCACAGAGATGTTGCTGACACACCCATTTTAAGAGTCCTCAACAAACCAACTGTAATAGCCACCCGAGTCTTAATGCTGTGACCATGTTTGATTTTCTTTAATAGCACTCATCCTTACCTGAAAATATTTTGGTTATGAGCTTGTCTATCTCCATTCAATAGGAGCTTCTTAAAGGAAAGATTTGTCTAGATTGTCTGCCAATGTATCCTCAGTAATGCCTGTCCCAGGCTACGCACTGGGTTGAATTGTGTCCCCACAAAAGATATGTAAAGGTCCCAACTGCTGGTACCTGTGTGTGTGATCTTATTTGGAAATAATTTCCTTACAGATGTAATTAAGATGTAAGTAATCTACAGCCCATGGACCAAATCCAGTCCATCGATGTCCTGCAAATCCTAAAATATTTACTATCTTGACCTTTACAGAAAAAGTTTGCTGACCCTGGATTAGCAGGTGTGCCCCTCTGTTTTGAGAATCAAATGAACATTTAGGAAGCCACTTTAAACTGTGTAACACATAAGCTGAAGGCTTAGTACACAAAGAGAAGAATTTCAGATAGTGAGCAATGAAGATGAAAAATGCTGATTATGCTTGTCCCATCGGGCCTTTAAAAAAAATGGCACAAATTTGAGAACAGAGTGATGGACATATGCCTAATAATAATCTGAGCAGGTTCTACATCTCATTACCACAACCTCTAATGTTGTCCCATTTTTCCTTCAGAAAGGAGGCAGTATAATAGAGTGATTGAGATGATGAACTTTGAAATCAGACAGACCTAGTTTTGAATTGCTTCTCCATTCCAAATTGGCTATCTGACTTCGAGCAAGTTAGTTACTCTCTCTGGGCCTCAATGTCCACATGTGTGGTTGTGATGATTACATGAGCTCATATGTATAAAGTTTTTATAGAGTATTTGTTACATAGTAAATGCTTAATAAATGTCAGTCATTATTGCTAATGTCAGAAACCAGAATTTTACCTGACTTTAATTCACATAACAAGGAACTATAAAGCTCACGCTTTAGAAAAACACAGCTTTAATTTTCCAAATAGTTAAATCATATTAGACTTACTGAAAGTTAAAAATCAATTTCAGAAGCAAGAACGAAACAAAGAAGAATAAAACCATTTTTTTCCATTTGTAGCTATAGCAGGTAAACTGTGCACTGGCTCTAAAAACTCAGAACATCACATCCAAGACGAGTTGAAAAATTATCAGGGTCCTCTTTCAATATTATCTGGTTGTACTAGAACCAAATTTTCAGAGACAAAATTTCAAAATGTAAAAAGATAAAAAAAAAAAAAAATAGGCCTGTAATTCTTCAATCAAGCCACTTTGCTTTCAAAAGCACACAAAATGTGAGTCACTGTCCTAAGTATCCAGGACACTTATTTCTCTTTGTGGGGAGTTGGCTTTGGAAATCAATCTCCAGAATTAAGACCATGAACAATGCCTCATATTTACTAGAAGAACCAGAGTTATAACAGCAGCATAAGTGCCTGCCTGGGGCTATAACTTCAGTGCCCTAACTTCAAGCGCTGCTTCTTAATTAAAATTTAAGTCGCTGAGTGTGAACAATTTTAGCTTAATCTGTACTTTTATGCATATGAATGCTGAGTTAATTTCTAATTGGCAACTTTCACCTCCTTTTTCCATATTGTTTCTTTTGGGACAACGTAAAATCCGAAAAGCATCCAAGTTGTGCCTGTACAATGTTCATATTACTTCCAACTTTGCTGCATCAGAACCTCTGAAGAAGAAAAAAATTATAATAACCCACACAAACTCATTTCAGGAGGTTGGCATATCCTGAGTTTAAACCAGCTCTTATCTTAACTTGCCTATGTGAGATTTACAAACAGGAAGAGAACAAATAAGGAGTAATTTAAATTTTAATTTAAAAACCCCTCTATTTTCTTATCCCTTATCAAACTGCCAGCATTTTTCCTACTGACAATGAGCAAGTGTCATTGGCATAGACCAGACCCTACCCAAAACCAAGGAATCTCTTTCATCTAAAACCCTGATCCCTTTAATAAACAAAATACGAAAAGGCAGTCAAAATTACGCTGTGGCTTTATAAAAGAGGGCAGGGAAATCCTCCGAGTACAATCCCCTACTTGTTATTTTCACATACCATGTGACTCCAAGTCATTCTGAAGGATAAAGAGACAGGGCTGCCACTAGATCCCAGCCACGATTTCCCCTGCGTTCCCAGCCCCGGCCCATCTGTTCTCCAGAGGCCACGTGAATGGCATATGTCAAGAGAGTCAGAGCTGTGCAAACTGCCCAAAGAAATCGCTCGGCCAACTTCCCTTTGCTTCCACGGCTTCAGCAATTGTTGCTGAGCCAACCACCATATGGCGAATAATTAGTTTTTCGACCCCACTCAAGAAAAATGTCCGCTTCATTGCCAGGCATTAGCAATATGTGTGTTAATGAACAGTGAGAGTTGAATGCCTATACATTAACAAAAGTTCTACATTTTTTTTTCTTTTCCAGCTTCAAGCTCTGTCCTCTCGTTTGCTTTGCCCCCTTCAAGTAGGTGACAGTCTGGAGTCCACAGCATTTAGGAATAAACAGTATGTTTCATTGCTTTGTTTTTATTTTTATTTCTGTGGTTTATGAGAGGCTGGAATCCAACGGGAGATGCCCAGTTTTAACAGCCAAATGTCTTTCTTTTAACAAAATATCTTTAATCTTCTTTTGATCAAAATGATGCATTCAGTCCATATAAAGATTGGGACATCAGAGTTGAGCAACAGAGTGCTTTCTGCCACTGATGCATAAGAGGAGATTATAAATTATAGTATTAACATTAGAGCCTGTGCTGAAGCAGGATGCACCCTTTTGGCCTCTTTAAATAAACACTTACCTCCACACTCCAATGGAAAATAGGTAGGATGCTTTAGCATAAAGATTTAAGAACCCAGTTAAGACTTCAAGTTCACTGTCTCAAGAATAGAAGCCTTAATAGGCAGATCATTGCTCTCAAGAGGGAAAGATTTTTGTGTGGTCAGAAATAAATATTTATTTAACATATACGGTGCAAGATAAAAATACCTAAGTTTGCATCTATTTTTGCATTTTCTGGAATCAGGCAACACTTATTTCTCCCACTTAAGTTTGAAGCTAACTGCTTTTTGACCTTGGCCTTCACATTCTCTGCCTGCAGACATACAAACCCTGAGAAAAACAGACAGGCAATTGAAATGTTCCCTAGTGCAATTCTCAAAGAATCTTGCTATAGGTCAGTGGTTCTCAAATATCTTCAGTTTGCAGACCATCCTACCATGGCAGAAGTCCCCAAAGATCCTCCCTCCTATCTGTGGCTGAAAAAGAAATGTTTCGCCAGAATAAATGAGCAGAGGGGTGCTGATTTAATGAGACAGCCAAGAAGAATCTCACAAGCAAAATGCGAATTAGCTCCAGACACAATGACAACTGTTACTTTCTTTTTATATTTGACTCAATTAGAATAATATCTGCATGGCCCTCTAGACTATAAACGCCCTGAGGATACAATTGCTTCTGTTTTGCTCACAGTGTGTCCTCAGCACCTAGAGCTCAGTACTCAACTGGATGTTGGGAATACAATGTACAAACTTTCACAAGTATTTGTTGAGTAAATATTTTACTCTAAACAATCTTGAATATTATAAGAGACCACCCTAGGAAACACTGGCATTTTGTAGGTCACAGTTGGAGACCCTTTGCCAGTGGGCATTGTAAGGTGATATTGAACATAGCGCCTAGTGGCATCTTTAATTTCATCTAATTAGTATTGTCACTATCACTGGCCTATATTTATAGTCTTTATGTCTTTCTGTGCTAAAATCTTAATTTCAGAAGATATAGGCTTCATATTTCAACAAAAAGCAGCTGATCTGGTGTTTTCCACACACTTTTAGTCAGCAAACTGAGGGGCAATGGCATAATCTAGAAATCATACATCCTGAGATTCACTCCAAGCTTCACCACTGACTAGTTCTCTCTTCATTCCTCTAAGCCTCAGTTTTCTCATGTATTTACAAAGAGTGAGGACAGAGGAAAAAATATTTCCTATTTTGCAGCATTTTGTGAGTTAGAAAGTAAGTTGGCCTGACACACAGTAGATCTCCTATAGAATGTGGCTATTTTTGAGTGTCAATAAATGAATATATCCTAAAAGCATCAAATATATGTAATCCTGGGGACCATAAAAGCTTTAAATTTTAAGGAACTGTTAATAAACACTGACCAAGAACATAAAAGGAGTTGATTAGGGATTGACCCTCTTAATCTGAGCAAAGTCTTTTTTTTATACGCATCAACTCATCAAACACTAAAAATGCATCGCTGGGAAAAATCAGCAGCTTGAAGTGGCTCCCTTTATGGCCCAAACAATGCATTGGAAATGAGTTTCCTTTTGCTCCCCACCCTGAGGAGCATAACAATAACTTGGTTGAACAAAGGGTTCTCAAGGTTCTAGCAGCCCACCTTCACCCAGTTGGTGGTTGTCAAATCCAGTTTTAGGTACAACCCTTGAAGGAAGAAGGCTGGGCTGAGGGTGAAGTGGCTTCACCAAGGAAACTGCACTTAAAAGAAATACTTCTGCTGCCTAACCAAAAAATGTCATTCTGCAATGTTATGGTTAAATTGTGCTGCATTTGGCTGAAAACTCACTGAAGCAGAGATGCTGTTCTGAGTGGTCAATGATCAAAAATTAGTCAAGAAGGGCCAGGCGCGGTGGCTCACGCTTGTAATCCCAGCACTTTGGGAGGCCGAGGCGGGCGGATCACGAGGTCAGGAAATCGAGACCACGGTGAAACCCCGTCTCTACTAAAAATACAAAAAATTAGCCGGGCGTGGTGGCGGGCGCCTGTAGTCCCAGCTACTCGGAGAGGCTGAGGCAGGAGAATGGCGTGAACTCGGGAGGCGGAGCTTGCAGTGAGCCGAGATTGCGCCACTGCACTCCAGCATGGGCGACAGAGCGAGACTCCATCTCAAAAAAAAAAAAAAAAAAATTAGTCAAGAAGAAGCCAGAATAAAAGACAACTGTAAACTAGAAAGTAACTGCCTGCAGACATAGTCTGTCTCGTGTGCTATCTGCCCCTTTGTGCACAGCTGAAAAGTTTGCTCCTATCTGGTGGCTTAAAAGTACCAGTGGAGGTCTGGGGACGAGGGTCTGAGACTGTGAAGAAGAACAGACAGAAAACCTGTGAGGCAAGGTTTTGTTTGTTTGTTTTTGACGGAGTCTCACTCTGTTGCCAGGCTGGAGTGCAGTGGCGCAATCTTGGCTCACTGCAATCTCCACCTCCCAGGTTCAAGGGAATCCCCCGCCTCAGCCTCCCGAGAAGCTAGGACTACAGGCCCGCGCCACCCTGTCTGGCTAATTTTTATTTGTATTTTAGTAGAGACGGGGTTTAACAATGTTGGCCAGGATGGTCTCGATCTCCTGATCTCGTGATCTGCCAGCCTTGGCCTCCCAAAGTGCTGGGATTACAGGTGTGAGCCACCATGCCCGGCCAAGGGGTTTTAATATTTGACACGGACCACATCCCTCTAGGTGGGTATCCTTTAATAAGCCACACACGTCCTGGTATGATAGCCATGCAAACCTTCTCTGTTCTCCTCAAAACAAAACCTCATTCCCAGCCCAATACTTACACCACTGAGAAGGGCAAACCATCCAGTATGAACCCCTTCACACCCCTTACTCTCTGTCTCCACTTACCCACTTTTTTCTGTGCTCTTTTCTTTGCCAAGATTCAATCAAGTCTCTACCTGACCTCATTTCATCCCTTGATACCTCTCTCAAGACCATGTTATATTAATTGTCCATGTTTCTACAGGATATTTTGAACTCTTCTTTTATCTTTATAAATGACTACACTCTTTTAGTTCTATTTAGTTGCAATCTTATCTTATGCTTTCTGTTTACCACCAAATTTTGGGAAATAGGTTTCCAATATAGTAGCCACTAGCCGGAGGTAACTACTAAACACTTGAGTATGGCCAGTGCAACTGAGGAACTAAATTTTAAATTTTACTTATTTTTAAAAATTTACATTTAAATTGCTCCATATCATATCCAGTGGTACAGCCATAAAGTTCTATCTCTTTTGTGCATCACCTCTCTCAAAGCTTTGCTTACCTCCTCTGTACAAAGAAGGACCACAGCTCTCTAACAGAACTAAGAAACAGACTCGTGTTTTCAATTTTCCTCTGAAGTTCCACACCAGCTCTCTCAACAGCACCTGAAACTCAACATTTCAGATTTTGCATTTTCCTGCTGTGCTTATGCACTTGAAACTGATGTCATCCTGGGAAAGCCTGGAGCAGTGTCTGGCTCCGGTACAGCAAGTGCTTCTAAGAAGGCCTGAAGAAGTGTTTTCCTGGCCACTTGCAATTCTTGCAGTGCATTTAATCTTTAAAATTATCTTCTGCCAGATTACATATCTTTGTAGAGCCCCTCCACAAGGTAAGAGCCTCCTAAAGTATTTTTATTTTTTCCCAACATATTCGCCCTTTTTTTTAGAGCATAGATTTATTCTATTGCCTACAGTTCCTGGATCCCTGGCACTTGTTAAATAAGAGAGATGCTCTATGGCTTCTCTGGCTGATCCCCAGGGTCACAAAAACTATCGATGTGTTCATTTGCAGAAAGGGGTGGGATGTAGTTCAGCAGGAGTGGGAACAGGAAAGAAGGAGGAAGAGAGGAGCCATTCTGACTGATTTCAGCACTTTATCAAATCAGGAGCTGAATTCACTTCTGTTATGACACAGCCACCTAGCCACAGGCACAAGCATATCCTGATCTTCTCATAAAGATACACTAAAAAGTACATTTTTATAAAAAAGCAGCCTGGAATATTCATTCACATTAACATAAATAATTGCTCATGTTTCATCATTTTACTGATTTTTAAACTACAAATAAATTAGATTTAGAATCTTTTCCTTTTCTTAACTTTCACAATAAAAACAATTCAAGACAAAAATATTATTTGTATTTGGGCTCTCAAACGCAGGATGACATACTAAGAAACATATATTATTGGGTAAGTTCAAATATACTTTTTAAAATCTTTTAAGTTCAGGGGTACAAGTGCAGATTTGTTACCTAAGTAAACTTGTGTCATGGACATGTGTTGTACAGATTATTTCATTACCCAGGTATTAAGCCTAGGACCCATTAGTTATTTCTCCCGCTCCTCTCCCTCCTTCTACCCTCCACCCTCTGAAAGGCCCCAGTA
Organism: Symphalangus syndactylus; assembly: GCF_028878055.3. Classification (NCBI taxonomy): domain Eukaryota; kingdom Metazoa; phylum Chordata; class Mammalia; order Primates; family Hylobatidae; genus Symphalangus; species Symphalangus syndactylus. Next base: position 98,851,441 of record NC_072435.2, read on the forward strand.
TATGTTGTTCCCTTCTATGTGTCCATGTATTCTCATCATTTAACTACTACTTGTGAGACCATGTGATATTTGGTTTTCTGTTTCTGTGTTAGTTTGCTAAGGATAATGGCCTCTAGCTCCATCCATGTCCATAAAAAAGTGGGCAAAAGACATGAACAGACACTTTTTAAAATAAGACATACATGTGGCCAACAATCATATGAGAAAAAGCTCAACATCACTATCATTAGAGAAATGCAAATCAAAAGTACAATGAGATACTATCTCACACCAGTCAGAATGGCTATTATTAAAAAGTCAAAAAATAACAGATGCTGGTGAAATTGTGGAGAAAAAGGAACACTTACACAATATTGGTGGGAGTGAAAATCAAATACACTTTTGTTATATTTCATTTAGGTGCTATGGATACTCTAACAACATCATAGCATTTTGGAACTTCAAGTTATATTCAGAAGTTCATCTGTACTCAAATAATTCACTTGGAAATTAAATAAAAGAAACTACTGTCAAATTAGAAAATACTTAGCAAAGTTCCTGAGAAATAATAAAATACTTCTTAACAGCTGCTACAAAAAAAATTAGCGTGTCAAGCTAAAAGCACAGTGAACCCAGAAAGATGGGAGAAAACAAGATGATCCCTAAGATTATTTAGCTTGGCCCCTTGAAAGAAGTTTACTGCTGTGACACAGGGAGGGAACCATGGCACAGCCTCATGGACTCCTTGAGTTGAGGAGAAAGAGGAGGGCTGGGGAGAGCAAAATGGATAGAGTTCTTGGAAAAAAATACTAAGAGAGGAGTGCTAAAGAGAGTGAGTTCTCCAGGAGTCTGTAGAGGGTTCCCCTCAAGTATTCAGCAGAGTATTGATCAGTGAATGGCAGCGAGGAACCTGCTCTAAGTTAAAAAGAACTCATCAAAAAGGATTAGTGGGAACTCATGTAGGGCCACGAATCATGCCTGTTTTCTCCAGCCGAACTGGACAACTTCATAATTCATGGGGCACTGGATAGTGTGCTCAAAAGCGTCTTGCCTCAGTGATGGGGAATTAGCCTAAGACTGACTGCTTCTATTGTCCTGACTCAATAAAACTCTTAAAAGCAAAACCCAAAAGAATCATAATGTTACCGAGTAACTTAACTGCATCACAGAACAAAGCACAAGAATATTTATAAGAAGGCAAAAATATCCAGCACCCAAAAAGGTAAAATTTGCAATGTTTGCCATCTAATCAATTCTTACCAGGGAGGCAAAGGAGTCGAAAAATATAAAATAAAGAGAAAAATCAGTTAATCAACGTGAACCAAGAAATGATACAGATCTTAGAATTAGCAGACAAGGACATTAAAACAGTTATAACTCTATTCCATAAGTTCAAAATGTTAAGTAGAGACAGAAAGACCTTTTAAAAGACTCAAATTGAGGATCTAGAGATGGACACTAGAACGCCTGATATTAAATAATACTCTGGATGGCAGATTAGACATTGCAGAAAGAAAGATTAGTTGAGCTAAAGACACAGCAATAGACGGGGTGTGGTGGCTCACGCCTGTAATCCCAGCGCTTTGGGAGGCTGAGGCGGGCAGATCACGAGATCAGGAGATTGAGACCATCCTGGCTAACACGGTGAAACCCCGTCTCTACTAATTAATTAGCCGGATGTGGTGGCGGGCACCTGTAGTCCCAGCTACTCGGGAGGCTGAGGCAGGAGAATGGCGTGAACCAAGGAGGCAGAGCTTGCAGTGAGCCGAGATAGTGCCACTGCACTCCAGCCTGGGCAACAGAGCAAGACTCTGTCTCAAAAAAAAAAGAAAAGAAAAAAAGACACAGCAATAAAAATTATCTAAAATAAAATCCAGACAGAAAAAATAATTTTAAAAAATTTAAAAATATTGCCAGGCATAGTGGCACATGCCTGTAAGTCCCAGCTACCCAGGAAGCTGAGGCAGGAGGATTGTTGGTGCCCAGGAGTTGAAGGCTATAGTACACTATGATTGCACCTGTGAATAGCCACTATATCTTATCCTTGATGACACAGCAAAAACCCTCCTCCAAAATTAAAAATATTAATACGAATATCAAGAAGTCCAATACATGCACAATTGGAGGTCACAAAAGAGAGAGTTAAATGTGAATGCCATAAACCTCAAAGCACCACTGAAATAACAAAACAAAGATTTACAGAGAATGAGCCAACAAAGATGATAAAATGGAATCACAAAATATCGATTAATACAAAAGAAGACAGGAAAGAGACAAAAGAACAAAGAACAAATGAGACAAATGAAAGCAAATAAGATGATAGCCTTAAACAAAACTAAAGTAATACTCACAATGTAAGTGACCTAAACACCCTCAATTAATAGACAGAGATGTCAGATTGACTAAAAAGTGCAAGACCTACCTACAAGTTGCCTACAAAAAGCACATTTTAAATATAAAGACATAAATAGTATTAAAGTAAAAACATAGGAAAAGAAAGCCCACGGTAACATAATCAAAAGAAATCTTGAGTGCCTTATATTAATGTAAAAGTATATTTCAAAGAAATAAATACTAAAGATGAAGAAAGTTTGATAATAATAATAAGGAGGACTTCTCAGCCTCCATAACCATGTGAGTCAATAGTTATAATAAATCTTTTCTTTTCTGCATCTATGTATAGCTTATGTGTCTCTTTCTCTGGAGAACCCTGACTAACAGAATTGAGAGAGAGAGAGAGAGACCTATTATAAATAGGTAGATACATAAACAGATAGATAGATAGATAAAATATCTACACCAAGCTGACCAGTTTGCAGGCACATCTGCATTTTTACAGACCATCTAGGTAGTGGGGTGCAAGGGTAGATACCTCTGATATAGGACAAAACTCAAAACTTGAGTTTATGGGCTCCTCAACCTTTTAACAAAATTTTCTAACAATTAGAGGATGTAGAGATATCAAGTGACTGAAGACTTCAACTCTTACACCATCTAGTCTGGGATATGTCATTTCACCCTTGCAGATACCTAAACAAGGATTGATGCCTTCTTGGATCCCATTTTAAAAGGTACTCAAATAGAGAGGAGGGATGGATAAAAACGAATATGTGTGGAGCACCTACTGTATGCCAGGCACTATACTAGGTGTTCCATGTATAAATTCTCATCTAATCCCCAAATCTGACCGAGTGTAGTATTATTACCCCATAGTATAGACTATGGAAGAAGCTTAAGCAAAGTTCATCAGAAAGCCTGTAAATTAGAAAACACATTAGCTCTTTTAAGTTTAAAAAAGAAAAAAAGAAAACCCAGATTCAAAGATTATGTATTCATTTCCCCACCCCTCCATCCCATCTTTCTACAAAAACAAGCCCACTCTTAAGCAAAACTTCCTGATAGAAGCGACAACATGCAAGGACAGCTGAACTGCATTAAATTAGAGCATTAGGAGATACACCTAACGCTAAATGACGAGTTAATGGGTGCAGGACATCAATATGGCACATGGATACATATGTAACAAACCTGCACATTGTGCACATGTACCCTAAAACCCTAAAGTATAATAAAAAAAATAAATAAATAAATTAGAGCAATTACGTCAGTTTCTGAAGGTCGACATTGATAGGAAAACTTCATTGTCCTGACGCAAAGGTCTCTGCTGCTCTTCCCAAATGTCAGAAAGAAAACAACCAGGCAAGTGCCTGGGCACATGCAAGGGTGCTATTTCAGAACCCTTTACCTCCTCACCCTGTGTACAGCTTATACACTTCATCTACCATGCCGAGTTCTAAGGAGCTGTCAGAGCTGTTTTACCATTTAATAAATAAAAAGAAAATATGCTAGTAGTAGAATTTTAGCACAAATCCAAATGGAATAATTCATTTTCAAAATATCAATGTTTGCTGCCAATGGGACTTAACAAAATTTAAAATTCTAACATTCACAAGTGAAAACAAACCACTTCTACATCCAAGAAACCCACAAAATTATTCCCCTAAATGTCTTCCCATAAGAAATGGAGACATTTCATATCTTCCTTTAATTTTTTTTCTATATAGGTATTTAAATTGCAAAATCAATTCCTTTTGATTAACTACTTTTTTGCCCTGATAAAAACAATAATTCAGTGCAGCAAAATTAAAATCTTGCTTTAAAATAGGAAACCTGATGAAATCAAAGATTTTTTTGAAACTTTGACTACAGACAAAGTTTTTCATTTCAAAAAGAATATTTATAAAAGTCATTATGTAGTTGAATGATCTTAAAAAAAGCAATACAGTCAGCTGAGGCACTGGAATCAGTGCAAAAAAACACTTTCTGAGGCCGGGCATGGTGGCTCACGCCTGTAATCCTAGCACTTTGGGAGGCCAAGGCGGGCGGATCACCTGAGGTCAGGAGTACGAGACCAGCTGGCTAACATGGTGAAACCCCGTTTCTACTAAAAATACAAAAAAATCAGCCAAGCATAGTGGTATGCGCCTGTAATCCCAGCTACTCGGGAGGCTGAGGCAGGAGAATCACTTGAACCCAGGAGGCAGAGGTTGCAGTGAGCCAAGATCGCACCATTGCGCTCTAGTTTGGGCAACAAGAGTGAAACTCTGTCACACCAAAAAAAAAAAAAAAAAAGAAAAAGAAAAAAAGAAAACATTTCCTGACATGCATTTTAATAGCATTTCAGATGCCAGAATTTTTACTAATACCCCAATTAAAACATGAAGAGAAAGTCTACTGTTTTTCTCCAGGGCTGTTAGTTTTAATGGTACAAATTCATTGAATTGAAAACATATTAAGCACTACCAATTAGTATATCTGTGCGCCTTGAATGTACATATCTACAAGGAAAGACATTGATCTTTTTCATCTTCCAATCTAGCCAAGAAGCAGTAGCCAAGCCCAGGCATGTTACCAAATGTCACCTGATGTGACAAAATTAGAAAAAGGCTGGAGGCCCTCCTACAGTTGTATAAAATTAAGTCATTTTAGCTGTTTTCATTGTTGTTATACAATAAAGACGGATGGCAGGGTAGCTGAATCTTGGATCAAGATAAAGAAGTCCTCCTCGCCTCATTGGCAAAGATGAAAATTAATCTAATTCAAACTTCCCGGAGCTGTGTTCTCATGGTGCAAAGAGAACAGCTGCTGAAATGGCCATGTGGATGACAGAGGAGGAGTAACTATCAGACATTAAACCCCTCCATGCAGAATTATACACGAGAACTTTGTACACAGGCTGGCCAGTGAAGTCACCAATGGATGACAAGACCCACACAGCCCCTTTCCCCTATTTAAAAAGCTCTGGATTTTTGCCTGGTTCCAATCGGTGACATAATGACATGTCAACCCATACTTTGCTGCCTATATGCCTGTCTTAGAGAAATTGACCCACCCATAGCCTGGTACCATGTGACACACACACACACCAACACAGGTGATTGGGTAAGCCCTGGGATTGATTGGATCAATTAAATTGTTTGTTCTCAAAAATCTGAAATTGAGGCACAGGGACTAGATCAACTGGCTGGAAAGTCTGGTAACCTGGGAGACAAGGGCACATTTTGGGCTGCCTATGATCATCCATGTACAAATAGAATAGAGACAGCTGGTCTACAGAAAAAGAAGAGTGAGGCAAGTGAAGACAGAGAGAGAGAGAGAGGCAGCTTTGGGAAAGGGAGATACAAAAAAGAGAAGTCACAACAGTGTATCAGAAAGGACACTGAACTGGGAGAAGTGACATGGTTCCAGTATAGGACAGCTACTCTTCACAAGGTAGCTCTGGGTAAATCATTTAACTCTCACTGGATTCAGGTCCCATGATGGCAGTACAGCTTAGTAGCTAAGACTTTAGCTTTTGCCTGACTTTTGGATTTAGGCAGAGTTAGATTTGAGTCTCTGATCTTTATAAGCACTGTGACCTCAGTCACCTGACTTGCCCCTTTTGGCTTCAAATACTACATCTACAAAATTGGAGTATTAATTATACCCCTCATAAGGATTTTTGGGATCATTAAATAAAGGAACATATGTAAATCAGTTACATAGTCATCAACGTAAAGCATCCAAGAAATATTAACTCTATAATAACTGGGAATTAATCACCTCTCTATGTACGTTTTCTCTTCTGTAAAATGCAGATAATAACAGCACCTTACTCATGGGATTCCTGTGAGGATCAAATAAGTTGATATACAGAAAGCACTTAGAAGAGTGCCTGGCATATAATAAGGGCTCAGTAAATGTTTTATCACTATTATTGTTGTTGATGACGATATGCTCATCATTATTATCATTATTCCAGTGCCATCCATTCGCAGCACTTTTACCATCACCACCTTTGCAGATTAAACCAATTCATCAGAAAATTATGGGATTATATTTGCCTTTGTGTAGAACTTTGTAAATCTTGGATGCTTCATTAGGACTAATTTTGCTGATATTCCTATTAAATATGTAGCCAGAGCAATAGTTTATTTCAATATGATTCTTGAATTTTATAGAAGCAAGCATTTTAAATTTATTCATGAAAGGAAAAATAAATAAATAAAAGCAACCTAAATGTCCCACAAGGGATAAATATTTAATTTAATAATATTGTAGTAAGTCAACTGGGTATAATATCGTTGAGTCATTAAAAGAATATGTATACAGGTTTATTGAACTGAACTATGAAGCAATATAGAAAAAATGATATAATGGTAAGGCAAAATATGCAATTGTAAATACTCTATGATTACTACTGTATGATAATAATTATGCACATGGAGTTATAAGCCTTCAAAGCCATGGTAAGTGCACAGTTATAAGTCTTCAAAGCAGTAAGTTTTGTCAAGTTATGGAAATTGGAGAACTTCTCACTCCATTGACCATACTTCCTGAAATGAATTTTTTGTAATAATTGAAATACCTGCAGCATGCTCTTATTAATTACAATCCTTCAATGTTAAATAACAAGAAAATTTATAGAAAAGAGATTCTTTTTCTTTCTACATAGAGGAAGCAGATTATAATCCTCCACAGTTTTGACTGTAATCACTTTCCTTAATTACATGCCATTAAATATTAAATTAGAATTGGTCAAATCTTTAAATAATGTTATTACTGCTGTAACTAGCAGGTTATCTCCATCCTAATTCAATACAGCACATAACTGTGGTTTATAAATGCATAAACACATTAACACTAGTGCTTAACCATATATAACAGAATATACTCTTTATTTTTCTAAATTATTTTTAATTTATTTTTAAGCTATGGGTAAAAAATGTGTATATTTATGGTACACAATATGAGGTACCAACACAGGTATACATTGCGAAATGGCTAAGTCATGCCCTTTGATGTATAGCAGAACAATCTTTTTCCAAATCATCTCTGTGCCACGCAAGACAGTCCTGAAATAAAGTGAGTCTCTAGTAGATGTAATTAGCAGAGAAAAGTTATTACTCCTCTCTGGAAGCCTCAGTGTGACTACAAGAGGCACTTCTATACAAATGCATCTGTTTCCAGTGGTTTGCCCATCCTAAGCAGAATCCTTCGGCAACTGAGTGACATGGTTGCACTACAATAAGCCACCTGTATCGAGATTCTCATGTGCTGTCGGCCCTGTGGATTCTATTCCAAAGTCAGGTACCATCTTGACAGAACTGTAGGTTGAAGCAAAGACTAGTGCATGAGGTATTTATGGCTTAAAACAAGTTTCCAACTACATACTATCAAAAATGCATTCTTGCTTACCTGTGTAGTCTTCAGGAAAGTGGCAATAAGCTCATTGTTAATAAAGAAATTATTTATCATGCAGTGAGAAATACAGAACAGCTTGTTGGTCAGCCCTTCGCAGAGCTGACATCACAGCATCACTGACAGTATCCACCATCCTTTGTAATTACCACTTTTCTATTATTATTATACTTTAAGTTCTGGGTTACATGAGCAGAATGTGCAGTTTTGTTACATAGGTATACATGTGCCATGGTGGTTGGCTGTACCCATCAACCTGTCACCTACATTAGGTATTTCTCCTGTTATCCCTCCCCTAGCCCCCCACCCCCTGACAGGCCCCAGTGTGTGATGTTCCCCTCCCCATGTCCATGTGTTCTCATTGTTCAACTCCCACTTATGAGTGAGAATATGCGGTGTTTGGTTTTCTGATCTTGTGATAGTTTGATGAGAATGGTGATTTCTAGCTTCATCCATGTCCATGCAAAGGACATGAACTCATCCTTTTTTATGGCTGCATAGTATTCCATGGTGTATATGTGCCACATTTTCTTAGTCCAGTCTATCATTGATGGACATTTGGGTTGGTTCCAAGTCTTTGCTATTGTGAATAATTACCACCTTTATAGATGCTATGAAATGTAGACAAGGTTACATGGCAAAATTCCATAAAAGCAACAATAGCAAGTGAAAATTCATTATTCAAAGAACAGTGCCAACTACCTGTCATCATTCCCAGGTGCAGCCTCTTCCCACTTCCTACTAAAATCTAAGCCTGAGAAATACGCTATGCTTGATTCTAAAAGGCATTTATATAAAAAAGAATTGGAATGAGAATAAGGTGGGGAGCCATACATAGCCATACTCTGCGAGATTAACAAAGGAGCCCCAACTGACTAAAAAACAGGAGGGAGAGATTTTACTCCAACCAGTTGCCCACACACCCAACCCTAGAAAACAAACGTCTGTCGTTAATTCAATAATTGAAAGACAACTGGGTATAATATCATTGAGCCATTAAAAGAATATGTATATAGGTTTATTGACCTGAACTATGAAGTAATATAAAAAAAAAAGATGAAATGGCAAGTTAAGGCAAAGCATGCAATTGTAAACACCCTATGATTACTACTGTATGTTAATAACTATTCACAGGGAGAAACAAAATATATCAATATATCAATAAAACAAAATAAAAACAAAAAATCATAGCCAATCCTATGTATTATGCACACTGATGTGTAAGGCAGGCCATGTACTACTCCAGTCCCTGCCCTTGAACCCTGCTGGAATGTATAAGAAAGAGATAAGAATGGCAGTTGTACGGTCTATCCCAGAACCTAGAGATCTACATGTGAAGCATGAAGTCAGTGAGAAGCCTCGTGGTAATAATGCTTGCTGGAGTTGTAAACTTTCTTATAATTCATGAGTACCAGAAAACAAGACAGTGGAGGAAGATCCTACCTTATTGTGGGAAAAGAACACTAGAAGATGTAGGCAAAACCCTGGGAACAGGCCTAGCCTATACTTACCAACTAAAGAAAGATTCAAATAACTTCCAAGTGGACAATGAACAGAGGCAAATGACCAAATGACATCTGTACAACATGTCTTGTAAAAAACACCAAGGACCTGAGATACTGCTGTTCAAAGATTTTTTTAAATGTGAATTCATACAATGTTACCTATAAGCATAATAGGTACTTTTCTATAGCAAAATAGAGAAGGTTGTCTTGAAGGCTCAGAAAAACCTCCTGGAACCAGTCATTTTGGGAATTTTTGAAAAAGAGTTTTGCATCCTTAATGGTCTACAAAAGACATAGCCTTACTGAACAGGAAGAGAAACCAGGAAAAGAACAGGACAAAATGACAATATAAGAGCTTTTGATGATTAAAAACAACAGGATGAACAGCAAAGACCAATCAGCAGAGACAAAACAGAGCAGGGTGAGATAAGGAACAATTGCAAGGAAATTAAATGTCCAATAGCAAAATGGATGAGTAAATTGAATAATCAACACAGCGAAAAAATCAAATCAATAGTCAGGAGGATGCAACAGACACTGTTGATGCAAATAGAAATCATGTTCTTCACAAACAGAAATCACCTTTTGTTCAATATCCATACCTCAAGGAAGTCATCCTTTTCCCAGCTCAAGGGAAAGTCTCTACTAATGGTAGTCTCATTCCTCTTACTGTGATTAGTTTAAAGAAGGTCACATGACTTACAGTCCGTGAGATCTGAGGGGAAGTCTGCTGAGAGCATCTGAGAAGAGTCTGCTCACTGACACAGGAAGAGGACTGTTCTAGAATGTGAGGCCATCTTGAGAAGAGGAGAGAAACCAGGGCAGGGTCTCTACACTGGGCATGGCAGCTTCTGTTAGTTGTACTTGACAGAATCTCAATATGCAGAACAAACTTGAGAAGCCCACCTTCAATGAAGAAAAAAAGAACAAAGAAATGGAAGTTGTGAGAGAATAGAAAATATGATGGAAGATGAGGAACCTAGGAAATTTAGGAGTTCCCTGTTGAAAACAGAAAGAGTAACTGAAATCCAATCAATAAGCAAAGATATAATTTAAGAAAAATAATGTGGTGAAAAATCCTGATAATTCAAACCAAAAGAGCTCACTGTGTTTTAAGTAAAGTTAATTTAAAGGAGTCCTATATTAACTTATCCTAGCAAATTTTACTTTTCATCTCTTTTTTTCATAAAGAAAAACTGTATAAGTATCTTGGTAGAAAAATAAAGAACATCTACTTCTGTATAAAAACAAGGTTGGTACCATGCTTCTTTTTATGCAATTTCAAATGCCAAAGACAATATCCTAACATCTACAAACACTAAATAACTTTACTTCTTGTTAAATTTTTATTCACATGGAAATACAATGGTAAAATGTTTTTTAAAATACACAAAGGATCAGGAAATATACCAACTAAATGTTCTTCTTTAGAATTTTACTTGAAAATGTCCAAGTTCTAAATTATATAAACAAAAATGAGAAGTTGCATTAGGAGTAAGTATAGTCCACAAAATTCCTTGCTTTACAAAGGAGTTAAAATATACTTTTTCATAAATTTTTCAATCATAAAAATACAAATTGAAGAATATTTTAGAAAGGGTTAAATGTATTTGGGAAAAGATTAAATTTGGTCATTATCTTAACGACCAAATTTAGGAAGATAAGATAATGATCAAATTTAGGAAGTTTCCAGCCATTATTTCTTCATATACAGAAGACCCCCTTATCTACCATCTCACTTCCATGGTTTCAGTTATCTACACTCAACCACAGTCTGAAAATATTAAATGGAAAATTCTGGAAATAAACCACACATACATTTTAACTTATGCACCATTCTGAAAAGCATGGTGAAATCTCTTGCCGTCTTGCTCCATCCCACCTGAGAGGTGAATCACCCCTTTGTCCAGTGTATCCATGCTGCACATGCGACCTGCCCACTAGCCACTTCCTAGCCATCTTGGTTATCAGATCAGCTGTGACAATATCACAGTGCTTGTGTTCAAGTAATCCTTGTTTTAGTTAATAATGGCACCAACACACAAGAGTGGTGATACTGGCATAAGGTTATAATTGTTCTATTTTATTATTAGTTATTGTTGTTAATCTCTTACTGTGCCCAATTTATATATTAAACTTCATCATATCTATGTATAGGAGAAAAGATAGTATATATAGGATCCAGTACTATCCATAGTTTCAGTCGTCCACTGGGAGGAACTTGGAATGTATTTCCCGCATGCATAAGAGAGCACTCTTATACTTTTTCCGTCCCGCCTTCTACTCTTCTGCAGGAAACTCAACAATGCAAATGTTAGCACTTTGTTATTGCCCCACACATCCTTGATAATGTTCTTTTTTCTCAGTCCATTTTCTCTCTATATTGTTCGGATTAGGTAAATCTAATCTGTCTGAATACCTGGATTTTCAAAAAGAGAGAAGTGAGGAAATCTTACGAAAATATATATTTCCTAGATATTTCACTAAAAATTACTAAGAGACTTTTTTTTTCTCCAGACTTCTTTGTATAACTAGGTCCTTACTTTTCAGATCCAGGTTTAACTATCAGTTTCACAGGAAGTTACTTCAAGTTTACCTTCCTTATAGTCCCTTTCACAATCTGTAATTGCAGTGTTTGTATATTTTAATGGTTTATTTTCTGCTCCTTCCCCTAGAAAATAAGCTCTATAGGGTGTTAAATCAAGTTCAGCCGAAAGCTGCCTCCTTACATATTCTAAGTTCAGCCCAAAGGTTTTTCTGTACATCGTGAACTGTAACAAGTTGAGGTGTAAGCAGACCACAGCCTACACTTGTACAAATCACCAAGCAATCAAATGTAGCCAACTGTTTGAACCACGTTTAAATAAGGCAAACGCCAACCTGTAACCTATCCAACTGTTTCTGTACCTCACTTCCGTTTTTTGTTTCTCACTTTCCCTTTTTGGTCCATAAATATTCTTCTACCACATGGCTGCACAGGAGTCTCAGAGCCTACCCTGTCTCGGAGGCTGCCTGATTCGTGAATTGTTCATTGCTCAATTAAACGCCTTTACATTTAATTTGGCTGAAGTTTTTCTTTTATCAAAGGGCAAGGACGATGTCTCCTTCACTATTGGTTTGCACATTCAACGCATACTATTTTGAATAGAAACTGAATAAATGTATCAGCTACCTCACACATGTCCGAGGAGAAACAACTGGCATTTCCCATATATTTTAATGATAGAGTCAGACCAAGAAGAAGTCAGGTAGAACATATGCACACAGCCTGGCGATTTTAAGATGTGTCATCCCTAAGAAGTAGAGCCCACTCATGCTCACTTCTGGCCTAGATGTGCCTAGAAGTCTTGATAAAATAAATTTTAACTGGTGTCCAAAAATAATTGAAGATTAACTTAAATCTTAATTTCAGTCTATTGAGGAAATACTGAAGAAGGTTTAGATTCACAAGACACAACAAATTCCTTAAAAGCCTCTTTTCTTAACTTTTGCTCATTTTCTCCCTGTCTATCCCCCTTTCCCTTCCACCCTCTTCCTCTCTTTCTCCCCCATCACTCTCTCTTCCATATACACAGAAACTGTCCCTTCCTTCCTCTTCTCAATCCTCCCCGGCTCCAAGCTCCCAGGAGCCCATCCTCACCCAGCTACCACCACAGGCTCCCTTGCCTTTCCTCTTTGCCCCACTTGACTTTGTAATTCTTCTTCTCTTACTCTTGGAATTTTTCTGGTTCCTCTGTTTCTCCGGTTCTTCACTTACCCATTGCCCTGATCTTCCTAAGAAAGGCCAAGGAGCTTACTGGTGAGGGCAGAATTCTTCTTTACTTGTAAATTTGAAGCAGAGGCCAAGTAGACTAAGGGAAAAAGAGAATTCTCACTATAGAGGGAAGGAAAGGGGGATGGTGCTGTGCAGGATAGAGACTATGAAGAAATAAAAATAAGTACCTTCACTCCATCACAACGGCACTAAAACAAGTAAGTATCAGATATCAAAGTATCCATGTATCTTGGTATATTTCAAGACTTTGTCTTTCTCCCATTTTCAGCTGCTCCCTCTATCCATTTCTCCTTCTGTATTATTTTTTCCTATGAGGCTTTCAATAAGGGTTTTCTAACTGATGAATAACAGCAACTTGGGCTGAAACAGGGAATGATCTACCATATTATCTCACCTCTTTAAAGTCCCTGTGCACTAAGAAACATTAAAACGTAGAATAGGAACATGAATCTAATTGTTGAAGGCACAATTAAACAGGCTTAAACAAACAGGCTTCAGGCATGGAAGAATAGCAGCATGGGTTACAGTCACAGGCTATGAAGGGTACCAGGTCTAAATTGTCTCAATGCAACCACCTATTTTGTCAGAAAATGGAGATAATAATATGACTATGCCATAGGACTTTTTATGAGGATTAAATGGACACTTGAGGAAAAGTGTCATAACAACACGTGGCACATAGTCAAGTTCAAGGAATGTTAGTTGTTTCTGTGGTTGAATTAGACATAGACCAACTGGTCTTGTCCCAAAAAACAGAGAAGTATAGGTTTATCAAAGGTAAGCAGGCTAAACAGAGTTGAGACAAATGCATACTCACCTAACCAAGGCCCTAATCACCACGTACTAAATGCCTTTTATTTAGCCTTTGCTTTTGTTTGCAAGTAAAGAACTTCAGTGTGGTACTTTTCACTCATAGCAAAACTACACAAAATGTAGAGTCCAAAAGACACCCTGAGTTTTCCCCAAGGCACAAAACAAGACTTTTGCACACTGAGAAATGCAGAGAGCCTACCTTCCACAGGGTTTGGAGCAGTGGACTGATGGCCATGGTACTCATAGAAAATGTCACCCCTTTTGTTCCCATAGAGATCCACCGGATTAAAAAAAAAAAAAAAGAGGCGGTGGGGGGCAAGTACAAAGACTTGAAGGCACCAGTGAGAGAAGGCAACTGTGTTTTATTAATCCATGTGATTAATCCAGCATGCTAAGGAAGATTCTTTACAGAATCAAAACTTGCATGTTTTGATCCACATGGATTAGGAAACCGCTGCATTCACTTGCCAGTACCTCTTCTGCTTTGTGTTTGAGTTTTATTCTTCAGGGTCCAGCAGGAACAAAAGAGAAAGAGTGTTTATGTGAGGACCAGTAGCAGAGGCACTTTGACAAATGTCCTTCTCCCCCTCCCTTCCTGGGAGACACTTCTTGAATTTCCCAAGAACTAAGCCCCGGGTTTGTATTTGCATCATTTCTCCCCAAAAGCTGAACAGCTAAAAACTACCCCCCAAATGCAAATTTCTGTCAACCCATGAAACGTGGTTTTCACCAAGGGGAGGGATGGAAAAATCCCACTCCAAACATTTTGCAAGACAGTGGTGAGAATGATGCAGAAATATTCAAGGGTCCAGTGGGAACCACCAGCCCTTCATGAGGGTGAGCAACCTGAAAGAGTCCTGTCAGCATCTGAGAGGTTTCCCACAAGCGTTAATGTGAGAGGAATGGGAGCCTTTGGTTATGCCAAAGAAAGAGAAAGAAATCTTCAGGGAATCAGAGAGAGAGAGAGAGAGAATTACCCAGCAAGACTCAATCAGGCTTCACCGCCTTCTGTTGCCTATCATGTGATTCTGAAACCTAGCACGATGTACAAACTAAGATGATTTGAATCTATTTCATCTCTTCTTATCCTACCTAGGAGAAGCAACAATGAGTCGTCTACACAAAACCTCTGTGGTCTACAATACAGCAGTCTCCAATATTTGTGAGACTTTTCAAAGAAGGAGTTGGTCTGAGGCTGCTATTAGTCCAGCAGAATGATGGTGTATAATAACAGTCACAGAAACCTTCCCAAAGCACATTTAGAAACATGAGAAGCACATGCCTTTCAGTTCTAGGGGGAATTATGGCTTCCAAGTGAAATTGGACTAGCCCAAGTAAATGAGATCTCAGCTCCCATCTCACCTTTCGGCCTCCCATCTGCCCATGTTCTCCAAGTCATGGTCCCTACACTACTGCAAAGACTGAGGCCAGAAGCTGGGAGACCTCCCAGGTAACATTCTGAGATCAACTGGTTGATAACAATCAATGCAGTTCATCAGAAATCTGAAAGTTTGTGAGGCCTCCCTTTTAGAAATAATTGTACACTGTAAGACTTTATCCATATGTTTCCTATAGCTGCCCCCAGTACCCAGAACAGTGTTTGGTGCAGAGTCAGCATTTAATAAATATTTGTTAGATTGGTGAATGCGTATAAAATTATAGATAAATAGGAGGAATAAGTTGGGGCATTCTATTACACTGTAGGGTAACTATAGTTAAGAATATTGTTTTGTTTTGTTTTGTTTTGTTTTGTTTTGTTTTGTTTTGTTTTGTAGAGATGGTGTCTCACTATATTGCCTAGGCTGGTCTCAAATTCCTGGGCTCAAGCAATCTTCTCAGGTTGGTCTCTCAAAGTGCTGGGATTTCAGGTGTGAACCACCATGCCTGGCCTATGGTTAACAATATTGTATTGTATATTATCAAATAACTAGAAGAGGGGATTCCGAATGTTCTCACCAAAGAAATAATACATGTTTGAGTGATGGATAAGCTAATTACCCTGATTTATCATTAGAAAATTAATACATATATTAAACATCACAGTGTATCCCTCAAATATGTACAATTACTATGTACCCATTACAAATAAAAATTAAAAAATAATATTTGTTGAACTGTATCATAGAACTCATTGTCAGCTAGCTTCCTTGTCCTTAGAGTATTTCCCCTTTGAGAAAAATCACCATGACCAATGTGTCTGTGTATATCCAGCTCCTAGCAGAGCACCCAGCAATGGCAGGTTGTCAGTAAGTGTTGGCTAAATCTGTGGTCTGTGGCATAATCTGCTTATGAGCAGTCTTATCATATGGATCTCTGAAGAGTGTGATTTGTGTTTGTATGTGTAGGTGTGTTTGCACACACATGCATACACTCTTGTCTGCATATACTTCTGTATTGGTGTATGTATCCGGCTCTGAAGGCAGCAGCACGAAGGAAAATGAGAAGTCAGATGTCTTACATTTTGGCTGTCATCAACCCTCCCATCTGAAAGGAAGAAAATCATTTCTACAACATTCTGCTTGTTGACCATCCAGGTTCTCATCAGTTGACTGAAGAATATTTTTTAAATGGAATTTGATCATCCAGTCTCCTCCTCTGCCTCCTCCTGCTGTATAGCCAAGGAGATGAACCCAGAGAGGCTAAACAGTTTGTACAAGGTCACACAGCCAGTGGTTGAGCTAGGCCTGGATCCCCAATAGCCTTACCACTTCCTCACTCCTCACATCTCAGCACCCTAGCTTGAGCACCATGACTCTAGAAAAACAGTTTTTGTCAATTTTAGCAAGACATCCTAGCTGTTAAATCAAATGGGCATTCTTAATACATTTCTTAATTGTCCTCCCTTAGTATTGGATGCTAACTATCCTTTCCCTTTTCTTGAAACTCACGAAATCCTTTGAATGCAGTAAAAATAATGCTAGAAATTACTGAACATTAAATATGGGCCAGGCACTGTTTCAAGGACTTTAACTATATTGTGACATTCATCTCTCACAATAAATCCTAGGAGTTAGATATTATCATGATCCTCATTTTAACTCAGGGTAAGTAAAATGCAGAGAAGTTAAGCCCAAAGTCAATGGCTAATTAGGAATTCAAACTTAAAAGTCTAACTCCTGATTGGGCGCTTCTAACCACAATGCCTCCTGTTAGCTTCTGTTCCTTCCTTACCTTTCTAGGTCACATGGCTTCTCAGTTTCCTCCCTTTTATGCTTCCTCCCTACTCTTGATAATCTCATCCACTCTCAAGAATTGCTTATCACCTCCTGATGACTCCATAACTTTTTACTCTAGCTCAGACTTTAATTCTAAGTCACAAACAAATAGGAACCTCTTTAAACATGCCCACTAGAATGTCTGTATCTATTCAGGTGTATTAGGCAAAATGGTCTCCTTTGTTACTTTCTGTTCAGCTGGTAAGAAATTAGACGTAGCTTTATAATGTTCCATCTTCTGTTCTCTTCATGCCACATGGGGTGGTTTTTTTAATGCAAAAATAGCAATCTAATCCCTACTTGTTATTTTAAGTAAATCCATATTTGTTGCTTTTAACCAAAGAGTTAAGTATGTTATAAGAGGAATGCTCCATCTGTCTGCTGCAGGCAAGGTCCCAGTTGCTCAGCCATTTGGGACTCTGAAAACTCCTTCTTTGATCATTGCCATCATACTGGGCCTGGCATCTGACATCATGATCATAACCAGGAGAGAAAAATGAGGGGCTGATGCTCCACTGATGAAGGAATAACATGGAGTCAGTCTTCACCAAAAACTCCAAGTTTCTTTTGTGGATCAGTTTTAACCCCTTTCATTGGCCAGTTCAGCCAGGTGCTATTTTGCTATAGCATTCATTTACAAATAAGGCCAAGTAACAACGTTATTCATGGAATAAATTTAGGTAGCAGTAAGCCTGAGGTTGGTTACCACCACTGAAACTCTGGGTGGTCTTATCAGTTAGCATTTGCTGCATAATAAACCATTCTAACTTTTTAAAATTATTATTTTCCATGATTCTGTGGGCCGACTGGGGTGTTCTGCTCTGAGTCTGCTCATCTTAAGCTGGATATTTTAGGATGACCACCCTTGTATGTCTAAAAATTGGTAGACTGGTTGGTACAGTAGGGGCTTCACTCACATGTCTGCTGTCATTTGGGGTGACGACTTCATGTTTCTCATTATCTTAGGCTCATTCATAGAATGACGTAAGGGTTTCCATCAGCAAGAGGGCAAACCCCAATACGTTTAAATTACCTACTATGTAATATGTTTTAATGTTTCATTAGCCAGAACAAGTCATGTGGTCAAGCTGAGATCCAAGGGATACAGAAATAAACTCCGCCTCTTAATGGGAAGAGTGACATGCAAGAGGCCAATGAATTATCATGGACATTTTTGCAATTTTGTGGCATTTTACTTAATCAAGTCCTAAGAAGAATAGAGAGATCCCAGGGATATGAGATGACTGGAGTTATTCAAGGGCAGCATCTGGAATAAGCCATTTCAGGGGTAAGAGTAATTCATCCAAGTTAATCAAGATAGCAATCTCCAAAAACCCCCGAGACTTTGTGACTGAGTCCATAGAAGACATAAGGCTTATTCTACTCTATATGTTTCTTTCTAAAACTGGTCCTCCCCTAACAATTCTCCAACCCAGTAAATGGCAGTACCATCACCATCACCCATATTGTTTCAAACCAAAAAAAAAAAAAAAAACCTCAAGAATTATTGTAAATGCCTACCTCACCCTTATCTAAATATCTTAATCATTAGTGAAGTTTACTGGTTTTATCCATCTAAAAATTGTCTCCATCCTTCACCCACTCATTCCCATCTGTCATTACCATCATCAGGTTCTTCTTTATCTCTCACTTGGATTTTTACTGTGAACTCCCTGCTTCCTTACTTGTTCCCCCTACAATTAATTATCCAAACAACAACAGTGTGATCAGTTTTTAAAGTAAATAAGAAGTGGTACAGCTCTACCTAAAATCTTGAATAATCTCCCACTGAGCCCAGAAAAAATCCAAAACTCCCCATTGTAACCTAGAAAGCTCTTCATAGTCTGGACCCTGCTTGCCTCTTAATCTCAAATCACACTACTCTTTTGCTTCTTCTGGCCACACTGGTCTCTTTTCTAATTTTTTGGACACATAAATACACACATCTTGTCTCTCTGGCCAAATGTCAATTCCTCAGAGTTCTTCCTTGACCTCCATATCTTAAATGGCCCCAATCCTCTTCAATCTTGGGTTATTCTCATTCAATAATCTATTTTTTATCTCTTTCTTACCTTTTTAAAAAACATCTTAGGTATATAGCTTTTAAAGATCTGGTTCATTGAAGTGTAATTTGTAGAGTAAAATTCACTCTTTTTAATGCCCAGCTATATGTGTTTCATCGAACACACAGATTTGTAACCATTATCAAAATTAAGCTAGAGAACATTTCATCACCTCAGTGAACTCTCCAAAAAGTTTTACAAAAACGGAAATAACCCAAATGTTCTTCAGCTGACAAATAAACAAACTGTAGTGAATTCATACAATGGAAGACCACTTAGCCATAAAAAGGACTATGAATATATATATATACAAGGATGCATTACACTAAATGAGACATTTGATTGAAGAAATTACATGTTGTATAGTTTCATTTATATGTCTTACTGGAAAAGGCAAGATCATAAGGGCATAAAACAAATCAGCATTTGTCAGGGCTGGGGTAGAGAAGGGGTGGATTATGAAGGGGCATGAGACAATTCATCCACCTCTTTTTTCATAGCTTTCATTATAATCTGTAATAATCTTGCTTATTTATTGTTTAGTTATTAATTGTTGCCTTCCTCAAAAGGCATATTCCAAGAGGGCAGGAACCCATCTCTTACTCACTTCTGTGTCTCCAGAAACTAGCATGGTGCCAGTCATTTAACAGGTGTTCGATTATTCTTTGTTGAATGACTTAATGAATATGTAAGCCCTTCCCCAACTTGACCTTCACCCTGAATCCTCAGCTTTAACCCATGATCCTGCCCTGTGAATATTACCTCCTAAGTAGTTCTCCTACTCATCCCCTTTCCCTTACTGCCATATCCATGCCCTTGTTGTTTTTTACTTAGATGATTGTAATAGCCCCAAAAGTAGTTTTCCTACCTACAGTCTTGCCCCTTCAACCACTGTCTCTAACTGCTGCTAACTGCTGCTACATCACTCCCATGCAACTTGATCATATCTAGCAGGAGTTAGAGACAGCGGCTGAAGGGGAAAAACTTAAAAAAAAAAAAAAAGTAATGGTTCCCATTGCCTAGCAACCAACCTAGCTGCGGCTCTTCTCCATTCCCAGGTGCTCAACCCTAATCACCACCTACTAGCAGGGCTCTGCTCCTATCCAGATATGGCTTCCAGAACCACAATGCTGCTCATCTGTCCTAAGGATGACTCCTACCTCCAACTAAGTGAGTCCCTCATTCTGGAGGGTCCCTATTGTCTTCCTAGTCCCTCCCATCAGTGCCTCCTAAATCCCAGCATGCCTAATGGCTTCATGTCTCCAAATCTAAGTCAAATATCAAGGAATTTAGGGCTGTCAGAGCAAATCATGTAATTATAAACTATGTTATTTCTCAAAGTTATACCCATAATCTCAACTCTCAAGATCCTAGTATACCAAATCTTGAAGTCACATATTTTTCTGCTAGTGATAGTGGCAATTATTTTCTCTGTTCCTCCATTGTGTTTTTAAAAGAATAAAGAAGTTGGCATTTACTTTTATTGGGTTACCACAGTAGGCTGGAAATAAGCCTAAATTACTCTTTCCATAAAACTATCAAAAGCAGGTAGGTCAAAATCAACTTTTAATACGTGCCATCAAAGTCATGAAATATGAAATCCATATGATTTTACTGGGCCCTTTGGGGGAATCATTAATGTTCATCAGAGGGCACAAGCTAAATAAGTTAAAGTATATCCATAAAATATATTACTCTGAAGTTGTAAGAAAAATGAATGAGGCTCTGGATTCCATTACCAGTTTACACTCTTGCACCATTTGAGTTTCCAACTGCAAGCCTTTAACAGGGATCTGGGGGGAAAAAAATGGTGTATGGAGGCAGGACAAGATTGAAGCTCTCATTGGGACAGACAGAGCAGCATGTGGAGACCCATCTTATGAACTTTTACTCCAGAGCTACTGCAGAAATATACCAGGAAAGCTGAAAGAATCCACAGACCCTATGAAGAAAGTGGTTTCCTCCCGCAGGACCCAGGAGACAGCCCAAATACTGTGAGCGCCCAAGTTGTGAAAGTGGGAAAGGGGTATTATCTGCCCCTGAACACACACCCTCACTGGGGAACCTGAAGGTCTAGATCAAGGGAAAAGGATTTGACCTTACCTGGAGCTGAGTCAATTTAGAGAGCTGAGTGAAATACAGGGGTAGAGGAAACAGCAGGAAAAGCCCTGTGGGCTCTCTAGGTCCCTGGGAAGCAATTTCTGACTTGCCTCACAGGGGTCCTTGGGGAGGGCTGCCAGAGGTATTGGGAAAAGACCACAGGGAGAAGGAAACCTCCAGCTGAACTTTGTAGCAATTCCAACCCAGTGCGAAATCTCCTGGCCAGAACTCAGAGGAGGGGAATCCAGTAGACTCAACAGGCAGGGAGGTGCAAAAGCCCTAAGTGCTTTCTCAGTTGAGAGGCTGCTAGTCCAGTGAAAGTTCTCAGCCCTGCTCACCCACTGCCTAGAAACAAACCTGGTACCTACGGTGGGAGTGAGATTAGCCTTTTGTGTTGCATGGGAGCTGGGTGAGGCCTGTGACTGCCAGCTTTCCCCCACTTCCCTGACTACCTGCATGACACAGCAGAGGCAGCCATAATCTTCCTGGGAATATAACTCCATTGACCTGGGAATCACACCCCCATCCCCCACAGCAGCTGCAGAAAGACTCACCCAAGGGAAGTCTGAGTTCAGATACACCTAACCCTTCCCCAATCTCATGGTCCTTCTCTACCCACCCTGGTAGCTGAAGACAAAAGGCATATTCTCCTGGGAGTTCTAGAGCCCCCACCTACTGCCTGATCTTCCCTATACTACCACAGCTGATGCCCTCTTGAAAGTGCCACTTCCTGGCAGTAGGCCAACCAGCACAAAAACAGTGCATTAAACAACCAAAATTAAGGATTCTCACAGAGTCCATTTCACCCCCCTGCCACCTCCACTGGAGCAGGTGCTGATATCCACAGCTAAGAGATTTGCAAAAGGTTCACATCACAGGACTCTGTGCAGACAACCCTCAGTACCAGCCTGGAGCTTGGTAGCTCTGCTGGGTGGCTAGATCCAGAAGAGAAGTAACAATCACTACAGCTCAGCTCTCAGGAAGCCACATTGCCAGGAAAAGGGGGAAAGTACTACATCAAGGGAACACCCCATGGAACAAAATAATCTGAACAGCAGCCTTGAACCCCAAATCTTCCCTCTGACATAGCCTACCCAAATGAGAAGGAAACAGAAAAACAATTCTGGTAATATGACAAAACAAGGTTCTTTACCACCCCCAAAAAAAATCACACTAGCTCACCAGCAATGGATCCAAACCAAAAGACAAATCCCTGATTTACCTGAAAAATAATTCAGAAGGTCAATTAAGGAGCACCAGAAAAAGGTGAAGTCCAATTTAAGGAAATCGAAAACATGATACAAGAAATGAAGGGAGAAATCTTCAGTGAAATAGATAGCATAAGAAAAAAATCACAACTTCAGGAAATAAAGGACACACTTAGAGAAATGCAAAAGCTTCTGGAAAGTCTCAGCAATAGAATCAGAAACAGCAGAAGCAAGAACTTCAGAGCTTGAAGACAAGATTTTCAAATTAACCCAATCCAACAAAGACAAAGAAAAAAGAATTTTAAAAAATGAACAACACCTCCAAGAAGTTTGGGATTATGTTAAATGACCAAACCTAAGAATATTGGTGTTCCTGAGGAAGAAGAGAAATCTAAAAGTTTGGAAAACACATCTGGGGGAATAACTGAGGAAACCTTCCCCGGCCTTGCTAGAGACCTAGACATCCAAATACAAGAAGCTCAAAGAACACCTGGGAAATTCATTGTGAAAAGATCATCACCTAGGCACATTGTCATTAGGTTACCTAAAGTCAAGATGAAGGAAAGAATCATAAGAGCCATGAGGCAAAAGCACCAGGTACCCCATGAAGGAAAACCTATCAGATTAACAGCAGATTTCTCAGCAGAAACCTGACAAGCCAGAAGGGATTGGGGACCTATCTTCAGCCTCCCTAAACAAAACAATTATCAGCCAAGAATTTTGGATCCAGTGAAACTAAGCTTCATAAATAAAGGAAAGATACACTATTTTTCAGACAAACAAATGCTGAGGTAATTTGCCACTAACAAGTCAGCACTAAACTGCTAAAAGGAGCTCTAAATCTTGAAAGAAATCCTGGAAACATCAAAACAGGACCTCTTTAAAGCATAAATCTCATAGGAACTATAAAACAAAAATACAGTTAAAGAAGACCAAGGTATACAGGCAATGAATAGCATGATTAATGGATTAGTACCTCACATCTCAATACTGACATTGAAAGTAAATTGCATAAATGCTCCACTTAAAAGATACAGAATTGCAGAATGGATAAGAATTCACCAACCAAGTATCTGCTGCCTTCAAGAGACTCCCCTCACACACAGGACTCACATAAACTTAAAGTAAAGGGGTAGAAAGACATTCCATACAAATGGACACCAAAAGCAAACAGGAATAGCTATTGTTATATCAGACAAAATAAACAATAAAGCAACAGCACTTAAAAAAGACAAAGACATTATGTAATAATAAAAGGCCTTGTCCAACAGGAAAATATCACAATCCTAAACATATATGCACCTGACACTGGAGCTCCCAAATTTATAAAACAGTTACTACTAAATCTAAGAAATGAGATAGAAAGCAACAAAATAATAGTGGAGGACTTCAATACTCCACTGACAGCACTAGACAGGCCATCATGACAGAAAGTCAACAAAGAAACAATGGATTTAAACTATACCATAGAACAAATGGACTTAACAGATATTTACAGAACATTCTACCCAACAACTGCAGAATATACATTCCATTCAACAGTGCATGGAACTCTCTCCAAGATAGACCATGTGATAAGCCACAAAACAAGCCTCAATACATTTAAGAAAGTCGACATTATATCAAGTACTCTCTCAGACCACAGTGGAATAAAACTGGAAATCAACTCCAAAAAGAACCTTCAAAGCCATGCAAATACATGGAAATTAAATAATCTCCTGCTGAATGACCATTGGGTCAACAATGAAATCGATGGAAATTAAAAAAATTCTTTGAACTAAACAATAATAGTGACACAACCTATAAAAATCTCTGGATACAGCAAATATGATGCAAGGAGGAAAGTTTATACTCTTACATGCCTATATCAAAAAGTCTAAAAGAGCACAAATAGACAATCTAAGGTCACACCTCAAGGAACTAGAGAAAAAAGAACAAACCAAACCCAACCCCAGCAGAAAAAAGGAAATAAAAATCAGAACAGAACTAAATGAAATTGAAACAAAAAAGAAATATAAAAATAAATGAATAAAAAGCGGGTTCTTTGAAAAGATAAATAAAATTAATACACCATTAGCAAGATTAACCAAGAAGACAGAAGATCCAAATAAGCTCAGTTGGAAACAAAATGAGAGATATTACAACCAACACCAGAGAAATACAAAATATCATTCAAGGCTAGCACGAACATTTTTACCTACGTAAACTAGAAAACCTAAAGGAGACAGATAAATTCCTAGAAATACACAACCCTCCTAGCTTAAATCAGGAAGAATTAGAAACCCTGAACAGAACAGCAATAAGCAGTGAGATTGAAATTATATTTTAAAAATTACCAGCCAAAAAAAGTCCAGAACCAGGCAGATTCACAGTTGAATTCTAGCAGACATTCAAAGAATTGGTACCAATCCTATTGACATTATTCCACAAGATACAGAAAGAGGGAATCCTCCTTAAATCATTCTATGAAGCCAGTAGCACCCGAATATGAAAATAAGGGACAGGCATAACAAAAAAATACAGACCAATATCCCTGATGAACATAGATGCAAAAATCCTTAACAAAATACTAGCTAAGCAGACCCAACAGCATATCAAAAAGATAATCCACCATGATCAAATGGGTTTCATACCAGGGATGCAGGAATGGTTTAAGATATGCAAGTTGATAAATATGATACACCACATAAACAGAATTAAAAACAAAAATCACATGATAAACTCAATAGATGCAGAAAAAGCATTTGACAAAATCCAATATCCCCTTATGATTAAAGCAAAATTGGCATACAAGCGACATGCCTCAATGTAATAAAAGCCACCTATGACAAATTCACAGCCAACATACTACAGAATGAGGAAAAGTTGAAAGTATTCCCTCTGAGAACTCGAACAAGACAAGGATGCCCACTCTCAACACTTCCATTCAACATAGTACTGGAAGTCCTAGCCAGAGCAATCAGACAAGAGAAATAAATCAAGGGCATCCAAATCAGTAAAAACCAAGTCAAACCTGTTGCTGTTTGCTGATGATATGATTATACACTTAGAAAACCCTAAAGACTCCTTTAGAAAGCTCCTAGAACTGATAAATAAATTCAACAAAGTTTCAGGATACAAAATTAATGTACACAAATCAGTAGCTCTGCTAAACACCAACAGTGACCAAGCTAAGAATCAAATAAAAAACTCAACCCTTTTTACAGTAGCTGCAAAAATAAAATAAAATATGTAGGAATACCTAACCAAGGAGGCAAAAGACCTCTACAAGGAAAACTACAAAATACTGCTGAAATAAACCATAGTTCACATAAACAAATGGAAACACATCCCATGTTCATGGATGGGTAGAATCAATGCTGTGAAAATGACCATACTGCCAAAAGCAATCTACAAATTCAATGCAATTCCCATCAAAATACTGCCATCATTCTTCACAGAACTAGAAAAATCATACGAAACCAAAAAAGAGCCTGCATAGATAAAGCAAGACTAAGCAAAAAGAACAAATCTGGAAGCTTTGCATTACCCAACTTCAAATTATACTATAAGGCCATAGTCACCAAAACAGCATGGTACTAATATAAAAATAGGCACATAGACCAATGGAACAGAATAGAAAACCCAGAGATAAACCTAAATACTTACAGCCAACTGATCTTTGACAAAGCAAACAAAAACATAAAGTGAGGAAAGGACACCCTATTCAACAAATGGTGCTGGGATAATTGGGAAGCCACATGTAGAAGAATGAAACTGGATCCTCATCTCTCACATTATACAAAATTCTACTCAAGATGGATCAAGGAGTTAAATCTAAGACCCAAAACTAAAAATTCCAGAAGATAACATTGGAAAAACCCTTCTAGACATTGGCTTAAGCAAGGATTTCATGACCAAGAACCCAAAAGCAAATGCAATAAAAACAAAGATAAATAGGTAGAACTTAATTAAACTAAAGAGCTTTTGTGTGGCAAAACGAAAAGTCAGCAGAGTAAACAGACAACCCACAGAATGGGAGAAAATCTTCACAATCTATACATCTGACAAAGGACTAATATCCAGAATCTAAAACAAACTCAAACAAATTAGCAAGAAGAAAACAATCCCATCAAGAAATGGGCTAGGGACAATTCTCAAAGATATACAAATGGCCAACAAACATATGAAAAAATGCTCAACATCACTAATAATCAGGGAAATACAAATCAAAACCACAATGTGATACCACCTTACTCCCACAAGAATGGCCATAATCAAAATATAATAGATGTTGGTATGGATGCGGTGAAAAGAGAACACTTCTACACTGCTGGTGGGAAAGTAAACTAGTGCAACCACTATGGAAAATAGTGTGGAGATTCTTTAAAGAACTAAAAGTAGAACTACCATTTGATTCAGCAATCCCACTACTGGGTATCAATTTTACCCATAGGAAAAGAAGTCATTATATGAAAAAGATACTTGGACATGCTTGTTTATATAAGCACAATTCACAGTTTCAAAAATGTGGAACCAGCCCAAATGTCCATCAATCAATGGGTGGATAAACCGTGATATGATGGAATACTACTCAGCCATAAAAAGGAATGAATTAATAGCATTCACAGCAACCTGGATGGGAATGGAGACTATTATTCTAAGTGAAGTAACTCAGGAATGGAAAACCAAACATCGTATGTTCTCACTCATAAGTGGGAGCTAAGCTATGAGGATGCTAAGGCATAAGAATGATAAAGGAACTTTGAGGATTCAGGGGAAATAGTAGGAAGTAGGTGAGGGATAAAAGGCTACAAATTGGGTTCAGTGTATAATGCTCTGGTGATGGGTGCACCAAAATCTCACAAATCACCACTAAAGAACTTACTCATGTAACCAAACACCACCGGTTCCCCAAAAACGTATGGAAATAAAAAAATAAAAGAAAAAATAAAATAAAGAAAGAAAAAAAAAGAAAAATGAATGAGAAAGCACTCAATGCACTGACGTGGGAAGAGCTCCAAGATATAGTGATAAGTGAAGACTGAGGTGCAGAATACTGCTGCTCACCTGTACACTTTCATTTGCTCATAAACACAATTTTTTGCTTAGAGAAAATATTGAAGGATTCTCAAGAAAACAGTGTTTTTCCCATGGGAGAAAGGGGAATGAGGCAGATTGGAGCAGAAGTAGGAAAAAGACTGTCTACTATATACCTCTTTATATTTTTGGTTTTTGAACCATGTAAATGTATTATTCCCCCTGAAAAAAAATTTTCAGTTCTTTTTAAGTAGAATTTGAGTGTGTACCACAATGTGATTCTCAAAAAACTCATTAAAATTACATTACTCCAAGAGTTTGAAACCATTATAAAATCAACAAAACCTTTCAATGGCCCTGATATGAATACATATGCAATGAATTTTATTAGCATATAAATATAAGTGAATGAATAAATACATTCTAAAATAATGCATTGTTCAAATGAAAATGTAGCAGTTACCTGCTTTATCAGTTGTCCTAAAAACTTCATTATCTCTTAGGTAGTAAATTGGACAGGTACATTTAAATATATCCTTTCAGGTCAGTGAAATGGTCCTAAAAATGGAGTTTATGGACAGTCGCAGGTTGTCAAAATCATCTATGGTGACAGTGTTATGGGGAATATAATACAATTATATATCTTTTAGGCTTGACACAAAATGATGTTCTTTTGCTTGCCCTATATCAATTTATTTAAGGAAATCATCCTTCCACTATTCTCTCTCTTTATCTGCCTCTCTCTCTTTTCTCTCTCTCTCTCTCTCTCTCACACACACACACACACATACATTTTGTGTAATTTAAGTGCAGCTGTCAATCAAGTGGCCTACCTCCCCTGCCACAGAAGTAGCAAATGTTGACTGGTGTATTCCATTCTCCCAGCTACCTGGATTCCAGGGGTGAACATAAGACCAAAGTTTGGCCAATCAGAGCCATTGGATAAGCAGTAGAGACTGTTCTGGATGAATGAAACAAGAGGGTTTCTGTACTTTTGAAATTACAAGCTCTCAGAATCGGATATGCCTATAGCTGCCAAGGCATGTTATTGCTATCCTTTTTGAAAATAAACCCAACTTAGTGAAGACAACGGGGAAATTAACAAAATGAAATTAATCATGATATTATTGGTGAACACTGGATCCAGCCATGCCCTAAGCCAGTCCACCTTTGGATTTACTAACTTCATGAGCCAATGAATTCCCTCTTTTGTTGCCATTTTGAAACATAGCACAACTGTTCTTCAATACAATCTTTATGATTATTACCTGTACATATGCCACAGTTTCTTTGGAAACTCTGGTCTGTCTTGGGATTATGTCTTAATTTACCTGGAAAATTCAGAAAGTGTAGACCACGAAATTTAAGAGATTCAGAGAAATTCTTCATGTGATTAATGAATCTGGAGCAGGGTACTGCAGTTCTTTCATAATGAGGGATGTGCTGTAAGATAGAGGAGAAAAATACACAAAAAAATTAGGTTAATGGCTCCAAAATAATTCATGCCACCTAGCACTCTTACTTCCCTAAAGTGAGTGATATTTTTAAAATATTTTTGTTTCTTTATTCTTTAAATGAAACAATCCTGAAAACAATCACAGTTAACTCTAGTTACCTTTACATGCACATTCCTCTTATGTATTCATTAAAGAGGCTAATTAACTTAATTATTTGTTCTTTGAAAAAAATCTTATTCAGTTACACTATATGCTAGATATTATTCTAGACAGTGGGGATACAAGAGGAGAAGTCTCTGCCCTCATGAAATTGACATATGAGTGGAGAGTGACAAAAAAAAAACAAATATATCTACAATAGATTGGATGGTGATTTTTCTATTGCTAAGATGAAAAATATAAATAAGAGATACATTTTCATACAGGGTGACATGAAAAAAAAGATTCACAGGCTCAGATGGAGTAGCCATGTGAGGTCTTGGATGAGAGTCATTCCAAGCACAGGGAACAGCCAGTGTGTGAAAGAATGGAGAGGCAGGGGATAGGGAAGGGGGTCAGAAGGTGGGGGAAAGGAGGCTCTTAAATCAAGCTTTGTCACCTTGAAATGGCAAAAACAGAAAATAAAGAGGAGAAAGAGCTACAAAGATATTGGACAAATAATATGAAATAAGGTCATAAGTAAGGATCCAATTTGATTTAAATCAAAAACTATTCATTCTAAAACCTAAAACTATAAAAACCCAGAAAGATAACCTAGGCAATATCATTCTGGACATAGGACTTAGCAAAGATTTCAAGAGAAACACACCAAAAGCAATTGCAACAAAAACAAAAATTGACAAATGGGATCTAATTAAACTAAATAGCTTCTACACAGTAAAAGAAACTATCAACGGAGTAAACAGACAACCTACAGAATAGGAGAAAGTATTTGCAAACTATGCTTCCAACAATGGTCTAATACCCAGAATCTATGAGGAACTGAAACAAATTTACAAGTAAAAAACAAACAACTCCATTAAAAAGTGGACAAAGGACCTGAACAGAAAC
Source organism: Symphalangus syndactylus (assembly GCF_028878055.3). Lineage (NCBI taxonomy): Eukaryota > Metazoa > Chordata > Mammalia > Primates > Hylobatidae > Symphalangus > Symphalangus syndactylus. The sequence goes on from NC_072435.2 coordinate 98,881,365, forward strand.
TTTTCAAAATAAGACATACATGTGGCCAACAAGCACAAGAAAAAATGCTCAACGTCACTAATCATTAGAGAAATGCAAATCAAAACCACAATGAAATACCATCTCACACCAGTTAGAATGGCTATTACCAAAAAGTCAAAGAATAACAGATGCAAGATTGCAGAGAAAAGGGAACACTTATACACTGCTGGTGGGAGTGTAATTTAGTTCAGCCATTGTGGAAAGCAGTATGGCAACTTCTCAAAGAACTTAAAATAGAATTATCATTTGATCCAGCAATCACAATAGATATATATATACCCAAAGGAATATAAATCATTCTAACATAAAGACACATGCACATATGTCTTCCTTGCAGCACTATTCACAATAGCAAAGACATGGAATCAACCCAAATGCCTATCAGTGTTGGACTGGATAAAGAAAATGTGGTACATATACACCATGGAATACTATGCAGCCATAAAAAAGAATGAGATCATGTTTTTTGCACCAATATGGATGAAGCCAGAGGCCATTGTCTGAAGCAAACTAACACAGGAACAGAAGCCCAAATACCACATGTTCTCACTTATAAGTGGAAGCTAAAAATAAAAAAACATGGATACTAGAAGGGAAACAAGAGGCACTAGGGCCTACTTGAGGGTGGAGTGGAGGAGGAGGGAAAAAATCAGAAAAAATACCCTATGGGATACTTTGCTTATTAAGTGGTGAGGAAGTTGTCTGTACACCAAACCCCTGTGGTACACAGTTCACCGTATAATAAACCTCCACATGTACTCCTGAACTAAAATAAAAGTTAAAAATTAATAATATAAATAAATAAAAACCACTCATTACACATGTAATCAGAACCAACTTCCCATTGGTTTGACGTGTAATTTTTATTGTTTGGATATGATTAGATATTATCGATTCAGATGATTTGGATATTGTATAAATTTGGATATTGGATATTAATGTATGGATAGTACTATTTGGATATTGTGAATATTACGTGTTCAGGATAGCATTAACTTACTGAGTCTGTACAAGATCAAATCATCCCTGCATAAGCAATAGTATCCTATTGAAAGGGTAAGATTTTCATCTTGTCACCTCATACGGCCTATCACTCACCCAACTCTACCCAACCCCTGAGGAAAAGGTTTGTGTCTCAAACCAGAAAAAAGCTAAGTGGGAGGTTCCTAGGAGGGCACTGGAGTAGGAACCCTCTCTTTTCCATTACTGTGGGTCAAGGAGGCAGAGACGGACGCTTAAGAAGACACACACCTCTTAAATGGCAAGAGGTAGCTGGGACTTGAGAGACCCAGTCCAGTTGTACCAGACATGGAGCTTGGGAGGTTAACTAAGGAAGGGTCAGAAACCCCTTCTTTATAAGACTTTTTTGCTGCTAGCATTTTCTTTCTTTATATTTGCTTGATATTGAGTAAAGTCTTTTTTAAAAATCATCACAGATGAGCTAAAATAAGTGAAAGGGAGAGAATTTCTACCATTTTAAAGAAAAAGGAGTACCACGGGAACAGCAGTGATTCCAAGAGAGGGCTTAAGAGAAAGTGAAATGAGAGAAAAACGATTTTCCTGACTTGGTTAGAGCCACTGTCCATCTGGACAGCATGTGCGCGTGGGCAATCTTGGAGGTAACAACTCAGAGCAGGGGCTATAGAATCATGTAGGCCCACATCCAAATCTCATCTCCGCATCCCGATCTCTACACAAGCTAGGGCAACTTACCTTCTCTATTCCTGTTTTTACCTTCACAAAATGGGGCTAATGCTATCCCGGAACAACTATTACCCCCATTTTACAGATGAAAAACTAAGTAACTTATCAAAGTTACAGAAGTAGTAAGTATTGAAAGCAAGTCTTAAATCCACTCTTTCCTACTCTGAAGCCCATGTTTTTAACCCCATTCCATACTGCTTCCACATTTTAGAGTAAGCACAGCCAGCAATATAAGTGTCCAAAACAGAACATAGAAGATCACTCTGGCCTCCTCACAGCCAGCAATATAAGTGTCCAAAAGAGAAACTAGAAGATCACCCTGGCCTCCACTTCCTCACTTATCCATCCCTCAGATCTATGCACAGCCATTTCCTGTCAACCTCACCCTCTCAACGTCCTCCAGTCCCATTCCCTCCTCTGCAGTCCTCTGCCACCTATTAGCATCTTCATCCACATCCCTGCTTGCAGTTCACCTCCATTGAATTCTCTTTCTCACATTATCTTTCTAAATCCCAAGTCTAAATATGGCACTGACCTTCTTAATAATGTTCATTGATTTCCCACCCTTTAAACAGTGGTTCTCAAACTGTATCATGCATAAAAATCACCTGGTGAACATGTTAATATGCAAATTTTGATTCACATATGTCTAAGGGGATAAGCTTAGGGATGTGCACTCTTAGCAGTCATCCTGGGTGACTGATACAAGTGATCAACTTCTTGTTTCTCCAATGTGGCTCGGGACCCAGCATCACCAACATTACCTGGGAGCTTGTTAGATATGAAGATTCTCTGGCCTCACCCTAAAACCTACTGGATCAGGATCTGAATTTTAACAAATCCCCAGCCCATCACACTCTGACCTAAAGAACCAAACACAAAATCCTTTCTATGGTATAGGAGGCTGGTCGTGACCCACCATCTATTTATCTCTTGCCCCCAACCCCATCTCACAGGACTCTCTCCTCTGTGATCCAAGTATGACAAAGTAGGAAAACTGAGGCACCAAAAAGCTAAGGCAGTGAGTCTCATCTTCTTCATCTTGGTCAGCCCAGTGCCTAGCACAGTCCCTATTACGAGTCATGTTGATTCATTGATGTATTTTGAATTTAACTGAATGGAATTAACTTATGTTTTAAAACAAATTTTGAAATGCAGTATTATATTCAAATTGCACCTTTCATCAAGGTATGATTTACTGAAATGAAAAAGAATGAATGAAGACAAACACAGTCCATAACATGGACCAGATGCATTCTGCTTCTTAAAACACCTTACATTTCTTCATTGGGCAGGGGAGATGGGTACTGATTCCTCTCTGTGAAGACACTGTGGCTTTTAGTTGATTCACTGCCTGAAGTCAAACCCGTGCTCTATATATGAAAGCACAACCCCCACCTTTTTTTTTTAAGATGAGCAAACTTTCACCACAAAGATACAAGAACAGTAAATATTGATCTTCTTGACGGATGGCGCACCTCACGCCACAGGCCACTCAAGCATCTGCTCATTACCACCAGCCCACCGCTTTGTTGGGAAATAATGCCAAGTGGCCTCATGTGCTATCGGCTATAGATCGCAAATATTTAAAAGAAATAAATTTCTCTGAATGAAAAGCACCTTTCTTTGTTATCTAACTCCCTCTCCTCCCAAGTCATGTTGATTTTGGGGCTGTGCACACTCCCAGCACCTGTACTTTTCAATTGTTTGCCTGCCAAGAACACTGTGGTTTTCTTGCTTGGTTTTAGAAGCCATTCTAAGTACAGTAGCCAATGAAGGCATATTTTCTTTCTCTCTTGGCAATATGTAAAGGAAGTTTCAACTTTAGGACACCTAGCAGCAACTGTAATTAGAGGACAAGGAAAGAAATTGGAGTTTCTCCATCTCAGTATTCGTCCCACATGATCATGAAAAATGTACCACCACTGCAGACCAAAACCAAAGGTGTAGGTTTCTTCAACAGCCTTATTATTTAGCAGAAAGTTTTCTAAATTGGTTTTGCTGAAATCCAGAATCATTCTTTAGTGGAAAAGTAAGATCTGGACAATAAGATAAGAATAGAATTTCAGCAAGTGGAAAATCAATTTGTTATTGAGAATAGCCACTAGGTATACAAACCCAAGTGTCTAAATATATAAATATTGGATCAAACTATTATTTCCTCTACATGGAGCATTATCAATTTGATGTGGTATCATCATGCCCTGTGTGTTTTTAATCATGGCTCTTAATCTCTTACCGCTGAGGCATATGCAATGCAGTGTTAAGGTGAAATAACCTACCGCCAAGTATTGTGATCTGATCAATGTTGATGGCAAACTGGGTATGGAGACAAATGATGTGTGTGTAAGCCTTTAGTCACTCTCTTACACTAAGCTGAATTCTAATTCAAAGGGAATGCTGCAACCTCTATTACCGCCACCACTTTTGTCACTTTTCATTTCCCTATGTACTTTTATTCTACTTTCATGAACAAGTATTTGGGGATTTACTCTTCCCCAGTTCTTGATCCATATAGTTTGGACAAAGAAAATGCCCAGATCTGAGCACATCACATTCCATTGGCTGCATGGATTGGAGTTCAGAACCAGCGAGGTATAATGCGATATTTTGAGATTTCCAAGATTGAGGTTTGATTGTGAGAGATGGTAGAGTCTGTGACTGCTGCAGCTATTTCACCAGCATGAGGCAAGCATCTCTTGGCTTTAAATTACTTCTCTGGTAAGCTAGCTTGAGCTGAGTAAGCTGTACTTTCTTGCCTGTTCTGCCTGGTGTCAAGAGATCTGTATTTGTGAGATGAGGGTTCAAAGTGTAGTCTGTGTTTATGGAAGTTTATTTCACTCTAGGTCAGGGGTGTCCAATCTTGGGCCACACATAAAATATGCCAACACACACAATAGCCAATGAGAAACACACACACACACACACACACACATGCACACACACACAAAATCTCATAATGTTTTAAGAAAGTTTATGAATTTGTGTTGAGCCACATTCAAAGCTGTCCTGGGCTGCATGTGGCCCATGCTGCATCCTGGGCCATGTGTGGCTTGCTCCTGGTTGCTCTTGTTCAACCTAGAGCAAGCAGGTTGGACAAGCTTGCTCTAGATAAAACTGACCAGTTCTGATAAGGACAATGCTCACTTTGTCTTAGTTGGCATCAATCTCCAAACAAACAGTTAAGCCAAAATATTCTAGGTAATTTACGTATTCCAAAAATGAAAGAGATGATATTTGCTACAACTTACAACCCTTACAACTAAAATGAAGTATTTTGTTGTTGCCAATGTAAGTAGTAAGCCATGGAGTAATGAGCTGAAGTGACTCTATCTCTATTTGCACTGGATTAGCAAGACCTCCATGGAATTGCTTTAAATTATATATAAATCATAAAGCCACTTTCAGTTTCTTGTAGGACTTGAAAATTATAGGAAATGTCAGGAGAAACATAAAAATGACATTTTATAAATTTAAATTTAAATTCAGAGTTATCCAAAACCGATTTGAATGAAAATTTAAATCTTTTTAGAAAAATTATTCTGTAAGAATCATCAGCTCTAGATGTACTAAAATTTACATTTCAGAATAATTTATCAGAAATGTATCCCAGTGTTGTTGGAGTCTGTAAAATACTCAACAGTTTTAGGGACAGTTGTATCAGTAAAAAGATTCTTCTCAGAGTAAAAATTATCAAAAATGATTTGCAATCTTAAAGATGAAATTGTTAAAAGTATAACTTATAATGACCTAGTAAAGGAATGTGCAGAAAGCAAGCCCCCAAAAACAGCTTATGATCAATTAAGATAACACATAGCAACATATTATTATTTATTGCATCATAGAAAATTATGACACCAAAATATTAATTTGTTCAAGTTGTAGGTTCAGATTGTCATTCATGTATTGCTATTACCCCATTGTATTTTATAATTAATAACATAGTTATAAAGAAAAAAGTTTTATATTTTAGTATTATTAACTACCCTTTCTTCTGCTTTCATTTTACACTGGGCTCCACAAATTATGTAGCTTGCTCTGACTGTCTCTATACAATTTTTAAGGCTAAACCTTACATTCTCATAGTCAAATGGACAAGGTCAAAGGCTGTCAGCCAGATGAAGGAATTCTGTATTTCTCACTCATGACATTTGGAGGTGGCCCTTCTCCTATCCTGCAAGATCACTTCCTACCAAAGCTTAAAATCTGAGAACAAAATCTTGCCACTTTGAAAGAAAATAATATCTACCATCTACTGAGTGTATTTAATTGGCCATGTATTGCCTCAAGTTAGACAGAAGATTGTTTACACAAGTGCACATACATTTTTGAAAATTTCCATCTTACTTACACACACATGTTTAGTGCAGCACTGTTTACAATAGCAAAGACTTGGAACCAACCAAAATGCCCATCAATGATAGCCTGAATAAAGAAAACGTGGCACATATACACTATGGAATAATATGCAGACATAAAAAATAATGAGTTTGTGTCCTTTGCAGGGATATGGATGAAGCTAGAAGTCATCGTTCTCAGCAAACTAAAACAGGAAAAGAAAACCAAACACCGCATGCTCTCACTCATAAGAGTTGGAGTTGAACAATGAAAACACATGGACGCAGGGAGGAGAACATCACACACCAGGGCCTGTTGAGGGGTGGGGGACAAGGGGAAAGAGAGCATTAGGACAAATACCTAATGTACACGGGGCTTAAAACCTAGATGATGGGTTGACAGGTGCAGCAAACCACCATGGCACATGTATACCTATGTAACAAACCTGCACATTCTGTACATATATCCCAGAACTTAAAATAATAATTAAAAAAAGAAAATTTCCCTGTCTTTTAGCATCAAAAGCTGGTGTAGTCTGATACCATTATGTTCCTTTGTTTGTGATCTATCTGGGAGATGTTTGTTTTATTTGTATTCTTTGTTCTTACATCTCTGAAAACTTTTACAATCTCTTTGTCACTATTGAAATAATGTTATAACAAAGCATCTTAGTGTGGGTTTTCTTTCATTATACTGGGCACTCAAGTAAGCCGTATCAATCTGGAAATTCCTGTCTTGCAATTCTATAAATATTTTTTTCTTTTTTAGGAATAATTTTCTCCCCTCTGTGTTCTCATTCTCTCTCTCTCTCTCTCACTCTCTCGCTCTCTTGCTCTCTCCCCTCTCTCTCTCTTCCATTTTTAAAGTTTTTCTGTCTACTTTCTAAGGGCTTCCTTTAACTTATCTTTTCACTCTTATGCTGCTCTTTTTAAAAATCTTGGTTTTCACACATTTAATTCCTACTTCTTGTTGCTGTCACTTTTTAAAATCTGGCATCCTGTTCTTATTTAATGGATGTTCTGTCTTCCCTTATCCCTGAGTATTTTGATCTTAGGGTCTGGGCTTGCCTTAGTAGTGTTAGATTTGTATTCATACTGTTTGATTCCCTGTGTTGTTTCAGTGTCTTCTGAGCTTCTCTCTTCTGCTTGTTTTCATTTATCTCATGCTAAAAGCCTTCCTCAAGGATCCTTGAGAGCCTTGACTGTCATTCATATTTAACAGTAAGGCACTAAAAGGCTGACTGCAGCTCTGGATTCACTCAGTCAGGGCTTATGAGCAGCGGGCTTCCCTGAAGCATGATGGGGCAGCCAGGCTACCTTTCCAATGACGGATCCCTCACCGTCAGAATGGGAAAGGCTTTCCCCTGGTATGTCCTCCAAACACCAGCCCAAGAATGTATTTACCAGACTGGTAGCATTCTGGGAAGACAGCAGGAGGAAAGGGCCCGAGTGTCCCACAGCCCACTATATAAAACTTCAAGAAACCCCCACTTGGAGCCCCCATCTCATCCCTGAGCTGGGAGTCCTTCTAGCCGAATTTTGCCAGATAATAAATATTTGTCCCGATTCTGCAGAGTGAGCCAAGAGGGAGTAGAACTCTGCATCCAGTCCCTCACCAGGCCCCTGTTCTAAGCCCTGTGTGCACTCCCTGATTTAGAAGATATGGAGAACCTTCAGGATCCAGGTTTTTCTGGAGGGTAGCATGAATTCACTCACTTCTCCTAATCAGGCCCCTGTGTACACTGAAGTTGGGAGTCACTTCATTCTGTTAACTCAGTTATCACTTTTTAACCAACTTTACAGCTTTCCAAAAACTGCTGAAATTCCTCACCTAGTATAGTCTTCTCTCTTTGTCTTTGTCCTTGTGTGTGAATGCATTTTGTTTTAAAGCAGGGCATTTCAATCTTCCAAAATCATGTGACATTAAAAATGGATAATAGTTGTAGGGAATGCTGGGGCAAATGGAAGAAGCCACTCAAAGCCAGGAGGAACTAGCCTGAGCTGACCTGGCTATTCCAGCTCCTACATGACCACGAAAAATGCTCGATAAATTTATATTTCTGCCCACATGCAACCTATTTGCAGCACACCATTTAGAGGCTCTGTTTCACCATTAATTTTACAGAGTTTAGGGAAAGGGATATAAATAAGTATGGCCAGTCTACCATATTTGACCAGATACCCTCACTGCTCACTCATCTACACTGTCTAGGTATGGATGATTTTCTTTTTCCTGTGGCTATCCATCTGGCAGTCCTGGAGTATCCATCCAGCTTCTTCAAAAGGCATCCTCCCAATTCTTTTTACCAGGATCACCATAGGCACCAACTTGTCTCTATGACTATTCTTCCTGAAAGTAGTAACGGCCATGCTTCTTGCCTCCCAAGGCAAATCCTGGACTCCTGGACCACATGGGGAATCAAGTTGTAGGTACAGGGACCTCAGACACATTCAGCCTGGTCTCCGGTCACTGGAGAGAGAGGGGATTCTACCTCAGCCAATGAAACAGAATTGTGATAAAGACAAAGGGAATAATCTAAAAGTAGCTAACACACAGCTTGGTGGAGCAGTATAACATATGCTCTAGATTGTGGGACTTAGAATTCATACCTGAGTTGGAATCCTGCCTCTACCATTTACTGGCTATGTGATCCCAGGAAAATTACTTCACCTCCCTAAGCTTCAATAGTTTGATCTGGAAAATGAGACTTAAGAGTAACAATTGTTGCTGTGAATGTTTAAGTGGAAAAGCAACCACAAAGTGCCTAGCACAGAAGTGGAAAGTAAATGAATGGAAAGAAAATATCAATGAAAATTGAAAGGGAAAAGATAATGTTTGCAAATGAAGAAAAGATAGGGTTTTTGAAAAATTAAGCAGTGAATAAAAAAGATGAAGACTACAATTTACACATACACACATAAACACTTAGGTCCCCACCATCCACAGAGAAGGAGATACGTAGATATATAGATATAAATATAGACAAAAATCACAATTCTCAATATCATCTGAGGTTTTATATGTGATCATGGTTCTAGAAATCAGCTTTCTGAAGTTGTTTTCCAGGGGAAGCACAAAGTTACTATCTCCACTTAGTTATTAATTACCCACCCAAATGGGAACAGGCATCCTCACCTATTGTTAGCTTTCTTTTTACAAGACCATAAATAAAAATACAACTGATGTCCCATCTCATTATCTGCCTCCCTCAGACACCAGCCCACACATTATTCTATGCTGCAAAAAGAGTTCAGTGTGAATATTTGAGAATGATACATTGAAGATGCATATGGATACAAGGCCAGACCATCACAACGCTTCTAACTATGTGCCCCAAGGTGTCAAAGGAAAAAAAAAATACTAACTTGGGAGGAAATATAAAATAGATCGACATCTCCTTGACAGCTATTGATAGATATATTACTAGACCTAAAGATGTTGCTTCTCAAGAAAACATAAATTCAAGTTCCTTCCAGGTTCTCTGAAGTGATGGGGTTTGGATCATGCTTGGACAAAGGAATCATAATTCAATTATCCAATGATTTATTACAATACACTTTGCCCACACTGGATATTTGGATGTGTAAACATCATAGTATTACCCTCCCTTCCATCCCAGGCTTCGCATTTCAGATTTCATTAGCCAATAAAGCCAGGTTTATTTATAATAAAGTTAAGCCCTTCAAACCACTGACCATGGAAACCAGATTTTGAAATAATTCAGATTTGTGTTTCTGTTCTTTCTAATTAAGGGTAATATCGGGAAGCACAGACAGTGGGTAGCATTGTTCGAGCACCATGGATTTAAGCAAGAAAATCTGATTATCAGCTCATGTCAGAAGCCAAGCGATAATGCAGCTTAGCATTCGTTTGGGCTTTTTCTTTGGCCAAAAGATAATTACCGTTAGTGAGGCCTTACGTAAGTGTATCTAATATCTAAGGCCCTAAAATTTATGAATAGCAAAAGCACACAATAGGCAAAGAAGAATTACTGTATTTATTATTTCTATGGCTTGTTCCACCATGATAATTTCATTATCTAGTAAAGTTGAACCTCTAAAATCAAAGTATAATTTCTTAAAGGACAAGAAGTTAAATATGCTGGCAAGGTTTTTGGCCTGACTTCCTCCAGTGAAAGTTATTTCTAACAAATAAGAAGTAGACCAGCCAGAATTTTCATAGAAAATTTATTAAAGGGGACTCAAAGTTACCTATTGAGGTCACTGCATAAACAGATGTTAAGCTTCTGTGGGATTTTTTTTTTTTTTTTTGTAAACTGTTATTTCTCAATCTTATGCTGCAGGAAAAATCTGAAATTTGAAAAGCACTTCTTGGCAAAAGCAGGATGGTGTCAGAGTGCTCATTGCTGAATACAAGTAATGTCGGTAAGCATCATAAAGAATAAATGCTGGAAACCCAGAGTGGGGAAATTATTTAAACGAGGAATTAGAACTTTGTTGTATACCAAAGCTAATTATGAGGATGAATAAAATCAAGTTGTAAAATTTGGAAGGTAAGTTGGCTGAGATTCTCCAAACCATAAAGAAGCAACTGCTTTTGAAAGAGAAAAATAGCATTATTGTCCTTAAATATATTTTTTATTTAAAAGTACATTTTATTTTCTTGCTTATAAACTAACAGCAACTAACATGTTATTGAGTACCTGCTACAGACCAGGCATTGTTCTAAACACTTTAGACATTTTTAACTCATCAAATCCTCATCATAACCTTAAGAAATCAGTACTTTATTATCCCCATCCTACACATATGGAAAATGAGTGACAGAGTGGTTAAATAACTTGTCCATCTGGCTCCCATCACTCCAAATTGTATATATAGGGTACCTGATTTTATTCATCCTCGTAATTTGAGTTGGTTCTATCTCTCAAACTTCTAACCTCTAGTACAAATAATTTTTCCCCTCTGGGTTCTCAGAAAACTTATTCTGTGTGATACATCTCAAGCTGCTTGTATTACAGCAATACTCATTCTGACGCCATCCTGAAGCAAAAGGAAATGTATTAGGACTCGTCAGAGTAGTTACACTGCTGGCTCAGGCACTAACAACTCCCCAACCTTGAGCAAATCACTAAAGTGAACACTAGTCAAGCAGGAACAATGTTCCCTTCACTGCCTACTTCTCATGGTTCTTGAGACAGTATGGAGAATCCAAAAGATCTTTGAGAAGTATGGAATGTTCTATAGAGCTGAGCACATCGACAAGACAATGCAATTGCCAAAGGATGCAAGCACAGGGTGAAGGCGTCCCAAGCAAAGCTCTTAGAATCAGTAACTAGCACACTCCCCAGCTTTCCCTACTCTTCTCTTGAGCTCTTACTTGTAGCCGAGGTTTATTTAAGGGAGGGAAAAGAGAGGGGAAAACATTGTTGATGATGACAACAACAACAACAATAATGAATAGGTGTACTCATCAGCACTGAGAAGCAATGTGTGCAGTGAACCAAAGCACAGATGTTGGAGCTAGACTGCCCAGATTGGATCCTGAATCTGGCACTTGGGCAAACTGCTTTCTCTTCCTCTGCCTCAGTCTCCTCATCTGTACAGCGAAGATAATAATAGTCTCTACTTGATTGGATACTTATGACAATTAAATGACAATATGCATAGAGAACTTAGAGTAGCCTGACAGAATCACCACTAAATATATACAATTGAGAGCTGTGAGTAGCAGGTGCCACCAATCCATTGGTTATTGTACTAGAAAAGTAAAAGATGGAACCATGGCTTTTTTTTTGTTTCTATTTTCTATCCTCATGAAAAATTAGTAATTCTCTTTCTACTTTGGCCAAATGACTAGAACAGAAAATTGTGCTTCACAATTTCTGTGGCTGATTTCATCTACTTCCGATTTCTTTTATATTTTAGTAACAAAATGTCCACTTCAGCATTGTAGAAGCATGTTAGATTATTAGGACTTTGGAGATTCATGGAGATTATGTTTATAAAGATGCTATGGCAATAGTAGCAGAGGACTAAAGAGTCAAGTCAGTAGCAGACACAAAGCAGAAAAAAAGTGGAGCAGATGAGCAGTGTATTTCCTGCCCCCAAACCCCTGGCCTTAGCCCATATGCTTTTGCTTTGACCCTAATGAGATCTACTAAGGAAGAAGACGAAATATAGTAGAAACAGACCTAAGCCTCCATGGCACTGAGCTAGATGTTTAAATCAACTCACCTAATGCTTGCTACAATACCATGAAATAAACAGCACAGTGCCTATTTCAAAGGTGCAGAAATTATAGCTGAGAGCAGGTGGCTAAACTTTCCAAAGGGCAGTTACTCATTCCCCTGCCTCTTCCTACCTCTCTTTCTCTTCCATCCCAAAAAGATGTCTTTTCAAAATTCAATCCATTCTAGTTCTAGTCTTTCCCCTCTTTCCTCCTGCCTTTCCTATATGTTTATCGTTTTCCTTGGTTGCTTCATTCACTCCAAAATCACTAGCCTTTCTAGAGTTCTTTCACTTCTTCTCTATACCCATCGCTGATTAACCCAATAAATCAACCTGACATGGTTGGCCCAAGCAGCAAAGGCACTTTGCTCTTCAAAGACCAGTCAAGATCAGAAGAGGTCAAGATCAGGAATATGAACCTGTACATTGTCCTTGTCACAATATGATACTTACTGCCTGTGCCATGTTTCGTATATTTATAAATTTGCTCTTTAGGATATAGTGTTCTGACTCATTCTTTTTTTTTTTTTTGAGATGGAGTTGCACTCTGTTGCCCAGGCTGGAGTGCATTGGTGCAATCTTGACTCACTGCAAATCTCTTGCCTCAGCCACTCGAGTAGCTGAGATTACAGGTGCCTGCCACCATGCTTGGCTAATTTTTTTGTATTTTTAGTAGATACGGGGTTTCACCATGTTGGTCAGGCTGGTCTCGAACTCCTGACCTCAAGTGATCCACCTGTTTTGGCCTTCCAAAGTGCTGAGATTACAGGTGTGAGCCACTGGGCCTGGCCTCAAAAAGGGACATAGTATTCTATAATATTAAGGATGCCCTGAACCAGTCTCCAGGTGTTAAATAAATAGGTTGCTTCTGGTTTATTACTATCATAAAGAATGCTGCAATGAATAAATCTTGTACATGTATCTCTTTACATGTGAGAGAGTACAAATGCACTCTTGGCAAAAATTGATTTGTGTTTCTCTGGCTCACCATCATATAATAACAACTAATACACATTTTTCAAAATCAGTGAGTAAGTGAGCAAATAACTGGGAGTGTGGCAATAAACCACAGCCAACATAAATGAGATAGCAGTTCAGCCTGCATTATAGAAGTTCACCTACACTTAACCACTTTGAATTCAACTTTCCTTGCATGTAAAATAACAAACTATTTTGAAAAACTGTTGAAAGGACTAAAATGAGATAATATCAATAAGGTGCCCAGTCCAGAGCAATGTAAGCTATCATGATTGGGCTAAAATCACTCATCCATGTAAATTGTCTAAATGAGCAGAGCCTAGGTGCTGTCATCATATCATGGACGAGGAAAATCACCCGAAGTATGTGAGAGGCACAGGGCAGAAAGAACTGTCTCAAACCCAGAGCAGTGGTTACAGGGATGTAGTGGGTAGATTTTCATGACTCCACCGTTTTGAATGGTATTCATAGCACTATTCAAAGTGTTGTTATCTGTCTTAATCTTCCAATGACAACTTCAAAAATTAATTTTACAGGTACATAATTTATTCTTCTTAAAAAACTGTAATAGCAGCTATGTAAGCACTGAGGAATTTAGATGTCATCATAAGCAAAAGATATTTATTAAACGACTGCTTACATGCTAAGCAACATTCAAAAAAAAGAGCAGGGTGGGGGGGGGTGTTCCTGACCCTAGGAGAAACAAAAAGGCAACTAAATATAGTGAAAAGAACACTGGAGCCACCTACATCTGAGTTTAAAGCCCAGCATTCATTCAACACAATTCAAGTGGTTTGTATACCAGGCACTACATTAAGCGGTGGGTGAACCAATCTACTACACTCTCACTTAAAAGATATTTAACCTTATCAAGTGATTTAGCTTATCTTGTCTAGGGTGAAGTACCAGCTTCATAATCTTTTTATAAAGGTTCCACATGTAAAATACACAGCAGTATTAAGTAAATGGTGGTTTTTCCCACTCCTTCTTGACTAAGGGCTAACCATTCAAGACAGGACACAAACATTAAAACATTAACATGCATACATCAAACAAAGCATGAACCAATCAGAGACTAAAGAGCAGAATAGTTACATCTAATCAAGTCAAGGAATTACACAGTTATCCCAGAGCTAGAACACACACAGGACCTAGCACACAATAGGTATTCAAAGATGTCTATTGACTGGATATAGTGAATCAAGAATTCAAACAATTAGAGCCTCAGGGTTAACAGGAGGCAATGTAACACACTGGGAAGAGTTCAGACATAAAAATTAGGAGACCTAGGTTCATGTCTAAAATGTCTGAACCACCAGCCGAATTTTCTTGAGCAAATCATGCAAATCATGGTCTTCTGTAGCCTCAGTCTTCTCATCTGGGAAGCTAGAGGGTCGGGGTACATCTTTCCTAAGTACCAATAATTTCAGGTAAAAATGCTTGTCAAAGCCTCCACTTTGTATTTTATTTGCGCAGTCTGAAATTGAACTGCATACGGTTTGTTCCAAAACCCAGAGATGGTTTGAAACCCCCAAATTGGTGGACTTGATCAATACATCCACGTTTCATGTTTTTTACCCTAAAATATAGTGTATAGACTAGTAAGTTAAGAAACACTATTGCTGAAAAAAGAAATATCCCATTTTAAAATCTAAAGACTAAAAATTAACCAGTCACTTCATGTTTTTAGCAAACATACTTACCATTGTGTGGGGTTTTATTGTCCCCTTGGTGAATAGAAATCTTTAAAAATGTATACGCCTGGAACTGAATACTGTGTCAAATCTATTGGCACTGCATGTTTAAACACCTGCATCTCATCACCAGCCCTTCATAATATTGTTAAACAATAATTATACTTATGATGAGTAATGAATCCAGATATGGTCTTCCTTGAGATATACTTATTCTTGTGTTAAAAGTAACCCATTAGTAGCATATGAAAGCTTCTCAGGTAAAACAGGATTCACAAATACATCCATATAAATACTCAATAAAGTTTTTAAATGGTAATAAATTGCAATGATATCCTCTTCTTTATTGGGGAATCTCACCTTATTTTTCTGAGAATGATCCATTTTTGTTTACCACAATTCTAAATTTCACTTGCCTAATCAGATTTAAATCTTAAAAATAAAAGTTTCACTTTGAAATTTGACCCAAGTTTAATTTTTATTTTTTTCATACTTGTAAGCAGAATGGTAACTTGAGACAAAGGCTAAACTTGCCACGGAAGCTACCCTCATACTTTGCTTAAAATCAACCTTTGCTGATGGATTTAA
The DNA here is from genome assembly GCF_028878055.3 of Symphalangus syndactylus. Classification (NCBI taxonomy): domain Eukaryota; kingdom Metazoa; phylum Chordata; class Mammalia; order Primates; family Hylobatidae; genus Symphalangus; species Symphalangus syndactylus. Next base: position 98,896,879 of record NC_072435.2, read on the forward strand.
AGAGAACCTCAAAGGAAATTATTCACCTACTTCCCAAACCAGAAAGACTATAGCATGCTGATCACTGTGATCAAAAAGGCTCAGCTTCATTAAAAAGAGACACAAATATAAACAATATTGGTCAAAGGAAATAATAGTAACAGCTAGCATGCCTGGCAACACGATTCTAGGCATTTTACATCTAACTCACTTGATTCCCACAACAACCGTATTAGGTTGGTGCTATTATTACCACATATGCAGATGAGAAAGCTGAGTTGCAGAAAGATAAGACATTTCTCACAAAATCCCAGGACATAAATTGGCAAAGCCAGGATTTGAACTCAGGCTGTCTGATCCGAGGGTCTGTCTGCATAATCACTATCCTTAACCAATTATTCTGTTTGTGTTTGTCACACACTCAAGCAGAAGCCACTGCAAAGCAGGTACCAGAAGCCTCAGCATCACATTTGTAGGTGATGTGGAATACAGTTAAGAGCTCGGTGGCAATTCCAACCTCTACTCTGGAACTGAACTGACCTTATCAGTACCCTTCTTGCTCTGATTCCCAGTTATCTCCAGCTGAGTAACATGGACTTATCTCTGCTCTCCCTAAATGCTAAGCCCTAAAACTCATCTGATCAATGTCACATCCACCATGAGGAAAAGAATGACCCTGGTTAAGTGCTCAAAGTCCTCTACCACTTGCAGTCTTCCTGAAATCATTTTTAATGTAATCTTTTGATCTCAGGCATAGAGTTTATCACAAAAAAGTTTATGCTACAGAGAGTTAGCATGATCCAAAATACAGCAACTGCTCTTGCAACATAGGATTGCTCTAAAGACTCAAAGCAGACTGCAATTGCACTCCCTTTCCCCAGTTGCTTTTGGTGCAGCTAGCTCTGAAGTGGTTGAACACTCACATGCATGTTGGACTGTTGACCGAGACTCCAAGTGCTAGGCCTGGAAGTGTATCCTGAGGACCAGGCAGGCTTCCCATGCACCTGAACCCCAATCTCTTGGGAGAAATCCCTAACCACTAGCTCTTCCTCCACCTCCAAGAAGTCAGCATGGACAGTCCTGTTAAACCAAAGTCACATCCTGCAGCTCGCAGTTCACAGCCCTTCCACAACTCCACATCCCATTCAAATCCCCAGTGGCTTCCTACCTGGCTGAATGGATCTGGAACCGCCTTGACCATTTGCAAACATTTTTTAGTGTGAAAGGGGAGCCTAGTAATAATTATTCTGGAACTTCAGGTATAAACTTGAATTGTCCTAAGTAAATATGGATGTACCCCTGTACCTATCGCCTATTATCTTCCCTTCACTTGCTCTAGTCAAGCCCCTTTACTGTTCCTTCAATATCCCAGGCTTGCTATTGCCTCAAGATCTTTGCACTTGGTGTTCCCTCTCCCTGGACACACTTCCTCCAAATATCTTCATGACTTAATCCTTCATCTCCTTCACCTCTTTGCTAAATATTATTATTAGCTTCCAGTGACCACCATATTTTAAAAGTTACCACCCTACACACACACCCTCGTGCACACATGCACATGCACAGACACGCTCACGCTTACTCCCCTTGGGTTCTTTATCACCATCGAACTGCCATTTATTTTATTTATTCATTTCGTGTATTATCTGTCTTGTCCAGAACCTCTATATGTGATTGTTCAGTGCAAGCCTTGCCAAGGGCAAGAGGAGTGGGTTGGCCTCAAGACAACATCCCTCAACCAGGGATGGCGGTTGCATCATACAGGAGAAAGTGTCCTCTTCTACCCATTGTACATTTGAACAGAGGCTCCATATATGCTAGCAGTGGCCTGGTCTCTCCCTACTGGAATGTAATCTCTAATACTGGAAACCTATCTTTCTTCTTGCTCACTGTCTATCTCTAATACCCAGAACAATACCTAGTATGTCATAGGTACTTGAAAAATGTTTGTCAAATGAACAGATGAATGAAAACAAGACTGCGCTCTGCCATCTTACCTTTTCGAAGTCCTGAGATGTCCCTCTCACTTTTCTAACCGATATTCCCTTCCCTTTCCTCTCTGCTTTTTTTTTTCTTTTTTAACACATTTAATGTTACTTTCTTAATCCAACTCAACTTGCAGTAAACAATTTATCTTAACACTTCAAGGTAACTTACAAGGTTTAAAATAATCTCTTTTTAGATAGTTGCTCAGCCAATTCAGAATTTAAACCCAATTATTTCAAATGTCAAAGTCATTTTCAGGGTGCCCTCCACTCTCAAGTGTGCGCCCTAGTCTGCCCCTCCAGCGTGGAGCTTTGCAGGAGAAAAATTTTTCCTTGGTGCCAGAGAAGGGGTGATAACTCTGAGTGCCATCTGCTGGGCCATTCCTGGCCTCTGGAGAGTCTCTTCCTCTCTGGCCTTTCTGCTTTGATCTCTCTCCCTGTTTTCTCCACAGCTGATGTAACTGGTTCCAACAGACCTCCAGATGGGTGGGGTCAGTGCCTAAACCCCAGACTACTCCTAGGCCTGGCTCCTGTAGCATTCCTACACCCCACTCTGCATCAAACAGGGAATTCTGGATCCCCTGCCCCATGCTGCTGTTAAGCTGTGGGGAAAGTGGGGTGCTTGTCAAGTACACTCTCTTGCTCTCTCCCTCTCCCCAACCTCTTCCTTCTCTCCTTGAAAATGGGATTCTGTTGCATTTGTATTTGCAAAATGTTTATTCTTAAGATGAATGATGGGTACACAAGTTTGTTATAGTTTTCTCTAGACTTTTAGATGCCTGAAATATTTCACACACTCAGAATAAAAGGACATACTGCCTTTTCTACTCTACTGCTCTTGCCTTATATTGATGAAGGTCTCCCAAAACTCCAAATGGAAATGAAGAGACACAACATGAATGATTATTATATTCTCTCTGGCCCAGAGAACCTCCTAGATTTTAATAAGACACATGCATGGTTTTCTAGTCTTGGTCAAAATCTGCAGGGTTCTCCCTGCTCTGCCTCCTCCGCCTCCTCCTCCTTCTCAGGCCAGAATAGAATAGGGTCATGCAGGCAGTCAGGGGTGGCCTTGGTTGGGACCAAAGATTCTGGGAGGACTGGTGGCCCAGGCTCCACATAAGCAAGCTTGGGTATGGGCTGAGCTTGATTTCCAGCCCCTAGGGCTGAGTTTAGCCCATGGTCCAAATTGAGACAGATGACAGTTGTGTTTGGCAACTCAATCTGGAAACCTGACCCATGCCGGGGGAATGTTCCATCATCCCCAAATCCCTCTTACTACAGCAGGAAATAGGGGCTCTTGAGAGAAACTGGTAGGGGAGGAAGATGACGCCAGAGGGGCCATAGCCTTGAACTGTACAAAACAATATGGGGAATGGGTTGGGGGTGGGGGATTTAAGAAACAGGACTGAGAAGACTGCTACAGATTCCCATTTCTTTCTGTATTTAGGAGTAGAAAGTGGAATTTGACCATATGCAAAATATTATTAAAGAGTCAGATCCACAATGACTCTGTTCCCCATTGTGAGATGTATCTTCTAAGGATCTGCTGTCCTCTGAGGAGGGAGGCCAAAGGAAAGGAGGAATAAATGAGTCTTTTCCTTCTAGAAGTCAAATTTCAGGTGAATTGCTGCTAATATTCTCTTTTCTACATATCTCTTATTGTGGTTCTGGAAGCATTTGATGTCTTTCTTCTGCATTCTGTTACCTTGATTGTCCAAGGACTTGTTAACCAGTTCCATCCTTCCCTTTCAATGAAAGAAAAATGTAAAAATTCCACTGTATGTTCCTCTTCCTTCTTCCCAGTATCTGATATTCATTCAACAAGCTACCCAATCAGTTTTGACCACAGAAAACGTTCTACTCAGGGTAGAAGGTCACAGGGGCAGGGGGCTCCTCAGTGCATCCATTGTCCATGAAGATATAGAGCCCAGAGAAGTCACGAGGCTCAGTCTGATGCAGCTGGGCAGCATGCGTTGTGTCAGCGACTCTCCCAGTTTTCTCTGTTTTCATGTCGCCTTGTACCTTAGATCTCTCTGGGGCCATTGTGCTCTTTCCTGAAATACAATCTTTAGAAATTCCTTTCACCATGATCTGTTGGCAGAGAAATCTCTCAGTTTTTGCTTATCTTAGAATATCTTAATTTCACTTCTATTCTTGTAAGATCATTTTGCTAGGTACACAACACTAGATTGTTGTAACTCTCATTACATTAACGATGTTATTCCACTGTTGCCAGCCTCCATCATTGCTGCTGAAGGTTCTACTGTCTGATTTTTATTCCTTTGTGTGTGATATAAGAGATCTGTCTTTCCTCCCTGCTCTCTTAGTCATGGTTGCATCCCCAGTATCTGGCACAAAATAATAATAGCTACCACTTATGCAGCATTTAACTATGTTCCAGGCAAAGTTCTAAGTGTTTTACCTATTTAATCTTTATTTTTAATTATGGTATGATATACAGAGCATACAATTTACTGCATTAACTATTTCTGAGTGTATAATTAACGGACATTAAGTACATACACAATGCTCAATAATCATCACCACTATTTCCAGAACTTTTCATCATCCCAAACAAAAACTCTGCATCCATTAACCTATAACTCCCAATTATTACTTTCTCCCCAGCCCCTGGTAACCTCTATTCTACTTCCTGTCTTTATGAATTTGACAATTCAAATACTACATGTGGTAATCAGGGTTCTCCAGAGAAACAGAACCAATAGGATATATATAGATAAGTAGAAACAGACTTAGTATAAGAAGTCCCTTGATCTGCTGTCTACAAGCTGGAGGCCCAGGAAAGCCAGAGGTATAGTTTCAGTTCAAACCCAGAGGTTTGAAAATTAAGTGAACCACTGGTGTAACTCCCAGTCCAAGTCCAAAGCCTTGAGAAACAGCAAGCCAACGTCCAAGGGCAAGAGATGACGTCTTAGTTTAAGCAGAGCGAAAATTCATCTTTTTTCCACTCATTTGTTCTATGTAGGCTCATACAATAAACAATTTAGATGATGCCCACCCCCATTGATGAGGACAGATGATTTTTATTCAGTCTGCTGAGCAAAGAACAGCTAATGCTAATCTCTTTTAAAAATGTTCTCACTAACACATCCAGAAACAATGTTTAATCAGCTATCTGGATATCCCTTAGCCCAATCAAGTTGGCACAAAATTAACCATCACACTGCCTATTAGTGGAAGTACACAATATTTGCTCTTTCGTGTCTGGTTTATTTCACTTGGCATAATATTTCCATGGTTCATCCACACTGTATCAGACTCCATTCCTTTTTATGATTGAATCATATTCCGTTATATACATATATATTTATATATTATTTATAAATATATATATTTATAAATTTGTAAGTATAAATATAAATTATAAATTATAAAATTTATAAATATATATATATTATATATAAATATATATATAATATATATATATTTATCCATTCACCTATTGATGGCACTGAGTTTTTGTTTTTAGCCATTGTGAATAATGCTGCTATGAACACTGGTATGCAAGTATCCATTCCTCTGTTTTCAATTATTTAGGAATAAAATTGCTGAGTCATATGGTAATTCTATGTTTCACTTTCTGAGGAACCACCAAAATATAATAACAATGGCTATACCATTTTACATTCCTACCAGCAATGCATGAGTTTCAATTTCTGCACATTTTTGCCAAAACATATCATTTTTCATTTTTTAAATAACAACCATTATGATGGGTATAAAGTGATACCTCATCGTGGTTTTGATTTACATTTCTCTAATAGTGTTGAACATCTTTTCATGTGCCTATTGGCCATTTGTACATCTTTCTTGGAGAAATTTCTATTCAAGTCCTTTGCCCATTTTGTAATTGGGTTGGTCTTTTGTTGGTGATGATGACTTCTGATTCTTCATATATTCTGGATATTAACCATATATATCATATATACTAATCATATATAATTATATATATAATAGTATATATGATGTGTGTGTGTATATATATATATATGATTTACAACTATTTTCTCCCATTTCTGTGGGTTGTCTGATCACTCTCTTGTTAGTGGCCTTTGATGCACAAAAAAAATTTAATTTTGATGAGGTCCAATTTATCTATATTTTCTTTTTTTACCTATGCTTTTGTGTCATATTTAAGAAACCATTACAAATCCAAGGTCATGAATATTTTGCCTTATGTTTTCTTCTGAGTTTTATAGCTTTAGCTCTTACATGTCTGTCTTTGATCTATATTGAGTTAATTTTTAAATACGGTGTAAGGTGTGTGCTCAATTTCATCCTTTTGCACGTGAATATCTAGTTTTCCCACAACAATTTGTTGAAAAAACTCCTTGCTCCATTGAATGATCTTGGCATTTTTGTTGAAAATCAGTTGACCATACATGTAAGAGTTTATTTCTTGGCATGCTATTCAATTCCATCAGTTTATATGCCTGTCTCTATGCCAGTACCACACTGTTTTTATTAGTGTCATTTTGTAGTAAATTCTAAAATCAGGAGTATGAAGATTTGAATTGGTTATTTTTCAAGATTGTTTTGGTTATTTGGGAATCCTTTGAGTTTCTACATGGATTTTAGGATACATTTTTCTATTTCTAAATAATTTAAATAAAAATCTCCATTGGAATTTGATAGGGATTGCATGGAATTTGTAGATCACTTTGGGTAGTACTATCATATTAATGTTAAGTCTTCCAGTCCATGAAAATAGAATGTCTTTCCATTTATTTAGGTCATCTTTAATGTCTTTCAGCTGTTTTACAGTTTTCAACATACAAATATTTTGCCTTCTTGGTTAAATTTATTCTTATCTTATTTTTTATGATGCTATTTTAAATAAAATTGTTTTTCTTAATTTCCTTTTCAGGTTATTTATTGCTAGTGCATAGACACACAATTGATTTCTGTATGTTGATTTTTCTGCAACTTTGCTGAATTTGTTTATTAGCTCTAACTCACTTAATCTTGAAACAAATCTGTGAAGTAGCACTGTCAATGTCCAGGCACTTGCATTAGCAGCCAGACTCATGAACTAGTAATACATGAGGAAAGGACAGGAAATTCTCTTTCTCATTCTCTTTCTGGCAGCTGTGCAGTAGCAGAAAATGCAAATTTGAGTTCCTGCCACAGAAGTGGCACCAGTACAAGCTGTGGTATCTCATTCTCAGTGGTGGAGGTGGTGGCAGGTGGTATAAGGTATCAGATCAGTTGTGCAGTGTCCCTTGGGACACTGTTCCTGGAAGTCCATCCTTGGTCCTTCTTGTCTACTCCTCTGATGATCTTGTAAAGCATCCAAAGTTATTTTTATTTAATTCCTTTTTTGGTCAATCAACCAGAATCAGTTTCTGTGTTAGTCCATTCTTGCATTGCCATACAGAAATACCTGAGACCGGGTAATTTATAAGAAACAAGGTTTAATTGGCTCATGGGGATCTGCAGGAGGTACAGGATGCATGGCACCAGCATCTGCTCAGCTACTGGTGAGGGCTTCTAAGCTTACAGTCATGATGGAAGGGGAAGAGGGAGCAAGCATCTCACATGGTAGAAGTGGGAGCAAGAGGGAGAAAAAGTAGGGGTGGGGAGGTGCCACACTTTACAACAATCAGATCTTGCAAGAACGCACTATCACAAGAACAGTACCAAGCCATGAGGGATCCACCCCCATAACCCAAACACCTCCCACCAGTCCCCAACTCCAACATTGGGGATTATATCTCAACATGAGGTTTGGAGGAGACATCCAAACTATACTACCTTCTGTTGCTTTCAAATAAGGCTCTTATATGACAAATATCAACAATGACACACGCTTCCATTCCCTTATCCTGCTTTTTCTCTATAGTATCACTATCACTCTCTGGACCATCTATTTATTGTCTGATTCCCGCACTGGAATGAAAACTCCATGAGGTCAGGGTTTTTTTTTTTCACTGCTATATGTCTAAATTAATGCCTAGTATATATTGCACTTAACACAATTTATTGAATGAATGAAACACCTAATACTTATTAATTTAACCCAGACAACAATACACATCTGTTAGAAATCAAAACCTACAGTGTTTATTCATAACTCTGTGCCTATGATTTCACCTCTGAAAAGCAACTCTTTCTAGCTTTATGCTCTATGACTCTAGGCAGAGCAAATTCTTGGAAATCAGAGGAATCCCTAGGGGAACCTTCCCCAGGTATGCTGATATCATCCTCATATCATTTCCATAGGATATTGACTTGCGAGCTCTCATCTGGGCCAATTATTAGTAGTTTTGCCAAAGTGAATGGACACTTTTTCTTGGAGATGTTCATACTGGATATCAGCAAAAGCAAACGTTTCTAAAATCTTCCCATGCTCATACTTAAATGCCCAAAGAAGCACTTAGTTGAATATAAAAGGTATCTCCAGACCATCTCAGATACAGCAGGAGTTAATCCCTGCTAAAGTCAGAGAGGAGATTGAGAATGAGTTCTGCGCCATGTCATGCTGAGATAAAGACACTCTATTTCTCCAATTACTCTCTTATAAAACATCTTAAAATGCCTTTCTGTACAAATCTAACTCACACCTGCTGAGAAAATGATGCTCTTTTCTAGGCCACAGGTTGTCTGTCCTGCCCTACGTTTACCTGACTTCTTAGAGTCCTCAGGTCACCCATGGCCTGGATGCATTCTGGCTTGTTCTTTAAAATGTCCACTTTAACACTTGCTGTGGAAAAGATGCAGTCCAAGGTTACAAAACTGTTTATGACCAACTCTCCTGTGTCTCCACTATGCTAATAATTTTAAAATACATGTTTAACTATAATCGCTGATTTGGTTATGTGTTTGAAACACGAAACCATTGAACATATTTTTCAGAAAGCAATTTATTTTTTCCACAAATACTAACGATTGTTGCCCAACGATTCTATCAAGAAGGGCTCCTGAAGAGCAGCAGGAAAGCAAGCACTGGAGGGGTGGCTTTAGTGGGCAACTCATTAGGAAGTACAGGTGGGGTCCCTTTCCACTCCTATTCCCCAAGGAGAGGCCTGATAACTGAGGCCAACTCCAAATTGTGGCACAGAAATTCCATCCAGTGTGGGGCTGCATGCTGAGAACACGGGGAAGAAAGGTGGGAGATACGGTACAAAGGTGGGAGCTTCCAGAGAAAAGCAGGGTCACTCCAGGAACAGCAACTAAACACAGCAATAGAAAAGCAGGAACAGAGGCTCACCAGAGTACCTCCAGTACCTGCAAAGTGCTCACTCATTCCTTCATTTATTCAATAAAAATCAAGTGAACATCTACAATGTACCAGCATCCTGCTGGGAGCTAAGGATACAACAAAAAGTAAGACAGACTAGGCCATGCCCTCATGGATCTTACGTTCTATCATTCAGCAGGTACTGAATAAATATTTGTTGAACTGATCAATTGAATAAAATGACTGAGCCAACACGCTTCCTTTTTTCTAATATGATATCTTCCTCTGCCACATTACAAAGTAAAAAGAATGATGATCTCAAATAAATTTTCAAGAAGTTGGCCACAATATTTGAAATTTAGTAATAACACTAATAGAAATGTGGCTTTAGACCCATTATTCTTTTTTTTTTTTTTTTGAGACGGAGTCTTGCTCTGTGGCCAAGGCTGGAGTGCAGTGTGGCGATCTCGGCTCACTGCAAGCCCCGCCTCCCGGGTTCACACCATTCTCCTGCCTCAGCCTCCTGAGTAGCTGAGACTACAGGCGCCCGTCACCGCGTGCGGCTAATTTTTTGTATTTTTAGTAGAGACGGGGTTTCACTGTGTTAGCCAGGATGGTCTCGATCTCCTGACCATGTGATCCGCCTGCCTGGGCCTCCCAAAGAGCTGGGATTACAGGCGTGAGCCAACGCGCCCGGCCCAGACCCATTATTCTTACAATGTGTATAATGTTTCTTGACATACTCATTAAAAATAGTATGAAAGCATCTGATTGGACATGAAAGAATAATAATTTATAATGGATCTCTTTTATGTTTAAATTCAGTGGGATAGCCCATTGAATAAATGAGACATAAAGTACTATTTTATACCATATCATTATAACATAATAGTTATAAAATAGTACTCCAGGTATAACATAGTCATAAAAATATATATACACTATATATATGCTATTCATAATAATATATACTACAAATGCATTATATATAATATATATAGTATGTATATATATTATATTAGTGTTTATATACTGTTATGGTATACCATAGTTATAATATATATAAAACATAGTTACAACATAATATATATATACTATATATAATATACATATATCAAATATTATAACTTTTGTTATATTATATAAATAGTTATAACATAATAGTTGATATGATTTGGCTCTGTGTCCCCACTCAAATCTCATCTTAAATTGTAATCAGGGGAGGGACGTGGTGGGAGGTGACTGGATCATGGGAGTATTTTCCCCCATGCTGTTCTCGTGGTAGTGAGGGAGTTCTCACAAGATCTGATGGTTTAAAAGTGGCAGTTTCCCTTGCACTCTCTCTCCTGACACCTTGTGAAGAGGTACTTGCTTCTCCTTCTCCTTTCACCATGATTGTAAGTTTCCTGAGGCCTCCCCAGCCATGCAGAACTGTCAGTTCATTAAGCCACTTTTGTTTATAAATTACCCAGTCTCACAAGTCTTAGGTAGTATCTTTATAGCAGTGTAGAAATGGACTAATACTAACATAAATACATTATAATATAGTTTCTAACATTTTAATGAATGGAGTAGTACATATCTCTCTAAATATAAGTATATGAGATATGGGCACTAAATTTTTTATCATTGTTGACATTTGCAATTAAAATTTGGACACCATTATTTTAGATCCTTGGTCATTAGTTGGTGAGTTGCTTAGGAGAGTGCATCCAGACCAGGTCTACTGGTTTTGAGGCAAGTGGGGCTCAGGACCTGAAAGAAGGTACATTGTTGGTAGACAAAACAGTAATTGCAAAGGACCTAGGAGGGAAGTGTGCTTGGAGGACTGAGCAGAGGAAGGGGCTGGAGAGTAAAATACAAGTGGGGAGGCCAGTAGGGTAGAGTCTTGGAACCATGATAAAGACTTTGGATTTTACTGTGGTAAAATCGAAGCCCATTGGAAGTTTGTGAGCAGAAGAATATGATCTGTTTATATTTTTGGAAACATTACTAAGTTCTTCAATCTAGCTTTGACCTGGAATATATTTTTACTACCGTCTGCCTGATCTGTGTGTCTACATCTCAAATGGCTCTAAACTGGGAGGGAAAAGCAAAGGTGTATAATTTTATCTTCTAAATGACAGTATCTGTCTTACCAAACATGTAAGTAATTCTGTAACTTGATACTTTCATTCACCTTCAGATTATTGAGATTTATCCTTGATGGTCTGTATAGCTTCAATTTATTCCTTTAAACTAGTTGCAACAGACCATTGCATAAATTAGGCCACAATGTATTTATCTACTCTCCTGTTAATGAACATGTGCTTTTTAATGTTCCATTACAAATCAATGCATCAGAAAACAGTCCTCTATGTCAGGGGTTCCCAAGCCCCAGGCCATTAGGCACCAGGTGGCACAACAGGAGGTGAGTGCCAGGCTGGGAGCAAGCATTATCACCTGATCTCTGCCTCCTGTAAGATCAGTGGTGGCACTAGATTATCACAGGAGCTCGAACCCTACTGTGAACTGTGCATGCAAGAGATCAAGGTTGCACACTCCTTATGACAATCTAACTAATGTCTGATGATCTTCTAAGGTGGAAGAGTTTCATGCAGAAACTATCTCCTCCAAACCCCTCCTGGTCCGTGGAAAAATTATCTTCCACGAAACCAATTCCTGATGGCAAAGAGGTTGGGGACAACTGCTCTATGTGTCTTCCTTGAGTACACAGTCTCTAATTTCATACCTTGGTGGAAATTGTTGAGTCAAATTTGTTTGCATTCCAGAATGATGAATACTAGAGGCTGGGAAGCATATCAGGGTGAGAGCAAGGATAAAGAAAGGTTGGCTAATGGGTATAAACATGCATTTAGATAGAAGGAATACATTTTAATGTTCAATACCAGAGTATGGTGACTATCAATAACAACAACGTATTATATATTTCAAAATAGCCAGAAGAAAGGATCTGAAATGATTCCAACACATAGAAATGATAAATACTCAAGGTGATGGACACCCCAAACACACTGACTTGATCATTATACAGTCAGTGCATTAAACAGAATATCACATATGTACCCCATAAATATGTACAAATAAAATATTTGTATCAAAAAATAAAATAAAAGGTGTTAGCATTCTACAACTGTGTTAGATCATGAAAATGCTCTCTAAAGTGATTCTGCAGCAGCTTATGTGAGACTCTCCATTTCTCTATACCTTTGTCAACACTTTTTATCATCTGACTTTTTCATTTGTGTCAACTTTGAGTATGAAATCATCTTTCATTACAGTTTTTATCTGCATTTCCCTTGACACTGGTAAACTAAAACATTTATTTATACTTTTATTGGATATTCAGATTTCCTCTTGGTGAATTGTCAATTCACATCCTTTTCTCATTTTTCTACCCAGTTAACTATCTTTCTCTTACAAATTTGTGGGAATTCTATGCAAATTATAGATATAAATTCCTTGTTAGTATTTGCTCTCCAAATATTTGTTGTTAAGTTGTAACTTGTCTTTTATTTTTGTTATAAAGCTTGGTAAAGGAAACTTTTTAATTTTTAATGTAGTAAAATTTATCAATATATCTTGAAAGCTTATGATTTTTATACCTTAGGAAACCCCTTTGTACCCCTCAGGTCATAAAATATATTTTATATTTTCTCTAAAAGTTACTGTTTTCTTAAACCTACCCAAAGTTTACTTTTCTATTTAGTGTGAATAGATATATAATATTACCTTTTTTCTCTGTAGGGATAGCCAGTTGTCCCCACCCCATTTATTGAATAGTCCTTCCTTTCCTCATCAGTATCTAATATCCTTTCTTTTGTATATTAGATTTATATATTCTGTTCAGTTCCACAGGCCTACCCTTGAGCAAATAGCATGCTGTTTAATTACTAAGTCTTTATAAAAAGTCTCGATATCTGGTAAAACAAGTTCCCATATTTTGTTCTTCTTCATAACTGAAAGATCATAACTTGATCTTTCATTTAACTTATAGGATCAGTCTTCTTTTAACTTCACCAAAAATACTATGATGGACTTCTCATTCATATGCATACTATCTCTTCATTTATTTGGGCACCCTCTTTTGTATCCTTAAATAATGTTTTATACATTTTTCCATATATGTCTTATGATTTTTTTAATTTATTCCAAAGTAATTTATAGTTTTGGTTTTAATAATTTATATATTTTAATAATTTGGAGATAATTTTAGAATTTCCAGGTAGATAATCAATATTATCTTTTCCCCCCAGTTCTTATATATTTTTCCCTATATTTTATTGCTTTGAACCCCGAGGACATTTTTGAGTAGATGTAATAATAGTAGTCATTGGTGTTTTTCTTTATTTTAATGAAAATGATTCTAAAGGCTATTAAGTCTATTTGTGTTGTTGTTGTTGTTGTTTGTTTGTTTGTTTGAAACAGAGTCTCACTCTGTCGCCCAGGCTGGAGTGAAATGGTGCAATCTTGGCTCACTGCAACCTCCACCTCACGGGTTCAAGTAGAATTACTATATGATCCAGAAAACTCAAAAAAAAAGAAGAAGAAGAAGAAGAAGAAAGGCCTTCCATGACCTCCCTACCCTAGCAAAAGCAGCACCCTCCTCCCACCCCAAGAGACCCTCAGCCTCATTACCACCAATCTACAGTTTTCATAACAAAGCAGTTTTCTGGAACTACCTGATTTATCTGAATTATTTATCTGATAATTTCCCATTATTTATGTTCTTCACTATTGATCATCTCTTAAAAAGAAAAGACTTTTTTCTTTACTGTTGCTTTTAGTATCTGACTATTGTTAGGTTGTCAGTAAATACAATATGTAAGGTATAATACTGGAATACATACACACAGACACAGACACAGAGACACACAAAGACACACACACATACACAATACAGGTTATCTGACATATATGATAGTATGTTATATATGATATATGTTTCATATACATGTGCTATACAACATCTGATGTACAGTGCATAATATACCATGTATAATATATAATAAGGTATATGGCAGTCAATATACAGTATATACTATATATAAAACAAATAATATGAAAGTATTTTAAAGATATACATCATAAAAGTTTTTAGTCTTACTTTTATAATTCCTCCAAAGCCACAAAAACAGAGAGAGGAAGAGAGAGAGAAGAAAGAGAGAGGAAGGGATGATGAAGTTTAAAAGATGATCTAGCTGACACCAAGCCCTGATCTATGTAGGACTGCACTCACTTCCCCATCCTAATTTAAGCTGTCAGAGGAAAGGAGTGGCACCCAGGGGACACTGGTCTGTGAGCTCCAGAGGCATCATCTTGCTGCGGTATGAGCTAAATGCCAACTCTCACTGTCACCTGTACTACTCCTTGATGAGAGAATGGATCTGTGGTCCCCTTTCATGAAGGGTTGCCTTCTAAGAGCCTTGACATACTAGTTGTGGAATAGCAGTAACAAAGGGACTTTGCTGGGGCCTGTTTCCTTTCTGATACAGTCCATTCTGGGAGTCATGGAATCCCTCAGTTGCACAGATCTTTGAAGTCCAAATGGACATATAACTAATGAAACAGCATATTGCAGTTGCCTTACTTAGCTATATTCCTCTGCTTTAGTGCAAAGTAAGAATAGTAAGAAAACCAGGTCATGGTTTTCAACTAGGTCATGTTTTTCATCTTTTCTACTATTGGCCTTTTCCATTAATCTTAAAATGTGATTTTCTACATCTTTGATTTCTACTCTTGAATTGTATTTCCAGTCACCATATGCTATTTTCTGCAAGCTGTAATTTAAGCCAATCCTGCTCACAAATTTTGAAAAACGGAGTCCATAGAAGAGAAAACTATCTCCTCCTCATGTGCTTGGGATGTTGTGATTTCATCAGTATTGCTGGGCTGTGTGTTCCTTTTTAGAGGAAGTTGCAATTCCCTTCATGGTAAATAGGAAGGAAATGAAGGTGATTAAAGCCCTTAGGATGTAAATTTCAGTGTTGGCTGAAAGGTTCTTTTTATCCCAATCCTGCTTTTGTAAACGAAGCTCCGGTGAGACTGAATCTGGAAAGCTACCACAGCTCCATGACAACTGGACTTGCCAGCCATGGTGACCATCTCCATGTTCACATCGTAGTCATTTATAGTCATGTATATGCACATCGTAGGGACATTCACTTTGGCTCTCACCAAGAAAAAGAGCATTAGCAACCAATTAGTAGAAGGTGGTACAGGAGAGGAACACTACTAACAGGTCAACTTTTTGCCTAGTGAACTCAGCTGTAAATTGTTACAGATGATGGTAAGATAAAATCATTGCCCTAGTTTCTGTATGTTGGCCACATACAGGCACTGCAAAGACCCCTAATGCACTGTGATTTCTATTCTTGGACATCAGTGGATGATAAATGTTTTTCTAGGTGTACATATCTGTGTGCAAAGAATAAGGAGGTAGCGTGACTCTCAGAGATCCAAAGTTTTCTAGGAAATGTCTTTAAACATTCTTATTTTAAAATTTAAAAAATCCTTTACTAGTTATAAAGTCAAAAATACAATGGAACAAATCTGCTTACGTGTAAAGCAACTGAACCCAAAAGGACGGCACCATGGAGCAGCCCTGCACATAACATTCCGCTGACTCACCTTTGCACTGGGTGTGCTTCTATCCCACAGGGTGGCACTGCTCACAATGGGAATGTAGCAAGGGGATTTCTGAAACATTAGAAACAAGGCATTTAGTATCACTTCAATAATTCTTACAAAGAAACATTTCCATTCCTGAGATGGTTTTTAGGCAGATCAGAAGCTAATTCTTTCAAACAATGGCTGTTCATTCACTGAGTACCCGATATTGCCCACAACACTGTCCCAGGTGCTTTGGGAACAGTGGTGAGGCCAAAACACACTTCCCATCCTCAAGATTCCAGAGGAAGCCACAGGTATTAACGAAATAATCACACAAATAAATGTAAAATTTTAACTCTGATACGTGATGAAAGAGAGAGGTGAAGTATTTTGAAAATGTGGTGATATATTGGGATGAAATAGAATTAAACATTTACACCCTTTGCCATGTGACTTTGATGTACCCCTCATAGCCCGAAGCCCATCCCAGCTGAGCCCAATGCACCCATAGTCAATCCACAGGCCCATGAACGTAAATAAGAAATGAATGTTTCTTGTTGAAAGTCACTTATTTGGAGTTGCTTGGCATGTAGAATTATCATTGTAGAAACCTGCGACTGAAACAAATATACAATACGTACAATAGATATACTCGGGGAGGTCAGAAGAGGTAACCCCTGAAGATCTCACAACAGAAGAGAACAATTTTACTTAAATATCAAACCAGACATTTGATTTGAAGCTTACTTGCAATTTTACTTAAAATATCAAACCTTAATAAGATAATATCAGGATTTGTTTTCATACTTCTGGTTTTCAATTCGGTGCTTTTTATTTATTTAGTTAGTCATGCTCCTCAAGGTCTTTGACTTTCTGTTGCCCAATATTTGCTAAAACCAGTCTGTTAAGATTGGTGTCATGAAGGAGAGACCCCCAAAAAATCTATCACCAGGATACAAGTATATGTCAGAAAAACAATGGTGAGTTGGCCACTACTTTTCCCAGAGGTGATTAGAGTCTAAAGCAGGAGGTAATAACCAAAGAATCACACAAATAAAGTTAAGATTCCAATGACACTAAATGTTATGAAGGTACAGACATAGGTGGAGTCAAGGAATACAGATTATGTAGACTTGGGTGATGGACTAGAGACAGAAATTGAGACAAAAATGGAAGAAGAAGCAAGAGCTTCTTTGAGATCAAAGTACCATGACTGAAGGATTTTGACAAGAGAAGTAGAAGGGGACCCAAGGTGGCAGAAATAGGTAAAATTACTAGAATCTGGAGTAAATAATTGGTGAGGGTAATAGATTTCACAGCACTGAAGCTGAGTAGTGCTACAAGTGTGATGCATTTGTACTGTCTGTCAAAGACAGGTGGGGCGCATGGGCCCCCCCATTATGTCCTCCCATGAGGTCAAGAAAATGTGTCTTCTACCTAGTATCCCTGCTGTCAACTCTGCACTGGGCACATGGTAAGCATCCAATCAATGCACTTAAAGAATGCAGGGGCCGGGTGCGGTGGCTCATACCCGTAATCCCAACACCTTGGGAGGCCGAGGCGGGCGGATCACGAGGTCAGGAGATCAAGACCACCCTGGCTAACACAGTGAAACCCTGTCTCTACTAAAAATACAAAAAAAATAGCCAGGCGTGGTGGCGGGCACCTGTAGTCCCAGCTACTCGGGAGGCTGAGGCAGGAGAATGGCGTGAACCCGGGAGGCAGAGCTTGCAGTGAGCGGAGATCACGCCACTGCACTCCAGCCTGGGCGACAGAGCAAGACTCCGTCTCAAAAAAGAAAAAAAAAAAGGATGCAGGGGCACTCTCCTGTCATCCCAAAAGGAATGTGGTGTCACAGGGTGTGGAGCCAGAAGGAATTCTAAATTGCCAATATTTGCATTTGATAGATGAGGAAACTGCTCGAGATCACACAACCATGTAGTGACAAGCCAGGGCTCAAATTTCAGAATCTGGACTTTGTGTTCTACCCATCATCCTCTGTTGGATTATCAGCATACATGCATAGCCTTCGAACCCCAGCTGCTGGTTTGATTGGAAAGCAACCCCATGTCTGCAGGGAGGGGAAGGAATTTCATTTACAAAGCAAGAATCACCAGGGGGAAAATTAGGCCCATCCCGATAACGTGCATCTCAGTTCTCCTCCTCCATGGACTTCCTGTCACTCACTCGAACCATGTACATTCACACGTCTGGTATCTTCCAAGTAGGCAACCTTTGCCCAGGGCAGTCAGCACGAAGCACTGAATGCTGTCCCAAACTACCCTGCTCTGATACATTTTTTATTTCAGTGGAGATTTCTTAGTGCCACTCCTCAGAGCTATGCAAGTTGTGGATGGCACAGCAGGGTGGCATCATTCACCAAGACTGTGATGCAAAAACAATACCTCTTAGGGTAGTTCAGTGTGCCACCTGACCATCTATACAAAGCAGTCCTGAGATTTCTGTTTTCCAAACAACAAGACTTTATGGTAGCTAATAGTCCAAGGAAATCATGTGCATTCCGATTATCTTGGTTTTTAAATTTTTTATAAAGCATTATTGAGATATAATTTACGTACAAATAGCTGCATATATTGGAGGTATCTGCAGGAAGAAGAAACAAAGAACAATTAAGGAATGGGAGTACCTTAGAAATCTTTACCTTGAACTTTTAAGCAAGATGAGGAGTCCAGAAAGAAACAGACTAGGAGTACAGGTAGAATTGCCTGGTAAACAAAAAGCTATTGTAATCAACAAGGCAAAAATAAATAAATAAAAAGCTTGAAAGAATAAAGTAGCTGGGATATTCATTGCCAGTCATTAACCTGATTTTCTAATGAATATGGCATTAGGCATTCATTAACAATCATTTGTGTTTATGTTGAACAGTGGATGTATAATGAAGGTTGGTAAATGAAAGCAAAATTAAACCAGGGAATTTTGGACACTTATAAAGCAATTAACTTGTTTTGCAGTAATTACACATTGAAAGCTAAATCAAGTGCATTTAGAAAGCCACAAGAGTCGCCACATAAACCAGAGGTGCTCTGCTCTAAAATAATAGAAAAGCCTCTCTTTCTTTCTAAATGAAAGAGAAAGGCAAAAGTATGCTATAAATGACAAACAAGGCTCAGGTCTAATGAAAAGAAATACGGTTACAGCCCATATGTTAGAGAAGAGGCAAGTTATGAAAAAATAGGACAGCTCAGCTAATTAAAGGAGAAAAAAAAGGCTTTTGTAACAACAATGATGTGAAAACAGGTGGTATGTGCTAGAGAGTTCAGGTTTTTGTTCTGTTCACGCTCACAGGCATGCACACACACGCAAGTGCACACACACGCATCTATACACTTGAACCACCTAATAGGTGCGTGAAGAGTAAAAACTGAATCCACCATCAGGTCCTTGGAAGGCCACAATATCTCAATAGCAGGTCTTTGTCACGGACGATTTTGTAACATGATTCTCCAGATGAGTGTTTGACCACAGCCTTTTATTCACCAAGCACATGGCATTAGAGGTCAGTCATTAAACACTCTCTGGGACTCTGTTATTTAAAAAGGAGGAGGGAATAAGGTACTATGGAAGACACAAAGGCGAGATCTATTGAGAAACCATGACTGGACTGGTGATAAAACAAAAGCAGTAAACATAAAATTTCATGCATCCACAAGATTCATCAACAGAAATGTTAATATAAAAATGCATTTAAAATCCAATGAAGCTTTCAGATAAGGAATGAATTTTCTCAGAATTTTAAGCCTATAATATACTAGCCAAGAAATGCTACAGACATGCTGTTTTTGTGTATCTATGTGTGTGGAGGGGCATGTTCCAATGGGATGATAAGGCTGGAGAAGGGAATCTTCAGATGAGCCCGAAGGTCTGAGCAAAGGCATAAAGTTTTTCAAACTGGAGTCTTGATCATGCTCCTCAAAAAGATCTGAAGATTCATGACCTCTTTCTGTCTGACAAATACCTTCACAAATAGGGAGCTGTAGGCTCTCGAGGGTTAGTAACCAAAAGAAAAGTTCCCAGGGGGATCTACAAAGGACAGCTGGCTTTGTGGAAACATTTGCAAAAAGCTTGGGTGTCAACTATGCTGAAAGCAAATACTTGCTTTGCCTCTGAGACTGGAACGGAAACCAGGAGATAGCTTTTGAAATCCTTGCTTCGGTCATTAAACTGCTACCAAATAAAAAACATGTTTGCCTTGATGTGGGGTAGTGTATTTCTTTCTAAAGAAATGGTCTCTCTTTAAAATGATAATCATTTTCTATCCAAGTAGAGGATCAAGACATTAAGATGAAATACTTATTTCTCACTTACTTGAACCCTTTTTAAATATTTAGGTTGTCTACTTAGTTCTAATCTAATGTGGATTGTTTCATTTGTGGTTAACTTGGTTAGAAAATTACTGCCTGATTTTGGCCAAGATCTCATCGATATACCAGTGTACTATTTCATTTTCTTTGCAACAGACCTAATGCCTTTCCCTGAGACTTCATAGGCAAAGGCATTTAAATATCAAGAAATTCAGGGAATACACTATTCTTGAAGGCACATACTACTAATCCAGGGCTTCTTACATTTTACTGTACATCCAAATCATCTGAGGAGTAGCTAAAATGCAGATTCTAATTCAGGAGGTCTACAGGAGGGCCTGAGATTCTGGTTTTATAACAAGCTCCCAGGTGATGTTGGTTCCGGAACAGCAAGGTACTGATCTACTGATCTTTGTAGATAGCTGCTTTCAAGAGGTTGTATGGTCAAGACAAGACATAGCTGAAGCCCTGGAAATAGATCAGTTCTTCTGCAAGAAGAGACCTGGATAGTGTAATGATCAGAAATTAAGCAATAGAGGAATATCCATTACAGATGAAACATACAAGGAAGGGGTCTGTTCACCACTGCTTCTAATGATCTATGTTTCCCAACTGCCATGGCTTTGCTGATGCTTTTCTCTCCACTTGTCCAGATGTTGAGATCAAGACAATTCAGCTTATCAAATAGTTATGGGTTTGCCATGTACTATGTTCAGTACCAAGGACACAAAAATAAATGAGGCATAATCTCCACAATGCTCCCCTGGTGCAATTACAGCACAACAGGATAAAGACTGTGAAAATGGATGCATAAGGTACTAGGGGAGCTCCTCTCCCAGACCTAAGGAGAAGATTTAGACAAATGTGAAGAATCAGTAAACACTTCTTGGAAGAGATGTCAGCTGAGCTAGATGTTGAAGAAAGAGCAAAAAGAAAAAAAAAATCCAGTTGAAAAAGAACAAGTAAAAGTAATGTTAACAGAGGGTCAGCACGGGGAAAGTGTAGACTGAGAGAACATTCTGACTCTGCTATGAGCTGCTGCCAGGCCAAATAGTAGTTGTGCCCTGTAATAACTCCCTTTATCCTCCACCAAAGAACTATTGACAGCCAACAATTTTTATCCTTATTTTGTAGATGAAAAATCTGAAGCCCAGAGAACTCAACGACAGCCAAGGCAATATCACTGAGTAAGTAGTGGGCAGTTGCGATTCCAAGGTGAGCCTTTCTAGTCATAAAGCCTGCAGGCTCTTCACAGTGTTCAGGTGTCTCCCATCAGGATGACTGCAGAGGGGGAGGGGATGAGACAGCCAAGTGATTAAAAAAAGAGACTGGCATTGCATTTTTACATAATAATTTTAATCTTTATATTTCTTCCCTCAACTAGTATTTTGTTTAAATATACAGAAAAATACAGTAGACCTTTGACCAACACATGGGTTTGAACTGTGCAGGTCTACTAATACAGTGATTTTCTCCCATCTTTGCCACCCCTGAGACAGAAGGCGAACCCCTCCTCTTCTTCCTCAGCCTACTCAATGTAAAGACAATAAGGATGAAGACTTTCATGATGGTTCACTTCTACTTAACAAATAGTAAATATATTTTCTCTTCATTATGATTTTCTTAATAACATCTTTTTTCTCTATCTTACTTTAAGAATACAGTATATAATACATATAACATACAAAAATATGTGTGTTAATTGATTGTTTCTGTTATTAGTAAGGCTGCCTGTCAACAGTAGGCTATTAATAGTTAAGTTTTGGGGGAGTGAAAAGTTATGCATGGATTTCTTATTGCACAAGGCAACTGCACCCCAACCCTCATGCTGTTCAAAGGTCAACTACAAATCATCCCAATCCCATAGTGATTTAAGATTTTAACAGCCTTGGGGAAGACCTCCTGTTGACAAAGAATTTTGCACCCTTTAGATAAATGAGTTTTCATTCTTGATCACATGCTTTTAAAAGGTGGAGATTTTGAAAAATAAGATCAGACAGTAAAGGCTGAGACTGGACCAAGGGAATTGTTGACAAAGCCACAGCTAGCCCTATGGAGCCTTCAGGCAAAGCACAAAATAATCATTATCATCATCATAGTAACAATGGCACCCCCCTCTTGGCAGATAAAGCCCTATGGTAGGACTTAGTCTAGCCATTAAATGCACCAAAGTTTAGCCTCTTCCTATCCCCTTGGCTTGGAGTCTTGTGTAAGGTATAACATCCAAACTTACATGGTGGCCCTGATTGTGGGCACCTTCCCCTGGAGTACATAGTATATAGTGAACATAGAAACCGGATTCTGGAGAGTGACGTGGAAATATAGGCTGTGGGTGTAGTACACACCATTTTTAGGAATTTAACAATGCATGAGAAACAAGAGACGGAGCAGCAGCCAGATAGGGCAGCAGGGTCAAGTGTTGACTTTTTCTCCCCGTAAATAATTAGAGAGATCTGGGAAAGCTTAGAAACAGAGGAAGAGGGTGTGGAGGTAAGGAAGTAGGCTTAACATACACAGTAGTCAACTTTAAATTCAAAAGCATCAGCTCCTAATTCTAATCTTCTCTTCAAGGAAAACAAAATCATCTAGGATGAAAAGTTTCTTTTTATCTAAGAAGATATAAACCCGATTCCTCTCTCAATAAGTACCAAGTCTCAAATTTGAATAAAATTACTTATTATTTGTGTATGATTATAAAACTGATTCCTCAATTTATCATTATCAGCCACTGATTTTAGAAGCCCAAGAGTAACAATGGGAAAATGGATTTTTAACCTATAGAGTATACAGATTATTGCATTTTATTAAAGTGTACCTTGTAGACAAGCTTCTTAAAGTTTCAACAAACTGTTCAAAACCAAAAACTGTATATTTTTTGTCAACTCTTGTTTTAACTGTCTCCTAGGTAAAAGCACAAAAGCGCATCTGCTGGTAACTCTTCCCTTCCTCTGGTACCTAAAAAATCCAGGAGATGAACAAGTTATATCTGATGTATCCAAACATTAGCAATTTCATTATAAATAAATGCTCATCATTTTTAAGTATAGATTAATATAGTAAATTCTTTAAAAGATTAACCTTAGTAATAACCAACAGGAATAAAGAGAGTTAGGGTTTTAGTTAATCGCATATTTCATGTTTTATCAGGGTTACCATTTCAGAAGACTCATTGAATTTTTAGGAACCCACCAGTCTAGTCAAAAGAAATCACAAATCCTTAACTAACATATGCTAACTTTTCTTTGAGGAACAAAAGAAGAATCTTTGTTTGTTCCTCACCAGCAAACACTGAGCCATCTAAAAGGAGTCCTTTCAGTGGTAATGTTAGCAGGGAAATTCAATTGTATTTAATTAAGTTCTTCCCCAAAAAACTGCACACAGAAGCATCAAAGAGGTTATCAGAGGTCAGATGCCTGTCATGACTTTCTGACCCTCCCAAAATGCAAAATAAAAGATAGTGGTATCCCTGCTGGTAAGATGGGCTTCCACATTTGTGTCTCTCCCTTTCTGCTTTAATTTAATCGCAATCAGCACAATATGGCTGCTTTTTTCTGAACAATAGGACGGGCAGAAGTTAGATTTACAACGCTGCAAAGGGGAGGACAGGAGACAAGGGAGGCTCACTATGGCTTTTAAAGTTCAATAAGAACATCACTTTGATACCCATAAAAAAAACTTGAAAATCTATTTAACATTCGTTGTGGTCAAAAACGGACAGATGTGCACTTCTCAAATCTCGTATTCTAGAATTATCTTAAATTATCAACTTTTTAATAGATCTTTTTTAAGATGGGTATGCAGATAAATAAGATTTTTTCCTACCAAAAAAATAATTATGATATCATGTCATGCATCTAGCAGTTCCTTGACTTTAAAAGAATGTATTCAGTATTTTCATCATGATTCTTATTTTCTAAATTTTGTAATTTTCACAAGTCTACTAACAACCTTATATTGAGCACAATACACTAAGATGGTCAGAAGCACTAAATGTGTTTTATGAAACCAGGCAAAAGTTAATTAACCCAAATGTTATTTAGAGTCTTGAATGTCTAATTGCAAATGAGTCCCAGACATGGAACTTACTTCCTGAGACATTTCATGTTTAGGAAATTACATTCCTAAGTGACACTGTAAGGAGAATCTCAGAATCTGGGGCCCAGAATACATCTTAAAGATCATTTAATCCAGCATGCCAGCTGATGTTTGAATTCTCCTGTAACTCTACCACCCCACTGTCATCCAGTCAGTAGTTGCATAATTCTGCAAAGACTTCAAACTCACTGTTTCTTGCAGCCACCCACTTCCAGGGAGACAATATTTTCAGAAGCAAAAATTGAAAAGCCTAAACTAAAAGGAGCCTTAATTTTGAGGTCAAGAACCCCAAATGTTAATCCTGCTTCTCCAATCAATTTAAGATCTTCAGTAATCCATTTAATTTCTATGCTTGTCTGAAAAAGAAGCAAAAATATTTGTGTGATCATCTGTGAGTCAAGATCCTTGCGTTCCAATTTGTATGCTTTCTCCTATAGAATTTTTAAGTCAGGACAACTTAAATGCCAATTTAGGCCAAGTGGGGAGTGGCTCCCTGGAGATGCTTCCAGATTTCATAAGAAAGAGGCCCTGACTGACTGGCATGATTGTCATGGCCACAAGCAAGCCCCAGGATAGATGGGGAATATCTACCCATAGTTCAACCATCTTTGCTCTAAGTAATGCCTTGGAAAGAGCTGCCAGAACATTTGGAGCTGTAACTTTATTCCAGCAAGAATAGCGTGGAAAGCAGGGCAGGTGAGAACAGAGGAGTTATTCCCAGGGTGGTTCTAGTCTTAGGGATAAGAGCAGTCTCACCTTTGTCCTTTCAGATAAACAAATCAGATTAAAAGTAGAAGACTCTGTATGTTCATGTCTATTCACACTCTTGAAAGCCAGCCACAAGGAAAGCAGGAAGAGAAATCAACGGTTACTGAGCACATCTCAGCAACTGTATAGAGTAGCTACTGTCATCTCTATTTAGATAAAAAAGCTGACTGAAAGATTAGATGATAGGTCCAAGGATACTCAGTTACCAAACAAGGAGGATTTAAACCAAGATGTGTGCCCACAGTGCCTCCAAATATACCCCAATAACTTTTACTACTATTCTTAATTTCCTTCAAGACGTGTACAGAAAAATACTAGACAGCAGTTGTTTCCATCCTCCCTTGTTGATGCTGTAGTGTGCTGCACACCTGCAGATTCATTTGCCAGCCTTATCATCATATCAAGCTAATATGCAGCTAATTTGCTATATATATTAAAAAACTATCTCTTTTAGTAATAACATTATTCTAATAGAACTATATAACTAATTCTATTAATATTCTTAATATGCAAAAGCTTTAAAAAATCATAATCAAAAGGGAACTATCAATTTTATTATGCAAAACTGTAGCAGTGTATGTATTCTTACCATGACACTCTACTTTTTTTCATTTGATATAATGTTGTCAGATACAATAAAATATAGTTACTATGCAGAAGTAAAAGTACAAAAAGTAAAATTGTGATACAAACAATTATTGCTATAATCTGAATGTTTGTATCTCTCCAAAACTCATGTGTTGAAATCTAATCCCCAACCCCTTAATACCATGTGTTGTTATTAAGAAGTAGGGTCTTTGGGAAGTGACTAGGTCATCAGGGTGGAGCCCTCATGAATAGGATTAGTGCCCTTATGAAAAAGAAGCCCCGGGGAGCTTGTTATCTCCTTCTGCCATGGGAGGAACACAGAAAGAAGGCATCTCTGAGGCAGAAAGCAAGCCATCACCAGACCCTGAATCTATTTTTGCGTTGATCTTGGACTTCCCATCCTCCAGGACTACGAGCAATAAATGTCTGTTGTTTATAAATTACCCTATCTAAAGTATTTTGTTACAGCATCCTGAACAGATTAAAACAATTATGTATACATGTGTGCACATGCATGCACACAAACACACACACACATACACAGAGGGAGACAGGCAGAGAGAAAGAAATTGACTTAAAAAGTTTATTTGAAGGCTATACCATACTTCTACTCTAAATATAAGTTATAGAGGAGCCCAAGATGGTTACCAATGCAATGATCACTGGCAACTAATTACAGTGATCTGAGTTTGTAGAGCATAAAGTAAACTACACTCAACAAAGATGCCACATCAGGACTTGCAACCAAGGTGGCAAAACACCATCTGATAACCCAGAATAAAGCACATTTTCTGAAACTCTTTCTGAAGACTCACGTTTTAACTGAGTTTAAATTTTTAACCTTGGAATCAGCACAAGTAAAATGTCATAGTTCAGAACTGAAATGAGAAATATATTGAACACCAAACCCATTTTTATTAAACTGCATTTCAACTAAACACTAAGATTGTTTTAACTCCACTAAACAGTAATAATCAAATAAATAGTATTGTGATATACACACATGTGAAGGTGTTTATCAGGTAAACTGGAATAAAATTTGAAAGAAACAGCCAAGCGCAGTGGCTCACGCCTGTAATCCCAGCACTTTGGGAGGCTGAGGCAGGCAGATCACCTGGGGTCAGGAGTTCGAGACCGGCCTGGCCAACATGGCAAAACCCTGTCTCTACTAAAAATACAAAAATCAGCTGGGCATGGTGGTGGGCACCTGTAATCCCAGCTACTCAAGAAGCTGAGGCAGGAGAATCACTTGAACCTGGGAGGCAGAGGTTGCAGTGAGCCAAGATTGCACCACTGCACTCCAGCCTGGGTGACAGAGCGTGACACCATCTGAACAACAACAACAACAACAAAAAAACACATTTGAAAGAGATTAATGTTTTGTATCAAGGAGCAAATGTGGCTTTCCTTTTCCCATGGGAGGATGTATCCTGTTCAAGACGGGTAAAGAATGGGCCCTGGAGCCTGACATACTTTATTCATCTCTTCATCCTTTTGCTAGCTCTGTGACCTTCAGTAAATATTAACAAAAGCAACCTTTTATCAAACACCTACTCTGTTCCAGACATTTTACATAAGCTAGCTCTTTTAATCACAGTCTGATGAAGTAGATATAAGAGAAAATGATGAGTGAAACGGTAATATAAACAAATACCATCAAGTTAAATTTCTTTTTTTTTTTTTTTTTGGAAATAAGCCATCTTAACAATGGAAAAGGCAGCCATCCCCTAGCACGAGAACCAAATATACAAGGACAGTGGAAAAAAAAAAAAAAAAAAAACAAAGGTTGGTTTAAAACCAAATGGTGTCTATGAAATGTAATGAAAGTAAGCAAATAATTCTTGCATGATTTTTGACCACAGAAGCATAGTAAGAGTTGCGTGCACTTGGTTTCTTCAAAAAGGGGATAGCATGGCTAGCAATGAATATGGCCAAGGAAAATGTGATCATATGGTTAGAAAGGTGGTGATAAATATGACTACTTTGATCAAAAAGGGCAGCCCTGCAAGACTGCCATACACATTGTCCAGACCTCCTCATAAACAGTCAAAAGAGGAGATAAATAAAAATATTAATGTTTAAGGGGGAATAATTTGTTTAGATTTTAAATTCAAGCATGTATGTTTGAAAACTTCTGGATATTATAGACTCCTTTCTTTTCTTGCAGATTCTAGCCAGGGCAATGAAATTAATGCATTATATAACTACACATTCACACTGTCTCACCTGTCCCTCAAAACAGTCAACCCTACCACTAGATGAAAACATGGGACTGAGGTACCAAAACCATTAGGCAGCCTGTTCCTTGATGGTTTCCACTTCTGGGAATGGAGGACCTTCCCAGAGAAGGAACAGCCAAAGAGGTTATGGCCTAAATTTTCTGGCCAAGGAAGCAAGTCCTACACCCAGTCAGACATCACACCTGGTAAGAGGTGATTAAAGTGGGGTCTCATCCCAGAACCCCTGAATGCAAAGCTCATGCCTCCCCCACTTTACTCCCCAAAGCAAGTCCATATCAGTTAGTATTTCCTCTGGCACATCATAAGCATATAGCAGATATAGCTCATTGATTTGTTTTTTCCAACTTTTATTTTAGATACAAGGGGTACATGTACAGGTTTGTCACATGAGAATATTGCATGATGCTAAGGTTTGGGATATAGATCCTGTCACCGAGGTACTGAGCACAGTACCCGATCGGTAGTTTTTCAACCCACATTCCCCAACTTCCTCTCCCCTTTAGTAGTCCACAGTGTCTATTGTTCCCATATTTATGTAGATGTGTGTTCACTATTTACTTCCCACTTGCGAGAATATGCAGAATTTGGTTTTCTGCTCCTACATTAATTCACTTAGGATTATGGCCTCCAACGGCATCCGTGTTGCTGCCCAAGACATAATTTCACTCTTTTTATGGCTGCATAGTATCCCATGGTGTATATGTACCACATTTTTAAAATCCAGTCTACCATTGATGGGCACCTGGGTTAATTCCATGTCTTTATTACCGTCAATAGTGCAGTGTTGAACGTAAAAGTACACATGTCTTTTTGGTAAACTGCTTTATTTTCTTTTGAATATATATCCAATAATAGGATTGCTTGGAGGAATGGTAGCTAAGTCCTTTGAGAAATCTCTGGACTGCTTTCTACAGTGGCTGAACTAGTTTACATCCCCACCAACAGTGTATAAACATTCCCTTTTCTCCACAGTCTCACCAGCATCTATTGTTTTATGACTTTAATAATGGCCGTTTTGACTAGTGTGAGATGGCATCTCACCATGGTTTTGATTTGCATTTCTCTGATGATTAGCGATGCTGGGCATTTTTTCATATATTTATTGGCTCCTTATATGTCTTCTTTTAAGAAGTGTTTGTTCATATACTTTGCCCATTTTTAATGATGTTATTTGTTTTTTCTTGTTAATTTAAGTTCCATATAGATTCTGGATATTTAGCCTTTGTGGGATGCATAGTTTGCAAATATCTTCTCCCATTTTGTAGGTTCTGTTTATTCTGTGGATAGTTTCTTTTGCTGTGCATAAGCTCTTTAGTTTAATTAGGCCCCACTTGTCTATTTTTTGTTTTGTTGCAATTGCTTTTGGAAACTTAGCCAAAACTTATTTGCCAAGGCCAATGTCAAGAAGAGTATTTCCTAAGTTGTCTTCTGGATTTTTATGGTTTGAGCTGTTACATTTAAATATTTGATCCATTTTGAGTTAATTTTTGTACATGGTGAAAGTATCTTCAGCATATAGCCAGCCAGTTATCCAAGCACCATTTATTGAATAAGGAGTCCTTTCCCCATTGCTTGTTTTTGTCAGTCTTGTTAAAGATCAGATGGCTGTAGGTGTGTGGCTTCAGTTTTGAGTTTTCTATTCTGTTCCATTGGTCTATGTGTCCATTTTTGAACCAGCACTATGCTGTTTTGCCTACTGTAGATTTACAGTATAGTTTGAAGTCAGATAGTGTGATGCCTCCAGCTTTGTTCTTTTTGCTTAGGATTACTGTGACTATACAAGCTCTTTTTTCATTCCATATGAATTTTATTTTGGTATTTACTCTATTTATTATTATTATTATTTCAATAGTTTGGGGGGGAACAGGTGGTGTTTGGTTATATGGATAAGTCCTTTAGTGGTGATTTCTGAGATTTTGGTGCATCCATTACCTGAGCAGTGTGCACTGTACTCAGTGTGTAGTCTTTTATCCCTCACCCACCTCCCACCCTTCACTCCAAGTACCCAAAGTCCACTGTATCATTCTTATGCCTTTGTGTCCTAATAGCTAGGCTCCCACTTATAAGTGAGAACACGTGATGTTTGGTTTTCCATTTCTAAGCTACTTCACTTAGAATAATGGTCTCCAACTCCATTCAGGTTGCTGCAAATGCCATTATTTTGTTTCTTTTTTATGGTTGAGTAGTATTCCATGGTGTGTGTGTATGTGTGTGTATGTATATATTATATATACGTCATTATAATTTTCTTTATCCACTCATTGGTTGATGTACATTTAGGCTGGTTTCATATTTTTGCAATTATGAATTGTGCTGCTATAAACATGTATGTGAAAATGTGATTTTCTTTTCTTCTGGGTAGATACTCAATAGTGGGATTGCTGGATCAAATGGTAGTTCTACTTTTAGTTCTTTAAGGAACCTCCATATTGTTTTCTGCAGTGGCTGTACATTCCCACCAGCAGTGTAAAAGTGTTCCCTTTCACCACATCCATACCAATATCTATTTTTTTTATTTTTTAATTATGGCCATTCTTGCAAGAGTAAGGTGGCATCACATTGTGGTTTTGATTTGCATTTCCCTGTTAATTAGTGATGTTGAGAATCTTTTCATATGTTTGTTGGCCATTTGTATATCTTCTTTTGAGAACTGTCTATTTATGTCCTTAGCCCACTTTTTTATGGGATTGTTTGTTTTTTTCTTGCTGATTTGTTTGAGTTCCTTGCAGATTCTGGATACCAGTCCTTTCCCAGATCCATAGAATCATTTTTTCCATTCTGCAAAGAATAACATTGGTAGTTTGATAGGAATAGCATTGAATCTGTACATTTCTTTGGGTAGTATGGCCATGTTTAATATATTGATTCTTTCAATCTATGAGCATGGAATATTTCTTCATTTATTTGTGTTGCATCCAATGTTTTTAAGCAGTGTCTTATAGTTCTTCTTATAGAGATCTTTCACTACCTTAGTTAGCTGTATTCCTAGGTATATTTCATTTTCTTTGTGGCTATTGTAAGTAGGATTGTGTTCTTGATTTCACTCTCATCCGAGAAGTTGCTGCTGTATAGAAATACTACTGATTTTTATACATTAACTTTGCATCCTGAAACTTTACTAAAGTTGTTTATCAAATCTAGGGGCCTTTTGGCAGAGTCATTCTAGACTCAGAATCATATTGTAAGTGAAGAGAGATAGTTTAACTTCTTCTTTTCCTATTTGGATGCCTTTTATTTCTTTCTCTTGCTTGATTGCTCTGGCTAGGAATTCTAGTATTATGTTGAATAAGAGTGGTGAGAGGGGCATCCTTGTCTTCAAAGATACAGAATAGCAGTCTGGATAAAAAGATAAGATGCAACATCTGTTGTCTTCAAGAGACCTGTCTTACACGTAACAACATCCATGGGCTCAAAGTAGAAGGATAGAGAAAGACCTACCATGAAAACAGAAAACAACAACAAAAAAAAGAGTAGGAACAGCTATTCTTATATTAGGAAAAAAAAATACTTTAAACCATAAGAATTAAGAAGGATAATGAAAGACATTACATAATGATAAAAGCTACAATCTAATAAGAAGCCTTAAATATCCTAAATATATACACACCCAACATTGGTACACCCAGATTCATTAAACAAGTTCTTCTTGGCTTAGGAAATGACTTAGAAAACCACACAATACTACTGGGAGACTTCAACACCCCACTGACAGCATTAGACAGATCATCAAGGCAGAAAACTAACAAAGAAACTCTGGACTTAAACTCAGCAATTGATTAACTATTGGACTTAATATACATTTAGAGAACACTCCACTCAACCACCACAGAATATATATTCTCTCATCTGCACACAGAACATATTCTAAGATCAGCCACATGCTCAGTCATAAAGCAAGTCTCAATTAATTTTTAAAAATTGAAATCATACCAAGAACACTCTCAGATCACAATGCAATGAAAATAGAAATCAATATCAAGTGCTTTTGATTTTTAAGACAGCTGCTGAATAACGTTCTACAAAATGCCATGGCCGCCTGTGACTCATGCTTTACAGTAACATATGTTTTCAGAGTTTAATTTGGTTTTAAACAGGAGTAAATGTGCCAAAAATCAGACTGTAAGATATTCATAATTAGGGACAGAACACAATAGTCACCTTACGTGAAGAGCAATTATTTAACATGAATTCATGAATTGCTGGATGGTGTTTTCTTGTGGAGACAGGCACAGCTGCTATGCTGATAAAGTGCCAAATTTTATTCTTTTTTTCCCCTTCTGTTTCCAAGAAGAAAAACTCTTCTGCCTTTTTCTGTAGGTTTCCTCATTCTTTTCAGATGGGTCTACATGATTTAGCAGGTGATTACTGAGGCACCATTGTCTTTGTTTAGTGGTTTTTTTTTTATTGGCCTTTCTGTAACTGAGTGTGTATACATGTGTACATGTGCAACTTGTGCAACACATGGGTCTGTGTGCTAGGTGTCATTTTAGTTGCTTGTTTTCATTTTAATCAAAATTTATGTCATTCTGTAGGGGTATGCACATTTTCATAAAATAATGCAAAAATTGATATAAAAAGTAAAGTAGGTTAAAAAAAAAAGGGTTGTGACTCCCAGTTTTTCAGCTGATTTGGAGAGCTGGTGAAGCTCACAAAATCTGAGAGAACATTCTGTGAACCAAAAGGTTTAGTGCATTATAGGGAATGGGGAGAAGTGAGTGGCCCACTGCACTGGGCAGAGCTCAACATATTGGAAAAATATACACATTTTCTTGAGAGCCTGGAAATCCAGTGATGGCCAGAGAGCAACTCTGCAGAGAGATTTAGATAGGTAATTTTCAACAAGGCAATACAGGAATGATAAATTCATGGGAAAAAAACATCCTCTTGAGACTGAAGAAAGCATTAAAGCATCCCACCCGAGACCACCACCAAAAAGTATTGTGTTTATTCACATACATGCTACATTTATTACTATATGCAGACAGTTAAAAAAAAAAGTTTGCTTCCAGGAACACAAAGATAGATATTTTTGCCCTGACACAACTATTTTACAAACACTCTATCTTCTCTGTTAAAAGTATCTCCTGTTCCATATTTTACATAATTCTGATTTTATCTTCTTTCAACTCAATGACCTTGAGAACTGACACAGAGTTCTTCACCTCTGTTTTAGTCTTCCAAACCTTGAATAGTATGCTTCAAAGCAAGCTTTGCAACTGAGTTAAATGTTTGTTTTTACACTAGTTGCACAAAAGATATTACAACTAGTATATGCAAGGAGAATGGATTGATGTTATTTTATTAAGAGAAAGGGCCTATCCTTCCCTTATTTTCAAACATGGACTTTGATAATTGCGTCTTCACTCCATATCTTCCCTATGTCACTGTAATAAAAGCTATCTGAATGTACTAGTCCAGGAAGAGTTTGTTTGAATATATAAATTACTCTCTTCAATATTTAGAAGACAGTCAACATTGACCATAAACTAAAAAGAGTAACATAGGCATAACTTCCCTCTTCTGTCTCTGAAATATGAACAATACTTGAGTAATTTTAATGGGAAAATTCCCCCACTTAACTGTGGCAAAGTTTGTATACTGTAAGTGATTTAAAGGGTAAACCTAATTATCTTGTAGCACTAACCACTCTCCCTCTTCTCTCGAATTGCTCTCATCCAATCCATCCCCTAAAATGACCTAGATTGGTCTTCCTAAAGAGTAGTTAAACTTCGTGTTATTTTCCCTGCTCATAAATCACCAGAGGTTCTTCATACTCCTCCATTTGGCATTTAAGAGCTTCAGCTCCTTTATCCAAACCATCTTTCAGCCTTAGCCTCCATATTCCCCTGCACACACCTTTTCACACACCTCATTGTTCCCTTTGCACTTTATACTTTCCCATGTGTATGGCAGCATCCATACTTTGTCTCTTGCCTTCCACTCTCTTCTCTCCTATCCGCATCCAGGTCCCAATCTTAATTACCTAAGAGACTGCTATTAACCTTTAAGCGCTTTGAGAGGAGAAACTATCTTAATTATCTTTGAATCCTCTCAGTAACTGGAAAGTTATACTGGGTAGACGTTTGCACAAGATTTGCCAGACAGATAAATGGATGGATGCAGAAATGGATAGGATAAGAAGTGGCTGGACCGACAAGTGAGTGGATAGAAAGATAATGAATCAACGGATAAATGGGTGAATGTATACAGGAGTCAATGGTTAGACTAATTAATGAATGGCATTATTAACATGAGATTTAAGTAATAGAAACCAGATTTTACAAAGTTAGTTGACACTGAAGAATTCTAGCAAAGAATATCCATTAACTCTTTAATTCTGTCTAATTCAACTTTGTTCACAAAGACATTTTTAAGAGATAACTTTGCTATTCTACCCTATGTCCAAGAGCTATTTAGAATAACTTCTTATTTCTACCACTAACATAGAAGTGGTATTTAAATTAACCTCATACCAGATCTATTTCTTTTTTTTTTTTTTTGAGACGGAGTCTCGCTCTGTCACCCAGGCTGGAGTGCAGTGGCGCAATCTCGGCTCACTGCAAGCTCCGCCTCCCGGGTTCACGCCATTCTCCTGCCTCAGCCTCTCCGAGTAGCTGGGACTGCAGGCGCCCGCCACCACGCCCGGCTAATTTTTTGTATTTTTTTAGTAGAGACGGTGTTTCACCATGGTCTCGATCTCCTGACCTCGTGATCCACCCACCTCAGCCTCCCAAAGTGCTGGGATTACAAGCGTGAGCCACCGCGCCCGGCCCTATTTCTAAAGTACTACCTAACCAAATCCTCCTTTCACTGACTGGAGAAATATTTGTTCTTTTAATGGAGTAATCCTCACATCGGAAAAATTCAGGGTTTTGGAATTATCAATTCGTGAACACAGTTCTCCTAGAATCCAAATCAAAAGACATGAAAGCCAGATACCAGCAGGCATGCCATCTTCTTAGATAGGATCATACAGCCTACTCTCATCTAACATATAATGCTAAGAAGATAATCTGATCTCCAACAAGCCCCAGATCATGAGCAGCTACTGTGATACAGGAAGAGGGGCCAGTTCAAACCAGTGTAATCACTGCAATAAACACTAACAGTTTACAATCAACAGATAAGCAGAAAAAAAAATGTTTTTAAAACTATTTTAGGAAGCTCATTTTCTGTATGTAACATTCTGTTAATTTTTTTTTTGGTAGCCATATTACACAGTTCGCTCATCTTATAACTACTATTGACAAAGGTCTGCAGTTCTTTCCACATGTGCTTCTGGTAGTCTCAGCCCATCAGGGAAAAAGAATTAAACAGATGAGTCCTGAACAGCTGTACCAGAGGGGGAACATCTAGGTCAGTCTTGGGATATCATGGGAAGCTCCCCAAAGAAAGCACCATCCAAACTTAGATCTAGATGAAAGTTAAATGAGAATATGAGGTAAGGCAGGAAGAGCTACACGCACAAATGCTATCATCTTTCTTTCAGAAAACCACAGGGAGGTCAGTGAGATGGTAGCCTAAGGAGGAAACAGTTTAAGGCAGATAAAAGCAGGAGAGGAAGCAGGGTTGAGACAGCAAAGAACCTTAAAAAAAAATTGTAAAGGAGTTTGGAATTTATTCTGAAGGCAATAAGGAGTCATCATGTTTTAAGCAAAGGTGTAAATTTTTAAGCCAAGATAGGTTTTATACTTGATCTTAGCCAAAAGTGGTCCAAGATAGGTTTTAGAAAGGTCACCTTGGGCACCAGGTGGAAGTTGTTATGGGATAAAACAGACTAGAGGAGAATCAGGACATAGAGGAGATGGGTGACGAGATAGGAAGCAGCGGGGAAAACAAGTCATTCACCTCCCCAGGGCTGCTCCTGTAATCCAGTCTAACCCACCATGGATCATGGTGGTGATGGCCATAAAGACCAGTGACTCCAACTCTCTGAATGTCCCTAAACAGAGTCCCCCATGCTGGACTCTCCAATTCTCCAACTCTGCTCAGCACACTTGCCAGTCCTTCAGATCTATTTGTGTCTACTCCTTTAACTAAACCCGACTTCCCCAGCTTGACCTTGGCCTTTCTGAGAATATTAGCTCAGAATCACCCTCTAGTCATTTCCATTCCTGGCCTCCTTGTGTGGATACTTTGCCATAGCTCTGCTTCCTGGGGCCCAAACCCTGATATTATTTGCCTCCAGTTTCAGTCAAGCAGGAGCTTTATACAGAAGGTTTTCTGCCACAAAACTAAATGTGTGCAAAGGGTTTTCTATAACAAAAATTTCCATAACTGTGATTAATTGTATAAAATTATGTAATAATACTATATATAGCTGTTTTGCATAAACAATAATTGGCTGTTATATTAACATGTGGCCAAGTAAATGATACAGATATCATATAAAATTGCATTTTTAAAAACATTTCTTTAGAAAGGAAATGTTACAGAGGTGAAAAGTTGTATTGTCCTTCATAGGCATACTTTACATAGTTGTTTTCATTGCAAACATATGTTTTTTCAATGTAACATTATATTATAGATATTTTCTAATTGCTACAGCTTGATAATTAACATTTCAAACAACTTGGTTTTGTCTGCTTAGATGGGTTTGCAGTACCCCTCTAACTGAACCCTTTGTACTTACAAAAACAACCATAGAAAAAGTACACACTGGGGGCTTCTTTCCTTTGAAGATTCTTTGGAAGACTTGGAAATCTTACAAACTGCCACGTGAGGATGTGGATACCAAGATCTTTGCTAAGTTGTACACTCACGATGAGCTTCCAGTTTTGTCTCTCTCCTTTTGCCTTCTGTACCCCTTTACTGCTCATCAATTGTCTGCTTATGTCAGCACTTCCCCTTCTAATGCAAACTCTCTAAGGCAGTGGTTCTCAAACTTTGCATGTTTCCTGTTTCTTTTTTTTTACCCAAGCTGGAGTGCAATGTCATGATTTCTGCTCACTGCAACCTCCACCTCCCTGGTTCATGTGATTCTCCTCCCTAAGCCTCCCAAGTAGCTTGGATTACAGGCGCACACCACCACACCTGGTTGATTTTAGTAGAAACAGGGTTTCACTATGTTGGCCAGAGTGGTCTCGACTTCCTGACCTCGTGATCTGCCCACCTCGGCCTCCCAAAGTGCTGGGATTATATGCATGAGTCACCGCACCCGGCCTGCATGTTTCTTTTGCACTATACACATTGTAGATTCACACAACCATTGGATTATTTGTGGTTATGAATAATTCCCAGCAAAATAGCATTAATTCCACTATTTCTTCTCACTCAAGAAAGCATAGTATAAAGTGAGAAGACAGTGAAACTATTCTACACATTTTTAAAATATTTTCAAAATCTTTTATTTTATTGTACAACTTACTAACAAAAATACCTTTAAGTAATCACAGTGCACCAATATGAGAAGACTGTATAGTTGGGAATGATGTCCTGGGGACCAAGAAGCTTGTCTTATTCATCTTTGCAACTTCTGTCTCACAGTGCCTAGCCTGCGACAGAGACACAAGAGGCCCAGGGGCTAATGACAAGAGAGAAAAAATAGAGAAGGGAAGAAGATAATGTAGAAGAGAGGAAAGGAGGCAAAGAGAAAAGTAAAACCAAATAAATATAAATGTAAGAATATTTTAGGGCTGGGTGCAGTGGCTCACACTTGTAATCACAACTTTAGGAGGCCAAGGCGGGAGGATCCCTTGAGCCCAGGAGTTTGAGACCAGCATGGGCAACATCAGGAGACCCTGTCTCTACAAAATAAAATAAAAAATATTACCTGAGTGTGGTGGTGTGTGCCTGTGGTCCCAGATACTTAGGAGGCTGAGGTAAGAGGATCATTTGAATCTGGGAGGTTAAGGCTACAGTGAGCCATAATCTCACCACTGCACTCCAGTCTGGACAACAGAGCAAGACCCTGTCAATAAATATAAATAAATAAATAAATAAATAAATAAATATCAGCATGATCAACTAGTAGCAAATGAACTAAATAAGACTCAAAAAAAGAACTAATATTCCAGTATAGGAGTAGTGTTTCAATACTGTTCTAAAACAACTGTTACGAAACATACCATTGGGCTATAATTCCCTCTAGGAACTGAGGAATAAAGATCTGATGTCTGCACAAGTGTGTGTGCAAAAGATACAAATTAATTGCTAAATTGTCAAGATAACAACTTTCCAGAAGGAATGACTAATTGCAAAATATTTCAATCCTATTCGCCTGTCTTATATTCCTGGTTACATTCATGTTCCAATAATAATAATAATAAGATGATCAGAAATTATATTATTTGTATCTAAAATGTATTCATTGGAGCCAGAGGGATAGCTTTATGTATAATGAAGTACTGAACTTGATTAGACTCAGTATTGAATTATTAAATCGCTCCTTAAATAAAGAAAAAAGATGTTGCTCAGAAAAGCAACAATGGATAAATCTGACTGAAAGCCCTATTTTTGAACAATCCCTTGTTCTATTCAAATCTCTTTAAATTCACTGAAATGAATTTGAGTCCTGTAAAGGTCATGACTCAAAAAAGAAAAATCCAAAATTGATTTAAAGGGGCTAATCAAGGAGGAGATTTGCAGTACTTTCAAGAAACAACCTTCTGAAATGGAAGAGAATTGGCCAACAATTCCATTTTACTGGGCCACACGTTAATATAACAGCCAATTATTGTTCAACAAAAGCAATATCCCAATTCATTCTTTTTCACAAGGTAACGACTCTGGCCTGTGAGTTGAGAAAATAAAATGATGGACTAGACACACGCCACAGAGGAAAAGTGTGGAGTAGGATTTGGGGCTTTTTACTGGATGTGGTACATTTCATTAGTGGTTCTGAGTCCCCTGCTGGGCTCTTATTTCTAAGCCTTTTGTGTGGGATTTTCCTTTTAAAATGATACCTCAATGCAAATGTCCCAGTGTAAGAAAACACTTAGCACATGTCTAAGAAACCTGTAGAATGGCCATGGAAAGCACAGAAATTTTTTAAAGCAAAAATAAAGGAAATAAAACGGAATATGTTAGACTGCCTTAGCAGGTGGGTATCTGGTGGTAGAAAACCAGCTCCAAAACAAGCAAGACTGTAACTGTAACAAGAAAAAAAGACACTTGGTTTCCAATAATCCCAACAAAACTAAATTGCAACCTGGGAACTTAAAAAAAAAAAAAAAGACACAACACCCTTCAAAAGAAAAATAAAACAATGCTCCCAAAATAGGCCCGATTATGTGGGTCACTGCATACTGTGTATTTTCCCTGTAGCATTTTATCATGGTTACTGTTGCCAGGGGACAGTTGATGCTCTCATTATATATGTTTGTCTTTCACATCCACATTGGAGCCAGTTTTTTTCCTTCGATGCCCCCAGAACTGTAACAGAAATAAAAATAAGGAATGGACCCCATTATTACACAAATACCTACAAAGCAGAGGGAGTGACCCCCATGGGTCACCGTGTTGTCCCTGGAAGCATTGATGCCCTTGCCCTGGGACCCCCAGCCCTTTGTCACAGGGTCAAAGCCAGGACCTCAGCTGAGTATCCTCTGTGAAGAATTAACAAGTGTGACAATTTGTGGGCCCTCCCCCCTTGGCCCCTGGTCTGGCCTGCCTGAATGCTGTAAATAGAGACATCTGGATAGAGCCCTTTCACTGCAGTAATTGAAAATGAACACGGATCAAGTTCTGGCCTGTTGTATTCATAAATCTTGAGGCTTAATTACATTAAAGGGAAATCTAGGGCCCAGCACTATGGAAACTGCAGATTCTATCAGGCGCTTGAATCATGAATCTTTAAGATAAGTGGGTTTTCTCTCCCCACCCCATCCCCTACTCTTTAGTAGAGTTGAATGGGAAATTTTCAAATCAAGTCTTCCAGTATTAATGCACCAGGAAACTTCTGAGAAGATTTTGTGCTCTACTGTTTGTGCATGTGCTTCCATTGCATGTTCACTCAGTAACATTTGCAGCATTCCTCGGAGCAGATCAACATTTTCAGGCTTAAAATTAGTCACATTTCTATGAGGAATGACGACAGACTTGACAGATATTTAAAATATGATTTTCCCCCAAGTTGAGCAGAAAGAGCATGCCTCTAGTTAAAATTTAGTGAGTTTCAAAAAAAGAATTATGGCAATTTAACATTACAAATGAAGTCAAAGCTCTCGGCATCCCCTGTAAAGATAACAAGTTGAGAATTAGACTCCAGAGTAGTTCTACTGAAATTTATAAATAACCCATCACATAAGTTTTTTATTGTTTAATATAAAAATGTATTCAACTCTATTACCTGCAGATGGATTTCAAAGTAAATGCATGATGCTATTTATTCTGTTTATATTTTTGTTATAATTTTGGGTATTGGATGACATTTGGGCCATTTTGGCAAATGAATGAATGGAGGACATTGCAACTTAACTTACTAGAAATGCATCTACACCAATTACCGTGCAGAAGTGAAGCCTTATGAGCACAAGCTCCAAAGTGATTAAGATCCCCCTGCACATGGTGCCTCTTCCCATTTGTCACATGCCATGGGCACAAAAAATAAATGCTGTGGAAATGAGCTAATGAATCTACAAACTG
Source organism: Symphalangus syndactylus (assembly GCF_028878055.3). Taxonomy (NCBI): domain Eukaryota; kingdom Metazoa; phylum Chordata; class Mammalia; order Primates; family Hylobatidae; genus Symphalangus; species Symphalangus syndactylus. The sequence continues at coordinate 98,937,260 of NC_072435.2, forward strand.
AATCTGTATCTCTGGGGTCAGCTATAATAAGGAAAATATGTTGCTACTATCCTTTTGTCTTCATTCATTTGTGATGATTTCTTATCAGCTAATAAGAAAATCACTGGGTATAAAAACATACCAAGTGGCTGGCAAGATGGCCGAATAGGAACAGCTCCAGTCTGCAACTCCCAGCAAGATCAACGCAGAAAGGCAGGTGATTTCTGCATTTCCAACTGAGGTACTTGGCTCATCTCACTGGGACTGGTTAGGCAGTGGGTGCAGCCCATGGAGGGCGAGCCAAAGTAGGGTAGGGCAACACCTCACCCAGGAAGTGCAAGGGGTCAGGGAACTCCCTCCCCTAGCCAGGGGAAATTGTGAGGGACTGTGCCATGAGGAACAGTGCATTCTGGATACTATGCTTTTCCCGTGGTCTTTGCAACCTGCAGACCGGGAGATTCCCTCAGGTACCTACACTACCAGGGCCCTGGGTTTCAAGCACAAACTGGGCAGCCGTTTGGGCAAACACCAAGCTGGCTGCAGGAGTTTTTTTGTTTTTTGTTTTCATTCCCCAATGGTGCCTGGAACACCAGCGAGACAGAACCATTCACTGCCCTGGAAAGGGGACTAAAGCCAGGGAGCCAAGTGATCTAGCTCAGAGGATCCCAGCCCTATGGAGAGCAGCAAGCTAAGATCCACTGGTTTGAAATTCTCGCTACTGGCACAGCAGTCTAAAGTTGACCTAGGAAACTCAAGCTTAGTGGGAGATGGGTGTCTGCCATTACTGAGGCTTGAGTAGGTGGATTTCCCCTCACAATGTAAACAAAGCCACTGGGAAGTACGAGCTAGGTGGAGTCCACCACAGCTCGGCAATGCCACTGTAGCCAGACTGCCTCTCTAGATTCCTCATCTCTGGGTAAGGAATCTCTGAAAGAAAGGCAGCAGCTCCAGTCAGGGGCCTATAGATAAAACTCCCATCTCCCTGGGACAGAGGACCTAGGGGAAGGGGCGGCTGTGGGCGTAGCTCCAGCAGACTTAAACCCTCCTGCCTGCCAGCTCTAAAGAGAACGGCAGATCTCCTAGCACAGTGCTCGAGCTCTGCTAAGGGACAGACTGCCTCCTCAAGTGGGTCCCTGCCCCCCCGTGCCTCCTGACTGCAAGACACCTCCCAGCAGAGGTCGACAGACACCTCATACAGGAGAGCTCCAGCTAGCATCAGGCAGGTGCCCCTCTGAGACAAAGCTTCCAGAGGAAGGAACAGGCAGCAATCTTTGCTGTTCTGCAGCCTCTGCTGGTGATACTCAGGCAAACAGGGTCTGGAGTGGACCTCCAGCAAACTCCAGCAGACCTGCAGCAGAGGGGCCTGACTGTTAGAAGGAAAAATAAGAAACAGAAAGGAATAGAATCAACATCAACAAAAAAGGACATCCACACAAAAACCCCATCCAAAGGTCACCAGCATCAAAGACCAAAGGTAGATAAATCCATGAAGATGAGGAAAAACCAGCCCCAAAAGGCTGAAAATTCCAAAAACCGAACACCTCTTCTCCTCCAAAGGATCACAACTCCTTGCCAGCAAGAGAACAAAACTGGATGGAGAATGAGCTTGATGAATTGACAGAAGTAGGCTTCAGAAGGTGAGTAATAACAAACTCCTCCGAGCTAAAGGAGCATGTTCTAACCCAATGAAAGGAAGCTAAGAACCTTGAAAAAAGGTTAGAGGAATTGCTAACTAGAAAAACCAGTTTAAAGAAAAACATAAATGACCTGTCGGAGCTGAAAAACACAGCACGAGAACTTCGTGAAGCATACACAAGTATCAAAGCTGAATTGATCAAGTGGAAGAAACAATATCAGAGATAGAAGATTGACTTAATGAAATAGAGTGTGAAAACAAGATTAGAGAAAAAAGAATGAAAAGGAACAAACAAAGCCTCCAGGAAATATGGAACTATGTGTGAAAAGACCAAACCTACGTTTGATTGGTGTACCTGAAAGTGATGGGGAGAATGGAACCAAGTTGGAAAACACTCTTCAGGATATTATCCAGAAGAACTTCCCCAACCTAGCAAGACAGGCCAACATTCAAATTCGGGAAATACAGAGAACACCACAAAGATACTCCTCGAGAAGAGCAACCCCAAGACACGTAATTGTCAGATTCACCAAGGTTGAAATGAAGGAAAAAATGTTAAGGGAAGCCAGAAAGGTCGGGTTACCCACAAATGGAAGCCCATCAGACTAACAGCTGATCTCTCAGCAGAAACCCTACAAGCCACAAGACAGTGGTGGCAATTATTCAACATTCTTAAAGAAAAGAATTTTCAACCCAGAAGTTCATATCCAGCCAAACTAAGCTTCATAAGCGAAGGAGAAATGAAATCCTTTACAGACAAGCAAATGCTGAAGGATATTGTCACCACCAGGCCTGCCTTACAAGAGCTTCTAAAAGAAGCACTAAATATGGAAAGGAAAAACCAGTACCAGCCACTGCAAAAACATACCAAACTGTAAAGACCATCAACACTATGAAGAAACTGTATCAACTAACAGGCAAAATAACCAGCTAGCATCATAACGACAGGATCAAATTCACACATAAAAATATTAACCTTAAATGTAAATGGGCTAAATGCCCCAATTAAAAGACACAGACTGGCAAATTGGATAGAGTCAAGACCCATCAGTGTGCTGTATTCAGAAACCCATCTCACATGCAAAGACACACATAGGCTCAAAATAAAGGGATGGAGGAATATTTACCAAGCAAATGGAAAGCAAAAAAAAAAAAAAAAAAGCAGGGGTTGCAATCCTAGTCTCTGATAAAACAGACATTAAGCCAAAAAAGATTAAAAAAAAAAAAACAAAGAAGGGCATTACATCATGGTAACGGGATCAATGCAACAAGAAGAGCTAACTGTCTTAAATATATATGTACCCAATACAGGAGCACCCAGATTCATAAAGCAAGTTCTTAGAGACCTACAAGGAGATTTAGACTCCCATACAACAATAGTGGGAGACTTTAACACCCCACTGTCAATATTAAACAGATCAATGAGACAGAAAATTAACAAGGATATTCAGGACTTGAATTCAGCTCTGGACCAAGTGGACCTAATAGACATCTACGAAACTCTCCACCCCAAATCAATAGAATATACATTCTTCTCAGCACTTCATCACACTTATTCTAAAATTGACCACATAATTGGAAGTAAAACACTCCTCAGCAAATGCAAAAGAACGGAAATCATAACAAACAGTCTCTCAGACCACAGTGCAATCAAATTAGAACTCAGGATTAAGAAACTCACTCAAAACTGCACAACTACATGGAAACTGAACAAACTGCTCCTGAATGACTACTGGGTAAATAACGAAATTAAGGCAGAAATAAGTAAGTTCTTTGAAATCAGTGAGAACAAAGACATAACATACCAGAATTTCTGGGACACAGCTAAAGCAGTGTTTAGAGGGAAGTTTGTAGCACTAAATGTACACAGCGGAAAGCAGGAAAGATCTAAAATTGACGCCCTAACATCACAATTAAAATAACCAGAGAAGCAAGGGCAAACAAATTCAAAGCTAGAAGAAGACAAGAAATAACTAAGATCAGAGCAGAACTGAAGGAGATAGAGACACGAAAAACCCTTCAAAAAATCCATAAATCCAGGAGCTGGTTTTTTGAAAAGATTAGCAAAATAGATAGACCATTAGCCAGACTAATAAAGAAGAAAAGAGAGAAGAACCAAACAGAGACAATAAAAAATGCTAAAGGAGATATCACCACTGATTCCACAGAAATACAAACTACATCAGAGAATACTATAGACACTTCTATGCAAAGAAACTAGAAAATCTAGAAGAAATGGATAAATTTTTGGACACATACACCCTCCCAAACTAAACCAGGAAGAAGTTGAATCCCTGAATAAACCAATAACAAGTTCTGAAATTGAGGCAGTAATTAATAGCCTAACAACAACAAAAAAAAGTCCAGGACCAGATGGATTCACAGCCTTATTCTACAAGAGGTACAAAGAGGAGCTGGTACCATTCCTTCTGAAACTATTCCAAACAACAGAAAAAGAGGATTCCTCCCTAACTCATTGTATGAGGCCAATGTCATCCTAATACCAAAACCTGGCAGAGACACAACAAAAAAAGAAAATTTCAGGCCAATATCCTTGATGAACATTGATGCAAAAATCCTCAATAAAATACCGGCAAACCGAATCCAGCAGCACATCAAAAAGCTTATCCACTGTGATCAAGTCAGCTTCATCCCTGGGATGCAAGGCTGGTTCAACATACACAAATCAATAAACGTAATCCATCACATAAACAGAACCAATGACAAAAACCACATGATTATTTCAATAGATGCAGACAAGGCCTTTAATAAAATGCAACACCCCTTCATGCTAAAAACTCTCAATAAACTAGGTATTGATGGAACCTATCTCAAAATAATAAGAGCTATTTATGACAAACCCACAGCCAATATCATATTGAAGGAGCAAAAGCTAGAAGCATTCCCTCTGAAAACTGGCACAAGACAAGGATGTCCTCTCTCACCACTTCGATTCAACACAGTATTGGAAGTTCTGGCCAAGGCAATCAGGCAAGAGAAAAAAAATAAAGGGTATTTAAGTAGGAAGAGAGGAAGTCAAGTTGTCTCTGTTTGCAGATGACATGATTGTACATTTAGAAAACCCCATCGTCTCAGCTCAAAATCTCCTTAAGCTGATTAGCTTCTTCAGCAAAGTCTCAGGATACAAAATCAATGTGCAAAAATCACAAGCATTCCTATACACCAATAACAGACAAACAGAGAGCCAAATCATGAGTGAACTCCCATTCACAATTGCTACAAAGAGAATAAAATATCTAGGAATACAACTTCCAAGAGATGTGAAGGACCTCTTCAAGGAGAACTACAAACCACTGCTCAAGGAAATAAGAGGACACAAACAAATGGAAAAACAGTTCATGCTCATGGATAGGAAGCATCAATATCATGAAAATGGCCATACTGCCCAAAGTAATTTATAGATTAAATGCTATTCCCATCAAGCTACCATTGACTTTCTTCACAGAATTAGAAAAAACTACTTTAAATTTCATATGGAACCAAAAAAGAGTCCATATAGCCAAGACAATCCTAAGCAAAAAGAACAAAGCTGGAGGCATCACGCTACCTGACTTCAAACTATACTACAAGGCTACAGTAACCAAAACAGCATGGTACTGGTACAAAAACAGATATATAGACCAATGGAACAGAACAGAGGCCTCAGAAATAATGCCACACATCTACAACCATCTGATCTTTGACAAACCTGACACAAACAAGCAATAGGGAAAGGATTCTCTATTTAATAAATGGTGTTGGGAAAACTGGCTAGCCATATGCAGAAAACTGAAACTGGACCTCTTCCTTACACCTTATACAAAAATTAACTCAAGATGGATTAAACACTTAAACATAAGACCTAAAAACCATAAAAACTCTAGAAAAATAACCTCGGCAGTACCATTCAGGACATAGGCATGGGCAAAGACTTCATGACTAAAACACCGAAAGCAATGGCAACAAAAGCCAATGAGATCTCATTATACTAAAGGGCTTCTGCACAGCAAAAGAAACTATCATCAGAGTGAACAGGCAACTTACAGAATGGGAGAAAATTTTTGCAATCTATCCATCTGGCAAAGGGCTAATATCCAGAATCTACAAGGAATTTAAACAAATTGGCAAGAAAAACACAAACAACTCCATCAAAAAGTGGGCAAAGGATATGAACAGACACTTATCAAAAGAAGACATCTATGTGGCCAACAATCATACGAAGAAAAGCTCATCATCATTGGTCATTAGAGACATGCAAATCAAAACCACAATGAGATACCATCTCACACCAGTTAGAATGGCAATCATTAAAAAGTCAGGAAACAGCCGGGCGCGGTGGCTCACGCTTGTAATCCCAGCACTTTGGGAGGCCGAGGTGGGTGGATCACGAGGTCAGGAGATCGAGACCACGGTGAAACCCCGTCTCTACTAAAAATACAAAAAAATTAGCCGGGCGTGGTGGCGGGCGCCTGTAGTCCCAGCTACTCGGAGAGGCTGAGGCAGGAGAATGGCGTGAACCCGGGAGGCGGAGCTTGCAGTGAGCCGAGATTGCGCCACTGCACTTCAGCCTGGGCGACAGAGCAAGACTCTGTCTCAAGAAAAAAAAAAAAAAAAAAAAAAAAGTCAGGAAACAACAGACACTAGAGAGAATGTGGAGAAAAAGGAATGCTTTTACACTGTTGGTGGGGGTGTAAATTAGTTCAACCATTGTGGAAGACAGTGTGGTGATTCCTCAAGGATCTAGAACCAGAAATATCATTTGACTCAGCAAACCCATTACTGGGTATACACCCAAAGGATTATAAATCGTTCTACTATAAAGACACATGCACACATTTGTTTACTGCAGCACTATTCACAATAGCAAAGACTTGGAACCAACCCAAATACCCATCAATGATAGACTGGATAAAGAAAATGTGGTACATATACACCATGGAATACTATGCAGCCACAAACAGGAATGAGATTAGTTCCTTTGCAGGGATGTGGATGAAGCTGGAAACCATTATTCTCAACAAACTAACACAGGAACAGAAAACCAAACACTGCACATTCTCACTCATAAGTGAGAGCTGAAAAATGAGAACACATGGACACAGGGAGGGGAATATCACAAACTGGGGCCTGCTGGGGGGTGGGGAGATAGGGAAGGGATAGCATTAGGAGAAATACCTAATGTAGACGATGAGTTGATGGTGCAGCAAACCACCATGCCATGGCACGTGTATACCTATGTAACAAACCTGCACATTCTGCACACAAAGTATAATAAAAAAAAAACATACCAAGGTACTATGAGGAGAATATAATACTAGTTGACATTTATCAAGAATATAATCTCTCAGACATTGTGCTAGAGTCTCCACAGATAATCTTCCAAATGCTCACCGGCATTCATCCAGGGAGATACCATTATTTCCATTTTCTAGATTGGGAAGCTGTGGCTCAGAAACATTAGGAGACCATAATCACACCTAAAAGTGATGGAGTTGAAAATTAAATAAAGGCCATTTTGACTCCAGAGTCTATATTATTTCCACAAAGCCACATGAATAGCTAACCTTTTATAAAAATCTACACTTTATAAAACACTTTCCTATATGTCACGGATGGTAAAATATTGCAGTCAGACCATGACTCTGGATTCAAATCCTGCATCCTGCACTTACTTGTTACGGCAACACAGGCAAGTTAACCTCTTCGGCCTCTTGAGCTCCTCATAGTTAAAAGGGGAAATGGCACTGATAGTAATAACGAAAGCCAACTATGAGGGTCATTTTGAAGATGAAATGAGACAATATACACATATACATTACGTACCCTGGCCCACAATAAGTGCTTAAGAAATAATCACTGTATCATTATTCTGTCATTCACACAAGCTTTTAATGAGCATTTTCTATTATGATTTGACTCTCTAGAAACCTCTTAATGTTAGCAGCAGAACGTATCCAAGTCACACAGCACCAAAGTATGCTAGTGGCAGTGAATCTGTACAGGTCTACAGCAACTTCAATTCTTGCCTCCTCAGGAGAAAGAATTTAACTGAGGGGCATAAGGCAGGAGAGAAGGAGGCAGGTTTTAAGGCAGGAGTGAAAGTTTATTTTAAAAACTTTAGCGCAGGAATGAAAGGAAGTACGGTACACTTGGAAGAAGGTCAAGCAGGCAACCTGAGAGATCAAGTGCACAGTTTGACCTTTAACTTGGGGTATTATACGTTGGCATGCTTCTGGGGTTGCATTACTTCTCCCCTGATTCTTCCCTTGGGGGCTGTCCACATGTGCAGTGTGTTTACTGGAGTTGTACACATGCTCACTTGAGGCATTCTTCCCTTACCAGTCAAGTGTTCCTATAAGGTCATACACCAGTTAAGCTCGGCCATTTTGCCTCTTAGTAAGCATGCTTAACCCCACTTACCCAACTCCTGAGATCTTATCCACAAGATGCTTATCACCAGCCTTAGATGTTTCTATCTATTGGAAGACTGTCTTTCCCTGGCACTGGCTGCGACTAATTATTATTTTAGAGAGGCAGTTCAACAACCGCCTGACCATCACCTGATGCTTGCCTGACCCTCCTGGTTGACAGTGGGGGGGCCCTCTCCTGCCCTGCTCATATCTGACTAGCTACCTACTATAACATTAATAAACACTTTCTAGAACCTTATTTGATGCGCTGAAGAATTCATGACATACAATAGGAGGTTTCTGCTTCTAAAGAGGCTTGCTGTCTAATGAGAGAGATAATATGTAATGCTCTTACTCTATGTTATGAGCTGAATTGTGCCTCTCTCCCAAATTCACACGTTGAAGTCCTCACCAGTACTTTAGGTTATGACTGCTTAGAGATAAGGGTCTTTAAAGAGGTAATTAAGGTTAGATAAGTTGGTACAGGTGGGTCTTAATCCAATATGCCTGGCATCCTCGTACAAAGAAGTTAGGACACAGATACACACACAGAGGGATGACCATGTGAGGGCACAGCAAGAAGGTAGCTATCAGCAAGACAGAGGCCTCAGAAGGAATCGAACCTGCCAGCACCTTGATCTTGGACTCCCAGCCTCCAGAACTATGAGAAAATAAATGTCTGTTGTTTAAGATATCCAGTCTGTGGTATTTTCTATGGCAGCACAAGCAAACTAATACACTACACAAAATAGATTAAAACCATAAAGAAAAAGCAACCCGAAGCCCAGGACTCTCAGTGAAATATAAACTTTCTTTATATTTCACATTATACAGTCCTCTGTATTACCCAGGCCATAGCTTCCCAACAGTAGGATATAGATACGTTTGCTGTTGTGTCCAAGCACCTAGCACAATTCCTGGCCCCGAATAAATATTCATTACATAATAAAGCCACAAGAAATTCTTTCTCCTTCCTTTCCTGTGTTTTATTGTAACCAAATAGTTGATGAAAAAAAGTAAATGGAGCTAGCACAATTATTAATGAATTATGAATGAGGAATTCACAAGGAAAGCATCATGGTGACACCATCTGAACTCATAGTTCAACCTCAGGATATATAAAAGGGGAAGAGGTAGATATTATGTGCCTCATAATATGATGCAACAAGAAGGATATAGCAACATCTCTGAAGTACAATTTCCTAACAATTGTACCAGTATCTAATTGAATCTGTAGATCTAACTACCCATTTGTAAAATGATGGGGAACAGAAGAACAAGTTAGACACAGCAAAATCCAGGAAGTGGGAGGGACATTTACAAAGAAATGACCTATTTTCTCTAACAAAAGAGTGGTATGGGTTGAAGGAACCCATTGTTATAAAACAAATGTGAACTTAAGACACAGAACAACATATGCAGAATGTGCAACTTGTTCAGATTGTCACTCAATTTTACCAAGTGCAAAAATGAAATGTTTGAGACAATCTTGGAAACAGAAATATGGACTAAATTGTATTGATGAATGACTTAACTTTGCTTGGCATAATAATAGCATGGCCAATACATGGAAACATAGAGATGTAAATTTAGATATGGATATAAATAGCCTTACCAACTAATAATGCATCCTGAAGAATTTGTGAATAAAATGGCATGATGTTTGAGAATTTCTATAAGAGTTTTAAAACTAACTTGATTCTCCTAAATGCTCTATCAAACACGGCAGGTTTTGTTTTATTTTTTTAAAATGAAGACATTGGTAACCCAATTCTCTTGGTTAAGAGGCTTGCCAAGGTCATTCAGTCAGGAAATGGCAGGACCAGCTTCTTCAAACTCCTACTCTGGTACAAGTGGGTACTTCACCGTAGACCCCTAACTTCAAGAAAGGAAAATAGAGGCATAAATTTTAAATTAACATTTGTTATTATGCAAATAGTCTTGTTGAGTGTTTTATGTCCACTACAAATCCATGAGATATGTGCTATTAGACCCATTTTGCAGATGAACCAGAACTCAAAGAGGTCATGTGATTTGTCAAGAGTGGCACAGAATTAAAACCCAGATTGGCCTAACTCCATTTCAAATGAGGTACAACACCACACCGTGGCTCCCCTCTTGGAGAATTACAATGTACAGTAGTTTAGGCCAAGTTCTACAGTGAAAAAAAAGTGTTTAAATTCCTTCACCAATCATTTCTCAACCTCTGACCATGGAACCTTTCTTTTACACTTAGCATCCATTAAGTTTGCATATAACCACAGGGTACACAAGAATTGCTTCAAGCTAATAATGGATGAAATCTTACTATATTTCTGCTATGTTTGAATTTGGGAATATTAACACATGCCATAATTATTTTTAAAAAATAAACTACTTTTCATTTACCTAGCAAACAGTTAACTACATATGGCCAGCATCATTTTTAATTGATAAGCACCAACTTTACTCTGTCAAAAAGCAAATATTGTTTCCTCCCTAGTTGGACTCCTAAGTATTATATTTTCCAAATAGCCCATGGGGTTTGAGGCACCCTTCCCCAACCCAAGCTTATTGGAAAGTTTATTTCCTAGACTACTGGACAGAGAAGGGGAAGGACATTTACATTTTGCCAAATGATCTCATGATTTAATGCCACTGGTAATAGTAATACAAGCTCAAGCCTTTTGGCCAAATTTTGCAAAAATGGTTGAAATATTTTTTTCCTGTAGATATAAAACCTTCAAACAAACTGATCATTAAAAGGAAAAGGAAAACTAAGCAACGATTTCAAACTGGGCTATTTTAAGAAATGCCTTCCTCACATAACAAAAATTTCTCACCTCTTCCTGCCCACCATGAGTATTTTTCCACTCATTTCTGAACTCGGATATCTCTGTGGATCTGACACACAGGAGGAGCAGCCTCCAAGGCAGTGAACAGCACATTATGGAGTCAGGTTTGAATGACTGAAGCTCATGAAGGGAGAGTCCTCAAAAGCAGCAGTGGTGAGCTGAGGGCTGGGGACAATGGGAAGCAAGCCCTGTCTTCAAGATGTGCAGAAAAACATCCTTTCTCTCTCGGATCTGGCATCATATTCAGATGAGCAAATGTGAAAACAGGAAATGTGTTCTCAAATGACAGAAACTTCTCTTGAGAAAAGGGGAAGTGTGAATCCAGTTTAAAGAAAACTCGTTCATTAAAGACAAATTATTTTCTCTTAGAAATCAAAAATCTGGCCCCAGCATGGTGGCTCATCTCTGTAATCCCAACATTTTTGGAAGTCAAGGCTGAAGTACAGATTGAGGCCAGGCATTCAAGACCAGCCTGGTCAACATAGTGAGACCTCATCTCTACAAAAAAATTAAAAAATTAACTAGGATTGGTGGTGTGCACCTGTAGTCCCAGCTACTCAGGAGGCTGAAGTGGGAGGATCACTTGAGCCCAGGAGTTTAAAGTTACAGTGAGCTATGATCACACCACTGCACTCCAGCCTGAGTGGCAGAGAAAGACTCCATCTCAAAAATAAATAAATAAAGTCAAATATCTGTATCATAACCTTTAAAACATCCACCAAAATTTTCACATGCAAATTTTCCTCCACTTTTACAACTTTCCCTTTACTGCTCTCAATGTTAACATTTTATATCATAACTTTTATTATGAAATTCCACATTATGAAATCTGACATACATATATTTCTCTAGATATTTACAATGAGATAATGCCAGCAACTAACCATAACCAATGCGCATGCACAGCAATTATTTCTTCACAAAAGTGAGGAGCGATATGATTGATTATCTCACATCTACTTTTTGGTCTCACAGTCTTACAGGGATGACAGTTCTGTGAACAATGACATTTGCATGCACTGGACAGCACAGATGTGCAAGTCAACAACAGGTTGCTGGTTTGGGTACCTAAGATCTTCGCAGGCTAAAGACAAGGAGGCTTCCCTTGCAAAGCCCTATCGTTGACATTCCAACCTAACAAATGGGGCCTTAGCCTATTCTATCATGGCACCTTCCTGCTGCAATCTAAATCAGCGCTCCATTCTGCCAGTTCCCTGTACATCCTGGCATAGCCTCTTTTATTCCCATCCTAATATACACTGCATTATCATTTTTTAACAAATCACCAAATCACAGGGCTTTATGATCAGAACAATGTAGATAATAAAACCCTTAAATTAACAAATAATACATTAAGCACTTTCTATGTGCCAGACACTGCACTACATGCTTTCCATGTGTCATACATAGATCTTTTTAAAAAGAAAAGAGTAAATGAATGAAAGAATATATGTATTAAAGAGTAAAAAAAATGTAATTTTTCAAACTGTTTAAAAGGGAAATAACCTTGGAAATTATACATTCTCAATCATTCATTCAACAAATATTTATTTTATTTAATGCCTGTTAGACACTAGGTTTTGCCCTACATTCTGAGAACTAAGTAGTAAACAGGGCAGGTGCTCTAAGCAGCTTACAGTCAAATGGAGAGAGTTACCACATGGAGACAGGAAAAAAAGGAACTGAAGTCTTGAGTTTCAAGCTAGTAAGGAGGTGCATGGCTAGTAACTTCTATATATTAGAATAAACTGAAATCAAACAGCACAAGTTTCATCTTTTCAAACACCTACACAGAGAATGTTAATTATTGCTGAATATTTTGTCAAGATAATTTTGTTGCTTATCTATGATTAACAGGTGCCAGAAATTTTATGTTGTAGAGAAGAACAACAAAGGCAGAAGAGGAAACTGATACAGAATGAGCCCCCAACCAGTGGCCCAGAACTCTGCCAGATGTTTTTATGTTCCTTATCTTAGTCAATATCCATTGACCTTCTAAGCCTGATGTTTCCTCCATGTTGCAAATAAGGAAAATTAGTGCACTCTAGAGTTTAGGTAACTTTTCTGAGACAATCTGCTAGTGGGTGGCAGAGATGAGATTAAATCCCAGGACTCTCACTCCACACTCCCCATTGGAGACTATTGTGAATGGAAGAGCACAAGCCTCATCTAACCCTCAGCAATTCTGATTTTTGCCATGTCAAAAATATAAATTTTTAGGTGAAATCTCTTTATTTTTTCAATTAGCAATAATTCAAAAAATTAAAAATACTCTGCAGGTCAAACAAAACATATCTGTAATTAAATGCTGAAGTCATTCATTTGAAACCTCTGCTTGGCAGTGTTTTTCTCCACTGAGTTTACCCAGCTGAGCAGGGTTGGCACATACCATAAAGGGTACAAAAAGGCTGTGCAAGAAGTCATGTTGAGTTGAGATCAGACATAAGCTTATTTTCTTCATGGCGTAGAAAGAGAAAGAGACTAAGCACTTTATAGATGATATCAAATTGGATGGGTGATGCTAAGTCCTCGAAATGTAAAACCAAAATTTTAATTAGCTATTTCCAGATTTCATGTTGCACATTTTTTTAACATTTTAATGTTTCTAAAACCTGTATCTTATCATCAATGTCAAATAAAAATCTTTACTTGTGCCATTTGTCTCCTTTTCTTTGGTTATATATGCCAAAGGCTTATTTTATTGTTTTTTACAAAAATTAACTTTTGGTTTTATGGATCAACTTTGCTGTTTGTTACCCATTTTAATAAATTATGTTATCGCCAGGCGCGGTGGCTCACGCTTGTAATCCCAGCACTTTGGGAGGCCGAGGCGGGCGGATCACAAGGTGAGGAGATCGAGACCATGGTGAAACCCCGTCTCTACTAAAAATACAAAAAATTAGCCGGGCGTGGTGGCGGGCGCCTGTAGTCCCAGCTACTCGGAGAGGCTGAGGCAGGAGAATGGCGTGAACCCGGGAGGCGGAGCTTGCAGTGAGCCGAGATTGCGCCACTGCACTCCAGCCTGGGCGACAGAGCGAGACTTCGTCTCAAAAATAATAATAATAATAATAATAATAACAATTTATGTTGTCTTTACTAATTATAATTTTTAATGCCAACTTTGTTATTAATTTGCTAGCTTCTTAAGTTGAAAGCTTCGTTCATTTTTATACTATTTGTTGTTTCTAAATAAAATACATGTAAAGGTCTACATTTTTCCCTGAGGCCCACATGAGATTCACGGGTTTCATAGGTTCTAATACAAAGGGCTTTCTTCTGTTATTTTTTAGTTCTTAGTTTGTAACTTCTAAATAAAAATTTAAAGTAAAATTAGAAGCATTTTAAACATTATTTATTGTATAATTCTGTCATCAATGTGGCTTATATAATATCGACTTTTTGAAATGTATTAAAATATCCTTTTTGTTTAGTATGAGTTAACTTGGTAAAACTTTCCAAGTGTATTTTTAAATAATGTTATTCTCCATTTGTATTTGTATTTGCACACAGTCACATGTGTAAGTATGTACCTGTAAATTGTGTTAGTTCTATCTTCTGTGGCCATACTCATGTTTGTCTAATTGATTCATTTGTTTCTGAAAGATGTGTCTTGAAGACTTAACTAGAATTAGAATTAGTTTCTCTGTATAAGATTGTACAAATACTTGCACAAATAAGCAAGTTCTCTTCTTCTTTATAAGTTTTTGATGTATACATACACACACATATAAGTTATGTTGACTATCATAACTTCTTTAGTAATTAATCCTTTTATCAATATCATATTCCCCTTCTTTTTTTCTTTAAATGTCTTTTGCATTGAAATCTATTTTACCTTAAATTAATATTGCTACAAGCTTTCTTTGTTACATGCCTTGATATATTTCTTCTACTTCTTAAATATATTTTTGATATTTTAAATATAAAATACTTGATTATAAAAAAGAACATATGTAGATATCCATAAGTAATAAACCATAAATATAAACATACATGAACCCACAATCCAAAGTATAAAAAAAAGTTACAAATCATATTGATACTTCCTGTGTACTGCTTACCAATCTGTGCTCATCCCCCATACCGTCTCTCAGGGGTAGACACTATGTGAGTTTGTTTCTTACCATTCTCTTCTCCCTCAACCTGTGGGATCTGACACTATCTCCAGGTAGATGATGTCAGAATTGAATTAGAGGAAACCCAGCTGGTGTCCACTGCAGAACTGATTGTTTGTTTGTTGGTGGGGAAAAATCCCGCACGTTTCGTCTGTGTTGATTGTTGTGGTGTGAGAGCAGAGGAAAAACAGTTTTTTCAACTCAATACCGTATAATATCAAATTGCTTCTCCAACTAGTTGTACAAATTTGTACTGATTCTAATTGTTCCATGTCCTCACCAACATTCCATTTACTCTTTTTTGGGCTTTTGGGGGGTTTTTGTTGTGCCTGCTGCTATCCCATTTTGAATTTAATTTGCATTTCCTTGATTTACTAATGAGAACGAGTATCTTCACTTGCTGACTGGCCATCAGCATAGGTTATTCTGTAAAATGCTTGTGCAAGTCTTTTCCCATTTTCCTGTTGTGGTTTGCTTTTTTTAAAAAAGAGTTATTTATGTGCCCTAGATGTTCTTTCTGGATTATATGTATTGCAAATATTCTCTCCCATTTGGAGCTTTCCCATTATTTTGTTTTCCTTATGATGCTTAAATGAATGGAATCAATTCTTTATGTACTATACTTATCAAGACCTTTCTTTATAGTTAGTACTCTTTGGGTCTTGTTTTTGAAAATCTTCCCTCATTTAAGGTCATGAAGATGTTCTTCTATATGGTCTTTTAAACATTTTAGAGATTTGTCATTTTTATTTAAGTCTCTTATTAATCTTGAATTGGTTTTTGTATATGGCAAAAGGTGAAAGTCAACTTTCTTTTTTTCAATGGGATAGCACCATTTACAGATAAGTCCATAGTTTCATCACCAATCAACAGTAATGGTAATTGTACTAATAACAATAACAATAGCAGCTAACTTTATATACTGCTTACTACATGCCAGTCACAGTTCTAAGCAATTTACATGTAATGCCAGCTCTCTAATATGATTTGGTATAAAGAAAAACCTATCAGAGTAACAGCATATTTCTCAGCAGAAACCCTACAAGCTAGAAGGGATTGGGGTCCTATTTTTAGCCTCCTTAAACAAAGCAATTATCAGCAAAGAATTTTGTACCCAGTGAAACTAAGCTTCATAAATGAAAAAAAAAGATACAGTCTTCCATACAAACAAATGCTGACAGAATTTGCCACTAACGAGCCAGCACTACAAGAACTAAAGAGAACTCTAAATCTTGAAACAAGTCCTTGAAATACACCAAAATAGAACCTCCTTAAAGCATAAATCTCACAGGACCTATATAACAATAACACAATTTTAAAAAATAAGGTATTCAGGCAACAAATAGCATAATGAATAGAATAGTACCTCACATCTCAATACTTGCATTGAATGTAAATAGCTTAATTGCTCCACTTAAAAGATACAGAATGGAATAAGGGATAAGAATTCATCAACCAAGTTTCTGCTGTCTTCAGGAGACTCAACTAAAGCATAAGAACTCACATAAACTTAAGGTAAAGGGCTGGAAAAAGATATTCCATGCAAATGCACACCAAAAGTGAGCAGAAGTGGTTATTCTTATATCAGACAAAACAGACTTTAAAGCAACAACAGTTAAAAACGACAAAGAGGGACACTGTATAATGATAAAAGGACTAGTCCAACAGGCAAATATCACAATTCTAAATATATATGCACTAACACTGGAGTTACTAAATTTATAAAACAATTACTACTAGGCCTAAGAAATGAGATCGATGGCACACAACAATAGTGGGAGACTTTAATACTCCATTGACAGCATTAGACAGGTCATCAAGACAGAAAGTCAACAAAGAAACAATGGACTTAAACTGTACCTTAGAACAAATGGACTTAACAGATATTTGCAGAACATTCTACGCAACAACTGCAGAATATACATTCTGGCCGTCAGCACGTGGAACATTCTCCAAGACAGACTATGTGATAGGGCACAAAAACATCTCAGTAATTTCAAGAAAATCAAAATTATATAGAGTACTCTCTCAGACCACAGTAGAATAAAATTGGAAATCAACTCCAAAAGGAACCCTCAAAGTCATGCAAATGCATGGAAATTAAATAACCTAGTCCTGAATGATCATTAGGTCTACAATGAAATCAAGATGGAAATTTAAAAATTCTTTGAACTCAATGATAATAGTGACACAACCTATCAAAATCTGTCGGATACAGCAAAAGTGGTGCTAAGAGGAAACTTTATAGCATTAAATGCCTACATCAGAAAGTCTGAAAGAGCACAAATAGACAACCTAAGGTCATACCTCATGGAACTGGAGAAACAAGAATAATCTAAACTCAAACCCAGCAGAAAAAAAGGAAATAACAAAGATCAGAGCAAAACTAAATGAAATGGAAACAAACAAAACAAAATACAAAAGATAAATGAAACAAAAACCTGGTTCTTTGAAAAGATAACTAAAATCAATAGACCATTAGTGATATTAACCAAGAAAAGGAGAAGATCCAAATAAGCCCAATTAGAAATAAAACGGCAGATATTACTACTGATACCACAAAAATACAAAAAATTATTCAAAGCTACTATGAACACCTTTATGTGCATAAACTTGAAAACCTAGAGGAGATGGATAAATTCCTGGAACTATACAACCCTCCTGGATGAAACTAGGAAAATATAGAAACTCTGAACAGACCAATAACAAGTAGTGAGATTGAAATGAGGGTAATTTAAAAATTGCCTTTCAGAGGCCAAGGTGGTTTGATACCAGCCTGGCCAACGTGGTGAAACCCCATCTCTACTAAAAATATAAAAATTAGCTAGGCGTGGTGGCAGGCACCTGTTATCTCAGCTACTCAGGAGGCTGAGGCAGAAGAATTGCTTGAACCCAGGACCAGAAGTTGCAGTGAGCCGAGATCATGCCATTGCACTCCAGCCTGGGCAACAAGAGCAAAACTCTGTCTCAAAAAAAAAAAAAAAAAATTGCCAAGAAAAGGAAGTCCAGGACCAGACACATTCACAGCTGAATTCTATCAGACATTCAACGAAGAATTGGTACCAATCCTATTGACACTATTACACAGGCTAGAGGAAGAGGGAATCCTCCCTAAATCATTCTATGAAGCCAGTATCACCCTAATACCAAAACCAGGGAAGGACATAACAAAAAAAGAAAACTACAGACCAGTATCCCTGATGAACATAGGTGCAAAAATGCTCAATAAAACACAAGCTAACTGAATCCAATAGCATATCAAAAGGATAATCCACCATGATCGAGTGAGTTTCATACCAGGGATGCAGGGATGGTTTAACATCCACAAGTCAATAAATGTGATACACACATAAACAGAATTAAAGAATTTAAATCACATTATCATCTCAATAGATGCAGAAAAAGCATTTGACAAAATCTACCATCCCTTTATGATTCAAACCCTCAGCAAAGACAGCATAAAAGGGACATGCCTTGAAAGAAACAATGGACTTAAACTATACCCTATAACAAATGGACTTAACAGATATTTGCAGAACATTCTACACAACAACTGCAGAATATACTTTCTGGTCATCAGCACATGGAACATTCTCCAAGACAGACCATGTGATAGGGCACAAAAAAGTCTCCATAAATTTAAGAAAATCAAAATTTTATAGAGTACTCTCTCAGACCATAGTGGAATAAAATTGGAAATCCACTCCAAAAGGAACCCTAAAATCATGCAAATGCATGGAAATTAAGTAACCTGCTCCTGAATGATCACTGGGTCAACAATGAAATCAAGATGGAAGGTAAGTTAATAAAAGCCATCTATGACAAACCCACAGCCAACATTATACTGAATGAGGAAAAATTGAAAGCATTCCCCCCAAGAATTGGAACAAGACAAGGATGTCCACTCACCACTTCTATTCAACATAGTACTAGAAGTCCTAGCCAGAGCAATCAGACAAGAAAAAGAAATCAAGGGCATTCAAACTGGTAAAGAGGAATTCAAACTGTCGCTGTTTGCTGATGATACAATCACACACCTAGAAAACCCTAAAGAATCATCCAAAAAGCTCCTAAGACTGGTAAATGAATTCAGCAAAATTTCAGAATACAAAATTCATGTACACAAATCAGTAGCTCTGCTATACACCAATAGCAACCAAGCTGGGAATCAAATCAAGAACTCAACCACTTTTACAATAGTTGCAAAAAAATAATAAAATGCTTAGGAATATACCTAACCAAAGAGGTGAAAGACCTCTTAAAGGAAAACTACAAAACACTGCTGAAAAAATCATAGATGACACAAACAAATGGAAGCACATCCCATGCTCATGGTAGTAGAATCAATATCATGAAAATGACCATTCTGCCAAAAGCAATCACAAATTCAATGCAATTCCCAATAAAATACTGCCATCATTCTTCACAAAACTAGAAAAAACAATCTTATAATTTATATGGAACCAAAAAAGAGGCCACATAAACAAAGCAAAACTAAGCAAAAAGGACAAATCTGGAGGCATCACATTACTCAACTTGAAACTATACTATAAGGCCATAGTCACCAAAACAGCATGACTGGTATAAAAATAGGCACATAGACCAATGGAACAGAATAGAAAACCCAGAGATAAAGCCAAATACTTATAGCCAATTGACCTTTGACAAAGCAAACAAAAACATAAAGTGGGGAAAAGACACCCTATTCAACAAACAGTGCTGGGATAATTGGCAAGCCACATACAGAAGAGTGAAACTGGATCCTCACCTCTCACCTTATACAAAAATCAACTCAAGATGGGTCAAAGACTTAAATCTAAGACCTGAAACCATAAAGATTCTAGAAGACAACATTTGAAAAACCCTTCTAGACACTGGCTTAGACAAAGACTTCATGACCAAGAACACAAAAGCAAATGCAACAAAAACAAAGATAAATATATGGGGCTTAAACTAAAAAGCTTCTGCACAGCAAAAGAAATAATCAGCAGAGTTAAGAGACAACCCACAGAGTGAGAGAAAATCTTCAGACTTCATACATCTGACAAAGGACTAATATCCAGAATCTACAAAGAACTCAAATAAATCAGCAAGAAAAAACAATCTCATCAAAATGTGGGATAACGACATGAACAGACAATTCTCAAAAGAAGATATACAATTGGCCAACAAGCATATGGAAAAATGCTCAACATCACTAATTACCAGGGAAATGCAGATCAAAATCACAGTGCAATACCACCTCACTCCTGCATGAATAGCCATAATCAAAAAATTTTTAAAAAAATAGATGTTGGTGCAGATGTGGTAAAAAGAGAACACTTTTACACTGTTGGTGGGAATGTAAACTATTAATAGTACAACCACAGTACACAACACAGTGTGGAGATTCCTTAAAGAACTAAAAATAGATCTACCATTTGATCCAGCAATCCCACTACTGGGTACCTACCCAGAGGAAAAGAAGTCATTATATGAAAAAGATACTTGCACAGGCATGTTTACAGCAGCACAATTTGCAATTGCAAAAATATGGAACCATCCCAAATGCCCATCAATCAATGAGTGGATAAAGAAAATGAGATAGATGATAGATAGATTAGATAGATAGATAGATAGATAGATAGATAGATAGATAGATAGATGATAGATACATAGATATATAGATAGACACCATGGAATACTACTCAGCCGTAAAAAGGAAAAAAAATAATGGCATTTGCAGAAACCTGGATGGAATCAGAGACTATTATTTTAAGTGAAGTAACTCAGGAATGGAAAAACCAAACATTGTATGTTCTCAGTCATAATTGGGAGCTAAGCTATCAGGACACAAAGGCATAAGAATGATACAATGGACTCTGGGGACTTGGGGGAAGGTTGGGAGAGGGGTGAGGGATAAAAGACTACACACAGAGTACAGCGTATAGCACTTGTGTGATGGATGCACCAAACTCTCAGAAATCACCGCTAAAGAACTTATTCACGTAACCAAACACCACCTGTTCCCCAAAAACATATTGAAATAAAAAATAAATTTAAAAAATAGACATGATAACAATCACTTATTAAGCACTTGAAAAAAATAAGATAATAATATGTTTTGGTGTGTAATACCAGCTCTGTGAGATGTCAGGTTTCCATATTTGTGGCTCTCTCTTCCATTCCACTGGGCTATTTCTCTATAATCATGTTTTAATTGCTACATATTTATAACAATTCTTGATATCTGATAAGGCAATTCCCACCACCTAATTTATTTTTCTTCAGGAGTATCCTGGCCATTCCTGCCTTTCTGTTCTCCCATCTAAACTTTAGAATTTTTTTCTAGTTCCATTTGAAAAAAAAAAAAAAAGCATTCACTCAAGTGAAAATGCATGAACTCTAAAATTAATGGGAAGAATGACCATCTTTATAATAGTAAGTCTTCAAATATAAATATATTTTATTTTTCTACTTTTTAAATTTTATTTAATGTATCTTAATATAAGGTTTTATGATTTTTGCATAAAAGTTATTATATCTTTTAATTTTTTAGGTTGTATAAATGATATATTGTATTATTGAATTTTCTGTTCCTTGCTGTTATATGAACTGGAATTAATTGTATATTGATTAGGTATTTAGATTAGATATATTAGGTTTAGGTTTTTACCTTAGATTTAGATTTCTACCTTAATCTATTAATGTCGTAAATGAATTGATTTCTTCATGTTAATCTACCCTTGCATCCCTAAGATAAACTTAACATGATAGATTTGGTTTACTAGATTTGTGTTTAGGATATTTGCATCAATGTTCATCAATGAAATTGGCCTATAACTTTCCGTTTCTGCACTGTCCTTCTAATTTTTGATATCAAGATTATGCACTAATTGATTTTCTAATGTTAATCTCTTCTTGCTTTACTGGGATAAACTTGGTGTTCTGGATTTATTTACTAACATTTTGGATCAGTTTTTTCCATCAGTTGTCATGAAATTGTTCTATAACTTTTCTGTCATGTTTTCTTTCACTGGTTTTGATATCAAGATTATACTTGCATCACAAATAATTTGAGGTGAAGGGGCGGTGCATCAGTTATCTGTTGATGCATTCACAGCATTGTTCCACAGCAGTTCTAAAATCTTACTGAACAATTGTTGCCAGGTCAATCCCATGGTCTCCCCTAGGAAGGTGTCCTTAATTAGACTCCAGTTTTACTCTCCAGGAGTGGCTCCCAATCTGCTGTTCTTCATGGTTTTTTGCTCTACCCACTGGTTCTACCATGAATCTTGGCTCTGTCCTTTGAGATGTGATTCCTTTTTCATCACACCCTAGGTTTCTTGAAATAAAAGTAGATTTCACTGGCAGCTGAGTAACTTTCTCAGCCTGCTTTCAGTCCATAGAAAGTTGAGGGCCCAGAGGCCATTTTGGAATTTTACTAATCTCAGACTATTTAATTTCAGGTTGATAAAGCTTTTTTCATACAACTCACTTAAGAACTTCCTGGACCTTTTATACATCTGATTCCATTTAAATACATTTGCTGAAAATTATACCCACAGTTGTTTTCAAGATATCTCCCTCTTCCTCTCTCTATATCATTGTCACTTTGGGTGTGTCAAACTGCTGTGTGACACCACAATGCTGAGGTCTCAACAAATAGTCTTGGGTACAACTTCAAATTTATCTGTGCCTCCAGGTTCCATTTTATTTGAAATACCTTTTGTCAAATGGAGACGCTGGATAATTTATTTTATTTTATGTTTTTCTTTTCTTTCATTTTATTTATTTATTTGTTTATTTATTTATTTATTTGAGACAGGGTCTCACTCTGTTGCCCAGGCTGGAATGCAGAAGCACAATCATAGCTCACTGTAGCCTCAACCTCTTAGGCTCAAGCAATGCTCCTACCTCAGCCTCCCAAGTAGCTGGGACCACAGGTGTGCACCACCATACCCAGCTATTTTTTATTTTTTGTAGAGACAGGTCTGTCTATGTTCCCGAGGCTAGTCTTCTGCTCCTGCATTCCAGGGATCCTAGCATCGCACCCTCCCAAAGTGCTGGAATAACAGGCATGAGCTGCTGCACCCAGCCCATTTTATTTTCTAATCCAGCCAATTCTGGTCTCTTTATGTGCCCTATAAATTATGCTTGCAAACTGACCAGTTCCTTCTTAAACTCATTTATTTCTTGCCATAGTGTATTATCTACAGTTTGGGGCAATCAGCTGACTCTCCAACATTCTGCCTGGAAACAAACTTAGCCAAATCCAAACATTTGTTGGGTATATTTTCCCCTTAGGAAAGTTAATTCAGGCAATAGTATTGCCAGTTGCTTTATTACATAGCATATGTCACCCTTATCCAGCCTCCAATAACAATGTTATCACCACTTTTCCAGGTTTTGCAGCCAGTTTGCTTGCCATTTTCCCAGCCTCTGTTTGTAGCCCAGTTCCAAAACCAAAATTACATACTTTAGGTTTTTGTTATAATAGCACTCAATTTCTAGGTACCAATTTTTCCATCAGGTGACTATTGCTATGTAACAAACCACTCTAAAACTCAATGACTTAAAACAATAAACCTTTATTATTGCTCAGGAGTTCATGGGTCCACTGAGAATTTCTATTGATTTAGGCCAGATGAAGCCAAACTTATCCAAGCTCACTGATAGGTCTGTGCTTAACAGACAAATCAGCTGAGGACCAGATCATCTAGGATGTCTTACTCGCCTGACCAGCAGTTGTTTGGCTATGGGCTGAAATGACAGGGATGACTGGATTACAGGTTTTTCACATCTAACAAGCTAGCCTGGGGTTGTTTGCACAATGGTGTCAGGGTTCCAAAAGCATGGAAGCATGAAAGAGCTCTGGAGGCACAGGCTGACCACTGGCACACCATCACTTCCACCACATTCTAATCACCAAAGCAAATCATAAAACTGAGTCAGATGCAAGAATTAAGAAAATAGACTCCACCTCTTGATGGGAGAAGCTACAAAGTCATATTGCAAATGGCATAGGTTTAGGAAGGAATGAACAATTAGAAAAGGAAATATTTTCCATCCCATTACTGGGTATGTGCCCAAAGGATTATAAATCATGCTGCTATAAAGACACATGCACATGTATGTTTATTGCAGCACTATTCACAATAGCAAAGACTTGGAACCAACACAAATGTCAATCAATGATAGACTGGATTACGAAAATGTGGCACATATACACCATAGAATACTATGCAGCCATAAAAAAGGTTGAGTTCATGTCCTTTGCAGGGACATGGATGAAGCTGGAAACCATCATTCTCAGCAAACTATCACAAGGACAAAAAACCGAACACCGCATGTTCTCACTCATAGGTGGGAATTGAACAATGAGAACACTTGGACACAGGAAGGGGAACATCACACACCAGAGCCTGTCGTGGGATGTGGGGAGTGGAGAGGGATAGCATTAGGAGATATACCTAATGTAAATGACGAGTTAATGGGCACAGCACACCAACATGGCACATGTATACATATGTAACAAACCTGCATGTTGTGCACATGTACCCTAGAACTTATAGTATATTAAAAGAAAAGGAAATTTTTTTGCAATCAATTTGATAATTCTAAATTTTCTGGAGAAGTTTGCCTAAGACTAGAATAATCAATTCTCTGAATGCACAGTATAACTTTCCCATAAAAGAAGTGTTAACTCCCTGCTAATGGACTTATTAAAGCATTAATTTTATTTCTTTAAGGACTATGCAGGTTTTCTATTTCTTCCTAGATTATTATTCATCTTAAATAAAGGTTTATATAAAGTCATATTTATATAAGAGGTTTTTAACGTTATATTATTCTAGAATTTTTTCATTCTACCAGTTCCCAAATTTATTAACATAAAGTTTTAATACATCTTTGTCATACTCATCTCTGTGTCTGTAATTATGTCTTATTTTTCATTCATAATATTATTCGTTTGCACCTTCGGTCTTTCTTTCATTTATTCTTGCCTTGTTTCTATTTTTATCAACTTTGGCAAAGTTTTTGTTGTTGTATTCATCTTTTCAAAAATCTAACTTTTGGTTTAGTGAGCTTTTCTGTTTATTTTCTGTCATTAATTTCTGCTCTTATCTTTGTCTCTCCCCAATAACCTTTTGTTCCTTATCTCCCTAATAATATTAATTATATACGTTGTAAAGCCTTGCTGTCATGGCTTTATTTGCTGTTTCCTTGGATGTAAATTCTTCTAATATTCATTAAGCTTTTAAACTCCTCTTCTTGATTGTAATTTTCTTCCAATATTGAGTGACTTTTGATTTTTTCACTCATCTTAATAAATCAGATTTCCTGTTAAATTACTTTCTATACTTGTTCCACACAATAGCTTATCTCTTAAACATATAGCTTTTTCTTCTGTCTTGTTCACCACCTTGTTTCTCTAACAAAACTCCTTTACTCAACGTAAGCACTTAGAGGCGACAGACCCAATAAAAAGAGAGAAAACACCTGGATAATTGTTACTATGATATCTCATCTAACCACCCTACCATCAACCATGCACTCACCTTTTGTAGCCACAGTCCATCGTTCAAGGTCCTGAGCTATAGTTTCCTTAATCTGATCCCATAAGCTTTGCTTTTTTTTAGAATTCTTCCCTGCTCTGGTCCTCTATAATTTATTCTCCTTATTTTTGAAGATGGTTACATATTTATATTGTTTCTTAAATTTCTAGGCATTTATTTCAGGAGAGGAAGTCTATAGTTTGTGCTCAGCTCTTCTTAAAACACAAGCCACCACAGCTTTCCTAGGAATGCCAGAATTTCACTAAACTGGAGTTTCAATAGGACTTGAAAATCTCATTTCAGAATTAGAACAGGGAATACTAATCAAAATTCATGATAATAATCTTAAGTCATTAAGAAAGATGTTTTAAATCTTTCTTATATTCTGCTGAAAAAGACAGGAAACTATGTAATACATCGTGGAAAGCATCCTATTTCTCTTTTTATTTGTGACATTTCCATCTTCCCTATTCCCACCAGACAAAAATATACTCAAATTTCTGTATCCAAAAAAGACCTTATCTACTTTTTCCTCAGGTTTCTGTCCCCAGTTCTTTCCTTCCTATCATCACCAGACTTCATAAGAGTTGCTGAAAGTTACTTCACAATTCTATCCCTAGCACACTGGATGTTGGTTTCTGCTTCTACTGTCTGGCTGAAACTTGTCTTAAATGTCATCAAAAACTGCCCAGTTGCCAAAATCATCAGCTTGTTTTTTGGTTTATTTCATTCCATCTTTGTTTCCACTGATAATTCCTATCCAGTTAGGATTAGTAGCTTTTCTTCTTTGTGTTCACAGCATGTCACAACAATCTTGAGACTTTGAACAGCACGTGTCTCACATTCCTGTATATATTTACCCAGCATTATATCTTACTAGGTAAGTGACTTTTAGCCAGTGCCTTCACCTTTTAGTTCCTCACTTTCTATTCCCTAAATGAGGATACAATGAGTTACTTTACTTCATAGGTTTTCGTGAAGATTAAATGAGTTAACACATGTAAAGCAGTTAGCACAGCACTTGAATATAAGTTATTAGTAATAGTAGTAGCATACCTGATAACATGTAAGTCTTTCTACTATATTACTACCTCTCAGAGGAAAGAACTCTGTCTTTCTCAACTTTAGAGCCTTCAGATGATATAGCAAAGTGGCTACGTAGACAGTCAATGTAAACGGAAGCCATGGAGACTTCTGTTCAAGATGATGCTGCAACTGAGGATGTGCTAAAATCTCCCGCGCTTTCAAATGTTTGTTCAATTGAATTAATCTGAGATTTGTATAAAGTTTATAAAGCCATGGCTCTTGTATTCCAGTTCTGGAGTGATACTGTTTTTAAAGAAGGGTGATAAAAGCAGAAATGTCTATCTTTATAACACTCTCCAAGTTTTAATGGGGCTGAAAAACATGGTCCAAAGCAATGTTCATTAAAAATTTCATTCTCTGATCTCTTAGGTTTGTTTTGTTCTTCTACCTCAAATAAACTCTTATGCATCCTGGTTTGACGTACCATCTTGGCCGCCACTTCCTCTCTGCTCCTCTCAACACTGTCCAAGTAGTCTTATCACTGTACCACAAGATCCCTGGGGGTGTGAGATTCCTCTTCTACTTTCATTGATTTTACCTTAAGAATAAACTGATGCATCTTTTTGTCCTTTTCTCTTCTTAGAGAGCAGGAGAAGAAGAAACAAGTGAACTTCTTTATTAATTTTTATCCTGCCAGGCTTAGAATAAATATTTCTGAGATACATTAGAGATTTCTAAAACATTTGCTTGTTTTCTACTCAAAACAACCACTTATACAATATTCCTTTTTGCTGTACCAAGGATAAATTTCACTTACTAAGAATCTCAGGCCTACATATTCTTCCTGAGAATCAGATTCACCATGCACCAATTACTCTATCTCCTGCTTGAGTTCCATGAGACAGAACTCTCACAGAACAAGTTAAGTGAAGCAACTTCATTACTCATACATAGGCAGCAGGGAACAATAGAAGCACAGGATTTATGGCAAGCTGATCCCTCAAGTCTCAGGAAAGTTTCCGAGGGTGGATGGAGTCTTGTCTGCAAATACCCCACATCTCACTGCAGCTAAGGAACCCTGAAAACCCAATACCCTGGGTTTTATATCCCGGGGCAATTGCACTCACTGGGCTAAAGCATTGCAGGTCATTCTGTGCTGGGAGAGACAGAAATGAAGCCCAACCATTTCCTCTTTATCTCAGAATGTTGCATTTCCAGCACATTCTGCAGTTATTCTTGAGAACTATAAGCAAGAAAGGGGAAAAAAGCTGGGTCACCAAGGTCCATCCAGAAACCTGTCCTGCGCTTCCCTGTCTACTTGAGATGTTGTCACTTATGTCTCTAAAACAGAGCCCCTTAGAATATAAAGGCTTTTGACATTTATAGGACATTTTCTGGAATTATTTGTTAAAAGTCAATACAAAACCTTCTGTGCCTGCTTTAGTGTGCTAGAATTGCCACATTTGCTGCACCAGGAAAAGGAACCTTTTAACTCATTATTTACCATTCTTGTTATGAAAACCGCACATAGCACACATGATAAAAGAATTATTAGCAAAATATAAAGTAAATTGACATTGAATATTTCCACTGATATCTGCCTGGATATGTGGTACTGTCTATATATTTCCATAAAAATCAATTATTGCCTAAAGTTTGAGGCTTCTATGTAGACCTTAGAAATTGCATTGTGGTTTTCCTCTTCCATCTGAACCCATCTATCTCCTTTCTTTTGGAAATTCCCCACCAATTCAAGAGTATTTCTTATGTATTACTTTATTAAATCAAATTAATAAACAATCCAGGAAAATCCTTTATGCAGCCATTTGTTCTTTATGTTTTCTTTGTCTGATTTTTAAAATAATATAATCTGCTTTGAAATTTTCATCAGGATGATGAAGATTATTTGATCCAAACACTGTTCTGAAAATGCAATTTCTAAGAAGCTTAAATAACCCATGCATAATAGAGAAAAAAAAAACACCAGAATATGATGTTTCCTCTCCCTTTTGTGATCTTTCCTCAGTTCACAAATATATACTGAAGAACTACTCTGTTCACAGAACTTGGACTTTGTTACTTTGAAACACTGGAATTATTTATTTTTTTATTTATTTTTCTACTTTCAATCTAAAGCATATGATGACAAGGGAATAGTTCTGAAAGTTTGTCATTTGAACTAAACATGAAGATATAACTGAATTTCTGTATCATTTTCCCAAGGGGGAAGAAAGTAGCTTTTAAAACAGTTAGTAAAAGAGGCCACTGGCACGGTATACACTGTGTTTCTCTTGGAAATTAACTTTACTTTTTCCATGTTTATACCCCAAAAATTGCTAGTCCGCCCTTCATCTGTGGCTTGAAAGTACAGAAAAGATGAAGCTAATAATGCCCTGTGTTTGTTCATCAGGGATGCTGTACATCCCTGTACACTGTATTCAGGAAGATGGTCCATCTTGCAGACCAATGTCTTACTGTGTGTCAGCCAGGTCAGCTGAATGGGGATCTACATGTGTCTGTTTTTAAATTATATTTAGTTCCCATACTGTCAAAAACATCTAGTTAAGTTGCCTAAATAGCAACTTAACTTTCAAGCATTTGAATCAGTTGCCATGGTAACAGATGTTCAAAAACAGGGACCTACAATTTTGTATTAAACTGTTTTTCTCCACTTCCCACAAGCTTCACGTTTATATGCTCTGCCCTCCTCGCAGAGGGTGGGGGGGAGTCAAAGCACAAGTAAAATTCAATCTTTCTTACCCCCTTTATATTACAACCTTTTTAAAATTAAATACTTCACATTGGACTAAAAAATGTGGCCATAACAGGATGTTATTTCATATAAGACCTGAAAATATTGAACTAATGGTCATCGTAACTGAGAAGGAGAGGAGAAAAAAAGCATTAGGCTTTGTTGCCTGTCCTCCAACTGCACTTCAGATAAAATTAAAACTACACAACTCCATTGACTGGTCATCTTGAAACAAAGAACAAAAGCTTAATCACATATCTAGACGGGGCAATTAAAGTCAAGACCACAGAAATCTAATTCTCCAAGCACATCCATGCATAATAACCACTTTTGGAAATGTAGTCTATACTGAAAAGACTCTGTGTCTGTATAGAATCTGCACTTTTTAATTACGAGACATTTCACATAAAGAAGACGTTGGGGGCAGGAACAAATCCAACAAATCAGAGAAGGAGAACTTACCCTCTCCACAGACTCTGAAACTAGGAGATTTCTACCTTTCTTTGTAGAAGAAAAAAATAGTACTTTTCCAAGAATTCCCTGCAAGACTGCTCTCTGAAAAGGCAAGTGGTGAAACAGAACAAGTATGATGAGTTATAGGATAGGCGAAACTAGTTCAAATAGCAGCTCTGCGCTTACCCAGGGTGTGATGCTGGGCACCTTACTTACTGTCTCTGCACCTCATCCCCCCTTTGAGATAAAAATATCTACCTGAAATGAATTTTCATTTAATAATCCAGTGAAATCCCACATGGAAAATATCCAGCTCAGCTAGATCTTAGTAAATGTTCATTCATTTTTGTTCTGTCATCCCCATCATGAATCCTTGTGTTTAAAAGCAAGAAGTTCTGTCTCCAGCGACTCTTGCAACTTGTCCAGTTTCTTGGATGGACCACAGGGGCCTGGGTAACCACACCTTTGCTAGAATGCTATAAACTGCTCAAGGGCTAACACTCATGGTCTATCACTGAACTTCACCTAGTTGAGGAACTATACAGATGACCACAGGACCTCTCACAATTTAGGAGAATTTGTCCCTTTTTACAGTCACAAACAGAAAGAATAGAATAACAGAATGACTCTGGGTTATTTCAGATTCTCTGAGAAGTAGACACCAAGATGGTTTACATGTGCAAAAAAAAAACTTATTAGGGGAAACATCTGTGGGAAATGTGAGAAAAGACAAATCTGACCCTGAGGGAAGGAGAGAAGAAAGGAAAGAAGAAAGGGTGTATGGAAGCTTTCTAGACTGGCATGCAGTCTAAGAAAATATCTACAACTTAAAGGAGTCCTCAAGCTAAAGTGGGCCATAAGAGGGATCCCGTGTTTCCCAGGAAGGGCTCATCTCAGTCTCTCTGCCATACTTGGGCCACCGGCTGAGAGCAGCCCTTGAGAAGCAAGGCCTCACCACAGATCTAAAAAGTGAATTATCATAGCCACCACTGCTTTTTAATTAGTAATAGGGTTTGGATATTTGTCCCCTCCAAATCTCATGTTTAAATATAATCCCAGTGTTACAAGTGGGGTCTCATAGGAGATGTTTAGATCATGGGAGTAAATCCCTCATGAATTGCTAAGTGCCATCCCCTTTGTGATGAGTGTATCCACTGGAGACCTGGTTGTTTTAAGTGTGTGGCACCTCCCCCTGCTCTTGCTCCCACTCTCACCATGTGAGATGACCGCCCCTGCTTCACCTTCTGCCACGATTGTAAGCTTCCTGAGGCCTCACCAGAAGCAGATGCTGGTGCCATGCTTCCTGTACACCCTTCAGAACATGAGCCAGTTAAACCTTTTTCCTTAATAAATTGCCCAGCCTCAAATATTTCTTCATAGAAATGCAAAAATAGCCTAACACAAATAGGTTGCAATTTTCTCCAGTTGTAGATACAACTTTCAATGTAAACTTAGATATTTCAAAAAGGGACACTTAGATAAAGCCAAACTGCACATTAACAAGGTCTTTATGTGAAACACACTGTGTAGACAAAGCTTCTGTTGACATTGGCTTTGCTCTACCTGGAGCCCTTGCCACAGCTGGGCTTTACTCATGGCTGAGCTATTACCCACTTCTGAGAACCCTTTTCCCGTCATTCTCCATACCTCTACTGCAAGACGCCTGCCTCCTCAGCAACCTTGAAAGCTGCCCTCTACCCAGAGCTTCCTCCTATATTGCACCCCTTTACTGCCATCCCCATCTTTCTGAAAAGTTCAGTCCAAAGTGGCTTAACTCCAAGGGCACAGGCCTCATAAAGAGTATTAATTAAGGCTTGCTCTTCTGATGGATAAATCCCAAAAGCTCAGTGATTTTACACAATTGAAATTTATTTTTGTATATCCAACTATCCATGTGGCACATAGCAGGCAACCTTTACACAATGATTCACGGACCTTTGTTTGGTCAACCCCTAGAGACTGGTGGACATTCTCTTCCCAACATTGGACAGAACAAAAAAGAGAGAGAGAGCAAAGGAATTCCTGGGAAAGATTACTATGGGCCAGGTCTGCACATGGTAATTATCACTTCCACATGTATTTGTTGACAAGAACAAGTTGCATGGTCACATCAAACTGCAAGAGACATTGGGAAATGCAGTCCAGCTGTGTGCACAGGAGCAAGAGTAAACGGATTTGGTCAGCACCTTGCTCTCTGCCGAGCAGGGTCCAGTACTGAGGCTGAGGGTGGAGTCTTGGACTCGCTCTCCAGTACTGTTTTTCTGTGCAATGGGACCTGCAGTTTTGCCCTTAAAGGTTTCTGAAGTTGGCTTCAGAACCTAACCAGAAGAATGGGAGCTGCTTGAGGGCTCAGCTTTGGGCACTTAGTAAATGTTTTTGGATGGAGAATTTCTATGAGAAAATGTGTTTTGAGTTATAAACAACCTATTTATAAACAGACTTTAGTAAGAAACCCCATCTGTAAGTTGGGAACTAAATATATATGTGTGAGCATAAATGCATATGTCATATTTTGCAAAATCTTGAGAGGGTGTAAATTTGGATACTGTGTAAGGTCATTGGTGATTGATTCCCATCCTCTAACAAGCTTCAGTTCTTGTTGTCAGGGAGGAGTGGGTCAGAGGCAAGTTAGGAAGCGACTGTTCATGATCATCTGGGATTTTCTCTGTGCAACCTATAGTCTGTTATAGATTTGTTGTAGAACAACTTAATACCATTCAATTGATTCTCTATGTCCGTGGGCTTTATGACAGTACAGACTGGTTAAAAATACTGTCTTCTATTAACCTTCAATAAAGCAACACAATGCTTTATGAGAATAAAATTTTTGGACCCCATTTATTGAATTACGGTGAAATTTTATTTTATATTCTTACACATATGCAAATATGCCATTTGAAACATATGCTTGAGGGGAATGCAAAAGACTGCTGGCAGTCTAATCACTTAGCTCAGGCAACAAACTTTACTTTTTAAGCTACATCAGAGTTCTCTCTTACTTTTGAAGACACAAATAGCTTTTTATAATCCCCTAACAACATAATCCTGCGTGACATTGTCCATTTTAGAGGACAATGTCATGGGCTTAGAAATTAAAGTCAGGAAATTTTAGATCTACTAAGAAGTTGAATAACACATTT
Organism: Symphalangus syndactylus; assembly: GCF_028878055.3. NCBI lineage: Eukaryota > Metazoa > Chordata > Mammalia > Primates > Hylobatidae > Symphalangus > Symphalangus syndactylus. Next base: position 98,970,143 of record NC_072435.2, read on the forward strand.
CTGATGAGAAAAAAAAACATACATAGACTAACTTCCAGACCCATTTTGCATTATAAAATATTTCCATAACACTTACAGACATGTGGACATAAATGATATTGTGTTTGTGATGTCTACATTTATACTTATGGAACCGGAACAGAGGTGGCAGAGTGTGGTAGAAAGAGTACTGATATAGGAATCTAGAGACTTGAATTCTTGACTCACTTCTGAATTGATCAGCTGTGTGACCTGGAATAAGTCACCTAACTTCTCTGAGTTTTGGTTCCCTCCTTTGTATCACTGAGATTTGGATTAAATGACTTAGTGCACATCAAGTATCCAATACATTGCACTTAACCATTCAGAATCTCCATTTTTACAACTAGAAAACTGGTCATAAAACTATCTGCTCCTTTTTCATCCCAGGGTCATCTTAAGGATCTAAAGAAGAAAAATATTTAGAAAAGAGCTTTGTAAATTGCAAAGTGCTATGCAAATATAATACTTTTCAAAGAAAAATAATCATATTCATAATATTGGACTCTTTGGCACGTCTACTTAGTCTGGACTCAAAGGTAGATACAGTGGAGTTTAAGACTCAGATATCCTAATCAATCTAACAATCATATAGAAAGCTGGATGTTATTTCCATTTTTGTTTTGTTTTTTGCTTGTTTTTTTTTTTTTTTTTTTTTTGAGACAGAGTTGTGCTCTTGTTGCCCAGGCTGGAGTGCAATGGTGCAATCTCCACTCACTGCAACCTCTGCCTCCCAGGTTCAAGCAATTCTCCTGTCGCAGCCTCCTGAGTAGCTGGGATTACAGGCATGCGCCACCACACCCAGCTAATTTTTTTGTATTTTTTAATACAGATGGGGTTTCGCCATGTTGGCCAGGCTAGTCTCGAACTCCTGACCTCAGGTGATCCGCCCGCCTTGGCCTCCTAAAGTGCTGGAATTACAGGCGTAAGCCACCGCACCCGGCCTATTTCCATTTTTGATGAGCTATAAAAGATAGCCTAAGTCTAGACAAAGAAATTGTTTAAAATGTTTGTTATGATATCTCAGTAACATCATAGGTGGTTGCTGCAGCACTCCTTACCAGCCCAAACCAGAATGTCCCCTAAAAGCCACACACAAAATATATGTGTGCAAAGACTAAATCTATAGTAAAGTAAGCTTTTTCAGTAAAAGCAAAGCATAACTGCGTTGGAGAAATGTATCATTTTCTATAAGACAACCAGACCTATAAAATTTAAGGAGTAAAATCAGAAAAGGAATAGAAAATCTAGGTATGTCTGCACATCAGTTAAAGCACTGTCAGTATGATGGCTAAATATTCAAGAAGAAATGGTAGGGTCATTGCTCTGATTACTCATTAAACCCTACCTGTGAAGAATAATAACAATGCATTCACATCTTTTGTTTTTCACTTCCCCATGGCCTGGGCAGTGTCCTGGACAAGATCACGGCAATGACTAAGAGCTGTGCTTTTGGAGCTACCCCTGGCAGGTTTAAATTCAGGTTGTGTCACTTGTTATCTTTGTGTAATTCAGCAAAATGCTTAAGTTATTTGAGCCTCAGTTTCCGCTGTATTAATGAAACTGTTCCCTCATTTCCAACTGAAGAGGAGACTGATATATAATGGGATCGCTGTGAAAATCAAACAGAAACAAAGTATATACATAAAAGCTTACTGCAGTGCTAACACACAGTATGTGCTTAGTAACTCGTAGCTATTGGACTATTACCGGGCCAGGATTATCAAGACTAATTGAGGGGTTAAGGTTTTCTATCTCACAATCTGAACCATTCCTCTTCTAGTTCTCCTTAACTTCCCTAAATAAATATTTTATAACTACTAGTTGTGACCATGTGACACATCATGAGGTCAATTTGGCCAGACTCAAATACCAATTATTTAAATAGACTAGAAATCAATCAAATGGGGTAGAATAGAGTAGACTAGAATAGGAAATTTAGTATCCATGTATATCACATATAGTGAGATAAATATTATTATATGCAATTTGGGAGGAGGTGTTACTAAGATGGGATGAAAACTATATTTCCAAATGTGGAATGCTATCAAAAGTGTTTCAAAGCCACAGCCCTAAAACTTTCCATTGTACCCTCTAGAATCCATAGTACCTCATGGGTAAAAGTTTTTTTTTATTTTAAGTTCCAGGATACATGTGCAGGATGTGCAGGTTTGTTACATAGGTAAACATGTGCTATGGTGGTTTGCTGCACCTATTAACACATCACCTAGGTATTAAGCCCACATGCATTAACTATTTGCTCTCCCTTCTCCTGTCCACAGCCCCTGACAGGCACCTTCCTGTGTCCATGTGTTCTCATTGTTCACCTCCCACTTATAAGTGAGAACATGCAGTGTTTGAATTTCTGTTCCTGTGTTTGTTTGCTGAGGATAATGGCTTCCAGCTCTATCTGTGTCCCTGCAAAGGAAACAATCTCATTCTTTTTTGTGGCTGCATAGTATTCCATGGTGTATATGTACCACATTTTCTTTAACCAGTCAATCATTGATGGGTATTTAGGTTGATTCTATGTCTTTGCTATTGTGAATAGTGCCATAATGAACACACACATGCATGTGTTTTTGTAATAGAACTATTTCTATTCCTTTGGGTATATACCCAGTAATGAGATTGCTGGGTCAAATGGTATTTCTGGATCTAGGTCTTTGAGGAATCACCACACTGTCTTCCACAATGGTTGAACTGATTTACCTTCCCACCAACAGTGTAAAAGCCTTTCTATTTCTCCACAGCCTCACCAACATCTGTTATTTCTTGACTTTTTATAATTGCCATTCTGACTGGCATAAGATGGTGTCTCATGGTGGCTTTGACCTGCATTTCTCTAATGATCAGTGATATTGAGCTTTTTTCATATGTTTGTTGGCCATATAAATGTCTTCTTTTGAGAAGTTTCTGTTCATGTCTTTGCCCACTTTTTAATGGGTTTTTTTTTTCTTGTAAACTTAAGTTCCTTATAGATTCTGGATATTAGACCTTTGTCAGATAGATAGATTGCAAAAATTTTCTCCTATTCTGTAGGTTGTCTGTTCTCTGATGATAGTTTCTATTGCTGGGCAGAAGCTGTTTAGTTTAATTAGATCCCATTTGTCAATTTTTACTTTTGTTGCAATTGTTTTTGATGTTTTCATCATGAAATCTTTGCCAGTGCCTATGTCCTGAATGGTATTGCCTAGATTTTCTTCTAGGGTTTTTATAGTTTCGGGTTTTACATTTAAGTCTTTAATCTATCTTGAGTTAATTTTTGTACAAGGCATAAGGAAGAGGTCCAGTTTCAGTTTTCTGCATATCACTAGCCTGTTCTCCCAGCACCATTTATTAAATAGGGAATACTTTCCCTGTTGCTTGGTTTTGTCAGGTTTGTCAAAGATCAGAAGGTTGTAGATGTGCCGTCTTATTTCTCAGATCTCTATTCTGTTACATTGGTCTATGTGTCTGTTTTTGTGCCAGTACCATGCTGTTTTGGTTACTGTAGCCTTGTAGCGTAGTTTGAAGTCAGGTAGCATGAAGCCTCCAGCTTTGTTCTTTTTACTTTTTACTTTGTTCTTTTTACTTTACTCTTTTTACTTACAATTGTCTTGGCTATACAAGCTCTTTCTTGGTTCCATATGAATTTTAAAGTAGTTTTTTTCTAATTCTGTGAAGAATGTCAATGTTAGTTTAATAGGAAGAGCATTGAATCTATAAATTACTTTGAGTAGTATGGCCATTTTCAAGACATTGATTCTTCCTATCCATGAGCATGGAATGTTTTTCCATACATTTGTGTCCTCTGATTTCCTTAAGCAGTGGTTTGTACTTCTCCTTGAAGAGGTCCTTCACTTCCCTTGTTAGCTGTATTCCTAAGTATTTTATTCTCTTTGTAGCAATTGTGAATGGAAGATCATTCATTATTTGGCTCTCTGCTTGTCAATTGGTGTATAGGAATGCTTGTGATTTTTGCACATTGATTTTGTATCCTGAGACTTTGCTGAAGTTGCTTATCAGTGTAAGAAGATTTTGGGCTAAAATGATAGAGTTTTCTAGATATAGGATCATGTCATCTGCAAACAGAGACAGTTTGACTTCCTCTTTTCCTAATTGAATACTATTTCTTTCTTTCTCTTGTCTGATTGCCCTGGCCAGAACTTCCAATACTATGTTGAATAGGAGTGGTGAGAGAGGGCATCCTTGTCTTGTGCCGGTTTTCAAAGGGAATGCTTCCAGCTTTTGCCCATTCAGTATGATATTGGCTGTGGGTTTATAATAAATGGCTCTCATTTTGAGGTATGTTGCATCAATACCTAGTTTACTGAGAGTTTTCAACATGAAGGGATGTTGAATTTTATTGGACTTTTCTGCATCTATTGAGATAATCATGTGGTTTTTGTCTTTAGTTCTGTTTATGTAATGAATTATGTATATTGATTTGTGCATGTTGAACCAGCCTTGCACCCCGGGAATGAAGCCGACTTGATCATGGTAGATAAGCTTTTTGATGTGCTGCTGAATTCGGTTTGCCAGTATTTTATTATTTTTGCATTGATGTTCATCAGGAATATTGACCTGAAGTTTCCTTTATTGTTGTTGTATCTTTGCCAGGTTTTGCTATCAGGATGATGCTGGTCTCATAAAATGACTTAGGGAAGAGTCCCTCCTTTTCAATTGTTCGGAATAGTTTCAGAAGAAATGGTACCAGCTCCTCTGTACCTGTGGTAGAATTTAGCCTTAACTCCATCTGGTCCTGGGCTTTTTTTGTTTGGTAGGTTATTTATTACTGCGTCATGAGTAAAATTTTCTACATCCTCAAGCTCTTTTCTGAATATTCCCTTTGTCTTCTTACAGTAATTCAATATTTCCCAAATCTTGGTGTGCATCAGAGTCTCCCAGAGGGTTTTGTAGTGGCAGCCTCTAAGATACTACTTACTGATCCATCTCTCACTCCTAAGATTCACACCCTGAGTAACACTTTCCCTTAAGTATGAGCTAGAAGTAATACCTCACTTCTAATGAATAAATTCAGCAAAAGTAATTGTTTATCACTTTTAATAATAGGTTATAAAAAGAAACAGATTTCTGTCTCTCCCGCACTGTCTCTCTCCTCTCCATCTTCCTCTCTTCCTCTCTCTTATTGCAAAATGAATCATATAATGTTTTAAAATGTTACCCCATGTGGTACACTGATAGCATTTAGGGCTGGAGTCATTCACCTGTCTCTGCATCCATATCCCTTTGCCATATAACGTTGTGGCAACTCCCGCTGGGAATCTAGGCTCAGCCATGTTACTTGCTTTGGCCAATGTGATGCTAGCGAATGCAAACATAAGCATTGGCTTCAAGGGGAGGCACTATTGGAGTTGTTCAGTCTTGCCCTCTGCCATTGCCATGAGAATATGCTCTGGCTAGCCTGCTAGAGGGTGAAAGACAGAGCAGAGCCAAGTTACCCAGTCTTCCCAGACAAGGCCATCCTGGATCAGCCAACAGCCAACCCATCCCCAGCCAAAATCAGCCTTGCTGTCTAGTGGACCCACAGCTGACCACAGACATGTGAGGGAGCCATGAGAGTCTGAGAACCAGACCAAAGTAGCTGAACCTCTCAAACACCTGAGCAAAACAAATATTTACCATTGTAAATTGTCTGTTACATATTGGATAATATTATGTAAAAAAGCATTCTCCTTCTCTGTGGATATCACTGAAGAGATCCCATGTATTTACCAGAATTTTATTTATAAAATTAAGATTTGCTATTTACTAGAATTATACAATATGCACATATTGACCTAATCATTACATAATCATTGTATATTGCAACTTAGAATATCCTTCATTGTATTAATGGGGAGGATAGGGACTGGAGAGAAAGGTATTTGCTCCAAAGACCCCTGTTGAAAAACAGGAGATTGCTGCCAAATGATCTGATGGATATAAATTTTTGCACACAGTGCACTTTGGGACTGTTCCCATCTCCAAATACAATTAGAGGAAAGCACTGACCCCATCCCAAGTCAAGCCTTGAGCCTGCAGAGTCCTGATGGTAGGAGTGAGGGTCCTGCCCTCAGGACCCGCTGGAGGGTGGAACAGGTGGGTTGATGTCTGCTATATTTCCTCTTGGGCCAAAGCGCTTCAGTAAATGGTCTCTATTTTAGAAGCCCAAATATCAAGAGGACTTAAGAGGACTGGACTAGGATATCCTGAGACTCAAATCATTAACAAGATCATGGTGCCCATTGCCATAAGTAATTTAAAAGATTTGCTTTTCAATGACACAAAACCTCATGTATGCTGTGATCTAGCTATTCCAATTTGGGGAACTTTCTGACATTACTAAAAACGAAACTTCTTTGTATGTTAGTGAATTTCTACGTATCCATTTGGGGGTGGGAGGGGCTTGTTTTTCTCTCTTCTTTACATATTTAGCCCTCCTGTGGGGTATTCTACCTATATGCAGGTTAGAAAACAACCAAGGAAAGCTAGATTTTTTTTTTCTACCTGGGTCTCTGACTGACCTAAGTAAGCAGTTGCATCTATTTTGGAATGGAAACAATTTGTACCCACAACAAACTTTAATTAATAAATCCAAAATAGATGAAGTTTCATACACTGTGCTTTGGAAAATAACTTATTTCTGAATGTGAGTCATTCTAAGAACAAACTCTAACTGATAATGTAAATTCAGCCTATACAAATTTGTGTTAAATACCATTACTTAATAAACTTCTTAACCATCCTCCTGATTTTGAGCCTGCTTTTAAATTTTAATTAGACGTAATGATCAGACAGTTATAAAATGCTAACATTCAAAGACGAACTGATGTATATAATTTTCATCCTAATAATTGGGACCTGCCATTCTGGATTCCAAATGTAACCTGTACATGGTTTCTTAGGACTCACTGGGTGTGTATCGTCTAAGGACTCTAAAAGTAATGCATGTAATAGTTACATTCATAGGATGGCTATGTAATTTTATTAACCAGACTAGTAAGCTTCAAAATGCAAACTATAATGCATACAAGTTGTAGCCTATAGTTGTTTCCAGAATCAGGCTTTTAAAGTTAAAATTCTCATGGTTTTTAATTCAGATATCTTTGACTCTGGACTAAGAGGCAATCCTCCCCATTCTTGGTGTTTAATATGAGGCAGCGACTTTAGAATTCTCTCCCATTTCAAGTGCCCACAAAACTGCTATTGCTGCTTACAAAAGTTGTGCATAAGCCTGGATACAAAACAAACCCTATGGGAAAAACAAACAAACAAAACAGGTCAATGAATTCACCCAAAGTGCAAATTACTTCAAGACTCATTTTTCTCTTTTTGTAGAACTAACAAGTGAATCTTATTTAGTTGAGACCAAAAAAACCCACTGAAGTGAGCCTTGAGAGACATTTGTGCTGGTGATGACAGCATTTTCATGGTAATTTGTTAACGTTCTTGCAAAGCAGGGGTAATTTACTCCAGTAAAATCTAGCTAATAGCCTTGTAGATTTGAGGCCTTCAGCCAAGGGCCACATGCAGGCCTTGGGCAGCCTAGTGCCTGTAGGACTGCATAACTACCAGAAGATCTCACACCTGACCTCCTGGCTGACTCCCTTTCTCAGCCCCATACCACCTTCACATCTCAGATCCAGTTCCCAGTATGGGACGTCCACTTGGTGTTAAAGGGAGCAGGGAGCTTGGGAAGGGGCAGGGCAGAAGGCACAGCATTTGTGAGTGTTAAACTCAGGAAGGCATGAACCTTCCAGCTCTCTTTTTTGGAGGCAGGCTTTAACACAAAGAAAAGAAAATGATGTGTAAAAACATATATCAATATCATTCATTTTCTTTTCTCATCATAAAAATAATACACATTCATTATAGATTTTTGAAAAACAGAAAGACCTCCAAATGGGGACAAATCACCAATAATTGTGTCTAGACATCTTGATGCAGTTCCTGCCAGTTTTTTTCCATGCAGACTTTAATTACTTTATGCAAATTTATTGTGTACGAATACCTTTTTAAGAAAATCTGATTTTTTGGCCACATAATATCACTATTTGTATGCACTGTAAGTTATAAAATGTTTCTATTATTAGACAACATAGGTGATTTCCATTATTGCTTAACTATAAACAACATAGCAGTGAACATCCTTATACTGAAATCTTGGTCTCCCACTCTAATTAGGTTTTTAAGATAGATTCTCAGAAGGGATAAGTGGAATCAACGGGCATGGATGTTTCAACATATTTGATACATAAAATCAAGTCAAATTGCTCTGCAGAAAAGCCATATCGATTAGGTAGTGTGTTCAGCCACATGGTAGGAGAGGCCTTTATTAATGCACTTTCACCAACATTGAGTTTTTAATCTGTGCTAATTTGACAGGTAAAATGACAGATCGAAAGTCATATTTTTAGTTTATGTGTACAAAAGTTATTATATATAGCTCAGTTTGCTCATAAAATTAACATATTTGGGCCATTTAGAAAGCCATAAAATGAGTCACTGAATGCTGAAAGTGACCTCAAAGAGCATGGAACATACTGAAGGCGAAATGTTTTGCCCAGGCCACTCTGTAGTGATGAACTCAGGACTAAAACCCAAGAATTCTTCTATTTCCCATCCCAGTGTTCCTAAGAAGAGATTTTTAGTGAGACAGAACCTGCTTCAAAATGCAGAAAGAATGGAGAGGCGGAGGAGACTTTTAACTGTGGTTTGGTAAAGCTGTTTTCCCCACTAATTTTTCAAGGCTTTCACACTGTCGGAGGCTGGTGGTCCTGACATCTGGCAGCTTTTTAACCTTACCTTTTGGAGGGGAAAAGTCAAGAAATACGAAGTTGTTTCAGAATTAACCAAAGCAAGGTATCACTAGGAAGCTCAGTCCACTCTGAAGATATCTCAAGAGACCATCTACAATTAAACATAAATGACTCCTCATGGTCTCTCTCTATTTACCCGAGTTGTCTGTGGTTCATTCATGGTGAGAACATGAAGGTATAAAGGCCACAACTAAAGATTTTGCTTGTTACCACCCTTTTAAAACTTCCTTTTTAATTTTTACATGCAATTCTCAATTCTTCCCAATGAGAGAAAGGATCTTTTTCCCCTCCCCCTTGAATGTGGCAGGTTTGTGACTGCTTTGACCAATAGAGTACGGAAGTGATGTTATGTGATTTCTGAGGTTAGGTGATTAAAGGCAATGCATCTTCCTACTTCTCTTTTGGGAACACTTGTTCTTGGAGATATTAGCCAACTTGTGAGAAGCACCAATACCCTGAGGCCATTACGAGGAGGTTCACACCACACGGAGAGGCCCTGAGTAGATGTGCTGATTTACAGTTCCAGCTGAATGCAGCCTTCGAATCACCTCAGCCCAGGTGCCAAACATGTGAGTGAAGAAGCTTCCAGATCATTCCAGTCCCCAGCCATCTGAGTCAACCTCAGCCTTTGTGTCTGCCCAGTGAATGCCTCAGACATCATGGAGCAGAAGCAAGTCATCCTTACTGTGCTCTGAATTCCTGACTCACACAATTAATGAGCATAATAAAATGATTGTTGTTTTAGACTACTGTGTTCTGGGGCATTTGTTGTGCAGCAAAAAAGAGGTGAAACAGATCGTGTCTCACTGGATTACTCTCCACCTTTTCATTTCCTTACTCAACTTGTGGGCTACCAGTGTCCCCATCATTCTTCCCAGAATCTCTGTGGATTGGATCAGTGCGTTCATAACAATATATAATATTAATGTGTTTCATGGTTACATTGAAAAAGAGACTTGAAAGTCACCTAGAACACATGAAAGGACCTAGAAATGGATTTTCCTGTCGGCATTAAAAAGTCCGAGACGTTTTCTCTGCTTTGTATTTTTCCTCTACTTCCTATCCTTGTTCATAATTCCCACCCACATCGCTGATGTAAAGCATTTCCAGAAACTTCCCATACTTAACCTAAACAGCCAACAGAGGTCAATTTCATTTAAAATAACAAAAATAAGCTATGTTGAGTTGTATGTTAAGCAGTTTGTTCACATTGATTTAGTATCTTGATTGTACGAGGTAAGTCATATTAACCTATTTTGCTGAAGAGGAAACTACGGTTTGGAGTTGTAAGCTAACACAGCCCCTAAGTGGTAGAGCCAAGATTTGAACCCAGGGTCATAGGACCCCAAACCTAGATTTTAACCTCTACGCTGGTAGCTTACAAGCTTTTGGTCTACATCCCATGGTAAGAAATACGTCTTACATCATGGCCAATAAATACCCAAATGTATATAACTGAAATAAAAGTATCAGGAAACAAGAAACATCTTACTGTGTATATAGCACATTCACCTCTCTATTTTTCCAATCTATTTCTCTTTCTTAAAAATGTAGATAGTAACCCACGAAATCGATTGTATAACCTGCTGCAAATTGATCACAACCCAGAGACTTTAAACATTCACTTCACTACCTTTTCCCATTTGACTTAAAATCTGAGCAGTCATTACCTCAAAACTCTTTTCTTCTTATAAACTGAAGGTCACTACCTACAGGTTAAAAACAAAAAGTTTTAATACAACTCAATTTTTTTTTTTTTTTTTTGAGACAGAGTCTCGCTCTGTCATCCAGGCTGGAGTGCAGTGGCGTGATCTTGGCTCACTGAAAGCTCTGTCTTCCGGGTTCATGCCATTCTCCTGCCTCAGCCTCCCAAGTAGCTGGGACTACAGGCACCTGCCACCACGCCTGGCTAATTTTTTGTATTTTTAGTAGAGACGGGGTTTCACCGTGTTAGGCAGGATGGTCTCGATCTCCTGACCTCATGATCTGCCTGCCTCGGCCTCCCAAAGTGCTGGGATTACAGGCGTGAGCCACCGTGCCCAGCCACAACTCGATTTTTAAAATTAGAAACAAGCCTTAAAATCTCTATTCACAAATTCTCTTTTGATATGAGACTATTTAATAAAAAGCCCTATTTGGTACATTTAGCAAACAATAAAATTGATACTTCAATTATATTTTATATTCAGTTGTTGGACAGAACAACCCCAGCCACAGCCCTCACCAGGCTCACAGCTCAGGACACTGCCTGCCCTCCTTGCTCCAGATGTTCGGACCATCAGCTGACCAAAGAACTGTGATATGGCAGAGCATGAGAAAATTAGCTGGACCAACCTCAGCACTTAGAACGATGGGAAAATAAGCCAAAGAATTGTGAAAGTAGAACTAAAAGTGCACAAAACAGCACTGGGGATGGAAAGGCCATAGCAATTATAGACAAACCACAATGACGAAACAGAAGAAGCCATGTGGAAGGGAAAAAAGAATGGAACACACATTCAGAGAGAAGCAGGGAGAGGCCCTTTACCCATGGAGAAGACAAGTCAAAAAGAAGCTCATCTCTTGCATGGCAGCAGGTCCTGGTGGCTTTTTGGTTCCAATTCCAGGGCACACATATTCAAAATGAAGATATATCTTTCTTTCTGGAGGAGATTTGCAGGGCTTTTAGCTCTGCATCATCCAAAGATCCTTAATTAAAATGGATGCCCAAAATATTATCATGCTATAAATCTCAGAGGAAGGCATTGTGAGACAGACACAGAGTCAGACGACAGACAGAACTTCATAGTGGGTATCTGCATGGTTTTGCCTTTTGGAATATTAGAAATAATAATTACAATGCCATTTCTTTGATTAAGTTTATAGTTGACAAAAAAAGACACATAATCATCTGTAAAATGGGAATAATAATTATAATAGTACCTGCCTCCTATTTTTGTTATGAAGATGAAAGGAGTCAACACATGTAATCTTTAAGATTAGTGCCTCCCATATAGTGGATGCTAAACCAATAGGCTTTGATCCTATGATAATACTGTGACATGGGCAATACATGGGCAGGTATTGCAGAGCCATTTGATAGGTGAAGAAACAGACAGTCAGAGAGACCCCAGGCCATGCTAAAAGTTACACAGCCAATAAGTGGCAACTACAGTCTTCAGGCTTCTCGTCTATCCATTAATTCCACAGATATTCATGGAGTGCCAGTCTCACTCCATACAGTGAATGTGACAGGTGCAATTTCTGCCCTACAAAATTTACAGTCCAATGCTCTTTCCCAAGTTTTACCATGTTTCTATAGTACAGGCATCAGCTAGACAATTGTTATTTGTTTTATGCCTTGCAAATGAGATTAGTCTAATAAAGAGCCACAAAACCACATGCATTTTCCAGTGTCTTGAAAACATAGAGTTGGTACCAGTCTCCTGCGCTCACTCGCAATCCCTGTATTATAATTAATACTATGGGGAATTGGGAATGCCATATTGTAATTCATTGTATAATTATCTTTCCCCATGCCTCAACCCAAGACTCCCAGTTCCCTGAGGGCAGAAACTGTCTTCTGAGTAGCACAGAGGATGTGCATAATAAATACTGGTTAATTTTAAATGAATAAAAAGGATATCATATCAGTGCAGATGTCCTGATTTTTCTTAATACTCAGATTAGTCTTAATTTGTAATGCCACTGAGACGTTTTTATTCCTTGAGTTTTGACGGAGTTTTGGTTCATTGTTTAGAGTACACCACCATCCACCACCCCATCCCATGGTGGTTTTTCAGTTTTAGAAGTGGAAAAAGCTCAACGGGACCTGAAGTAGGCAGCCAGAAACTAAAACGGTTTCCACAACCACCACCAATAACACTTTCATGCCTTTCCTAAGACCTAAGCTCTAGGAAGGCACGGACAAAAAAGTAAAGGAGTAAAGAGAAGAGAAAGCGAAGGGGAAGAAAAAGTTGGAAAACAGCACCAGTCAGACATGACAAAGAAGAATTAAAATCACCAAAACGGAAAATTGTACAGTGCCATTTGACCCCCTCTTCATTCCTACCAGATCAGGAAGAGAGTCTGGCTGATTGAATATATATTCTTGATCTCTCTCTGTCTCTATGTATGCCTGTATGTATGTATACATGTATGTATATATGTGTATGTGTATGTGTGTGTGTGTGTATAAAATACACCAAAAATGATCAAGAATAATTCATCAAAAATCTATGTGGAACCCTTTGGAGTCTTTTAGTAAAAGTAAACCTTTTTCTAAAGAATGATGATAAGTTTGTAAATGTAAAATTAGTCATGCTCAAATAAATCTATCAACCAGAAGCATAGCTCTGGCTTTTAAATCAAGCCACCACTTTTGATTAATTAAATCTTACCCAAAGTAGATTTTCCTTTATTATTAATGTATTTAATTCATATCAATTCAGAGTAGAGCAATTTTGAAATCAAAATAAATTTTTACCAAAGCCAGGGTTTACAAAATCAACAGTGCTACATGTTCATGGGTTCTGCCTTCATGAACTGTGGGGGAAGGAAAAGTAGCTGGATTTTGAAATTTCATAAAATTCTAAACATCAAATATTGGGAATTAGCAGTAAATAGACGAAGGTTTAGAGACCCTCAAGATAAATTTTCCAAAGTTAGGCTTCTCTCCTGGTTAACATAAGTCAAAGGATTCTCTGAAAAATACAGTAAATTTGAACTTTTGTGTGGCCTTTTTATTTGTATGTCTGAGTTTTAGCAAGCACCCTGGAATGGCAAATGCTTCCTCATTGGTGGAACCATGTAGATTCAGAAAAAAGCCATCTTCCATTGAGAAGACAATTGTTTTCTATAGAGACAAAAAACAAATGCCCATGACCCAGGTCACCTCATCCCAGCAGGCTTTTGCTGCGGCTTCCTCTGAGCAAACACAACAAAGTCCAGAGCAGTCAATCCTGCTGCCCCACACTGGGCCCCCGCAGTTGTGCTCTGCTATTTACCCTTCCTATTAATCTGTCAATGTTCTAGTCAAACATGCAAAACAATATGGTGGGCACATAGTTTGATTGGTCATTGCTAAGTAACTTGGACCAAAGATGAAGAAATAGAACTTCCAACCAACAAAATGTGAGGCCCAATCTGATTGTTAGAAAATGTTCAACAATACCAGTGCATGATAATTTTCTCAGGGTGGCTGTGATTTAGAATCTCTCTCACCGAAAAAGAGTGGTCCCAATAAATGACATTCAGTTTCAGAATCTAAATTCAGGTCATGTTGCTGTTCCTATCATTGTAGCATAGAACTGTCTGGGCATTTTGCAGAGGAAGATGTTCATTAGAAGATGTCATCATTCCATAGTGAAAAGACTGTTGAGGAATTTGGTTTGGTACACAAGTTGAGTCCCTGGCTAACAAAATATTTTTTGAGCTGAAAAACAAGAGTCCTTGGTTCAACACTTCCTGGATGCTGAAAAGTATAACTCTGTATTTCCAAAAGGCAATCTGAATTATCAAACATTTTGAGCAAATTTAATAGCTCATATTCTTATTTCACTTTCCTCCTTTTCTGCTAGGCCAGATGAAGCCTCAGAATCCTTCTCAACACAAAGCTGTAGGTAGCCACCTTTATTCTCCTGGAATTAACATGAAAGATGGGGCTGTTTGTCATTCCAGCCCTAGACCCTCAAGTAAACATATTCAAGTACAAGATGTACAGATGAGCAACAACTGTCCAAGAAACACCTTTTTAGAAATACAGAGTGTGCATTTCCTTGCTGTGTGTTTTCAGAAAGCAGGAAGTATGGAAAGAGTAAGTGGCTAGGATGTCAGAGCATACAGCAAAGTTAAAGAAAATATAGATAATGAAAGCAGGCTGATGTGGGGTAAAATCCCCTACCATTCACTAGCTATGTACGAGGTATTTGTCCTGCGGAAAATAACAGCTCTGAGACATGTTTGTTCATATATAAAATGGAGAAAATGAGACCACATACTGTATAAGTCAGGACATCTGACTCCTGTCCCTGATCCATTTCCTCTGTCCACTTCGCCACAGACCACAAGCAGCTCCGGGCCATATCCTTGCCGTTTTTGGACCCAAGAGGAAAAGAAACTCTCTCTTCCCATAATGAGTCCAAAAACTGAGAGGAAGAACTCTGGCTTGATATGGATTACGTGTTAACTATTGGATTCCCACTAAAGGATTCTGATTGGTCCAGACTGGTTCATATATCCAACCTGATAGCCAAGAGGCCAAAGGATTGTGCTTGGGCTGTTCCCAAAACCACTTGGTGGGAATGGAGAGAAGCAGTTTCCTAAAAGAAGCGTTGTGTAAGGGGGATACTTTTCTTGGGCAGACAAAAGAGTAAATGTGTACTTTATGACCTCATAGAGTGAGAAGATTAAATAATGTAAAGAACTTACTAATGGCACATAGCAAGTTGTCCATAAATGCTAGCAAAGATGATGCTAATTGTCTTCATCACTATTATCAATCCCTACTGCAAAAGAATACAATCAATAGTAGGGTATTTACAGAACGATACATAATATATCACATTGAGTATTACTTACTGATGTCAGTTGTAAATCTGGCTACTCAAATAGCACTCTCAGTGAAATAACAAAGTACAATGGCCATAGATTTCATACTTCAATTTGAATTCAACTCATAATTCAAATTATAGAGATTTCACTGTGATCCAGCTTACTGAAAAAAATGTGATGTTAAGGGATGAAATTTAAAAATTGATTCATTCATGCATCATAGCTCTTATGTACCAGACACTGAGCTAGACCCTGAGTAACACAGGGGAAAAAAGCTGGCCAAGTTTCTACCCTAAGGGAGCTTACTTTTCGGAAGTGGAGCCACAGAGGAGTGGGAAGTGTTATGAAGAAAAACAATACATGGTAAGATTAGAAAGCACAGGATAGATTTTAGGTGTAGTGGTCATGGCAGGACCTCTGGGCAGAGATATGAACAAAGTATTGGAGTAAGCCATAAGAATCTCTCGGTGAAAGTGTTCTACTCCAAGAGAAGAGTAAGTGAGCACCAAGTCTGGAGGGTGGGTGGTAATGTGGCCACAGTAAAGTAAGCAGGGGAAGGGGACAGGAAGTTAGAGAGCTTGCCCACATTCCTGGCCAGATGTTCATGTCCCAATGCCTAGAACCTGTGAACATTACCTTAGGTGGCAAAAGGAACATTGCAAATGTGATTAAGAACCTTGAGAAAGGGAGATGATCCTGGATTATCCAGGATCCAGTATAATATAATCCAACATAATGGTTGAAGAGGGAGGCAGAAGAGGTTGGAATGATGTGATTTGAGGAAGACTGAACCCTCTGTTACTTGTTTTGAAGACGGAGTAAAAGCAACAGGAGTCAAGGAATTCAGACAGCCTTCAGAAGCTGGAAAGGGAAGGAAACAGAATCTCCTCTAAAGTCTATAGAAAGGAATGAAACCTTGCCAACACCTAGATTTTAACCCAGTGAGACATGTATCAGACTTCTGAACCTACAGAACTAAGTGGAAGATAGTACATTTGTACTGTTTTAAGCCACTAAGTTTGTGGTAAGTTGTTACAGCAGCAACAGAGAACTAATACAGAATCATTCTTACCATTACCAGAGCATTTGTAGTATTTTATATGTCAGTGAAAAGTTTGTCTTCAGTTAAAAGCCCAGGCTTGTGCAACTTCTTAGGAACAATACTAGCAGCTTTAAAGTGAGCACATGTGCCTCAATCCTAATGGTGTGGGGTTACCTTAGTAACATAAGAAATAAATAATAGCAAAGACAACACATTTCTAAGTTTTCCTAGCATAAATGTAATGGGTCCCTAATAGTGGGAAAAAAATAATTTATGAAGGCATTTAAAATTATGCTATAATTTACAATGATGTGAGTATGGATAAATATGGAAACTAAAAGGATTATCTAAAATATAATATCAATGACACTGAATCAAGAATCAAAATTAGTGGCTGAAATGGAGCAAACCTATTAACCTAAAAAAAGTAAGAAAATATAGTATCTCTTATGCATTACCTGCATCCTGTTTGTAAAAGGTCTGATGGTTAGCAAGAATTCTTCTTCCCTTTGCTTCATACATATCACTGTAGACATTAATTTGACAAATTCAACTCCCTATAAACAAAGAATGGAGAAAGAAAAGCAGGTTTACAATTATGCAATGATAATAATAGAGAAAAAAATGACTTCTTTAAAAGCCAGAATCATCCTATCCATGAACATAGTATTTCTTGCCAGTGACTTTCAATAATTTTTTTTTTTTTTTTTTTTTTGGTGGAGACAGGGTCACATTATGTTGCCCAGGAACTCCTGGACTCAAGCAATACTCACATCTTGGCCTCAGTAAAATTCTATACTTTTCTACATAAAGTTCTTAATCATTTATTGCAAGATATAATCCTAGGTGGTGCTTGCTTTGGTTGGTTGGTTGGTTGGGGGCAGTGGGGGTTGCACTGTAATGATGTCTTTTAAATCATCTTTCTAATCATTTCCAAAGGATAGACATGCAATTTAATTTTATACATTGTTTTAAAACAGCAAGCTAGCTAAGCTTTCATATTAATTCCAAAAAATATGTCTGTTGATTATTTGGGGATTTTGACATGAACAATTGTATCACCTTTTTATTCAAATTTTTGAACTTTAAGTTTTCATCTTATTGCACTAGTTTACATCTCTAAAACATATAGCTTAGGTCCTCAAGAAGCAAATAAAACTTAGGCCCTCATTTGCACAGGCCCCTGTGAGTTCCAGGAGTTATTAGGATTTGCAGAGTATTCTAGGTATAGAAAGGGAAGCCTAGTGAAATTGGGAAGCATTTCCAATAAATTGTTTTAAAAGATCTCAGAATAGAAAGACCTAAATCTCTAAGTCTCCAATATTCTTTGTGCATTTTTCCTCATATTAATTTTAATACATAATTTCTTATTTGTAGTTCTGAAGCTTGAGTTTTAAGATAGTTCAACCAACGGGAAGTTAAGGCAAGGAATATTGGTTACAGAGGTGTTAAACGGTTGAAAAAGAAAAGAAAAGAAGACTAGGTGTAGAGCTGCAAAAAATAAGAGGAGGTGATATCAACAGGTCAGTAAATGCTAACACTCATGAATCAGAGCCCCTAAAATAGTATAAGTTTCAGTCTTCACAGAAGTTGGATATGCTTGGTTGTTCCTGATGTTCCATACATTTCCCCATCAAGTATGATATTTGTCATATTTTAATATTTTTGCAGATGTCTTTATCAAGTCAATTTTTCTTCTATTCCTAGTTTGTAAAAGTTTTTGGTTTTAAATTAGAGACAGATAGTAAATTCTATTAACTATCTCCTCTGCAGCTGTTAAGAAGATTGTATATTTCCTTTCAATGATGCTGAAGTGATGCTACATTAATAAAATTTCCAATATTAAATGAACCGGGCATTCATGAGATAAAAAACAACGTGGTCATAATGTATTTTCTTTTTAGTACAGTGCTGGATGGTGCTAAATTTTGTTTGTTAATATTTTATTTTGCTTTTTTTCTTCTTCAGTGATCACAAGTGAAATTGCCTTTTTCCACTTTATAACGTCCTTACCTTATTTTAGTGTCAAAGTTATGCTAGCTGCAAAATACTTGGAGAATATTCTCTTTTTCTAACCACTGATAGTTTGTATAGGATTTAAATTACTTGCCCCTTAAATATCTGAATAACTGTATTGGTAAAAATCACCTTATTCTGATGTTATCTTTGTGGGAAAAATTTAAACTATTAATTTGATGTATTTAATGATTATAGGGTTATTTATATTTTCTATTTCTTTTTGAGTCAGTTTTAGTAAACTGCATTTTTCAAATAAATTATTTTATTTTCTAGATTTCCAGATTCATTGACTTTAAAATGTATATAATACACACATATTTTTATCTATTCAGCATAAACAATTCTATTCCATAATGTCCCTGCTTTAATTCTTAATATTATTTATAACACATTTCTCATTTTTCTCTTGACAAATATTGCCACAGGCTTGTCAATTTTATTAATTTTTTCAAAGCACAAACTTTTACTTTTGTGGATTCTTTTTATATGTTTATTTTCTCATTCATTAGTTTTTCTTTGTGGGAGGTGTTTGTTTTAAATTATTTATTCTCTTTCCTATACGTTTTGGGGGCTTATTCTGCTATTCTTGTGTTTTTAATTCACTATTTAGTCTTCTTTACTAATGTATTTAAATAATTGTATTTTCTTCTAATACTACTTTGCCTGCCTCCAATGTTTTGAAATATAATGCTTTATTATCTCTCATTTCTAATGCTTTTGAATTTGCATTTTGATTCCTTAACCCATATGTTGTTTAAATGTATGGTATTTCCCAATTATCTTGTTGCTTTTAATTTTTAAATTGGTTACATTTTGATTCAAAAACAAGATTTGTTTGATATCAATTCTCTGAAATTTATTGAGGAGAATTTTATAGTCTCCATGTAGCCAATTTTAATAAATATTTCATATGTGCTTAGATTCAATATTTTTGAATTATTGGATGTAATCTATAACTGTTCATTAGATCAAGCCTATTAATTATGTTCAAATCATCTATATCCTTGATTTTTTATCTGCTTCATCTGTTAATTACTGACAGAGATATATTAAAATCTCCCACTAATGTATTGGGTCTTTCTATTTTTTTCTGTAGTTCAGTCAATTTTTATAATTTTGAGAGTTTATAATTAGCTGCATAAAAGTTTAGAGTTACATCTTCTTAATAAATCATTTTATTATATAGCTTTCTTCTTTATCTCTACCAATTTTTTTCCTTAGAAAGTCTTTAGTTTGATGTTAATATAGCTATAGCAGTTTTCTTGTTAGTTTTGCTAATACAGCAAAACCTATGCCATAGTGTGATAACTAATGTCCAAAAATAAAACATGGGTTTATGTATGTGGCTAAAGAAATATTTTTAGTTACTCTGTTCTGTCATGAAAAAATCCCAAAAGTAAATATGGAAAAACTTGTCCTCTAAGAAACTGAAGAAATGTATACCATACAGAAAAAGTCTTAAATGATCAAGAGTCGGTCACATCCTAATCCTACTCATCTCTCAACAGAAGAAAATAAATCGAGCCTGTCCCTATTTAAAAATAAAGGGAAGGACAGAAGTCAAATGCTGAAGACATTCTTTCTAAATTCTTTTTTTATTGGTATTTTTGTGGGCTACATTTTCCTGGGGGTTTACTACAAATTTTTTTCCATACTTGAACTTTTAACATCTTTGTTCCTTATGGTTTGGGGTGTGTTTTCTAAAATCAACATAAAGCGAGTTACTTTAAAAAAAAAATACCGTCTGACAATCTTAACTAAGAAGTTTAGCCGTTTTCTATTTATTGTGATAATGGATATATTTGGACTTAATTTCTACCATCTTATATGTGCTTTCTACTTATCTACTTGTCCTGGCTCTTCTGTTTTTTGTTTGGGTTTTTTCTTTTTCCCCTACACTTTTAGAATTGACTAAATTATTTTTTCTTTTTCTAGTTTCTCCCCTCTATGTCTTGGAAGTTATTCGTACAATTTTACCTTTATAATAAAACATGTATACTAACTTACAATCTAAATATTTTATAAATTTAACGCTCTTGTAAATAAAACAAGGTTCTTTAACATGGACCACCCACTGCCAAATTCAAAGCCATTGTTGTCCAGTATTTTAGCTCTCTAAATTGCTGTTCTTTTCCCTCACAAGTTAGACTTCACTATTATTGTTCTAATTTTTTGCAGTCAACTATTATTTTGATTTATGCACATACTTATCAGTATCTTTCATAATCAGCCTTTTTTGCATCTCAAATCTGTCTGGGATTACATTTTTCCTTCTTAAGGAAAATCCTTTACAATCACCTTTAGTGAGGGTCTACTGGTGGCAAACTCTCAGGTCTGTTTGGAAATGTCTTTATTTTATCCTTGCACTTGAATATAGTTTTGCTGGGTGTGCAGTTCTAGGCTGACAATTATTTTCTCTCACTCCACTTAAGGTTTTATTCCACCATCTTATAGTTTTCATTATTTCTGTTGTAAACATAGTGGTCAGTCTGTTGCCAATGTCTATTCTCTACAGTGTTTTGGGTTTTGTTTTGCATTTTGCTTTATTTTGTTTTGTTTCTAGTCTTCTTGCTTGTCCCTTCTGTGGCTTAAGATCTTTTGTGTGTATATGAATGTGGATTTTTAGTTTCATTTTGGTGAATCTAGATGTGAACTGCTTTTTATGTGTCCTGTCTGTGATTTGCTGGACTCCCTGTATGTTAGGATATATATCTTTGAATAATTCTGAGAAGGGTTTCAGTCATTATCACCTTAAATATTACCTCTTATGTTTCTATTATCCTTATGGAATTCTGATTAAATTTGCTAGACCTTTTTCTCTATTTTCCATGTCTTTTCACTTATTCTTTTTGCTTATTTTTTCTTTTTTGTCTCCCATCTTTCTAGCCACTGGATAATCTCTTTAGATTTACATTCCAGTTCATTAAACTCTTCTTCAGGTTTTTCTTATCTACTATTTAACTTGCCTATTGAATTTTTAATTTAAAGTATATTTCTATAAGTTTATTTTTACAATATGCTGATTTTACTTCATGCATCTGTTTCTCGCTCATATTTTTGAACTTATTTTTCCTCTCAATATAGTAAATATACTTAATTTCATATAATACAATATCAAAAAGTTATGCAGGTCTAAAATTGGTGTCTGTTATTTCTGTTGTCTCTCAGACTACCTCTTTGCCTGTGGGTATTGTGATTTTGGACAGTGAGTTTCTCATTTTAGTTTTAACCTTATATGTAAAATTCCAACCACCGAGAGTGAACTCTAATGTGAACTATGGATTTTGGGTGATGATGCGTGTAGGTTAATCAGTTGTAGCAAACTTACCACTTTGATTGGGTTGTTGATAATGGAGAACACTGTACATGTGTAGGGGCATAGCATGTAAGGGGTATGTGTCTACTCTACTCTCAATTTTGCTGTGAACCTAAAACAGCTCTAAAAAAATAAAAAATTTAAGAAAATTCTTGAAGTCCTGTGTTTAACTCACAGTTTCCCAGAAAGGATCCAACCTCAGGCCATTTTAAATTAAATTCTCCACTTGAAATTTTTTTTCAGACCCTCAAAACATGGCATGAATAAAGACTCAAGCATTTATGAGAGCTGGCTTATAGTTATGAAAAGCAAAGACTTGGAACCAACCCAAATGTCCAACAATGATAGACTGGATTAAGAAAATGTGGCACATATACACCATGGAATACTATGCAGCCATAAAAAAGGATGAGTTCATGTCCTTTGTAGGGACATGGATGAAGCCGGAAATCATCATTCTCAGTAAACTATCGTAAGGACAAAAAACCAAACACCATATGTTCTCACTCATAGGTGGGAATTGAACAATGAGAACTCATGGACACAGGAAGGGGAACATCACACTCTGGGGACTGTTGTGGGGTGGCGGGAGCGGGGAGGGACGGCATTAGGAGATATGCCTAATGCTAAATGATGAGTTAATGGGTGCAGCAAACCAACATGGCACAAGGATACATATGTAACAGGCCTGCACATTGTGCACATGTACCCTAAAACCCAAAGTATAATAATAAAATTAAATTAAATTAAATTAAAAAAGAAAATTACGGTTACGATTTTTTTTCACTCCTCCCACAGTGAAAGTTGAATCAAGCAGCTGTTTTTTGCTGAATTTTCTATGTCAGGCTTATTTTTTTTATTTTTATTTTTTTTTCTTTCTTGTTTATTATACTTTAAGTTCTAGGGTACATGTGCACAATGTGCAGGTTAGATAGGTATACATGTGCCATGTTGGTTTGCGGCACCCATCAACTCATCATTTACATTAGGTATTTCTCTTAATGCTATCCCTCTCGGAGCCCTCACCACATGACAGGCCCTGGTGTGTGATGTTCCCCGCCCTGTGTCCAAGTGTTCTCATTGTTCAATTCCTGAGACTTTGCTGAAGTTGCTTATCAGCTTAAGGAGATTTGGGGCTGAGACGATGGGGTTTTCTAAATATACAATCATGTCATCTGCAAACAGGGACAATTTGACTTCCTCTTTTCCTAATTGCATACCCTTTATTTCTTTCTCTTGCCTGATTGCCCGGGCCAGAAATTCCAACACTATGCTGAATAGGAGTGGTGACAGAGAACATCCTTGTCTTGTGCCAGTTTTCAAAGGGAATGCTTCCAGTTTTTGCCCAATCAGTATGATATTGATTGTGGGTTTGTCATAGATAGGTCTTATTATTTTGAGGTATGTTCCATTAATACCTAGTTTATTGAGAGTTTTTAGCATGAAGGGCTGTTGAATTTTGTCAAAGGCCTTTTCTACATCTATTGAGATAATCATGTGTTTTTGTCATTGGTTCTGTTTATGTGACAGATTACGTTTATTGATTTGCATATGTTGAGCCAGCCTTGCATCCCAGTGATGAAGCTGACTTCATCGTGGTGGATAAGCTTTTAGGTGTGCTGCTGGATTCAGTTTGCCAGTATTTTATTCAGGATTTTTGAATCGATGTTAATCAGGGATATGGGGCTAAAATTCTCTCTTTTTGTTGTTTTGGTATCAGGATGATGCTGGCCTCATAAAATGAGCTAGGGAGGATTCCCTCTTTTTCTATTGATTGGAATAGTTTCAGAAGAAATGGTACCAGCTCCTCTTTGTACCTCTGGTAGAATGTGGCTATGAATCCATCTGGTCCTGGACTTTTTTTGGTTGGTAGGCTATTAATTATTGTCTCCATTTCAGAGCCTGTTATTGGTCTATTCAGAGATTCAACTTCTTCCTGGTTTAGTCTTGGGAGGGTATATATGTCCAGGAATTTATCCATTTCTTCTAGATTTTCTAGCTTATTTGTATAGAGGTGTTTACAATATTATCTGATAGTAGTTTGTATTTCTGTGGGATCAGTGGTGATATCCCCTATATGATTTTTTATTGAGTCTATTTGATTCTTCTCTCTTTTCTTATTAGTCTTGTTAGCAGTCTATCAATTTTGTTGATCTTTTCAAAAAAACCAACTCCTGGATTCATTGATTTTTTGAAGGGATTTGTGTGTCTCTATCTCATTCAGTTCTGCTCTGATCTTAGTTATTTCTTGCCTTCTGCTAGCTTTTGAATTTATTTGCTCTTGCTTCTCTAGTTCTTTTAATCGTGATGTTAGAGTGTTGATTTTAGATCTTTCCTGCTTTCTCTTGTGGGCATTTAGTGCTATAAATTTCCCTCTACACACTGCTTTAAATGTGTCCCAGAGATTCTGGTACGTTGTGTCTTTGTTCTCATTGGTTTCAAAGAACATCTTTATTTCTGCCTTCATTTTGTTATGTACCCAGTAGTCATTCAGGAGCAGGTTGTTCAGTTTCCATGTAGTTGTGCAGTTTTGAGTGAGTTTCTTAATCCTGAGTTCTAATTTGATTGCACTGTGGTCTCAGAGACAATTTCTTGTGATTTCTGTTCTTTTACATTTGCTGAGGAGTGCTTTACTTCCAATTATGTGATCAATTTTAGAGTGTGATGTGGTGCTGGGAAGAATGTATATTCTGTTGATTTGGGATGGAGAGTTCTGTAGATGTCTATTAGGTCTACTTGGTGCAGAACTGAATTTAAGTCTTGGATATCCTTGTTAATCTTCTGTCTCACTGATCTGTCCAATATTAACAGTGGGGTGTTAAAGTCTCCCATTATTATGGTGTGGGAGTCTAAGTCTCTTTGTAGGTCTCTAAGGACTTGCTTTTTGAATCTGGGTGCTCCTGTATTGGGTGCATATATATTTAGGATAGTTAGCTCCTCTCGTTAAATTGATCCCTTTACCATTATATAATGGCCTTCTTTGTCTCTTTTGATCTTTGTTTGTTTAAAGTCTGTTTTATTCAAGACTAGGATTGAAACCCCTGCTTTTTTTTTTGCTTTCCATTTGCTTGGTAGATCTTTCTCCATCCCTTTTCTTTGAGCCTATGTGTGTCTCTGCATGTGAGATGGGTCTCCTGAATACAGCACACTAATGGGTCTTGACTCTTTATCCAATTTGCCAGTCTGTGTCTTTTAATTGGGGCATTTAGCCCATTTACATTTAAGGTTAATATTGTTATGTGTGAATTTGATCCTGTTATTATGATGTTAGCTGGCTATTTTGCCCATTAATTGATGTAGTTTCTTCATAGCACCGATGGTCTTTACAATTTGGCATGTTTTTGCAGTGGCTGGTACTGGCTGTTCCTTTCCATGTTTAGCGCTTCTTTCAGAAGCTCTTGTAAGGAAGGCCTGGTGGTGACAAAATCTCTCAGCATTTGCTTGTTTGTAAAGGATTTTATTTCTCCTTCACTTATGAAGCTTAGTGTGGCTGGATATGAAATTCTGGGTTGAAAATTCTTTAAGAATGTTAAATATTGGCCCCCATTCTCTTCTGGCTTGCAGGGTTTCTGCCGAGATATCCGCTGTTTGTCTGATGGGCTTCCCTTTGTGGGTAACCCAACCTTTCTCTCTGGCTTCCCTTAATATTTTTTCCTTAATTTCAACCTTGGTGAATCTGACAATTATGTGTCTTGGGGTTGCTCTTCTTGAGGAGTATCTTTGTGGTGTTCTTTGTATTTCCTGAATTTGAATGTTGGCCTGCCTTCCTAGGTTGGGGAAGTTCTCCTGCATAATACCTGAAGAGTGTTTTCCAACGTGGTTCCATTCTCCCCATTACTTTCAGGTACACCAATCAAACGTAGATTTGGTCTTTTCACACAGTCCTATATTTCTTGGAGGCTTTGTTCGTTTCTTTTTACTCTTTTTTCTCTAAGCTTATCTTCTCACTCTATTTCATAAAGTTGATCTTCAATCTCTGATACCCTTTCTTCTGCTTGATTGAATCGGCTATTGAAGCTTGTGCATGTGTCACGAAGTTCTCGTGCCATGGTTTTCAGCTCCATCAGTTCACTTAACGTCTTCTCTACTCTGTTTATTCTAGTTAGCCATTCATCTAACCTTTTTTTAAGGGTTTTAGCTTCCTCACCATGGGTTTGAACATACTACTTCAGCTCAGAGAAGTTTGTTATTAAAGACCTTCTGAAGCCTACTTCTGTCAACTCATCAAAGTCATTCTCCATCTAGCTTTGTTCCATTGCTGGCAAGGAGCTGCAACGCTTTGGAGGAGAAGAGGCACTCTGGTTTTTAGAATTCTCAGCTTTTCTGCTCTGGTTTCTCCCCATCTTTGTGGTTTTATCTACCTTTGATCTTTGATGTTGGTGTCCTACAGATGGGCTTTTGGTGTAGATGTCCTTTTTGTTGATGTTGATGCTATTCCTTTCTGTTTATTAGTTTTCCTTCTAAAAGTCATGTCCCTTAGCTGCAGGTCTGTTGGAGTTTACTGGAGGTCCACTCCAGACCCTGTTTGCCTGGGTATCACCAGCAGAGGCTGCAGAACAGCAAATATTGCTGCCTGATCCTTTCCCTGGAAGCTTTGTCCCAGAGGGGCAAAGACATCTGCATGAGGTGACTGTCAGCCCTTCCTGGGAGGTGTCTCCCAGTTAGGCTATACAGGGGTCAGGGACTCACTTGAGGAGGCAGTCTGTCTGTTCTCAGAGCTCAAACACCATGCTGAGAGAACCACTGCTCTCCTCAGAGCTGTTAGACAGGGACGTTTAAGTCTGCAGATGTTACTACTGCCTTTTGTTCAGCTATGCCCTGCCCACAGAAGTGCCTCTATAGAGGCAGTAGGCCTTGCTGAGCTATGGTGTGCTCCCCCAGTTTGAGCTTCCCGGATGCTTTGTTTACCTATTCAAGCCTCAGCAATGGCAGACGCCCCTCCCCCAGCCACACTGCAGCCTCACAGGTTGACCTCAAACTGCTGCGCTAGAGTGAGCAAGGCTCCATGGGCATGGGACCCACCAAACTAGGCATAGGAGAAAAATCTCCTGGTCTGCTGGTTGCTAAGACTGTGGGAAAAGTGCAGTATTTGGGCAGGAGTGTCCCATTTTTCCAAGTATAGTTTGTCATGGCTTCCCTTGGCTAGGAAAGGGAAATCCCCTGACCCCTTGAACTTCCCAGGTGAGGTGACGCCCCGCCCTGGCTTCAGCCCGCCCTCCATGGGCTGCACCCACTGTCCAACCAGTCCCAATGAGATGAACCAGGTACCTCAGTTGGAAATGCAGAAATCACCCGTCTCCTGCATCAATCACACTGGGAGCTGCAGACCGGAGCTATTCCTATTCGGCCATCTTGGAACAGGAACCCAAACTATGTCAGGTTTATGTATTGCTCCTTCCTATACTAGGATCCCAGCTTTATGTTTCAACTAAGCTCCCCACTTTATTTCTAACAGTCTATCTTCTGTATTGCCATTAAAATTTAAATTTTAGTCTCTGACATTTAAAAGAAATCCTTTAAGTTCTGGCATTCTGTTATTTCTCAGGATTTCTACCTTTATGCCAGCTCATAAATGCATCTTACAATGTTTTAAAAATATTTTATCCAGTTTTTAGTCAATTTAGAGAGTCATATAGGATAACTGGTCTGAAATTCTCTTAAAAATACAAAATCCCCCATTTTATTTCTAACTTATCTTTATTAATTTTTTAAACTATTGCATTTTGTATTTATTTGGTATTGAATCAGTTTATTCAATATTATTATTTATCCATTGATTTTATTTTCACATATCAGTGAGCAATGTTATTTGCAATTAGTGATCTTTTTCTTCTTTTCTTTTCAATGACTATACCACTTATTTCTGTTTTATATCTTATTTAATTTTCTAGAATTTTTAGAACAATCAAAAAGAATAATGGCATGATAGGTCTCCTTGTTTTAATTGTAATTTTAATTTTAAAGTCCTCTAGTGTTTTTCATTAAGTATGATAATTGCTTTCATATTAAAAGTTTATGTTAAATAAGTATCTCTTTCTAATTTATAAAATATTATAAGGAGTAGTTTTATAATATATTTGGTATTTAATAGAATTCTCATATGATTATTCTTGTTTACCATATTATTGTTATATATTCCTAGAATTCCTAATATTAAACTATTCTGAAATAGTATGTAGTGGGTAGTAGCATATCTTACATTGATGAATTAAATGTGTGCATGGAGTTTTTAGAACATTAGTATCTATATGCATGCATAAAATTGTTGATTTTGTTTTATTGTACTCTTAGTCCAGCTTGGCAATCATATAAATCAGAAAAATTTCACCAGTGTTTATGTATTAAATTTCTATAATGTGGAATTTCTTTTTCCTTAAAACATTGAAAGAAGTGACTCGTAAAACTATCCGGGCTTAGAACTTTTTCGGGAGTTAATTATTTGAAAGCATTTTTCATCTTCGCCATTACTATTGTTCTAATTTCTGTACTTTTTAGTAGAGATGGGGTTTCACCCTGTTAGCCAGGCTGGTCTTGAACTCCTGAGCTCAAGTGATCCACCTGCCACGGCCTCCCAAGGTGCTGGGATTACAAGGGTGAGCCACTGCATGTGGCCCTCATTCTTAATTTTATGTGTTTGTGGTTTATCTTTTCCTTAAATACATTATCCAGCAATTTGCACGTTATTGTTTCACAGTCTGAAATAGGAGATTCGGTCTGGGTCAAAAGCAACCGTAAAGACCTCAACTGCCTGACTTCACAGGTCTTCTTCCTAATATTCCTCTAGTCACATGGCATATCTTCTTTCCATAAACTTGCTCCTTTCTGCTAGCTTCTTTAACCTTAACAAAAATTTCCTCTCCCTCAACTGTGTTTCATAGACTTCTACTTTTTCATGGCATCCATTTGATCATAATCTTTAATGATTCTTTCTCCAGCTCATGAATTTTCAATTCCTTCCCTGATGCAAACTGCCAGATTATCTCAGTATTTCCAGTTCAGAGTCAGGAAGTGGAAAATCTTACCAGCCCAGCTCATCCCTTCATCCCATGCCACATCATAGATCCCAAGAAGCTTAGGAAAAGATGAGGGCATAGGGCAAGTCAAGTATCTGTCTCCAGGCCCACCATCTCCTTTTGGCCACCTCAACAACAGCTCAAAATTAACCCATCGAATTATTGATCCACACCCCCATCTTGATTCTCTTCCCCATCTCTGCAATGTGCACCACCATCTGCCAAGTGTGCTACCATCATTTCCTCCCTTTCCCTCTTCACCCCGCGCAAGCAATCTCATCCATCAACTCTCGTCAGTTCTTTCTCTAAGGTAGATCCTAAATCCATCTTCATTTCCATTAATACTACTTAATCCAGGATACTGCTGTTTCTTGTCTGGATTACTACAACAGCCTTCTAACAGCTTCCTAACCACTTGTTGCACTTTCCATTCTTTCCTTCATTCAATACATATTCTACAAAGCAGAGGTAGTGATGATAAAATATAAATTCAGTCACACAGATCCCTCAAAATCCTTCAGTAGCTTCCTATTTCTCTTAGAATAAAATCTAGTCTTTTCCCACATCTGATACAGCTTCTGATGATCTGATTCTGGCTAATCTCTCAAACCTCATCTTGCAATATTCTCTGCACACTCACAATGTCCCAGCCACATCAGCCTTGCTTCAGTGACTCAGGATCCCTGAAGCTCTTTTCTGCCTCAGGGCCTCTGCACATGCCTCTGCTTGCTTGGTGTTCCCCACACTCACAATGTTCCAGCCACACCAGCCTTGCTTCAGTGACTCAGGATCCCTAAAGCTCTTTTCTGCCTCAGGGCCTTTGCACATGCCTCTGCTTGCTTGGTGTTCCCCTGCTTTCTCACTTGCTTTAGGTCCCAGCTGAAATGTGATTTCCTCAGAGAGGACTTGGCCACCCTAAACCAAAGGGGATCTCCCTCAACTTGTGGCTCTTTATTTTACCCCCTTATGTCTTCATATTTTTGCCCTCCTCTTCTCTAAATTATTGGTGGGGGGGAAACTACAAAGAACACGAAAAAAGCAAAAGTCAAAAGAGGAGGCAAAAAAAAAAAAACCTTAGCGATAAGAAAAAGGAGAAAAAGACAAAACATTCAGATGAAATAGGCATGAAAGTATTAGCATTTATGAAAAATAAGTTCATAAAATTGTTAAATACACGTAAATGTTATACACCCCTAAAGCAAACATTCTTACTACTTATTTCTAACTCTTAATGATTTCTAACTTCATCTTCAAGATAAGTCATCTTTCTTTGAATTCCAGTAAGTACAATATTCACTAGTGTAAGAATTTACCAAAACGAAGGCTCAAAATGAGTTAGAAGCATTTGAAAAAGTCATTATGAGCTCCTAGAAGAGTCTAATGCTTCTTTTCTCATTGTAAGTTTGCATAGCAAGGATCTAAGACAAGTTTTAAAATAAAACAACCCTCTCTTAGGGCCATGGGTACATGAGGCATCATTTCTCCACAATAGCCTGGCCCTCTCGCCTCCCTTTGTCCTCTGCAATGCCTCTTTGTAAATCACAGGTGTTTGTGGGCATAAAGCCCATCAGAAGGGAGTTTATTGTGAAGAGTTCTTTCTTTGCCACTTGTTCTAAACCTGTTCAGAGAATGCTCCATGCCTTAGACCAAATCTCCATAAAAATCAAGAAACAAGAAGTTTTCTGTATGCCTGTACAACAGCCACACTATGACATTAGTTTCGACAGCTCTGTGACCCTGTATTGTCCCAACTTTATTCACTAGTCTCTTTTTCTCTTTCTCTCTCCATTCCTTTTTTTAAGCCTTTATTGGCATTTTTTATCTACTGTAAAATAAAGAGGACGAGGATGGCTGGGTTTTTTTTTTTTAAGCACTCTATGTGGCAGATAAAAAAAAAAAAAACACTATCTGCAGTTACTGTAGTAATGGTTTCAAAAAACACCTGCAAATCAAAGAAAGACACCACGGCAGTGTCTTCAGATTTTTTTTTTCCTCTTCTCTTAAAGTTCCTTTTGGTCATTATAAGTAGGCTCAGCAATGAATTTATGTGACAGCTATGAAGTTAGTATTAAAATTGTGAATAGTGCCTAGCAGTTTTCATGCCCTTAGTATAAGATCGCCTCAATTTGCCACACAGCGGTGAATAGGTTAAAGAAGGGAGGGGGTGTCGAATGAATGGGAGGAGGAGGTTATGTGAATGGGAGGGTTTCCCGGGAGGGGGCAGCACAGTTGTCACAGGGAGAAGAGTGATTTATTTTTGAAATTCCAGAAAGGAAGACCAAAAGAAGCTGCCTAAAAGATCCTGAAATGCGGGGTGTAGGGGGGATGTGAGCTAAATAATATGCCTACACACATTTAGCAAGTGTCAAGGCCAGCTCTAGAAGTAGGGACAGGGTGGGGGCGGCGGTGGTAAATCCATTCCTCTGGTCTTCCAAGATTCAATATTAAATGCCAGCAGGGAGCAGATGTGGTCAGGGGCTGCAGAATAGGGGTAAGGAGGGCT
This sequence comes from Symphalangus syndactylus, assembly GCF_028878055.3. NCBI lineage: Eukaryota > Metazoa > Chordata > Mammalia > Primates > Hylobatidae > Symphalangus > Symphalangus syndactylus. The sequence continues at coordinate 99,001,389 of NC_072435.2, forward strand.
GAAGGAGGGGTTAAGCGTTTATCTCAATGGAAATTAACCACTTGGGGGGAATTAGAAGAGAGCTGGAGCGGGCGAGGAAGGTTGGGGGGAGAAGCGGGACAGGGAGAGTGTCTCTCCGTGTAAAGAGAGGAACTTTCCTGGTGCGGAGATCTGGGGAGGGCGTTCAGTAAAATGAGGTGAGCAAGCCTGCAAAGAGCAAGGCGGGGCGTGCCCTCCACCGCCCCCCACCGCTCCGCCCGGCCCCTCCCCTTGCCCGGCCCCTCCCCCGCTCCCTCCTCCGCCCCCTCCCCCTTCCCGTATTAGCATGCGGGCGGCGGCGAGCCGCCGGGCGGGGAGGGCGGCGGTGGCATCGCCGCGCGGGGCGCATTGTGGGCCGCGCTCGCCTCCGCGGGGGACCATCTGCTCGCTGTCAATGCATCACCTGCTCGTCTGGGCCGTCGCCGGGGCAACGGGGGGCGGGGGATTAAGGAGCGTGTGCGTCTGGGTCCTGGCCGAGGCTGCGGGGTGGGGGTTGGGGCGGGGGCGGAGCGCTCCTTGGCCCCCCACCCCAGTGCCCCGAAACGGGTTGACGCGCTCAGGGGGCCGGCGACCACCGCGACGGGTTCCGCTGCTTGCCGCCGCTCCTTGGCCTTTGCTCCCGTACTGCCTCTTCTCACGGGTGCGGCTGGAGTCCCGGGGAGCAGCAGAGAGCAAAGGGTCCAGCCCTGCCTCAACCTGCCAGGGGGCGAGTCCCGCGCTCCCTGCGTCTACCTGGAGCTGCAGGGTCCCTGTCCGGGCGCGCCGCCCGCAGCCTCCTCCGCGGGAGCTGGGGCACTCTGCTGGGTCCTGGGGACGCGACGCAGCGCGGTTCCAAGCGCCCCGCAGTCGCCGGGCAACCACAATGGGGCTGCCTTGCCGTGAGACCCTCCCCCGTGACTGCCTGCCACCAAAGTCACAGAAAACTTTCACACCTCTCTCATCTGACACTGTGGCCTGTGCACGACTCCAAGCACTGGGGAAGCCTTCGACATCAGAATATGAATGGCACCTGTTCTTCCGGGGGCGGGCAGGGGGGATCCCGATGTTTATCAAAACTGGTTGATTTTCCACGGAGGGGGTAGTTCTGGAGGTAGTAGTCCCCAGAAATCCTGAAACTCCCCCTTCCACCTACTCATCTGCCTGGAATTGTAAACCATTTTGAATAGAGGAGTAGTGCATCCGGGAATAATGCAGCCAACAGCAGGGGGCAGAGGAAGGCTGTAGATGGGGACAGTGGCCATTTGGGGACACTTTTAATCCAAAGTCATGCTATTTGGGTTAGAAACTTTTGAGAAATTTTACTCTCTGCTCTCCCCTATCTCTATCCCCACCTCCGACTGGTCAAGGACATTTAGCTGTGCCAACAAAGGTCGTTCTCATCTGCCTGAGGAGTCCACACACTTCAACAAAGGACTGGTTAACACCCCCTAATTCCTGCCCATAAGCTGTCCATAGGCTGCACAGAACCAAAGAGTTGTTAAGTCATCTTCACAACTCATAATATATATTTTTTCTGGGCTAGCTAATTACTGGACACTTCTGCAGAATCACAGGACCAGCAGAGAGTGGACATTCACACCTGAGTCCCAGGATGGACACCCCCCTACCCCACACACCCACATCTAAAATATTTCTAGCCAGGAAAAAAAAAAAAAAAAAAAGCTTGTTTTTAAAGAGTCTGAGTCTTGTTAGATCTCATTCAAAGGTCTAGCAACTCTTGGGAAGCCAACAGCCTTTCTCTGACTTAACTTAGCAACTCAAACCCATTTTCTGCACTTATTTCTTTAAAAAAAAAAAAGTAAGTTTGTACTATTGACCCTGTGTTCATCTTTTCCAGCTAAAATCTCGTGATCATCGAGTAAAACTTCTCTCATCCTTTTATAATTTCTAGATAGAAACACCATGAATCAGGCTAATTTTATTATTAAAATGCATTTTTTTTAATTTGCTGTGACCACACAGAAAATGACAGTTCCACTAATGTATCACTTTCTTTTTATCATTCATATGCAAGAGCGAAAAGTTAACTATCAAAATATCTGTGGCTTTGACATAATAGATGAAAGGGAAAAGGTTTGTATGTATAAACTTGCTCCAAAGATAAAATTCTACCTACCGTTTTACTTTAATTATGACTTCCATAAATTAAAGTTGAGAGTTCTGAGAAGACATGCCCTTTAATCTACAAGGTACTCCTAAATACATAGAATCATGGCATGATTCCAACTTAGAGAAGGGATGAGCTGAGTCCAACCCTCCTATCTATAGGTAAGGTAGCGAGCCCCAAAATGGTAAGTGACTGGCCCAAGACTGTACTGCTAGTGGCTATGGATGCCCAGTGCTCTCTTAACCCCAACAATATCACAGAGGTGCAGCTTTGCACACCAAAAACACCTGAAAATGCCCTTTGTCTACTCTGTTACTATTCCTACAGCTGCTGGTTTCACTACAGAAATAAGAACTCTTCATCAAGTTCAGCAAATAATCCTTGAGTACCTATCACGTGTCAGGCAAAATAGACAAAAGATCCCCATCCCTGTAGAGCTCATTCTTTTGTGGTGCAAACAGATTTTAAAAGAAAGAAAAGGCTGGGCACGGTGGCTCATGACTATAATCCCAACACTTTGGGAGGCCGAGGCAGGCGGATCACTAGGTCTGGAGATCGATACCATCCTGGCTAACACGGTGAAATCTCGTCTCTACTAAAAAAAAAATAAAAAAAATTAGCCGGGCATGGTGGCACGCACCCATAGTCCCAGGTACTCAGGAGGCTGAGGCAGGAGAATCGCTTGAACCTGGGAGGCAGAGGTTGCAGTGAGCCGAGACGGCACCACTTCACTTCAGCCTGGGTGACACAGCTAGACTCCGTCTCAAAAAAAAAAAAAAAAAAGAAGAAAGAGAGAAAACTAGTCATTTATTGAACATCTAATCAGCTACTATGAGAGGGAAAAATATATTCACAAAGATATGGATATCAACCTTAAAAAGAGAAGAGCACACATGAGAATCAGAGCAATGCAATCAACTAGAAAATAATATCAATATGACAAAGTATCGTGAAGTACAGAGAAGACATCAGGTAATTTTGCCTGGGCAATGTCGTAGAGAAGATGTCATAAATTTGGCTATATAATAGCAGTCCCTGGTACCTAAACAGGGTATGGCACATAGCAGATGCACAATAGATAGTTGTTGGATGAATGCATGAATGAACAAATGAATAATGCATTTTCCAAATAGTCAAAAGGAGGAAGATATTCCAGGCAAAGATATCACAGTATATAAAAATGTGGTACATATATACAATGGGATATTATTCAGACAAAAAAGGAAGAAAATCTCCCCACTTGTGACAATATGGATGAGCCTAGAGGACATTAGGTTAAATAAACCAGTCACAGAAGGACAAACACTGCATGATCTCACTTATATATGGAATATTAAAAAGTCTAGCTCAACCCAAATGCCCATCAATGATAGACTGGATAAAGAAAATGTGGTACACATACACCATGGAATACTATGCAGCCATAAAAAGGAACAAGATCATGGCCTTTGCAGGTACATGGATGGAGCTAGAAGCCATTATCCTCAGCAAACTAACACTAGAACAGAAAACAGAAACACTGCATGTTCTCACTTATAATGGAAGCTGAACAATGAGAATACATGGACACAGGGAGGGAAACAACATGCACTGGGGCCTGTCAGGAGGTGGGGTGGGGGGAGAGAGGGCATTAGGAAAAATAGCTAATGCATGCTCGGCTTAATAACTAGGTGATGGGTTGACAGATGCAGCAAACCACCATGGCACACATTTACCTATGTAACAAACCTTCATGTCCTGCACATGTACCCCAGAACTGAAAATAAAAATAAATTACAAAAAAAAAGTCTTAACTCACACAAGCACAGAGTAGAATGGTAGTTGCTAGATGATGGGAGCGAGGAGGATGGGGAGTGAGGGAAATGGGGAGATGTTAGTCAAAGGGGATAAACCTTCAGTTACAAGATGAGCAAGTTCTGGTGATCTAATATACATCATGGTGACTAAAATTAATAGTGCTGTATTACATACTTGAAATATGCTAAGACAGTTCTCACCACCGCACACCAAAAATGGTAATTATATGAGGTGATGGATGTCCTCATTAGCTTGTCATCATTTCACAATGTAGACATATATCAAATCATTACATTGTACACCTTAAATGTATAAAGTTTTTGTCAATTATACCACACCAAATCTAGGGAAAATGTTTTTTAAGGAAAGATATCACAGTATGAACAAAGGTTGAGGGGCATCTGTATTTAAGGAGTGATGAGTGAGCCATGAACTGTGAGCAAAACAAAACAATGGAGAAGAAAAAGGAAGCTGGCACACTGGCTTGGAGGTATGTTGAGAAGGGATTTGACTACCATGCCAAGAATGTGGATTTTGTCCTGAGGACTAATAGTGTTCAACAGCAGCACACTTATTTTAAGCAGAATCTTGTAAGAAACCCAAACAGGATAAAACTGATCCATATAGAGCTGTCCTAATAGAAGCAGGGATACGCCCCCTGCCCACAATCTCACCATCCAGCCATGGCTGGGGACTCTATACTGCCCTTTGAAATACTGTTTGAACATCAGTACAACTGGCAATGAGTCATCTTTGAACATTATCAGACATAAGAATGTGAGTTTGGAAGGAAAGGAGAAGTCAGAAAGAGCAGTTAGAATGCTATTGAAATTGTTCAAGCACAAAATAATAAGAACTTAGATCAGTAACATTCATGGTGAAATGGAAAATAAAGAGATTTTGAAAATTGAATCCTTAATATGCAAGGCCTTCCTGCATCAAAGAAAATAATTTTACCTCGGGTACATCTAAGTTTCGGTATCTTTTTAAATGATAATATATTACAAACTTCAGCCTTTTAACTGTTACTATGGCTAACACATTCTCACATTTGCAAAAGTTTATGAAAAAACACAAATTCCTTTGCAGCAAACTGCTTAAATGCTGGTTCATATGTCAGAGGATAGATTTTGGGATCCCAAGAGAAGCCAATGGAAGCTATAGAAAGATAGCAAAAAGTGAAGCATGTTTGAAAGATATCTAATACTCCTTTCATTTACTAACCAGGCATACCAATCTTTGAACAGTGATCAAAACCGTCACAACCCTTTCCCTACACTCTCTCAAATGTAAGCATTCAAGCGTTTTTCTTAAAAGTTACATAAAATTATTCATTACCCACTTACAATTAGTTACAATTGCCCAGTAAAAGCCCCTCCTGGGTAGAAGGCTTGCGACTTAAGGAATCCATGAGACTCCTGGATTGGGTAAAACAAAGATATGCTCACACAAATAAGCTAATAAGAGAGGCAGCAAAAGAGAACTGGGAAGCCAGAGAAATTCACATGATGAAGATACCTGGCATTTAGCCAAAAGTAAAAACTATAAATATTAATCAGATGAGAATCAGTGTCACTGTACTGCAAGAATGTTCTGTAGTTAAAAGAGTGGGTATTGTGTTGTGCATGTTAGCACAATTGCCACCAATAATATTGGATGCCAGTAGCTCAGGAGTACTGGAAAGAGCACGGATTCCTAAGGATGTCACTTAGCAGAAAGTTTACTAAATATCAACTGTTTATGTCAAAGTCAAGTGATACTGCAAAGTAAAAGAAGAAGAAATATCAGGGTTTCAAAATTGTGTTCCTGTCTTTAAAAGACAAGAAAAGGCAAGAAAAGAAACCTTCCTTGGACATCTATTATAAGCCAGGCATTTGCTAGGCGCTTTCCAGACATAACGTCTTTGAATCCTTACCTCAATCCTGCAGAAAAGGTGTCATCATAATCACATTTCAAAGACGCAGCTATTCCAAAGTTGGCTTTGTCATCCAAGATGTGGCTGTGGTCGTGCATGTCTGAAGTGGAGCAGAGGTGACATGTCCTTGAAGTTGATAAAGTCACAAGACTGTGAGACTGCAATGCTTCCTGGATCATCCCTGTGGGCCGATGGGCCTTGGAGTGGATGAAAGGCGTGGGAGGGAGATACCAAAGCTCTCATTTGGGTAAATTAGCAGTAAATCTGCTCAGTGGTCAGGCAAAGGAGGTTTGGGCAACTTACTGGGAGTGTCAAAAAAAGGGGTGATAATTGAAGATCAGAGTAGCAATGGTTGGAAGAGGCAAAAGGAGACAAAAGTGTGCCATTCCCTTTCTTTCCCCTGTTCCTAGACATAGGGATGAGAGAGGACGAACAGCCTCCACTACTGAAGGGTGCTACATGGTAAATATTCCCACTATGGTGGATTTCAAGCTCTCATGATGTTAGTGAGCACAGAGTTGGGAAAAGATGTGCACAATCAGCTCTGACGATCCAGTGCCAGTTAGCGCCAGCAGCCTATTGCCCTTTCCCATGTCATATTTTCCTGTCGCTTCTTCCCACCTGTTCTTGCTCAAAGATAAAGCTGTTAAGTTGTGCAGACTGTGTACATTGCGCAACTCTAGTGCTGCCATTTTCATCACAGCCATCATTGACATATATAATTTAATATGACAATTTTCCTTTAGGAAGCTGTGTAGAGCAAAGGAGACCTTTTCCTAATTTGCACAAAAGCACCATTTGGGTTGGTTTTCATGCTGCTCAAAGAGCACATACTGGAAGTCACAAGCCAAATTCAGCCCACAGGCATCTTTTATTTAACTCACACTGGGTTTTAAAAAAGACATTTTTTTAACTAGCTTGCCAACATTTAAAAGTCAGGAAACCAAAATCCAAATTACTAGATTATCTCGGAAAAATCAAAGCAAGCTGCACTACATTGAAAGCAATAACAAAGAAAGTACCTATGCCTAGATCAAGGTAGGCATTCAAAAGATGTCAGGATCCTTCAGCCCACCCTGGCTAATGTTTTGTACTCACCTTTTTTATCATTATATCCTGGAAGCCACGTCATCTGGACCCTATCTTCCTCTGTGTCTCCTCCCTTATCTTCTGTCAGTTTCTAGAACAATCTTTGCACCTCAGGGCTTTGCACTTGCCCATCTTCTTCCTGAAACACTCCACCCTCCACCCCCTTAACTGGTCCAACTCCCACTCATCCTTCCATTTCAGTTTAGATGCCATCTTCACCATCAGCTTTCAACAAGACTCCCAAATACCTCCAACTCATGCCATGCTCCATGGAGCAGTCAGAGTGATCTTTTTAAAAAATAAATCAGATCATGGCACAGCACAATTGTAATGAAATGTAAGCCCCTTCAGCTGGCCCTCAAGGAATGGTGTGGTTTGGACACTGTCCCCATCCCTCAGTCACACTGTTTCCCTATTTCCTTTACAAACACACCTCCCATGTGCCTGCCTTTGCTCTTGCCACTCCCTTTGCAGGAACACTCTTTCTCAGGTTTTCATAGAACCTACACCTTGGTAACATTCTGGTCTTAGCACAAACCAGCTGCACATCCTCAGAGAAGCCTTTTCTACCCACCCATGTAAAATAGCAGCCCTGCCTGCTGCCAGCCTCACCTCAATGACTTTCCATCACATCCCTTGATTATGTATCCCAGATATACCCCAGATCTCCAAATCAGACTTCCTGGTGGTGGGGCCTGCCAATCTTTCCTTTTATTAAGCTACCCCTGGGGATTCTGATATGCAACCAATTTAGGAACCCCAAGTGTGTGGTATAATGGGAAAGGAAAGAACGGTAGGCATGTTGAGGTGTGCTATGGTTCACGGCGAGTGTTTTGTTCCTCATGAGTTTTGGTAGTCCAATATTACAGTGATGGAGGATACTACAAACCCACTGTAATTTTGCAGCAATAAATTACTGTCATTCCCTTGCTTGTTTATAAATGCCACCTGAAACCTCAATCAACAAAATTGTGGAGAATCTGTTAGAAACAGAGCCAAAAATTCCTCCAACTTCTTCGTAGAACAGTTACGATCATACTAGTGAGAAGACTAAGTGAAGAATGGATAGCTAAAGGATTCGACAAATTAATAGGTTGAAGGAATACAGACATATTTTTTTAAGCCAGGAATCTGTGGGTGCTTACAAATCTTTGGGAAAATACCCACTGTCACCAAGAATTTTAAGATTAAAATATTTGGCGAAGGGAGGTACCAGGTCAGGAGGGCCCAGGGGCCAGGGCCACGGCTGGGAGCAGCTCCATTCTGGCGCCCCAGCTCCTCCAGGTCACAGTCCTCGCTCCGCCCCCTCGCCCCCTGCTTGCATGGCCCTGAGAGGCGTCTCTGTAGGGCTACTGAGCCCACAGACCCGGCCTGTGCGTTCTGCACAGGTGGGTCTCAAGACTGAGAAAGATGGGAGGACACAGAGCTGACCAGTCAAGTATAAGGACCCTGGTCGTCCTGTGCATCTGCAGCCCCTGCCCAACTGTCTGCCTGCCCCAGGTGGACTCTGTCCCAGAATCCAAGGGCTCCCTGAACAGGATGACAGGGTCATGCCCAGGGTCAGAAGCACTGAGGCACCTCGCATCCCGAGTGTAACTGGCAGGACCTGCTGGTGCTGCAGGAGCAGACGAGGGCAGATGAGATCCTCATCAGGAACACCTTCCGCACTTACCACCAGCTGTGACTCGTGCCTGGCATCCTGCTGGCCAATCGCATTGAAGTTTTTCACGAGGAGGAGCATATTGCAGCTGCGGGAACTGGGTGTACTAGGCCCCACCACCAAAGGATATGGCTATACTGGGGTCTCATGTGTGGCCTATGCACTTCTGCTCTGAAAGCTGGAGTGGGCCAGGCGCGGTGGCTCACGCTTGTAATCCCAGCACTTTGGGAGGCCGAGGCGGGCGGATCAAGAGGTCAGCAGATGGAGACCACGGCGAAACCCCGTCTCTGCTAAAAATACAAAAAAATTAGCCGGGCGTAGTGGCGGGCGCCTGTAGTCCCAGCTACTCGGAGAGGCTGAGGCAGGAGAATGGCGGGAACCCGGGAGGCGGAGCTTGCAGTGAGCCGAGTTGGCGCCACTGCACTCCAGCCTGGGAGACAGAGCGAGACTCCGCCTCAAAAAAAAAAAAAAAAAAAAAAAGCTGGAGTGGGTGGACAGTGGCTGCAGGTTGGCAATGAGTGTCTAGTCCTCCTCTAGTCATGCACCCTATCTACACCTACATCAGTGAGGAGCAGTGGCAGAAGTATTAGGTTGGTGCAAAAGTAATTGTGCTTTTTGCCATTACTTTTAATGACAAAAACTGCAATTATGTTTGCGGCAACCTATACCTGCCCCCTGCTGGCCAAGGAGGAGGGAGCTCCTGCGCTCCTTCAGGCTCATAGAGCCCAACTGCAGGAGTGACCCCGGCAGCATGGAGATCAGAACCTGCCATAACCCCTGGAATAAGAGCTACACCCTCAGTGGGTCCACCCTGAACCAATGGGACCTGAATCACCACCAACGTCCAGTGAGACCTAGGTCACCACCTCACCTGTGGCCAACCTGTTTGTAGTGTGGGCTGGAAGATGGCTACCTTCAGGGTTTCCTGTCGGAGAAGGGGATGTGGGGTCTCTTGACCTCCAAGATTGAGGGCTAGTTCTCCCTGCGGGCCTCTGCTAAGGGCATGATCATCGTGGACAGCATGGAGGTGGAGGACGTGCTGCTCAGTGCAGGCAGCCTGGAGGGTCCGTTTGGCTGCCTGAACAACGCCAGATCTGATATCATGTGGGGCGTGCTTGGAGCTGCTGAGTCTTGTCTGCTCGTGGCCAGGCAGTATACCCTGCACAGGATCCAGTTTGGCGTGCTGTTGGTCAGGCACCAGCTGATTCAGAAGTCGGAGGACATGCTCACTGAGGTCACGCTTGGCCTTCACGCCTGCCTGCAGTACAGCCACTTAAAGAATCAGGGCAAGGCAGCCCCAGGACAGGTCTCTCTGCTAAAGAGGAATAACTATGAAAAAAGCCTGGACATTGCCTGCCAGGCCTGAGACATGCTGGGGGGCATTGGGGTTTCTGATGACTGTCATATGGTCCAGAACATCAGGAACTCAGAGGCCATGAAAACCTGTGAGGGTACATGTGCACCCCGATCCTGGAAAGAGCTGTCACGGGAATCCAGGCATTCATGGCTGGCAAGTGAGCCCATCCAGCCAGTGGCCCAAAGCTCTCAAACCCCTTCCCAGAGACAGGCCTGGCTGGACCATGGGAATGCTGTGTTCTGAGATTAGGAAGGAAGCTAGCGGATGGAGTGGGAAGTGAGAGACACTGATTTTTAAATATCAGAATTTCCCTTCTGAAGTTGTTCAGATGTGTTCCTTAAAAAGAAGATGGAATTCTCTGTAGAGTTTCTCAGTCCTCTTTTAACTATAGATGAGAACAGACTCCATTTACCTTGGAATAGAAACATCTATTGAGAGAAGGAGTGTGACATTGAAGCAACTTCCTGGAGACCCCCTTGGTCTCTGCCTGAGCAGACCCCCCTCACATTAAGGGTTCACAGTGCACCCTCTGACCATCCCATCCGGGGGTAGTGCCTTATGCTGGACATTGGAGCAGAATAAGGGAGAGGAAAATAAGAAGGCTGCACGTCTGACCCCATAGTGTTGGGCTGCATTGACTGGTAACCACCTGAGAAGTAGTTTCAGTCACAGGAGAAATGAACACATCTGGGTGCTCTGAGTCATGGGGACGTGGTAGGGACCGCATTTACTGGTAACCACCTGAGAAGTAGTTTCAGCCATAGGAGAAATGAACACATCTTAATGCCGTCAGTCACTGGGACGTGGTAGTCTAGCCCATGTCTGAGTCTTAGGCTCTGCTGTAATAAATAAACCCAGGTTAGCACTGCCCAGGCCCCTGGGGGGCATACACCAGGGATGCAGGGCTCAGGGCTGTGGACGGAGAGGACAGTTTCTGACCAGCAGGGATGCAGGGGATTTTGTTCTTTCTGTCACCACACAGCTGATCACGCAATGGTGGGAAATGACAGTGGTCTGGCTTCTCCGCTTGGACACACCATGTTACAGGGGGTCACAAATGAGATGGCAAGAGCACCACGGGCCTTGCGAGGACTGTGGCCTTGTGAGGTCAGGGCTGGCTGCCTGGTTTCTGTTCACTTTTACTCTCAGCTGGGCCATCCCTACTTCCTCAGGCAGAGCCTCCGCATTGAGTTTGCTCAGGCGGGATACCTCAGGCCGGATGCACAGGTCTTTGTACACAGTTTCCTTCTGTGGCCAATTTGGTTGAGCTCTGTTTCCAAATGGCTGATCTTTGCCACTTTCTGAGTGAACCCCTGGAGCTTTTCCTAGATGATCCTGATGTGATCATTATAAAGCTGATAGATCCTCTCCTCTAACTGCTCTGTCAGATCCAAAACTTTTCAAAGAATAAGACACATTCTTGGAAAATCAAACAAGATGTAACATCAGCCATTTGTTCTAAGTGGATCTCAAATTTCTGCAATTTATCTTATAAAATGCCAAAACAAACAAACAACCCCTCCCCCCCAACACACACACAAAAAACAAAACAAAAAAAACCCAGTGCAGTCACTGGGGAGTTAAATTTTTTAAGAGGTAAAAACATATAAAGTCATTTGCCACATAGTGATGTTTTGGTCAATATCAGGCTGTATATGCAATGATGGTCCCGTAAGATTATAATATCATAATTTTACTGTACCTTTTCTTTGTTTAGATATGTTTGGATACACAAATACTTACCATTGTGTTACAATTGCCTATAGTATTCAGTATAGTAACATGCTGTGCAGGTTTGTAGCCTAGTAGCAATAGGCTATACCATCTAGGTTTGTGTAAGTACATTGTATGATGTTCAGACAATGATAAAGTTGCTAACTTCGCATTTCTCAGTAATGTTCCCATTGTAAAGTGATGCATGATTTTATACAGTATAAATTCAACTAGGTTAGAAAGAAAGTACATAAAACAGGGGCTAGAAGAGGCATACAACCAAGTGGTCTCTGGATGATGTATCAAATACAGGTTTATAAATATATATATATATATCTTAACTGCATTATGCATTTCTCTACTTTCTAAATTTTCTATGAGGTACCAGGGTATGTACCAATGGGACTGGGCAGGGGGGCATAAAAGTGGAAAATAGGTGAGGCACAGTGGGCCACCCCTGTAATCTTAGCACTCTGGGAGGCCAAGGCAGGAGGATGGCTTGAGGCTAGGAGTTCAAGACCAGCCCGGGCAACATAGTGATACCCCATCTCTACAAAAAAAAAATTGTTTTTTATTTGTGGGGTGTGGTGGCACACACCTGTAGTTCCAAGCTACTTAGGAGGCTGAGGTGGGAGAATCTCTTGAGCCCAGGAGTTTGAGGCTGCAGTGAGCTATAATTGCACTACTGCACCTAGCCTGGGGAACACAGTAAGACCTTGTCTCCAAAAAACTGGTGGGGTGGGGGCAGGTAATAAAGTCAACCTTTCATTGACACATGTGGAATTAGCAAGCTGTTCCATTCATGAGATCCATTATATTTGAAGAGGCATCAGGCGCAACCATTAATTTAGGACCTGAACATAACATCAGGCATTGCAAGACATAAGCTCCTGGCATGTTGAAGAACCCCAGCTCTCCCATCAGAGAATATTTGATGACTTCCGGAGGACATGGATGTGACAATGCAAGCTATGCCTCAACCCTGACTACCATAGCTATTCATCCCTGTGTGAAGTGAGAGGGCAGGGCATTGGATTCAGGGGAAACTGGGCCCTCAGCCTGGCTCTCTAACTTGGGCAAATCGTTCATTTCCAAATGTTATCTATACAATGAGCCCAATATCTTATTTTCAGGATTATTGTAAGGGTGAATTAAGATACAAGTGGTCCCCAACTTACTATGATTTGATTTATAATTTTTCAATTTTATAATGAGTTTATTGGGGTATAAAGTATATTTTCAACTTATGAAACAAAAAAGGTTAAAACATTTAAAGGTTGTGAAAGTGTAAAAACAAGACAAAGAATAGAAGGTGGTCATAAGATCAGCAAAATTTAATAAATTGTGTGAGTGGAAGGATTATTTTCCTGCCAAAACAAACACGAGATCCATAGAGAAATTATTTCCCAGGAGCTTTATGAGATTTTGAGTTTGTCTTAGCAACATTTAAGTCATTGGAGGTATCATTTTCATGGTATGCTTCCAAATTTAACATTTAAATAGGAAAAAAAGTCCCAAGCCAAATTCACACCCATAACCAATAACTGGAAATGCAATTCAGTCAATATATGACTGACAGTGTGGTAATTGTTCATACTATGGCTAAGAAGAAATGTTACCCCTCTCTGAAATGTCCCCATTTCCCCATCTAGATGTAATCTATCCTAGCCAAATCTATCCTAGCCAAAAAGTCCCAAGCCAATATGGGTGTTCACACCCATAACCAATAACTGGAAATGCAATTCAGTCAATATATGACTGACAGTGTTGTCATTGTTCATACTACGGCTAAGAAGAAATGTTACCCCTCTCTGAAATGTCCCCATTTCCCCATCTAGATGTAATCTATCCTAGCACCATTTATGTATTTATTTATTTATTTATTTGCTGGAGATTACAATTGCTTATAAATATGTGTGTCCTACTCTACAAGTTCCTTTGTGCAACATAATATAGGATGGCCAATAACCTAAGCAAAGGAGACAGAAACACTTGGTTTCAAGTCTTGGCTCAGCCACTTGCCAACTGTGACCTTGTACAAATTATTTGATCTTTCTAAATGTCAATTTCCTCATCTGTAAAAAGGTGGCAATCATGTAAGAACGAATCATGATAGCTAATATTTATAAATGCTTATAAAGGAGGTAGGTACTAAGTATTTGAAGTGCTTTATGTGTAAAACATTTGCTAACTCTCACAAGAACTCTTTGAGGTAGCTACTATTATTTTCTCTCTTTTACACAAGAGGCAAACTGAGGCATAAGGATGTTAAATACCTTGGTCAAGGTGTGCAGCTAATAGATGATGGAGGTGGTGTTCGAACCCAGCCCAGCTGATGCCAAAATGAAATAATGCTTGTAAAGTGTTCAGTATAGCAGCTTTATGAGTAGTCATCTTTTCCCACCAGGGCTTCCTCATACCCCTGCTCATCTGTGCCATTCAGCAGGTATTGAACCTAACCTTATGCTTCAATGATGCAATAGTTGTTACTGAAGAATTAGGAAAAAATACAAGAATGTCTCTCTTCTTCTGCATTCATCACTACCCAATTGAGAGCCTCAAGGTAGAATCATTTTCTGGAAGTTCTCAAAATCTGCCATTTTCAAAGGAAAAAAATAAATCTCAGCCCCTGAGCCAAACGTAAGCACCTACAGACAGCCTCGGAAATGCAATTTAAACAACATCCAAAAAAAGCATCCTTGGGTAAAATACAGATGATACTGCCAAAGGAAAGAAAATGGTAAATTGAAGCAAGTTTTTTAGCTTAAATTAATTTAACATCAATTCCAAGGAGATCAGGTACTGGATACCGTACATGGCTATGCTGACCCTAGACCAACTCTCACTTTATTCTGAATTCCCGTTTTGAGCAGTGCAAACTAGCTAGCTTTCAGAGGTCACTCCTGCATGGCTATTTGTATATCTTCTGGCCAAAAAAAAAATGGAAATTGTTATTACATGCATGGGAAATAAAGAGAAAATCTGCTTAACATCACGAATGATCAGGGAAATGCAAATCAAAACCACAATGTGATGCCATCTTATTCCTGCAAGAATGGCCATAATCAAAAAAATAAAAAACAATAGATGTTGGCAGGGATGTGGTGAAAAGGGAACACTTCTACACTGCTGGTGGGAATGTAACTAGTATAACCGCCATAGAAAACAGTGTGGAGATTCTTTGAAGAACGAAAAGTAAAAGCACCATTTGATCCAGCAATCCCACTACTGGGTATCTACCCAGAGGAAAAGAAGTCATCATATGAAAAAGATATTTACACATGCATGTTTATAGCAGCACAATTCGCAATTGCAAAAATGTGGAGCCAGCCCAAATGTCCATTAATCAATGAGTGGATAAAGAAATTGTGGTGTGTATATACACAATGGAATACTACTCAGCCATAAAAAGGAACAAATTAATGGTGTTCACAGCAACCTGGATGGAACTGGAAACTATTATTCTAAGTGAAGTAACTCAGGAATAGAAAACCAAACATCAAACATTCTCACTCATAATTGGGAGCTAAGCTATAATAGGATACAAAGGCACAAGAATGATACAATGGACTTTGGGGACTTGGGGGTAAGTGCAGGAAGGGGTGAGGGATGAAAGACTACAAATTGGGTTCAGCGTATACTGCTTGGGTGATGGGCACACCAAAATCTCACAAATCACCACTAAAGAACTTACTCATGTAACCAAATACGACCTGTTCCCCAAAAACGTATAGAAATAAAAAATTATAAAACAAAAGTAAAAAAAATAAAGAAGATGAAAAAAAGTTTCTAAATCCTGTTTCAGACTTGGACCTTTAGATATTCTGAAACCAGGGAATTCTGCCATTGAGATATAAGCTTCTTTAAATCTCCCTAAAACAATCATTTCATTTTGTACTCAGTGATAAAATTACAGAATCACACTATCACAATGGGCTCTTTTCCTTTGTGGTGTGGGTTAGAGAGAGGCCGGATCATAGATATTTGAGAACATGAAACTTCAATGGGAAATCGACGATCTTATATCTTGCCCCTTCTTTAATGGCTGCAATTTAGTTCTTCACCCATCCTTAATCCCAGCTGCACATGCTGCAATCCTATTTTTAATCCTGACCATGCACATCAGGTCCAGCCCCATCATCTACTAAGAGACTGCACTTTGACAAGGGTCCCCAAACTAGTCACTGGGAGACATTGTGTGGCCATATTGGAAAGTTGTGGGAGGCTCCCATTCCAGCCTCTTCTCATGAAGCCAGTGGACAGGGTTGACCATTCTAACTCTCAAGAAGTATGCATGTGAGGTTCTGACTTTTTAAAACCTCCAAGAAAAAGTGGTGGAGAAGATGGGATGCTTTGAAGAAGAGAAGAGAATTTCACTTACCCAAGATGCTAGTCTTTTCAAACTCACCAAGTTGTATACATTACATACACACAGCTTTGTGTATGTAATAATATGTCAATAAAGTGATTAAAAAAAATGCTAGTCTTACGACTTTATATTGGATTCCAGTGGTATTTGGAAAGTCCAAATAAAAGAGAACAAAAACAAACCATATATTTTTTATATATTTGATAAAATTATGTTTATATTTAATATAACTTATATAGTATACATTTATATAATTTATAATTACAGCATAAAATACATGTTATATATAATGCATGCATATGTATACTATGTGTCTATTCATATGAAATTGAGGTATAAAAAATGTTCTTTTACTATAAAAACACTCTAATCTTCCTTTGGGGTGTAAGGTATTCCAAAGTGACCTATTCCACTGCTCAACTCCCCTTTTACTCCTCTTCCTCCCAACCTCTATGTTCTCTAGAAGCATAGATAAATGCATCCAATTACTCAAAAGAGCTTCTGGCTTGTTAGTGCATCTTGAAAAAATAAAGTAGAAGCAGGCCCAGGTGGAGACACACTCACCTCCAAGTCAACTAATAATAGCACATCCCTGATATGATAGTGATTTGATACCTCTTCAAACTGCTATTCTTTAAATACTTAAAATTTTCACACTTATTTAAATTTATATGAAGTCCCTAAATATATAAATGTAATTTTGACTTTTTTCTTTTTGGAAGTGTTAGGCAGGGTAAGCAAAGGACACAATCAGGACAGCCCTATCTTCACTCCTATGTATTGGAGAGCTACACTTTAATTGACTAAAACAGAAGCCCTGAAGATAATCTAATCCACTCTCCCTAGAAGGCAGTTGGGGAAATAAGAAAGCTAATATTTGAGGTTGCTCCTTGGGAGTCTTGGTCCCTTCCTAAATAGAGTAGGCATATTTTTATTCCTATCACTGTCCTACTCTCCTGAGAAGTCTTGGTAAATTAAATTCTCACCTTCTCAATACATTTCCAGTGATATATTGGTTCCTTTTAAGGAAATATAAAAAATGGTCTATGTGCACAGAAAGACAACTATTGCATGTTCTCACTCATATGTGGGAGCTAAAAAATCATTGATTCCATGGAGGTGGACAGTAGAATGATAGTTACCAGAGGCTGTGAAGGGTGTGTGGGTGGGTGGGGGGTTAAAATAAAGACAGATTGGTTAATGGGTACAAACATACAGTTAGACAGAAGGAATAAGTTATCTTGTTGGAAAGCAGAGGAGGATGACTACTGTTAGTTACAATGTATTGTGTATTTCAAAATAGCTAGAAGAGAGGATTGAAATGTTTCTGACACATAGAAATGATATCTACTCAATGTGATAGATACCCTAAATACCCTGATTAATCATTCACATTCTATGCATGTAATAAGATATCACATATATCTCATAAAATGGGCAGAAATTGTATATCAATTTTTTTCAAGAAAAAGAACATGACCCATATGGTGTGCCCTTCAATGAGACGTTGAGAACTTGTAAGGATTGCTGTTGTGGTGGTTAGGGGAGAAGTTGATCCTTAAGAAGATAGTAGGCTGGGTGCAGTGATTCATGCCTGTAATCCCAGCACTTTGGGAAGCTAAGGCGGGTGGATCACGAGGTCAGGAGATTGAGACCATCCTGGCCAACATGGTGAAACCCCATCTCTACTAAAAATACAGAAATTAGCCGGGCGTGGTGGCAGGTGCCTGTAATCCCAGCTACCCTGGAGGCTGAGGCAGGAGAATCACTGGAACCCAGGAGGCAGAGGCTGCAGTGAGCTGAGATTGCACCATTGCACTCCAGCCTGGGCAACAGAGTGAGACTCCATATCAAAAAAAAAAAAAAAAAAAAAAGATAGTAGACACCCACTCCTCTGCCAGCCCAGCATTCCACTGCTCCTCCTTCAGGTAAAAAGCTTGCTGATATTCCCTTGGAGAAAAGCTCCCCATCCAGTGTCAGTTCCTGTGGCTCCAATGAGGCAGGTGTTCCAGAGCTGGCACTGTAAATGGTTCAGAGAAGGACCTGTGACCCCTGCCAGGCCAATGAGAGTCAGAATGTTTGCAGGAACCCTAGGGGAAAAGAACTCTCTTTCTGTAGGATTTGCTGGTAGAAGGAAAACCTATAGCTCTATTTGGCCATTTTTGCCATAATATGGAAAGAGAATGGAGCCACAGGAAAAGAAGTAGAGCTAAGAAAAAAAGAAAAAAAATCCTTAAGAATATGACTTCACAGCTAGTCCAGCCATGTCTAAAGCCAGATAGATCACTGGATTTTAGTTATATGAACAAATACTCCCCTCTTTGCTTAAGCCTGTCTGAGTTGGATTTTCTGTCTCTTGCAAATGAAAAAGTCCTGATTAATACAACCAAACTTTATGATCAGCCTTCCCCTCAACCAAAAAAAGAAAAAGCTTTCACTCTCAGATTAGAAAATGAGGTCTTTCTCTGAGGACAGGTTATAGTCCATCTCTGGACCTGGAGGACTCTAACTGGGGAAAAAAAGTTAAGACTGAGAATTAAGCCCCACTTGAATCAGATTTATTTAACAGAAAAAGTATTCAATCCTTCAACAAGTGTTTATTGAACAACAAACACATGCTGGACAAATGAATGTGCCAGGCACTGGGACATAGCCATTAACAAGAGCCAGTGTCTGCCTTCTGGTGCATGCATTTCAGTGAGGAAAACTAAAAAAAAAAAAAACAAGTATATGCTATGCTTTGTGGTAACAAGTGTTTTGGAGAAAAATAAAAAGGATAAAGGGAATAGAGAGTAAAGGATGGTGCATTAATCCATTCTCACGTTGTGAATAAAGACAAAACTGAGACTAGGTAATTTATAAAGGAAAGAGGTTTAACTGACTCACAGTTCAGCATAGCTGGGGAGGCCTCAGGATACTTACAATCATGGCAGAAAAGGAAGTAAATATGTCCTTTTTCACACGGCTGCAGGAAGGAGAAGAATGAGAGCCTAGTGAAGGGGGAAGCCCCTTATAAAACGATCAGATCTCATGAGAACTCACTCACTTTCACAAGAACAGGATGGGGGAAACCGCCCTTATGATTCAATTATCTCCACCTGGTCCTTCCCTCAACATGTGGGGATTATGGGAACTACAATTCAAGATGAGATTTGGATGAGACACAGCCAAATCATATCAGATGGGTTGACAGGGGAGACCTCTCTGAAAAGGCAGCATTTGAGCAGGAACTGGAAGAAATTGCAAGATGGATGCAGCTCTCTGAGGGAACCATGTTCCTGGAAGAGGGAAGAGCTAATGCGAAAGCTCCAGGGTACAAGTGTGGAGGGCAGGGCCTAGGAACACCAAGACTAATGTGACTGGGGCCCCATGGGGAAGGATTATGGCAGACAAAGTCAGATCCTTCAGGGCCTTGTAGACATCGTAAGAACTTTGGCTTTTACTCTGAGTAAAGTGGCACCACTGGAGGCTTTTGAACAGAGGAAAGATATGATCTGACTTTTTAAAAGAACACTATAGCTGTTGCACAGAAAACAGTTCACTGGGTATTGTCTGGGGGCAAGAACCAAAGCTGAGAGATGTTGCTCTGACAATTCTATACAAGATAAATAGTATAAAAGCCTCTAAATCCAAATTGGCGATTAGAAGTCCGCCATATGAATTAAAATGAACTGGATTCCCAAATATACATATAGAGGAGTTCAAGACGATAGCACACAAATAATTATTAGTTTAGTCCCTCATAGTGGTTCTCAATTGTCAGAGACCATTTTGCCCCCTACCCTTACCCTGAGATAATTGGCAATGTCAAGGAAACTTTGTGGCTGTCACGACTGGTATGGGGTGGGAAGCGGGGAGAGTGACACTGGCATCTAATGGGTAGAGGCCAGGGATGCTGCTAAACACCCTGTAATGCACAAGACACCCCACATAACAAAGAATTATCCAGCTCCAACTATCAATAGTGTTGAGGTTGAAAATCCCTATATTAATGTAAATATTCATTGTTCTCAGATTTCATTTTTCTTAAACTTGCAATAAATAGAAAATCAGAGAAGCACAAACTGAGTTGAATTGTCTTCCTTTTTGGCGAATCATTTAAAAGGCAAAAAATATAGTTGCTGTTTTGCATTTAAGAACAACTTCTTGAGGTAAAAAAAAAAATGCATGGTGGCCTGTGCTCTTAAATCAAAGCAGGAGATCCTTAGGGAAAAAGTGACATAAGAATGTTTCTGAGTTTGCAACAGGAAGACTTCAAAATTGTTTTAATATAAAAATGTCATTTCAGGAAAACAAAAGCACCTGGCACAGATTTGCTTTGGGGAGGAAAATTCCTTTGAAAACCCAACTAGTTGTATAATTAAGTGATAATGAATGCAGAGCTGTACTTTGTATTCCATTCCAGCACATTGGAGTTGAATCTAGGCTTGAAAAGCTAAATCCCTCAGTGCTCTGGCCTCTCATCAGTGAAGTGCAAATCAAGGCCTTTAACTGCTATAGAAGGGGTGGTTCCAAAAAAATGAACTACAAATATTATGTTTTCAAACTGTCTACTTTCAAATATATGCTGAGTTGTATGTGCAAAACTGCATTAAATAAAAAGAAATGTTTCACTGGAACATGAAAGCAAGCTATCATATGTAATATTTTACATGATGGTTTATAATAATAGAATAATAATCTATTTTTTAAAAGAAGGGCTGTTAATGTCCATTTTATAAGGCAAGTAGGATTTTTAATCACTGGTGATTTCACTTAGAGAAAGACTAAATAATATATTTGTACTCTAGCTAATGTCATGTGTAAGAAAGATGAATGAGAATAGATGCACGTGCTGGACTGAGTTTTTTGCTTGGTTAGAGAGATACAGTGTAGTATAGATAGTACTTGGAAGTTTGGTTTAACAAAAATTCGATATACTTCTTTAAAATTATTGCAACAAAATCATGATAGGGGATGTGTAAACATGAGAAATTAATAACTTGATGTGCTATTTAATATTTATCATCATAACTAAAGGACATAATATAATCAGCCTGTGGCTAGTCAATCATTCAAAGAAGCCACTATCACTTGTCGTTTTTATCTTCATTTAAAATGAACAAACAGAAAGAGATAATTTTCATTTTGTTTCTATAAAAATTAGTATTTTCCCAAAAGGAGATTAAAACAAAGATTCCATATACAAATAACTTAGGAGTAAACCTGATGGAAGCAACATAGACCATACGATACATATTTAAGTTCAAATAGCATTTTATAAACATTGTATTAGTCTGTTCTCACACTGCTATAAAGAAATACCCAAGATCTGGTAATTTATAAAGAAAAGAGGTTTAATTGACTCACAGTTCCACATGGCTGGAGAGGCCTCTGGAAACTTAACAATCATGGCTGAAGCGGAAGCAGGCATGTCTTACATGGTGGCAGAAGAGAGAAAAGCAGGGGAAACTACCACTTATAAAACCATCAGATTTCATGAGAGCTCACTCACTATCATGAGAGCAGCACAGGGGAAACAGCCCCCATGACCCAATCACTTTCCACCAGGTCACTCCCTTAACACATGTGGATTACAATTTGAGATGAGATTTGGGTGGGGACACAGAGCCAAACTATATCAAACATGCTTAAATGTCTGAAGAAAAACAGGACTTTATAATAGGAAGGTAAACAAATGATAAAAGCAATAAGAAAACATAGTTATTGGTATCACACAAACAGTCTTCTATATAATAGAGAGCACGGGTTCTTGCATAGTTTTGAACATAGGAACAGACCATAGTGCAACAAAATCCTGGAAGGAAACCACCTGCCTCAGAGCTATTACAGGGACTACCGAGAAAGACCAGGACATGAATCAAACAAGGCTGCTCAAACTAGGCTGTGCATTAAAACTATTCTCTGCACTGTGGTAACATGTCAACATAAGGAAGAAATTTGGCAAAAAATCAAGTTGGCGACATGGTAAGACAGACCAATGGGATGGAGCAGCTGGATAGGATAAAACACAGGGAAAGAGGTGTTTTTTGTGTATTGGTTTTTGGTTTTTTTGTAAACACATATACATCCAAGCCTGCATACTTGAGAACTTACGGGGTAAGGCAGACAATTTGCTTTTTCTGCTGACTCTAGTCAAATGAGTTTAAGAATTAATCAGAATTACATATCCACATTGTCCCTTCCGCCTGTGAGTCAACATCCCTGCAGAAACTGCACCATGAATTGAGAAGCATGCAGTCTGCAGTCTGGATGACTTACTCATGAGATTTGGGTAGAATAAATAGTAAAGGCCTTTGAGATGCCTTTGCTGATGCCAAACATGAAATGTTGTCACTCCACCTGAAGTTCAAAGAGTGGCAGGAACCACCTGATGGATGAGCCACAAATTAAATTAGACCTTTTTAGGTGAGTGGTTGGAGAGTTAGATGAACCAACACTTCTCTTCCGATTTTTTTTTTTTGTTAAAAGACACCACAGTGGTACAAGAGAGGGTGGCCTTTGGGAAGCATATTGCCTTGAGCTATGCTTTGAATGATTTTTTTTAAATGAGAATGTCTTTTTTCTCAAACTGGATTGTATGTTTCTTATGTTTCTCTGTTATCAACCTCCCATCTCCAGCATTTAGCTTTTATTGATGGCTTTTAGCAAGGCCCTGCTCAGAGAAAAGAATAAAACCATAAAGAGTCACAGAGGACATTTTTAAGATTTGAAACAAAACCCACAGAAAATAAAAAATTTTAATTTTTTTATTTTCTTTTTTCTAAAGGAGTGCGTAAATTACTGGCATGTTTATGGATTATAACTCCATTTTTGGTTGTTTTTAACATCATGAATCAGAAAGTGAAAAAAATGAGCAATATTCAAAAATCAGTAGGAATATCTGAATGCCACTGAAGGCCCAGCAGAAATTAAAACTCGTTTATCAGAATATAAGAGCTAGAGAAATTGTAAATCATGAGAAGATATACAGATGTTACTTTGAACTTCAAGCCATCAATTGGCTCACAGGCCTGCAGCAGTCTACTGATGTATGGTCAGAGTTCTCGGTTGCAAATAACAGAATATATTTTGGCTAGTTTAAGCAGAATAGGAATGTATTAAAAGACGCCAGGTAGCTCATGGAATCTGAGGGCCAAGGAGCCAGAACCTGAAGCCATTTAGCCAGGAAACCAAGCCATCCCATTGGATTCTCTAATGAAATGTCACTACCATCACCATTCAGCATCAACCCTCTTTGGGACTAGACACCAGAAACTCTTCTGCCGATGCCCCAAATGAAGCGTACACCATTGCCCCCACCATGCCCAGAAGACTGACTCTCGTTTAGGTAGGGCCAGCTCTCACATGTAATGACATTTTTATCCTCTGAATCAAGTCTTATATGGGTGGTCCCAACTGGCAGAACCTAAGCCACACACCTGCATCCCAGGTGCAAGGGAGTCCAGAGATGTGTTTTTGCCCTCAACCTTGAAAAGGACATATAAAGTTAGAAACTTTCACATTGTACAGAGAAATGTTCAAACATAGCAGGCAGCCACAAATGACAAAAACCTTCCATGAATTCCAATCTACCTTTTTTCATCCATATTTCTTCTATCCAAACCTTCCCTTCCAGGCATCCTGATCTCTTTATTATTCCTTTTACATCCTACTTCCCATCTTTACAATATGAGGTTTATTTAAATAATGTACTCAAGATCACACAACTACTAAGAAATAAAAATCTGGATCTGAACCTAAATCCCTTCTGAAACCCAGACTCCACATTTAGTTGATATGGTTAGGCTTTGTGTCCCAGCCAAATCTCACCTTGAATTGTAATCCCCGTAATCCCCACAAGTCAAGGGAGACACCAGGTGGAGGTGATTGAATCATGGAGGTGTTTTCCCTCATGCTGTTCTCATGATAGTGAGTGAGTTCTTATGAGATTTGATGGTTTCATAAGGGGTTCTTCCCCTTTTGCTTGGCACTTCTCCTTTCTGCCACCTTGTAAAGAAGGTGCCTTGCTTTCTCTTCATCTTCTGCCATGATTGTAAGTTTCCTGAGGCCTTGCCAGCCATGCTGAACTGTGAATCAATTAAACCATTTACCTTTATAAATCACCCAATCTCGAGCAGTTCTTTATAACAGTATGAAAATAGAAGAATACATTAGTCATGTGTTGAGAGTTGATTTAAAGTCTACACTTCATACTATGTCCCAAAGCACCAAGTTCACTTTACTAGATACTTAGTACCATGTACTAAGCAGACAGTAATTTCATTCATCTCAATAGATATGTTTTTACTGCCTGGAATGGAATCTTGGTTCAGCACCTAGAAATTATGTAATATTGGACAAATTACTTAACTCTCTAGGCCTATTTCCTCATCCACAGAATAGAATGGTGTACTTCTCATCTAGTTAATGTGATGACATTTTTGGAAAGGGGGCACAAACCTGGACTACAATAAGCAAACAATAAATATCAGGCCTATACATAAAAAAACATAAGAACATGGCCTTGTGCTTTAATGGAGAAAGAGGCTGCCTATCCATGTCATTTTCATGGTCCTAGAAAGCCCCTCACCCCTCCATCTACCCCTTCAACCCACTTCCAGACACAAATTCCTCCCAGCCACCCACATACATCTCCCCACAGATGACTGGAGTCAGGAAATGCCAGAATCCAGCCATGAGGAATGAGGCTGAAAAGGTCATGGATCTGAATAACCCATGTTGAGATGGAAGTGGTGGTTGTGAGGTCTCATCCTGAGAGCAATTTTACAGAAAGAGGAGGAAAGAAGACAAAGGACATTGGACTCTGGTGATGGAAGGAGATGGGCACCACAGGGGGATGTCTGGATGCAAACAGGGATGAGGCAAATGCTGGAGTGGCCACAGGCATTCCTCAAAGTGACAAAGAAGTCCCACTTGACTAGCGTGGAGGGTGAGCAGTGAATATGAATGATTCACAAGACTCAGAATAGGTGGTCATAGAAGAGGGAAAGCCATGATGTGTGGTGTGCCTGTATCCCCTTATAAGGGAACAAACTACCCACAACTCCTGGGCACATGTAGTCCCAGGTGAGGAGATTAGGAGAGAGGGGTGACGGGGCAATTTCACTCTATTGGGACCCCAGGGGCAGAGTGTTGAGATCATCAGCCTGGCATGTGAAATACCTCCTGTGTGTTCCCTCTGTTTACCTAAATGTAACCTTATAATATACACTCCTCCCGGAATATCTATTTTTTATTATTTAAAAAAATAAAAGTCAAGTGCAGTGGCTCATGCCTGTAATCCCAGAACTTTGAGAGTCCCAAGTCGGAGGATGGCTTGAGGCCAGAAGTTTGAGACCAGCCTGGGCAACATAATAAGACCTCTGCCCCTAACAACAACAACAAAATCTTTTTAAAATTAGTCGTTGGGGATTGAGGAAGGAGTATAACTTAAGCCCAGGAGTTCACAACTGCAGTGAGCTATGATTATATCACTGCACTCCAGCCCAGGCGACAGTCAGACTCTGTCTCAAAAAAATAAAGAAAATAAAATAAAACTAACAAAAACTTAACTGAAATAACGGCCTGAGCCAGAAGCTACTAAGGAAAAAAATGGAACTGTGAAGACTTCATGGGCATGCCCAGTCCAGACACTCATCTGTCTCTCTCTTGTGTGAGTGTCCTGCCTCCCTGTTACTACATGATGGACTCCTATTCATACTTCAAGACCCAAATTAATTATTTATTGCCTTCATTGTGAAGCCTTCCCCCAAAACTCCAGAAGGAATTAGTCACTCCCTTCCAAGTTGTGAGAGGCTTTTATGCTGACATCTACTATAGTGCTTGTCTCCTTCCTAGACAGTAAACACCTTTATTTTGCCATGTTGTCATGCTCTATGTACTATAGGTTGTAGGATATGGCATGCTCTGTGCTGCATTAAACTTTTCAGCTCCAGCAGCTAACGCAACGTATGGCACTGTGGAAATAATTAATTCAGGGACCATTAGTCTGAGATGGCTCCAGCACCTTGAGTTCCAACTAAAACTGAACTCAGAGTGGAATAGTCATAGCCTAGGAAAACAAAACAAACTTAACCAATCATTGCATCACTATTTATAAGAGCAAAGACATGGAATCAATCCAAATGGCCATGAATTTTAGACTGTATTAAGAGGTGCCATGGAATACTATGCAGCCATTTAAAAAAGTGAGATCATGTCCTTTGCAGGAACATGGATGGAGCTTGAAGCCATTATCCTCAGCAAACTACCACAGGAACAGAAAACCAAACACCACATGTTCTCACTTATAAGTGGGAGCTGAATAAGGAGAATACATGGGCATAGGGAGGTGAACAACACCCACTGGGGCCTGTTGGGGCGAGTGGTGGGAGGGAGAGCATCAGAATAAATAGCTAATGCATGCGGGGCTTAATACCTAGGTGATGGGTTGATAGGTGCAGCAAACCACCAAGGCTCATGTTTACCTATGTAACAAACCTGCACATCCTGCACAAGTATCCTAGAACTTAAAATTTAATTTAATTTTTAAAAAAGAGAAACCACCCACTAACCTCTAACTAGGGACTTTCTACTTTAGTCAATGAAATATCGTCTTTGTCTTGCTTCCACTAACACCCCATAAAAGTTTTCCCCTCTCCCCCTCAGTGGAGCCCTGACCAGTTGCAGTTTGGTGCTGCCTGATTTATGAATTGCTGTCTGCTAAAATAAACTCTAAAATTTAAATGTGCCTAAGTTGATATATTAACAGCACAGAGTTGTGCTCAAAAGACATTAATGGATAACCAGACCTGATCCTTAATTCTGTCTCCCCTCAGTTGTGCTTTGTCTCCTGGTTGACACCTTTTGTGCACCTCATGTTTCCTTGGCTGGTGATATGGTTTGGCTGTGTCCCCACCCAAATCTCACCTTGAATTGCAATAATCCCCACATGTCAAGGGCAGGGTCAGGTGGAGATAATTGAATCATGGGGGCTGTTTCTCCCATACTTTTCTCATGGTAGTGAATAAGTCTCACGAGATCCAATGGCTATATAAAGGGTTTCCCCTTTCGCTTGGCTCTCATTCTCTCTTGCCTGCCACCAGGTAAGGCATCGGTTGTTCTTCCTTCATCTTCCACCATGATTGTGAGGCCTCCCCAGCCATGTGGAACTGTAAGTCCATTAAAGCTCTTTCCTTTACAAATTACCCAGTCTTGGGTATGTCTTTATTAGCAACATGTGAATGGACTAATACAGCTGGGCTTTTTGTCCCAGCCCTCTCTGTAACACCAGCTATGCCCGGAGCCATTTGGCAACTTTGCACCTCAACAGCATCCACATCTCTCATGGCTCTCCAGCACAGCCCCAGCCAGTCACCCTGACACACGTGCAAACCTGGAAGGAAAAGGGAGATAACATTCCATAGGGCACTCCTCGACCATTGGGATATGGGAGCTGATTTTTAGAATGCCCCCCTCTTTCATGTCTCAGGAGACTATTTCGAGGTATATTCTGCACAGCTCTTCAGAGAGTCCCCAACAGGATTGTGTTCCTATTGCCTTCAACAGTAACCAGCTAATAACACACCCTTGGATGGGCTTTCACTCCCTGCACCTTGAAATTACTTCCGAAAATATATTGCCTGCAAACAAGTCCTCATCTCAGACTGTACTTAGATGCAAGTCCACAATGGTTTTGATGGCAGAAGAAATTACACAGGGGAGCCAAACTTCCACAGTCAGAGGCTACTCTGCTAGACTCAACAGGTCAGCCTGGAAACAAGTCCCATTGTTACAGGATTATGGAAGGAGACAGTGTCTAGCATGCTCTGTGGCTAGTAAGCACAAACCTAGAAGTCCCAAGGAGGGAAAAACAATCCCAAGATTGAATGATGTCAGTCTGAAGGGCCATCTCTGTGCAGCAAGGCCATCTGCTACATCTAACTTAGCTTAATATCAATAGCTAAGATAAATAAGCCCTCTCTTTTAAAGATGCTCATCTATAGTTAGAATTTAATCCTTTTGGACTAGTAGGTCCCAGTCACTTGGCGGTCTATGGAGCTATTGTAGGAGCTCAAAATAATTTATATAAACACTGTACCTTGTCTGGAGAGGGAATAAATGTCTCATCATTTCTTTAGACAGCCTATGTGTATACATGCTGTTTCAATTCATCAAATAAAAACTCATTCTAAAAATGTTACTGATTTTTTATAGCTTTTTGCCATTATATATCTTCTCTATCAATAATAGTATCCTCGTTTAAAGGGTATCTGCAAATTACATTAACATTAGAAAGGGATCCTCATATTCCAAAAGTTTTATAACACCTGTTTTAAGTGATATTAAAATAAAACAACGCTGTAGTTGCTTAATGATAGATTCTAAACGTCAAGTGTCTATATATATATAGTGTTTATATATACAGTGTCTATATATAGACACTACATATATATGAGTGTCTATATATAGATGTGTGTATATATACGTATATATACTCTATATATGTATATATATGTAGTGTCTATATATAGACACTCGGTGTTTAGAAGCTATCATTAAGCAATTACAGCATTGTTTTATTTTCATATCACTTAAAACAGGTGTTGTAGAACTTTTGGAATATGAGAATCACTTTCATATATATATATATCTTAAACCTTTCAACAACCCCATAAAAGAGGTATTATTAGTTCCCCTTTAAAAGTAAGAAAACAGATTCAGAATGTGTAGGGAACTTGCCCAGGACCATAGAGATAAGTGTTGGAGGTAAGATCAGGATGGAGGCCTGTGATCCCTTCCTGTCACCATCATTCACTCACTGAATAGGCATGTTGGTGATGTGTAGGGACATGCCAAGTGCTGTGCACTTTGGGTAAAGCATAGTCATTATCCAACCCTTGCTCCTGGAAAAATTTTCCTTCTGCCAGTTTAATTCAATTCTTCTTCTTGCTCAGCTTAAGTGGGTTTAACGTGTAACAGAATCTGACCTTCTTTAGCTTCTTTTCACAGCCCCTAAGACGCATTCTGCCTATCCTTTTGCAAGGATTTCTCGCTGTTTTATCACCTGTTTGTTCTCTGGCCTCTAGTTCACCTACAAAGAAAGATTAAAGGGGAGACAAGCTCAGTTATTTGAGTCTTTCCAGCTGCCCCAGTTTCATCCTTCTGCCAGGGAAGAGAGCTTGATCCTATAAGGAGGAATCAAAGATTTGGCAAGAACAGATTCCCATCGTTTCCAGCCACGCTGCCTTGAGGCACACAGAGGTGGCAAAAAAAAAAAAAAAAAAAAAAAAAAAGTGCCTGGTCAGGTTTTCTGTGTGTGTCCTTTGTGTTCCAAAACCAGAGAGACCTGCTTCCCAAGGCTCCACGTGCCTTCTCCATTAGCACCAAGCACAGCTAAACCCTGGGCAAGTTCTCCCTGTAAAATACCACCAGGGAACAAACCCAGCAACCTTGTCATTTATCAGAACGACCATCAGCCCAGTAATACAGTCAGGCTGGACCAAATCAACTTCAAGTTATTTGAAATATGTAATCCATTAAGTAAATTGATCTGTCACAATGCCCTGGGCCATTGATTCCCTGGCAAGGTAGCCCATGATGAATAGCTGCTAAGGGGCAGAATGTAGGTAGTTTTCTGAGGTCCATCAACAGATAGACTGCACATAAGTGCCAAGACAGTTACAGGACACCTCCAGGAAGCACTTTCAGGCATGCCTGTGATATCACAGTGACAAGAGAAGTTCAGCATCACAGGACCTGCAGCTGGTTTTGATCAGAGTTATCTTCTGACTCCAAGCAATGTTGTCACAAAACATGGCTGGCCCAGCTAAATTGGAAGTTGTTCTTTTTAGGTTTGTTTTTTTTTTTTTTGGTGGGGGGCAGGTCTGGGGAGACATTTTTGTTTGTTTTGTTTTGTTTGAGACAGGATCTTGCTCTGTCACCCAGGCTGCAGTGCAGTGGCGCAATCTCGGCTCACTGCAGCCTCAACCTCCTGGGCTCATGTGATCACCCTGCCTCAGCCTTCCAAGTAACTGGGACTACAGGCATGTGCCACCAGACCCAGCTAATTTTCTTTTATTTTTTATAGAGATTGGGCAGGGGGAGGTCTCACTATGTTGCCCAGGCTGGTCTTGAACTCCTGGACTCAAGTGATCCTCTTGCCTCTGCTTCCCAAAGTGGTAGGATTACAGACATGGCCACCACACCTGAAATTCTTGAGTCTTAAAGAAGCTGAGTGACAAATGCCTGTGACCCCGCAATTTAGCTCCTTTAGGAATCCATCTCAATGAATGCAAAGATTTGGCTACAGGTTGTTTCATAGAGTGTTATTTGTGGATGATGTGATGTTGATGATGGATCAAGCTTGGCACTGATCCAAGCACTTCATGTATATTAACCCAAGTTATCATCATAGCAACCCCCTGAGGTAAAATATTAACAGTATTATTATAATTAATTGTAGTAACCCCATTAGCAAAATATTATAATTATCAATATTATTATAATTAAAGTATTATTATTACAACTTTACAAATGAGAAAACTGACACCTACAGCAGTCAAATAATTTTGTCAATATGATGCATCCAGTAAAAACAACCTGCCAGGCCAGGCACGGTGGCTCACGCCTGTAATCCCAGCACTTTGAGAGGCCAAGACAGGTGAATCACGAGGTCAGGAATTCGAGACCAGCCTGGCCAACAAGGTGAAACCCCATCTCTACTAAAAATACAAAAATTAGCTGGGCATGGTGGCGGGCATCTGTAATCCCAGCTACTTGGAGGCTGAGGCAGGAGAATTGCTTGAAACCGGAAGGCGGAGGTTGCAGTGAGCCAAGATTTCACCACTGCACTCCAGCCTGGGCAAAAAAGTGAAGTTCTCTCTCAAAAAAACAAAACAAAACAAAATCTGCCTTCAGACGCTGCTCTCTTAAGCATCTCTGCTAGCTGCAAGAAACCAATCACCCAGGTGTGTTTTATCTTTCAAATATTCAGAGCTTTCAATTTTATTCCCTTTAATCCTCAAGAAAGAATGATAGGGAATCCATAATAATATTTTTGTAATAAAATTACCACATTAACTTTGAGAAGAAATAATATAATCTTCAGGCAAATAAAGCATTATTTGCTTTTTCTAAGCATATTTAAGCTACTCTGGTTGTCAGAAACCAGAACTCAATTCTTAAAATCAATATGCACTATGGAAAGCCATGTGATTCGGCAAAGTTTCTATCATTGCATGAGTTGTCTGGTTTTAGTTGATAGAGTGAAAAGAACAAAATGTAAACTAATGTAACCCAAAGCTTTGGGGTAAGTTTGAGCATATGTGTCATTATTTCATTGTATCCCCAGGAGAGCACTAGGAGGTGTATATGATTAGTCCCATTTGCAGAGATAGGAAAGAAAGGCTTAGAGAGGTTAAGTAATATTCCCAATACTATGGACTGAATTGTATTTCCCCAAAATTCATATGTTCAAGCCCTAACCCCCAATGTGACTATGTTTGGAGCAAGGAAATCATTAAGCACCAGAAAGCTCAATCCTGACATGCTCCCTCTCCATGTGCACAGAAAAAGCCCATGTGAAGACACGGGGAAAAGGAAGCTGTTAACAAGGCAAGCAAAAGAGCCCTCAGCAAGAACTGAATCAGGTGGCATTTCAATCCGGGACTGCTAGCCTCCACAGCTTTGAGAAAATAAATTTCTATTGTTGAAGCTTCCCAATGTACAGTATTTTGTTATGGCAGCCTGAGCAGACTGGTACACTCAAGATCACACAGCTACCAAACAGTAGAACAGAACCAAAACTCATGCTTTCTTCATTGCAACAGGCTGTCTGTATTTGGCATTAGTGGTTCCCATTCAACAGCAGCTACTTTTCTTCTTTCTTACTTAGAGAACCCAACTGACTTCTTCTTGTCAGGGATTGGTTAAATTCGGTATACATTGTAATTTGGGCAATGAAATGGGAAGCAAGTCTGCTGAAAGGCTTCTAAGAAAGATTTCCTTATCAAAAAAATTTCAGAAAGAAATGGTTTCTTTTCTGCCTCTGGACATGAACATATCTGCGCTTGAGAGCTGGATCTGTGGCAGCCATCTTGTAAGCATGAGGGGGTTACTCTGAGGGAAAAATGCTAAAGACTACAGAATGACAAGATGGAAGGAATCTTGTCATTTGTCACCTCCAAATCTCATGTTGAAATTTGATCCCTAATGTTGGAGGTGGGGCCTAATGGGAGGAGTTTGGGTCATGGAGACAGACCCCTCATGAATAGATTAGTGCCCACTAGGTGCTTGTCAACATCATAGAGCTTCTACAGAAACCAACTTGGAGTTTCCCACATTCTGACATATTGTTGATGGGTTAATACATCCTCTTATTGTTCACGCTATCATGAGTAGGGTTTTCTCTTCCTTTCTGGTACTTCCTGTTCCTTCCTTCATGATACAATCAGTATTTGAAGCCTACAAACACATAGCTATGCAGCTGTCTCTGAAGGGACCATAAATTCCCAGTTAGGCTTGCAGCCTCTCCTCCACATCTCTCAGGGGGCCAAAACCTGAACCACTCATGGCTAGGATTTCACCCCTCGTCAAGAGAGACCACATGCCTTCACAATGTTAGAATTTGTTTATGCTGATATGAAATCCAGTGTTTGTTATCAACTGCTCCTACTTCTACACACTAAGCAAATATCATCTCATCTCTGTTCTTTAACTTTTAAATTTATACAATGAAGATGTCTGGACTGATCTCGGGGTTTAGACAATGGGATAAGTAAAACAGGGTCCTTGCCCCATTAATTACTCATAATTTTCACAACAGGCATTCAGATTTTGAAGGCAGCTATCATATTTTCTATCCCCAAATTGTCAACTCCCAGAAAATATAGACTTTAGTTATACTTCTTTTGCAATACTGGCTTATTATAGGCATGTAACAGATTTCATGGGATGAATGAATCAATGAATGAATGGTAAAAGAAATGGAACATTTAACAAATGCCAAACATAGAGATAGATATAGATATAGATATAGATATAGATATAGATATAGATATAGATATAGATATCTTTCTGCTCACAAAAGAAGCCAGGAAGAGAAGATGAAGACACAGATATAAGAAAAAAATGGAGAAAGCAAGAGACAAATTCAATTAGGTCCAACCAGTGTCATATAGCTTACAAGTAGTATCTGAGCTGTGAATTGGCATGAAAGAGACTATAGTCAAGGGAAAATTCATTTGCCTGATTGATGCTATAGTTTGGATGTTTGTCCCCTCTAAGTCTCATGTTGAAATTTGATCCCTAATGTTGGAGGTGGGGCCTATTGGGAGGATTTTGGGTCATGGAGGGGGACCCCTCATGAATAGATTAGTGCCCACTCACTCGGTGTGTGGTGAGGGAGTTCTAGCTCTGTTAGTTCTCCAGAGAGTTGGCTGTTAAAAAGAGCCAGGCAGCAACCCCTCCTCTCTCTTGCGTCCTCCCTCACCCTGTGCTCTCTCTGCATGCCAGCTCCCCTTCGCCTTCTGCCATGAATAGAAGCCACCTGAGGCCCTCACCAGATGCCCAATCTAGAACTTTTCCAGACATCAAAATCACGAGCCACATAAATTTGAATTTTTTTCTTATAAAAATTACCCAGTTTCCAGTATTCCTTTATAACAACACCAAACGAAGACATCCACTTTGTGCCAAATACTACACTGGATGCTTTCCCAGAGATTCTTCTACCTAATCCTCTAATAACTGTTTGGGACAAGTATTGTCCATGTTTTAGACAATGAGGAAACCAAGGCTCAGAGAAGTTCAGAAACATGTTCAAAATCACACAGGCAGTGAGTGGTAGGGCAGAGATTCAAACTTTTTGGTCCCTGAACCCATGTTGTTTCTACCATTCAGTGTTTCCAAAGTAGTATAAGAGTGTGCACCAAAGAAAAACCAACAACAACAAAAACACCATTGTAAACTATACCATGAAAACCAATAAACACTCATCCTCCAGGTGCCTGAGCATGACTTAAAAATAGGGGTGAATCCTATCCACGTATCGGCATCTGGTGTCAAATCATCACAATGAATAGTAGCACAAGATCTCAACCTTTGTGTTCACTTATTTTACTCCTCTCTTTACCACTATTAATAGCCACGAACAGTAAATTGTAATGGAGCCCATAGGATTGCTTTTAAATAAGCAAGGATATAACTCAAAGGTGGATTTCCTCAGCATGTAATGCCTGAAGTGTTAGACTTTGTTTGTCTATTCCTGTAAATGCTGTAGCAGCTCTGCATTAGAGCTTCTCACAGCTAACTGCTTTTGTGGTTAATGAACTATTTCAACTGTGCGTCGGCTCCTCCTCCCTTCTCAGTATACCCGTTGCCACATAAACACACCATTCTGAACAATACCACCTTATAAGCAGATGGTGTTGAATTAGCACAATCATCCACAGGTCTGGGCTGGCAGCAGGAGATAGTCAGGGATGGCGGGATTTGAGAATTTGAGCTCCACAGACTGTTCGGGTCTCTCTGGAGTGTGTTACAGGGTATGAGTTCTGCTCTTCAGAAACCTAGCAGCTGTGATAAATGCATTTCCACTGATCATTTCAACCTGCAATTTGCAACATCTGATTCCTTTTATGAGGTTTGGCTATTTCAATGGTGAGACAAAATCAACCCCTCACTTGGGCTTTGAATTTTCATCATTTTTAAACTTCTGTTTCCCTCACCCCCAAAGAGATTTCCAAAATTTCCCTTTTAGCTGCCTTTCCTCCCCCATACTTCATTAGATAGCTTTCCCCCATGACACTTTCAGAATTCTCCCCAGATACCAAAAGAATGGGGCTTAGGAGTGTATTTCTTAATCGCCCTGTCTTCATTTTGCTTCAGTCAATACGCTTAAGGCACAAGTTATTAAAATGTGTATTACTGACTTGACTTTAGGCTTTGAAAGTACAAAGAAGTCTTCTCTTTACACAGCTAGTGGAGATTGCTGAAAATAATAAGGCCCAGGATGGGAAAATTTCCATTTCATCCTTTTTTAGAGATTCCTCTGAAAAGAGAAGGTAAGCTGTGCCAGAAAATAAAAGTTACCAGGAAGTATCTGCAGAGTGTTCCTGGAGGCAGTTCTCCTCTGGAATCCGAACTGTCAGCTGCACATGGAGCCTGGCTGACTTATGAAGAGCGTGATGCGGGATCGTTTGGTATTCTGCAAAGGCGGTGGCGTGTGCTGGGGGCCAAGGCATGCTGGAGACTTTGGGGTCTGCCAGACTTTCACTCTCTCCAGATCGCCCCTGCCTCCCAGCAGGAGCTGACCCAGGCTTAGAAAAGGTTAACTAGCACAAACAGCCATCATTTGTGATGAGTGGGAAAGCCCCATGTGTTGCCCCAGCTCCTCATTATGAGGCATGAGGGGTGGGTTTTCTCTGTTGTTCAGACGGTTGGCACAGGGTAAATACCCAGCATGCTTCTGCTTTAGGAACTGGAAGGGCCTGTCTCCCGGCAAGTGTTCAGGGGGGAAAAAACCCACGCCATCGGAAACCCTCCTATTGGTGGGACGGGGGAGGTGAGGGGTGAAGGAGATAGGGAAAGAAGTTGGGTGTAGAATCACTCTTCAGTGTGTGCTGAATAAATTCGTTCACCTAGACCTAATCGGTTCAAATGCTCTATTTTCAGACCCCATCTGCTTACCTCAAGGAAAGTTTGGGGAACAGCTCTGTCCTATTGTGAGCCCATCATTTTGCAAATCTATTCCCGCCAGAGCTCTCATTATAACAGATGTCAGCAGAGGAATCTGAGCTGTCAGGGAACTGCTGACCATGAAAAGGAGGGGCAGAGGCAAGAAGCGATGCAAACAAAACAGTCGCCCCCATGACACACATAAACAGGAATGTTTGTCACAATATTTTCCCACATTGCCCAACAATTCCAGGGGACATATTTCTTAAAGAAAAGGGGGGGAAACATCACTGTAAGACTAATGAGGCAGAATCCATCAAGTTCATCTCCTCTAAGTTGAAGGATCTGTAACCTAGTCCTAAAATCGTCTTTCTCTGCAATGAAAATTGATATGTATGTATTCCCCACAAGAGAGTTTCTTGATGACATTAAAAATAATGTGGCAGCTAACTTTTAGGCTGGGCAGCGGTGTAGAGAGTTTAAGCTTCCATTTTTAATCTTTTTTTCTTTTTATAAACCCTGCCACATCCTGAGTTGTGATCAAAAAGGGTCCTAAAATTGTGCATGTGGTAAGAAAGCACAATTTATGGCTAGCCCTACCCTCCTGTCAGAATGTTAGGATAATCCATGAAGCCTGCCTATAGCAGTAGCACAGAATCAAGGGCTATTTCCCTTGAGTACAGTTTTTCTAATCTGGGTCTTCTGTTGTCAAAAGAAAGCAAAGAGTTGGGTCTTGGAACCAGAGACATTGAGATCACTGGATTTCCTCCCAGCTCATGATTTCAGAGGTTTGAGTAGCAAGTCCTTTCCATTACATTTTGGGTAAGAGAATATTAACCTGGTAAATATTAAAACTTCACATTTATCAAAATATATTAATTCCTAGAATCTGAGAGGCCTCTCTAAATTCCCATCCAGTATCAAAGCCCATCAGTGATTTTGTTTAAAGACCAAGGCCTTGGCAATATTTCCAGATTGGCGCTTCAGTTGGTTACACAGGTTGTTCGTTGAAGACAAATCCCTTCTAAAAGGGCATGCTGGTTCTTTAAGAGTTTTGCTTTAACCTAAACTTTAAAAACTGCATTATGAAGCATTGTGGGATTACAGTTTACATATAACTTAGATTATGATCTTTGTTGGCTTTTTTCTGTTTTTAAGACCAAATGATAAGGCAGACTCTGGTGTAATGGCCTATCTGTAAAACCTCAACATGTTGCATAAACACACCTTTAAATAAAAATTCCTTGCTATCATGTCCTGCTCTATGCTTCAGAGAAACTCACCTAACTTTTATGCAAGGCAGCCAGGCAAATGTTAATATCTCCATTTTATAGTTGAAGAAACTGAGGCACTCAAAGAACAAAAGTTTAAAGCTATATCTTCTAACTCTAACTCCTGATGCTTCCCCCTACACCCTGTGTATAAAAAGCTCCATAATTTTTCACACCCATCTGCATGATGGATACCGTGCAGCCGTGAAAAACCAGGTGAGAAAATAATATGTATTAAACATGGGAAAATGTTTATAACATACAAAGTAGAAACACTCTAG
Source organism: Symphalangus syndactylus (assembly GCF_028878055.3). Lineage (NCBI taxonomy): Eukaryota > Metazoa > Chordata > Mammalia > Primates > Hylobatidae > Symphalangus > Symphalangus syndactylus. Next base: position 99,038,625 of record NC_072435.2, read on the forward strand.
ATACCAAAATTGTGTATGGTATGATCTCAATGTGTTTTATAAATGGACTTATTTATATGCTTTGATTAGAAATATGTACAAAATATTGATTATGATTGTCCCTGAATGGTGAGCATTTTACTTTCTCTTTTATACCTACTTTGTATTTAAAACATTTTATACAAGAAAATTGTAAAACAATATTGTACCATCTGGAAAAATACATGTATCTGATTGGCAATATGTATCACAAATAATGTTCTAAACTAAAGAAAATTTAATAAGAAAGAAAAATAGCGCTATTTTAGTTGTTTAATTCTCAACTTCTGACACAATTATGTAGAATACTTTTGACTCTCAGATCTATGACCTCCATGACAAAATCAAACACTGTCCTGTGCCATTTGCATGATATGCTTATTAAATTACCATTAGTATGTGTGACCTACTAACTGTATGATGAAATATAGAAAAATGAGGATGACCGCCATAACCATTACAGAAATGCCAGGCTTGCCAGCCTCCTCTAACAACAGGGCAGACACAGAGTCGAGTCTTCAAAGAGGTCACATCAAAACGCCCCTGCCCCACAGGCAAGGTGAAGCGTGGATCACGGAGACAACAGGGAATTGTGTTTCTGCTGGCATGACTGGAACCAATGCCAATCACACAAAAGTTCACCCTACGGTTCAGTCCTTGACAGAATGTGATTCCTTTCAGACTCGTTCCACCAACAGAGTGAGTTTCTAAACATTCTCTGGCTGCATTTCATAATACTAACGATACAAATGAATATTTAGCCCAGAGCATTAACTTTTTGCAACAATGGTGGTTATGTCCTCTAACTCAATAATTGCTATACTTACCAAATACTATGGGAATTTGTCATTGCTGAAAACAGCAAATTAGTTTTGGGGAACTTGAATTTTCTTAAATTGTACCTTTCCAGACAGGAATTCATTCTGGCAGTATAAAGTTGAATATTGCTAGTACCCAGAAGACCTTCCAGCTAATCTGATTCTCTTTAGTTCAGTATCTTCAACAGCTACTGTGGTCGTTCTGGTTGCTCTCATCCATTGTGCTTTTGGTCCTCATGGGTCTCAGCTCAGACACATTCTCTCTCTGGTCCCAATTTTTCCACAAAAATGTCCTCTGGATGACCCCCGGGTCTATGTGAACAGTAAAACTGCCATGCCAGGCATGGTCCGGGGAAGCAAAGCACACACTGTATTCTAGATAGTTAATGTTCTGAAGCTACGTTTGAAAGCAACATTTTCTGAGATAACGTTTGCGGCACATATTTTATGTTGAAATATATGAAATTGACATTTTTGTCGGTCAAAAATGGTCAAATGTCTGCAACTTGATTTTGGTGATTCACACAATATTCACAAGCTACAAATTTTCAAATCACAGAACCAGATTACAATCCACTGAAAATGCATAACATAGGTTTATATGCTATTCTCCTTCTTTTTGATAAATGATAACCTTTCAATAATAGCACTTTCATGGGCAGAGAAATGCTTTGTGTGGAGTCACTGCCTAGGTTTAAACACTAGCCCAGCACTTACCAATAGTGCAGTCTTGGGCAAGTCTTAATTTCTCTAAGCCTCAGTTTCCTCATCTGCAAAATGGGGATAATATAGCACCTGCTTCATGTGGTCACTGTACAAATTAAATGAAATATATTAAGTGCTTAGTCCCATGCTTAGGCATACAGTGAGTGCTCAACAAATTAAATTCTTCAATTCAATCAACAAAAATAGATTAAGGACCTATAGTTCTGAAAATACTTGTCCTCATTGAACTTACATTCCTGTGGGCATTATTGTTTTATCAAAATTATTTGATGGCTATTTAAAATTGTTTCATAAACCAAAAATATCTGCCAATCACTGCCTAGAGGTAGAGTTAAACTCAAATAAATACCACAGAAATTCTTCTGAGGCTCACATGCTTACGTGCTCTGGAAGAGAAGAAAGGGAAGAAAATGCTGAGATACATCATAATTACCACTGTTTTCCTATTCCTGCAATTATGCTGCTGGCTACATGCCAAGCGAGACTCAAGGGATCCATGACCCATAAAAGGAATCCCCAGTACTACTTTCTGGGTATGACTCTAGCCTCGGATATGAAGAGCTGGGCATGGATCTTCAGTCCCAACCTTGTGTCACAAGTAGAATGAATGAATGAGCTCATTCATTCATTCCACAAATACTTACTTCACATTTACTATGCCCTTGTCACTGTCCTAAAGATACAGCAATGAAAGGAGACTGTCTTCTTTCCTCAAGAAACTTACCATATGATTGGAGAAAATGTGAAATGAATAAGCAATTACGGTAACCAGTAATAAGTGGGGTGAGACGGTTCTCTATGGGTCTCTCACATCTCTGCACGTCTTGCAAGCAGAAGCATTAACTGCCCTTTTGCTCAGACTATCTTTTCAGAAATGTTTGTATAGCCAACAGTCTGGGAAGACAGAAACAGGATCTCCCTCTAGAAGAAAAGGCAAGTTTGTTTACTGTTCAGTATGAAAAAGATAATGTCTTTCTCTGGGGTAAGTATTTGCTTGCAACCCAATAAGAAAGATTCAGGTTCTCTAAGTTCGGGGTTCATTTCCTGTAATACAACCACAACATATGCAAGTGTCACCTGGCCCTTATTATCTCAACCTATGGAGATTGAGCTCAGGAAATCAGGGCAAGAAAGCAGTGATACTTTGGCAACTGTTATTTCTAGTAATCCTTCCTTTGTCTCTGACCCAAGAGCCTTGTGTCCTCTGCCAGAATGTGAGAGACTATGGCAGGCCAACATTTTGGAGTAATCTTCCCAGAAAGTAGGAATAGAGAAGCTAAATCCTGACAGTTTGGTACAGTTCACATAATAAAGGGGAAGGAAAGTTGCCTCAGATGGAAAGGAAGTTTTATAACAAGACTGGGTATGGTAGGCCCATTCAGGGAACTGTGAGACATTCAAGACTGAAGTATAAAATATAAGCATGGAAAAAGCACAAGAATGAGGCTACAGAGGTCAGTAGATCATGGGAGCCTTCTGTGCCAGGCTAAGGAGGTTATATGTTATTCTAAGAGCCAGAAAGACTCTTCAAAGGGTTTAAAGTAGGGAGGTAATATATCAGATTTATTCTTCAAAAAAATCAAAATAGCTATCTCTTGGAGAATGGATTGGAGAGAGGTAAAGCTGGAGGATGAGATGCTATATGAAGCCATAGAAATAATCTAGGCAAGACATGTTGAGGGCACGAACTCTGCAAATAGCAGTGGGAATGGAGAGAAGTAGATCTGTGAGATAAGACATTTTTTATTTTTAGATGGGTTCTCACTTTGCTACCCAGGCTGGAGTGCAGTGGCACCATCTCAGCTCACTGCAACTTAGATTGCCTGGTCTCAAGCAACCCTCTCACCTTAGGCTCCAGAGTAGCCGGGACCATAGGCATATGTCACCACCTCCAGCAAATTATTTTTTATTATTTGTAGAGATGATCTCTCGCTATGTTGCCCAAGCTGGTCTTGAACTCCTGGCAGCAAGCAGTCCTCCTGCCTTGACCTCCCAAAGTGCTAGGATTACAGGCATGAACCCCTATGCCTGGCTGATAATAAGGAATTGTAAGAATGAATTGATAGTTGGTAGGCTGGTTGGATTGGAGGTGGTTGGTTGGATTAGGAGTGGTTGTGGGGACTGGTTAGATGTCAAAGATGAGAGTCAATGATGAACCTCAGTTTTCTAACTTAAGCAACAAAGTAGATGATGGGACCATTCTCTGAGAGAGGAACACAAGAGTAAGGGTGGTTGGGGGATGATTTAGATCTGCACATCTTGAGTTTGAAATGTCTTTGGTTCTGTAAGTGGTAATGTCAGAAAAAGGGAAAGGTATGGGTGTCAATCTCAGGAAACAGAACTGGGCTGAGATTTAGGCTTAGGAATCTTTAACATATAGATGTCAATTGAAGCAATGGCCATAAATAAGAGCAGCCAGGGAAAATATACAGAATGAAAAGATAATAGCACAGAGGATGGCACTTTGGAGAGAATGCCTTAAAGATGAACTCAATAAGGAGTAAGACATTGGCAAGAAGGATGAGACCACCCCTCCCCCAGCCTTCACATGTCCAACAGCTGGGATGAAAGAGAAGAGTGCCACAAGCTCTTGGCAAGAAACCAACCCCAACATCCATAGCCTGATGACCACCGCTGCATTTGAGACAGAAGGACCAATCTCATTAGTCCTTTCTCCTTTTCTCCCTTTGCTCTTGTCACTCTCCACAAGAAGCCCAGGGTGCCCAGGTGACTCCCCATCTTTTAAACTTCCATCCCAATAAATGCCACCTCATCAGTGAGGCCTTCCCTTACTGCCCTTAAAATTCTAGTTTCTCCTATATGTTCCTATCCCCCTTTTTTATTTTTTGTATACTATTTATTATTGTCTAACATGCTATATTGTCTACCTTTTTAATTTGGCGATTGTCTGTCTCTTTCTGCTAGGATTAAAACCCCATGAGAGCAGAGGGATTTTTTTTTTTAATTTTATTCACTACTCTTTCCCCAGGGCTTAGTATATAGTGCCTGGCCCATAGCTCATTCTCAATTGCTATTTTCTGAATGAATGAATGAATGAATGAGTGAATGAATCTGAAGGGTATGGTATTTCATTTTGCTAGAAATAAAACTTGGTGTTTTTGATTTATGTTCCCTTTAGCAAAGACAGCTTGCAGCTCTAGCACAGAAGAGAAAGAAATAGAATTTTCCAGAAAGTCTCAAAGATAGCCTCCTTCAGAAGGGTTGATGAGTGGTTCCATTGTCTGGGGTAGTTATTGCAAATCAGATAGTTTGAATTCTTAACGTTTATGGAAAAAAACACCTATTAAACCAAGGGATCCCTAGCTATCATATTCTTTGGAAGAAAGAGAAAACTGTTGTTTGACTTCCATAGAACTAAAATATATCAGAACCAATCTGGTTCAATATTTCTAGAGCTGGCTGACACCAAGAAAGTGGTGACTTGCAAGAGTTTTACCAACACAAAACTGCGGCCACAATCAAACACAACCATAATCTTTTGGTAATTCCTAAGTCTCTCCTATATAAAAGTGCTGAGAAGCGGCTGTAGAGAGGACTGAAAGGGGAGTGCTATCACCTTGGAAGTCAAAGCTGTGAAATCCTCAACCTCCTTTAGCCCTTCCTTCTGAAGGACTGACCTCGTCCTCCTTGGAAGAACTAAAGCACATTCTTTATAGCCCCAATCTCTAACAAACATTCCATAGGGCTGCTAGAAGCAATAGCAGTAATGGATTAAGCAGACACCAGGTCTCCCCCAACTTAGGCTTTGTAAGCCTTCAGAATAGTTGGATAATATAAAGTTGGCAGCTTCAAGAAAAAGATAATGGATTTCCTGTTAATTAAGCATGAGGCAGTTTTATTTTAAAAAGGGAGATTTGTGGCTGTGTTTCTATTATGAATTTGTAAAAAGAAAATTATACCAGTATACCAGTTTTTACAGACACTAAAGGAAGAAACAACTTTATGAAGAGGAGAGTAGTCACCAATATCTGCTGCAGAGAAAAAAGCTTAAAGTCTTAGAAGTATTTAGTAGATTAAACCACAAGAGATCACTTATAACCTTGTTCCAAATTCACAGGGAGATTGTGGGGACAGAAGCCAGATGAAAATGAGTTGAAGAAAAACTGGGAGGTGAGAAAGTGAAAATGGAATGTGCATTCTTTCCAAAAAGAATTCTAGTAAAGCAGAAGAGAGATATCTAAGCTACTAGCTGGGAAGAAAAATGGAATCCAGAAAGGTTTGCTGAAGAGGTAAAAGATTTGCACATGTTAAAATACAGATGGAAGAATGTAGTAGAGAGGAAGAGTGTACCAGTACTGTTTACATTTTATTTTATTGACAAGCAGCATTCATCCCCAATCCTTCCATGTTTTTCTCTGTCTCAGGGGCTGGAGGCCTGTAACTACACCTCTCAGAGTCCCTTAGAAGGTGTCCAGGTGGAGCCAAGATGGCCGAATAGGAACAGCTCCAGTTTACAGCTCCCAGCATGAGCGACACAGAAGATAAGTGATTTCTGCATTTCCAACTGAGGTATCGGGTTCATCTCACTGGGGAGTGTCGGACCGTGGGGGCAGGACAGTGGGTGCAACGCACTGAGCATGAGACGAAGCAGGGCGAGGCATCACCTCACCCGGGAAGCGCAAGGGGTCAGGGAATTCCCTTTGCTAGTCAAAGAAAGGGGTGACAGATGGCACCTGGAAAATTGGGTTACTCCCACCCTCATACTGTGCTTTTCTAACAGTCTTAGCAAATGGCACACCAGGAGATTATATCCCGCGCCTGGCTCAGAGGGTCCTACGCCCACGGAGCCTCGCTCATTGCTAGCACAGCAGTCTGAGATCAAACTGCAAGGCGGCAGTGAGGCTGGGGGAAGGGCACCAGCCATTGCCCAGGCTTGAGTAGGTAAACAAAGCAGCCTGGAAGCTCGAACTAGGTGGAGCCCACCACAGCTCAAGGAGGCCTGCCTGCCTCTGTAGACTCCACCTCTGGGTGCAGGGCACAGCCAAACAAAAGGCAGCAGAATCCTCTGCAGACTTAAATGTCCCTTTCTGACAGCTTTGAAGAGAGTAGTGGTTCTCCCAGCACACAGCTGGACATCTGAGAATGGACAGACTGCCTCCTCAAGCGAGTCCCTGACCCCCAAGTAGCCTAACTGGGAGGCATCCCCCAGTAAGGGCAGACTGACACCTCACACGGCCGGGTACTCCTCTGAGACAAGACTTCCAGAGGAACAATTAGGCAGCAACATCTGCTGTTCACCAATATCTGCTGTTCTGCAGCCTCTGCTGCTGATACCCAGGCAAACGGGTCTGGAGTGGACCTCCAGCAAACTCCAACAGACCTGCAGCTGATGGTCCTAACTGTTAGAAGGAAAACTAACAAACAGAAAGGACATCCACACCAAAAACCCCATCTCTACATCACCATCATCAAAGACCAAAGGTAGATAAAACCACAAAAATGGGGAAAAAACAGAGCAGAAAAACTGGAAACCCTAAAAATCAGAGTGCCTCTCCTCCTCCAAAGGAATGCAGCCCCTCACCAGCAATGGAACAAAGCTGGATGGAGAATGACTTTGACGAGTTGAGAGAAGAAGGCTTCAGACAATCAAACTACTCCAAGCTAAAGGAGGAAGTTCAAACCTATGGCAAAGAAGTTAAAAACCTTGAAAAAAAATAGATGAATGGCTAACTAGAATAACAAATGCAGAGAAGTCCCTAAAGGACCTGATGGAGCTGAAAACCAAGGCACGAGAACTACGTGATGAATGCACAAGCCTCAGTGGCCGATTCAATCAACTGGAAGAAAGGGTATCAGTGATAGAAGATGAAATGAATGAAATGAAGCGAGAAGAGAAGTTTAGAGAAAAAAAAAAGGAAACAAACAAAGCCTCCAAGAAATATGGTACTATGTGAAAAGACCAAATCTACATCTGATTGGTGTACTTGAAAGTGACGGGGAGAATGGAACCAAGTTGGAAAACACTCTGCAGGATATTATCCAGGAGAACTTCCCCAATCTAGCAAGGCAGGCCAACGTTCAAATTCAGGAAATACAGAGAACGCCAAAAAGATACTCCTCGAGAAGAGCAACTCCAAGACACATAATTGTCAGATTCACCAAAGTTGAAATGAAGGAAAAAAATGTTAAGAGCAGCCAGAGAGAAAGGTCGGGTTACCCACAAAGGGAAGCCCATCAGACTAACAGTGGATCTCTCGGCAGAAACTCTACAAGCCAGAAGAGAGTGGGGGCCAATATTCAACATTCTTAAAGAAAAGAATTTTCAACCCAGAATTTCATATCCAGCCAAACTAAGCTTCATAAGTGAAGGAGAAATAAAATCCTTTACAGGCAAGCAAATGCTAAGAGATTTTGTCACCACCAGGCCTGCCCTAAAAGAACTCCTGACGGAAGCACTAAACATGGAAAGGAACAACCAGTACCAGCCACTGCAAAAACATGCCAAATTGTAAAGACCATTGAGGCTAGGAAGAAACTGCATCAACTAATGACCAAAATAACCGGCTAACATCATAATGACAGGATAAATTCACACATAACAATATTAACTTTAAATGTAAATGGGTTAAATGCTCCAATTAAAAGACACACACTGGCAAATTGGATAAACAGTCAAGACCCATCAGTGTGCTGTATTCAGGAAACCCATCTCATGTGCAGGGACACACAAAGGCTCAAAATAAAGGGATGGAGGAAGATCTACCAAGCAAATGGAAAACAAAAAAAGGCAGGGGTTGCAGTCCTAGTCTCTGATAAAACAGACTTCAAACCAACAAAGATCAAAAGAGACAAAGAAGGCCATTACATAATGGTAAAGGGATCAATTTAACAAGAAGAGCTAACTATTCTAAATATATATGCACCCAATACAGGAGTACCCAGATTCATAAAGCAGTCCTTAGAGACCTAGAAAGAGACTTAGACTCCCATACCATAATAATGGAAGAATTTAACACCCCACTGTCAACATTAGACAGATCAACAAGACAGAAAGTTAACAAGGATAAGCAGGAATTGAACTCAGCTCTGCACCAAGCACACCTAATAGACATCTACAGAACTCTCCACCCCAAATCAACAGAATACACATTTTCTCAGCACCACACTGCACTTATTCCAAAATTCAACACTTAGTCGGAAGTAAAGCACTCCTCAGCAAATGTAAAAGAACAGAAATTATAACAAACTGCCTCTCAGACCACAGTGCAATCGAACTAGAACTCAGGATTAAGAAACTCACTCAAATTGTCAATGTTTGCAGATGACATGATTATATATCTAGAAAACCCCACTGTCTCAGCCCAAAATCTCCTTAACCTGATTAGCAACTTCAGCAAAGTCTCAGGATACAAAATCAATGTACAAAAATCACAAGCATTCTTGTACACCAATCACAGACAAACAGGGAGCCAAATCATGAGTGAACTCCCATTCACAATTGCTTCAAAGAGAATAAAATACCTAGGAATCCAACTTACAAGGGATGTGAAGGAACTCTTCAAAGAGAACTACAAACCACTGCTCAATGAAATAAAAGAGGATACAAACAAATGGAAGAACATTCCATGCTCATGGGTTGGAAGAATCAGTATCATGAAAATGGCCATACTGCCCAAGGTAATTTATAGATTCAATGCCATCCCCATCAAGCTACCAGTAACGTTCTTCACAGAATTGGAAAAAACTACTTTAAAGTTCATATGGAACCAAAAAAGAGCCTGCATTGCCAAGTCAATCCTAAGCCAAAAGAACAAAGCTGGAGGCATCATGCTACCTGACTTCAAACTATACTACAAGGCTACAGTAACCAAAACAGCATGGTACTGGTACCACAACAGAGACATAGATCAATGGAACAGAACAGAGCCCTCAGAAATAATGCCGCATATCTACAACTATCTGATCTTTGACAAACCTGACAAAAACAAGCAATGGGGAAAGGATTCCCTATTTAATAAATGGTGCTGGGAAAACTGGCTAGCTATATGTAGAAAGCTGAAACTGGATCCCTTCCTTGCACCTTATACAAAAATTAATTCAAGATGGATTAAAGACTTACATGTTAGACTTAAAACCATAAAAACCCTAGAAGAAAACCTAGGCAATACCATTCAGGACATAGGCATGGGCAAGGACTTCATGTCTAAAACATCAAAAGCAATGGCAACAAAAGCCAGAATTGACAAATGGGATCTAATGAAACCAAAGAGCTTCTGTGCAGCAAAAGAAGCTACCATCAGAGTGAACAGGCAACCTAGAAAATGGGAGAAAATTTTCACAACCTACTCATCTGACAAAGGGCTAATATCCAGAATCTACAATGAACCCAAACAAATTTACAAGGAAAAAACAAACAACCCCATCAAAAAGTGGGCGAAGGACATGAACAGACACTTCTCAAAAGAAGACATTTATGCAGCCAAAAAACACATGAAAAAATGCTCATCATCACTGGCCATCAGAGGAATGCAAATCAAAACCACAATGAGATACCATCTCACACCAGTTAGAATGGCGATCATTAAAAAGTCAGGAAACAACAGGTGCTGGAGAGGATGTGGAGAAATAGGAATGCTTTTACACTGTTGGTGGGACTGTAAACTAGTTCAACCATTGTGGAAGTCAGTGTGGCGATTCCTCAGGGATCTAGAACTAGAAATACCATTTGACCCAGCCATCCCATTACTGGGTATATACCCAAAGGACTATAAATCATGCTGCTATAAAGACACATACACACATATGTTTATTGCGGCACTACTCACAATAGCAAAGACTTGGAACCAACCCAAATGTCCAACAATGATAGACTAGATTAAGAAAATGTGGCACATATACACCATGGAATACTATACAGCCATAAAAAATGATGAGTTCATGTCCTTTGTAGGGACATGGATGAAACTGGAAATCATCATTCTCAGTAAACTATCGCAAGGACAAAAAAACAAACACCGCATGTTCTCACTCATAGGTGGGAATTGAACATTGAGAACTCATGGACACAGGAAGGGGAACATCACACTCAGGGGACTGTTGTGGGGTGGGGGGAGCAGGGAGGGACAGCATTAGGAGATATACCTAATGCTAAATGACGAGTTAATGGGTACAGCAAATCAACATGCCATATGGATACATATGTAACAAACCTGAACATTGTGCACATGTACCCTAAAACCTAAAGTATAATAATAAAAAAAAAAAAAGAACCTCACTCAAAACTGCTCAACTACATGGAAACTGAACACCCTGCTCCTGAATGACTACTGGGTACATAACAAAACGAAGGCAGAAATAAAGATGTTCTTTGAAACCAATGAGAACAAAGACACAACATACCAGAATCTCTGGGACACATTCAAAGCAGTGTGTAGAGGGAAATTTATAGCACTAAATGCCCACAAGAGAAAGCAGGAAAGATCTCAAATTGACACCATAACGTCACAATTAAAAGAACTAGAGAAGCAAGAGTAAACGGATTCGAAAGCTAGCAGAAGGCAATAAATAACTAAGATCAGAGCAGAACTGAAGGAAATAGAGACACAAAACACCCTTCAAAAAATCGATAAATCCAGGAGCTGGTTTTTTGAAACGATCAACAAAATTGATAGACCGCTAGCAAGACAAATAAAGAAGAAAAGAGAGAAGAATCAAATAGATGCAATAAAAAATGATAAAGGGGATATCACCACAGATCCCACAGAAATACAAACTACCATCAGAGAATACTATAAACACCTCTACGCAAATAAACTAGAAAATCTAGAAGAAATGGATAAATTCCTCAACACATACACCCTCCCAAGACTAAACCAGGAAGAAGTTGAATCTCTGAATAGACCAATAACAGGCTCTGAAATTGAGGCAATAATTAATAGCTTACCAACCAAAAAAAGTCCAGGACCAGATGGATTCACAGCTGAATTCTACCAGAGGTACAAGGAGGAGCTGGTACCATTCCTTCTGAAACTATTCCAATCAATAGAAAAAGAGGGAATCCTCCCTAACTCATTTTATGAGGCCAGCATCATCTTGATACCAAAGCCTGGCAGAGACACAACATAAAAGGAGAATTTTAGACCAATATCCTTGATGAACATTGATGCAAAAATCCTCAATAAAATACTGGCAAACCAAATCCAGCAGCACATCAAAAAGCTTATCCACCACGATCAAGTGGGCTTCATCCCAGGGATGCCAGGCTGGTTCAACATATGCAAATCAACAAATGTAATCCAGCATATAAACAGAACCAAAGACAAAGCCATATGATTTTCTCAATAGATATAGAAAAGGCCTTTGATAAAATTCAACAACGCTTCATGCTAAAAACTCTCAATAAATTAGGTATTGATGGAACATATCTCAAAATAATAAGAGCTATCTATCACAAACCCACAGCCAGTATCATACTGAATGGGCAAAAACTGGAAGCATTCCCTTTGAAAACTGGCACAAGACAGGGATGCCCTCTCTCACCACTCCTATTCAACATAGTGTTGGAAGTTCTGGCCAGCGCAATCAGGCAGGAGAAGGAAATAAAGGGTATTCAATTAGGAAAAGAGGAAGTCAAACTGTCCCTGTTTGCAGATGACATGATTGTATATCTAGAAAACCCCATCATCTCAGCCCAAAATCTCCTTAAGCTGATAGGAACTTCAGCAAAGTCTCAGGATACAAAATCAATGTGCAAAAATCACAAGCATTCTTATACATCAATAACAGACAAACAGAGAGCCAAATCCATTCACAATTGCTTCAAAGAGAATAAAATACCCAGCAATCCAGCTTACAAGGGATGTGAAGGACCTCTTCAAGGAGAACTACAAACCACTGCTCAATGAAATAAAAGAGGATACAAACAAATGGAAGAACATCCCATGCTCATGGGTAGGAAGAATCAACATCGTGAAAATGGCCATACTGCCCAAGGTAATTTATAGATTCAACGCCATCCCCATCAAGCTACCAATGACTTTCTTCACAGAATTGGAAAAAAGTACTTTAAAGTTCATATGGAACTGAAAAAGAGCCCTCATTGCCAAGTCAATCCTAAGCCAAAAGAACAAAGCTGGAGGCATCATGCTACCTGACTTCAAACTATACTACAAGGCTACACTAACTAAAACAGCATGGTACTGGTACCAAAACAGAGATATAGACCAATGGAACAGAACAGAGCCCTCAGACAGGCTGGGTGCGGTGGCTTATGCTTGTAATCCCAGCACACTGGGAGGCCGAGGCAGGCAGATCACGAGGTCAGGAGATCGAGACCACAGTGAAACCCCGTCTCTATTAAAAAAAACAAAAAAATTAGCCAGGCGTGGTGGCGGGTGCCTGTAGTCCCAGCTACTCGGAGAGGCTGAGGCAGGAGAATGGCATGAACCCAGGAGGCAGAGCTTGCAGTGAGCTAAGATTGCGCCACTGCACTCCAGCCTAGGCGACAGAGCAAGACTCCGTCTCAAAAAAAAAAAAAAGAACAGAGCCCTCAGAAATTATGTCACGTATCTACAACCATCTGATCTTTGACAAACCTGACAAAAACAAGCAATGGGGAAAGGATTCCCTATTTAATAAATGGTGCTGGGAAAACTGGCTAGCCATATGTAGAAAGCTGAAACTGGATCCCTTCCTTACACCTTATACAAAAATTAATTCAAGATGGATTAAAGGCTTACATGTTAGACCTAAAACCATAAAAACCCTAGAAGAAAACCTAGGCAATACCATTCAGGACATAGGCATGGGCAAGGACTTCATGTCTAAAACACCAAAAGCAATGGCAACAGAAGCCAAAATAGACAAATGGGATCTAATTAAACTAAAGAGCTTCTGCACAGCAAAAGAAACTACCATCAGAGTGAATAGGCAACCTACAGAATGGGAGAAAATTTTTGCAATCTACTCATCTGACAAAGGGCTAATATCCAGAATCTACAATGAACTCAAATCTACAAGAAAAAAACAAACAGTCCCATAAAAAAGTGGGTGAAGGATATGAACAGACACTTCTCAAAAGAAGACATTTATGCAGCCAAAAGACACATGAAAAAATGCTCATCATCACTGGCCATCAGGGAAATGCAAATCAAAACCACAATGAGATACCATCTCACACCAGTTAGAATGGCCATCATTAAAAAGTCAGGAAACAACAGGTGCTGGAGAGGATGTGGAGAAATAGGAACGCTTTTACACTGTTAGTGGGACTGTAAACTAGTTCAACCATTGTGGAAGTCAGTGTGGCGATTCCTCAGGGATCTAGAACTAGAAATACCATTTGACCCAGTGATCCCATTACTGGGTATATACCCAAAGGATTATAAATCATGCTGTTATAAAGACATATGCACATGTATGTTTATTGCAGCACTATTCACAATAGCAAAGACTTGGAACCAACCCAAATGTCCAACAATGATAGACTGAATTAAGAAAATGTGGCACATATACACCATGGAATACTATGCAGCCATAAAAAAGGATGAGTTCATGTCCTTTGTAGGGACATGGATGAAACTGGAAACTATCATTCTCAGCAGACTATCGCAAGGACAAAAATCCAAACACCACATGTTCTCACTCATAGGTGGGAATTGAACAATGAGAACACATGGACACGGGAAGGGGAACATCACACTCCGGGGCCTGTTGTGGGTTGGGGTAGGGGGGAGGGATAGCATTAGGAGATATACCTAATGTTAAATGACGAATTGATGGGTGCAGCACACCAACATGGCACATGTATACATATGTAACTAACCTGCACCTTGTGCACATGTACCCTAAAAGTTAAAGTATAATAAAAAAAAAGAAACTTTGATTTTATGCTAATGGCAACTGAGAGCCTTTGAAAGTGTCACAGGAAGAGATTAAACAAGGTGCCTAGGCTCCAACAGCTAATTAATGTCTAAGCCAAAGCTGAAATTCAAATCCTTGATTCTGATTCCTCTGTTATCAGTTGCTTCTCTAAGTAACAGCACTCGGAATAAAAATATAAAAGCACAGTGCTAAGCAACTGGGCTCCAGACTCAGACTGCCTATATTCACATCTCAACTCCGCCACCTCTTAACTGTGGGACCTTGGACCCCATTCTCTACACCTGTGAAATGGACATAATGAGTACTAAAGTCATCAGATTGGTTTGAGAATTAAATGAGATGTAGTACAGTGTCTGGCCCATGGTAAGTGCTCAATAAATGCTGGTTGCTATTAAAAAAAGAAGAAGAAGAAGAAGTTGTCCATTTAGAGTTCATCAATGAGAGGCACTGGCACAAAATTGAAAAGGCAGAAGACAAGTAGAAGTCATTATTGCCTCTGTGGGAACAAAGAATGGCAAAGGACCGGCATAAAGTTTGTCAGACCTCCAGGCATCTTCCTCTGAATCATCCACTTGGGTGATTCAACTACTGAGATCATTGGTCGCAGTTTCCTATGGTTTCTGGATATACTGTTTTTCTGAAAGCTAGTAATGGCTTTTCTGGCCCTTGCCCCCCTCCCACATCCAGCCCTTCCAACAGTTTTGTGAGCCTCCAAGTCGCTGTATTATATCTCTCCCTGCTTGAAATACCTAGAGTGGTTTCTGTTTTCCTGACCAAATCCTTATGGATCTAAGGAGATTGAGGAAGCAAGAGAGAGCAGGGCATTTTATGGAATGAGGACATTGAGATAATGGAAGGGGATGAGATTCAGAGTTTGAGTGAAGGGGTGGGCCTTAAAGAGGGGAAGGAGTACTTCTTTATCTCAGAAAAGTGAAGAAGGCAAGCACGAGTACATATAGAGCAAAATGAAACAGAAGCACAGGACATCCAACAGTTCTGTTCTCTCTTAGAGGTAAGAATAATAATTGCTAACATTTATGGATCCCATCATATACATCAAACAGTGGTCTAAGGACTTCAAATGTATTAGTTCATTTAATGTTTACCGTGATGTAATAAACATAATTATTATCACCTCCATATTACAATGGAGGGAGGCAAAGTACAAAGAAATTGAGTGCAGAGCAAGAATTTGAGTTTAGGCAGTCCATCTCTAGACATATGTCTGTGCACATGTGTGTGTGTGTGTGTATGTGTGTATGTGTGCATAAAATCAATTGCACAGTATGGGATTAATATTATGCTTGGTTCTTATTTTTTTTAAAATAAGGAAAAAACACCTATCAACCACCATCCAATACATGAACTTGAATATTGACAAGCTACATCTACCTGTGTGTTTCCCCAGTTCTGTTCCCATGCCATTTCCCATCTCAAATAATCATTATACTGAATCTTGTCTTCATCATACCTTTACTTTTTAAAATATATATCTTATTTCATATATGTACATTCCTAAAATTATATGTTTAATTTTTTTTTTTTGAGAGGAGTCTCACTCTGTCACCAGGGCTGGAGTGCAGTGGCGCAATCTCAGCTCACTGCAACCTCTGCCTCCCAGGTTCAAGCGATTATCCTGCCTCAGCCTCCCAAGTAGCTGGGATTACAGGTGCCTGCCACTACATCCAGCTAATTTTTTGTATTTTTAGTACAGACGGGATTTCACCATGTTGGCCAGGCTGGTCTTGAACTCCTGACCTTGTGATTCACCCACCTTGGCTTCCCAAAGTGTGGGGATTACAGGCATAAGCCAACGTGCTTGGCCAGTATATTTAATTTTTAATTTTTCTTAACTTTAATAAAAAGGAGACATGCTAAATGTAATCTTCTGAGACTTAATTTTTTTTTTAATTTTATTATTATACTTTAGGTTTTAGGGTACATGTGCACAATGTGCAGATTTGTTACATATGTATCCATGTGCCATGTTGGTTTGCTGCACCCATTAACTCATCATTTGGCATTAGGTATATCTCCTAATGCTGTCCCTCCCCTCTCCCCCCACCCCACAACAGTCCCCAGAGTGTGATGTTCCCCTTTCCTGTGTCCATGTGTTCTCATTGTTCAATTCCCACCTTTGAGTGAGAACATGAGGTGTTTGGTTTTTTGTCCTTGCGATAGTTTACTGAGAATGATGGTTTCCAGTTTCATCCATGTCCCTACAAAGGACATGAACTCATCCTTTTTATGGCTGCATAGTATTCCATGGTGTATATGTGCCACATTTTCTTAATCCAGTCTATTGTTGTTGGACATTTGGGTTGGTTCCAAGTCTTTGCTATTGTGAATAGTGCTGCAATAAACATACGTGTGCATGTGTCTTTATAGCAGCATGGTTTATAGTCCTTTGGGTATATATCCAGTAATGGGATGGCTGGGTCAAATGGTATTTCTAGTTCTAGATCCCTGAGGAATCGCCACACTGACTTCCACAATGGTTGAACTAGTTTACAGTCCCACCAACAGTGTAAAAGTGTTCCTATTTCTCCACATCCTCTCCACACCTGTTGTTTCCTGACTTTTTAATGATGGCCATTCTAACTGGTGTGAGATGGTATCTCATTGTGGTTTTGATTTGCATTTCTCTGATGGCCAGTGATGATGAGCATTTTTGCACGTGTTTTTTGGCTGCATAAATGTCTTCTTTTGAGAAGTGTCTGCTCATGTCCTTCACCCACTTTTTGATGGGGTTGTTTGTTTTTTTCTTGTAAATTTGTTTGGGTTCATTGTAGATTCTGGATATTAGCCCTTTGTCAGATGAGTAGATTGCAAAGATTTTCTCCCATTCTGTAGGTTGCCTGCTCACTCTGATGGTAGTTTCTTTTGCTGTGCAGAAGCTCTTTAGTTTAATTAGATCCCATTTGTCAATTTTGGCTTTTGTTGCCATTGCTTTTGGTGTTTTAGACATGAAGTCCTTGCCCATGCCTATATCCTGAATGGTATTGCCTAGGTTTTCTTCTAGGGTTTTTATGGTTTTAGGTCTAACATGTAAGTCTTTATTGCATCTTGAATCAATTTTTGTATAAGGTGTAAGGAAGGGATCCAGTTTCAGCTTTCTACATATGGCTAGCCAGTTTTCCCAGCACCATTTATTAAATAGGGAATCCTTTCCCCATTGCTTGTTTTTGTCAGGTTTGTCAAAGATCAGATAGTTGTAGATATGTGGCATTATTTCTGAGGGCTCTGTTCTGTTCCATTGATCTATGTCTCTGTTGTGGTACCAGTACCATGCTGTTTTGGTTACTGTAGCCTTGTAGTATAGTTTGAAGTCAGGTAACGTGATGCCTCCAGCTTTGTTCTTTTGGCTTAGGATTGACTTGGCAATGCAGGCTCTTTTTTGGTTCCATATGAACTTTAAAGTAGTTTTTTCCAATTCTGTGAAGAAAGTCATTGGTAGCTTGATGGGGATGGCATTGAATCTATAAATTACCTTGGGCAGCATGGCCATTTTCATGATATTGATTCTTCCAACCCATGAGCATGGAATGTTCTTCCATTTGTTTGTATCCTCTTTTATTTCATTGAGCAGTGGTTTGTAGTTCTCCTTGAAGAGTTCCTTCACATCCCTTGTAAGCTGGATTCCTAGGTATTTTATTCTCTTTGAAGCAATTGTGAATGGGACTTCACTCATGATTTGGCTCTCTGTTTGTCTGTGATTGGTGTA
This sequence comes from Symphalangus syndactylus, assembly GCF_028878055.3. Classification (NCBI taxonomy): domain Eukaryota; kingdom Metazoa; phylum Chordata; class Mammalia; order Primates; family Hylobatidae; genus Symphalangus; species Symphalangus syndactylus. Next base: position 99,056,754 of record NC_072435.2, read on the forward strand.
CAAGAATGCTTGTGATTTTTGTACATTGATTTTGTATCCTGAGACTTTGCTGAAGTTGCTAATCAGCTTAAGGAGATTTGGGGCTGAGACAATGGGGTTTTCTAGATATACAATCATGTCATCTGCAAACAGGGACAATTTGACTTCCTCTTTTCCTAATTGAATACGCTTTATTTCCTTCTCCTGCCTGATTGCCCTGGCCAGAACTTCCAACACTATGGTTGAATAGGAGTGGTGAGAGAGGGCATCCCTGTCTTGTGCCAGTTTTCAAAGGGAATGCTTCCAGTTTTTGCCCATTCAGTATGATATTGGCTGTGGGTTTGTCATAGATAGCTCTTATGATTTTGAGATACGTCCCATCAATACCTAATTTATTGAGAGTTTTTAGCATGAAGCGTTTTTGAATTTTGTCAAAGGCCTTTTCTGCATCTACTGAGATAATCATGTGGTTTTTGTCTTTGGTTCTGTTCATATGCTGGATTACATTTATTGATTTGCATATGTTGAACCAGTCTTGCATCCCAGGGATGAAGCCCACTTGATCATGGTGTATAAGCTTTTTCAGGTGCATGTGCTGCTGGATTAATTTTTTACTTCAGACTTTATTGAACATGAGGCCATGAGGTCAGTGTTTGTTTGTTTGTTTGTTTGTTTGTTTCTTGAGACAGAGTCTCACTTTGTCATCCAGGCTGCAGTGCAGTGGGGCAATCAGCTCACTGCAACCTCTGCCTCCTGGGTTCAAGCAATTCTCCTGCCTCAGCCTCCTGAGTTGCTAGGGTTACAGGCACACACCACCATGCTCAGCTAATTTTTGTATTTTTAGTAGAGACAGGGTTTCACCATGTTGGTCAGACTGTTCTCGATCTCCTGACCTCATGATCTGCCTGCCTCAGCCTCCCAAAGTGCTGAGATTACAGGTGTGAGCTACTGCACCCAGCCGAGGTCATGTTTCTTATCTGCACTTCTCAATTCTTCCATATTATTACTGATACTTTTGTCTACTTGATCTATCTATTACTAAGAAAGGAATGTTAAAATATCCCTAGTATGATTGTAGATCTGTCGTTTTCTCCTTGTAGTTAGTTTTGATTTTGTGCATTTTGAGAGTATGTTGCTAGGCAAATACACCTTTAGAATGTTTATATTTTTCCCACACATTGAGCCATTTCTTGTTATGCAATAACTTTCATTATTTCTCATAGTGTTTTTTGCCTTAAAGTCTAAAATTATTAACATTGCAAAAGCAGCTTTCTTGTGGCCTGCTATATCATTTCCTATCCATTTATTTCCAATCTTTCTGTATCCTGATGCTTCAAGTTTATCTCTTTTAAATAGCATATGACTGTATTTTTTTAAACCCAGTCTGACAGTCTTTATATTTTAAGCGGAACATTTACCACTTAATTTTCTGCAATGACAGCTATATTTGAATTTTCTTCTATCAATTTATTTTGTACTCTGTATTTGTCTCACATTTTGTGTTTAGTTTTTCCTTCTTTCTTGCTTTCCTCTGAATTGAATGAATTTTTTTCTTTCTTTTTTTTTTTTTTTTAAAAGACAAAGTCCTGCTCTGTTGCCCAGGCTGGAGTGCAGTGGCACTGTCTTGGCTCACTGCAACCTCTGCCTCCCAGGTTCAAGCAATTCTCTTCTCCTGTCTCAGCCTCCCGAGTAGCTGGTATTATAGGTGCATGCCATCATGCCCGGCTAATTTTTTATATTTTAGTAGAGATGGCGTTTCACCATGTTGCCCAGGCTGGTCTCAAACTCCTGAGTTCAGGCAATTCACCGGCCTCGGCCTCCCAAAGTGCTAGGATTACAGGTATGAGCCACCGCACCCGGCTAATTTTTTTCTTTATTCTCCTTTCTCTTTTACTGATTTAGAAGTTACAATCGCTATTTCTATTATTTTAAAGATTTCAGTATAAATTACAGAATTCCCATTTAAGTTGTCTTTATCTCAAATTAATCACATAGAGTTATGCTCCCCATAATGACATTTTGGTCAATGGTAGGATGCATATATCAAAGTGGTCCCATAAGATTTTAATGGAGCTGAAAATGTCCTATCATCTAGTGATGTCATAGCCATCCTAATGTCATAGTGCAACTCATTATTCACAAATTTGTAATGATGCCGACGTAAACAAATCTACTGTGCTGCCAGTTGTATAAAAGCATAGCACATACAATTATATACAGTACATAATACTTGATCATGTTAATAAATGACTTTTCCTGGTTTATTTATTTGCTATGCTATGTTTTTATCATTAAAGTGTACTCTTGTACTTACAAAAAAAAAGTTGATTGTGAAACGGTATTCTGGCAGCAGCCTCGTACATCTCATGTTTACCATGTCTCTTGATTGCATTATTTTATCTCGTGCTTGATTTAATCTTTTTTTTTTTCATTATGGCCCCTAATTGTACAAAAGCCATGGTTTATGTTGCCAGTAAGAGACCACATAAAGTTATTGACTTCAGAACAAAATTAAAAGTGATGAAGAACTATGAAGGTGGAAAATCAGTGATGGTTACTGCTCACCAGTCAGGCATGGCCCATTCCACCACAGCTCACCAGGAGGCATGGCCCATTCCACCACAGCTCACCAGTCAGGCATGGCCCATTCCACCAGAGCTACAATCTTGAAGAATACGAACAAAGTCACAGGAGCTGTTAAAGGATCTGCTTCATTGAAGGCAATGAGACTAACAAAAAATTGAGACAGGCCTACATCAGATATGGAGAAACTTCTAATGACTTGGATTGGGGAGCAGATACAGAAGCATATTCCTGTCAGCACCATGACAATAGAAGTCAAAGAAAAAGTTTTCTTGGGATTTTGAAAGAATAAGCTGGACCTCACTATAGTGTTGCATTTACTACTAGCTCTGGGTGGTTTAAACATTTCAAGAATCATTATTCATTACATAGTATGAACATAAGTGGTGTGTCTGTAAGTGCTGATGTGAAGGCAGCTGAAGAATTCTTGGAAATTCTAGATAAGCTGAATGTGGAGCAAAATTACTTGCCAGAGCAAGTCTCCAGTAAAAATGAAACCTCCATATTCTAGAAACAGATGCCCGGAAGGACTTTACCCATAAGAAGGCCACATCTATGCAGGTTTCAAGGCTTTTAAAGACAGAAGACTTGCCTGGGGGCAATGCTGCAGGCCACAGACTGAAATCCTTTGTGATCTGGCACAGTGGAAACTCCAGGGCCTTCAAGCATATGAACAAGTGCACGTGGCCAGTGTACTACAGGAAAAATAAGAAGTTGTAGATAATCTAGTTTCCCTTCCAAGAAGCCCTCCTGAATTGCTATGCCAGAGAGATGGAGAAGTACTGTTTGGAGAATTACATCCCCTTCAAGATTTTGCTTATTGTTGATGATGCTCCTGCACATCCTCCTTTTATTGGTGATCTTCATCAAAGCGGTGTTTCTCCCTCCAAATACCACCTCTTTGGTTCAACGAATGGATCAAGGAGTTATAGCCACTTTTAAGGTCTACTACCTGAGGAGGACCTTTGCCTGCACTATTGCTGCTGCTGAGAAAGACACCGAGAAGACACAGATGCAACTCTGAAAGAATTACAACATCTACGACCAGAACCTTGCATCAAGAACCTTGCTTGGGTTTCGGGTGATGTCACCAAGGAATGTATGAATGGTATCTGGAAGAAGACACTCAAGAGGATTGCCCATGATTAAAAAGGATTTGCCAAGGATGAGGAGGTTGTAAAAACAACCAGACTGTGGTTGAGATGACAAAGAACTTTAACCTGGATGTGAATAAGGATGACATTGGGGAGCTCCTAGAGGTGGCTCTTAAGGAGTTGACTAATGAGGAGTTGTTGGAACTGGAACAGGAATGCACAGCTGGAGAAGAGGCCAGAGAAAAAGAAACTGATGTAGTTCTCAGAATGTATTCCCACTATTAAGCAACTCATGACAATTTATTCTCTTCTTATACAATGCAAAAGTCTTAGGCTGGGCAGGCATGGTAATTCACACTTGTAATCCCAGCACTCTGGGAAGATAAGGCAGGAGGACTGCCTGAGCCCAGGAGTTTGAGACCAGCCTAGGCAACATAGGGAGGCCCCCATCTCTACAAAATTTTTTAATAAAATTAGCCAGACATGGTAGTGTATGCCTGTGGTCCCAGCTACTTCGAAGGGTGAGGTGAAAGGATCACTTGAGCCCCGGAGTTTGAGGCTGCAGGGAGCCATGATCACACCACTGCACTCCAGTACGGGTAACAAAACAGGAACCTGTCTCAAAAAAAAAAGCCTAAAACACTTTAATCCAATCACCCGCTTCCCAATGCCCCTGCGATTGTTGTGTGATGTATTTAATTCTGTTTTAGCTTATCACCATAAATGTTTTGTACAATTTATGTTTGTTTTAGATTTACATGTATATTTACAACTTTCTTACTAATCAGTCTGTCTTTCATCTAAGAACCTTCCATCTGGGAATATCTTTATTATGCCTCAAGTACATCCTTTTAGAATTTTTTTTTTTTTTTGAGACGGAGTCTTGCTCTGTCACCCATGCTGGAGTGTAGCGGCACAATCTCAGCTCACTGCAAGCTCTGCCTCCTGGGTTCACGCCATTCCCACACCTCAGCCTCCCGAGTAGCTGGGACTACAGGCACCTGCCACCATGCCCGGCTAATTTTGTTTTTGTATTTTTTTTAGTAGAGACGGAATTTCACCGTGTTAGCCAAGATGGTCTCGATCTCCTGACCTCGTGATCCACCCACCTCGGCCTCCCAAAGTGCTGGGATTACAGGTGTGAGCCACCGCACCCGGCCTAGAATTCTTATAATAAGAGTCTGTTGGTAGCAAATCGCCTCTGTTTTTATTATTCCTAAACATGTCTTTATTTTACTTAAACTATTAAAAGATTTTTTGCCAGGTAATTCTAAGTTGACAGTTACTTTCTCTGTACATTCACAAACTTCCACTGTCTTCTGACTTTCATCATTGCTATTCAGAAGTCAGTTCTGTTACAATTGCCATTCTTTTGTAGATAAATAGTCTGTTTTTCTCTGGCTGCTTTTAAGACACTCTCTTTCTTCAGGTGTTCCAGAAGTTGACTATGATGTTTCCAGGTGGTGTGTTTCTTTTCCTTCACCCTGATTGGGATGGATTGGATCCCTAAATATGAAGCCTGATGCTTTTCATCAGTCCTGGGAAATACTTAGCCATTATTTCCTCAAACATTCCCTCTCCCTCATATCTCACTTCTCTTCTTCTACAATACCAAATATTAAACCATCTCAGTCTATCTTATGTGTCTCCTAACCTTTCTTAAATGTTTTTATTGCTTTGTCTCTTTGTGCTTCATTCTGAATGCTTTCTTCAGACCTATTTTTCAATTCATTGATTCTCTTTTCACTGTGTCTAATCCACTATTAAATCCATCTATTGATTTTTTTTCCCACTTTATCTAGTACCAACTTTCAAGGCATGCAGTTTTTCTTCCAGTTCCCTGCTAGGAGGGGTGGACAGCTTTATTTTTAGTTTACCTCAGCACACTCAACCCGTGCAGGACTTTGGGTTCCCAGCACTATCTAAAGTCTCTCCTTACACTTCCCACTTTGAATGGAATCCAGTTTTTTCCCCACCTTTCTCCAGTCCCTTAAAGACCATGAAAATAAAACCTCAACTTAGCTGGGGCTTCAGCAAGTAGCCTCAAATTGAAAGTGTCTTTAGTTTTGCTTACCTCTTTGGATTTTTTTCCTTCCTACTAGCTCATTAGTACACCTTAGGATTTTTTAAATTCTGAATTTGAGGATTTCACTGGCACGTAATTCAAGATATCTTACCTACCATTCTTTCAGAAATAGAAAATGGGTTTGTTTTAAATTGGGAATAAGAATAGATACCAACTCTAGCACGCATTCCAGGTTTTTTATGAGCAATTGAAGCAGATGTTGGGTATACATGATGTATAAAAGCAAGTTGCAAATAAATGTATATAACCCAATTTTTGTAAAAATAAATATAAAAAACATTTAAATATATTTGTGTATGTAGAAGAGCATAAACAAGGATGTAAAGAGTTGCATATGCAACTATTTATTTGGTCACTTCAGAATATCTAAGAAAGGCAAGATAGATGGTGGGAGAAAATAAGGGGAAAAAACTAAGAGGGAAAATATAAAACTTAATAAAATGTGCAATAAAATATTCTTCCAAATTTGTAAACGTTAATAAGTCTATGGCAAAGACTAAAATGTGACAGAACAAATGCATTGATGGTTTAGGTGTTACCTTGCTCAGCAATAAAGAAATTGGCCCAATGATCCTCCACCGGTCCCTTAAATTGCCACTCAGGTGGCTCTGGATGCTAATGTACCTATAGTACTCTCTTCTCTTTCCCAGACTCAGTCCTGAACCACTTCTGCTGCATCATTCTATATTCCACATTCAGACCACTCACAGTACCCACCTTGGACTGCTCACAAACTTGGAATTATTTCTTCTCTGTATGACTTGGCCTTGAGTCTTAATCCCAAAGCTCAATTTAATAAACTTCACTATGGCTCAGACTCTCCATCTGGACAGGAGGCCTCTAGTTTATGAATAGAGACAACTGATATTTGTTGAGCACTTTCTATATTTCAGACATTAAGTGGGTGGTTGTTGTGCATTATTTTGCCTTCATGATAACCCTGGGAGAAGTTTAAACACCGAGAGAAAGTATCCTAGGGAGATCTGATTAGTGAGGGAAGTCAGGGAAATCACCTTGAGGAGGCGGGGATGACGCCAAGCACTGAAGAATAGGTAGGAGTTAAACTGGTGGCCACATAGCCAAAGAATTGAATCTCAGAAACTCGGCACGTAATGATTCAATACTAACTTCTTTAAGTGGCAAAGCAAATTATATAGATTTTTTTTAAATGAGGTTACAGATTTGTCCTTATGGAAAAACCAATATTGTCTCATTGAGCTCGAGTGTCTGGACAAATGGTCCTGTCAGTGTTCCCTCTGAAAGGATTCAGGGCACATCTTCCCTAAGGGGATGATAGGATCAATTCTGTTTTTTAATTATCACTCCTTTTGTGGTTACTTTTATGTTGTGTGTAATTTTGTTGCTTAGATGACAAGTTGAGCAAAATAAACACTTAGCAGAAAGAATATTTCCTGGGAATCTTAAAAGACACAGGAAAATGGGGAAAAATAGAACTTCAGTCACCTGATGGTGAGGAGTTACAAAAAGGGTCAGGTGTTTTGATGGAAGTCATTGTAGAAAAAAATGAAAGATGTTGAAGCTTGAAGATACTAAAACTTTATCATCTAGATTTTCCACCTGAATGACAGGGGTTAGGACATGCTGTCCCAAAATATGGCACCTTGGCAGATAAAAATGTTTTAAGCTGAAGGAATTTGAGAAAGAGCAGGTGAAGGAAAGATTTTCTGACCTTCCCCTAATGTAGGCTATAAAACCCTCACATGAGAAGTACCCTTCTTATACCCAGAGAAAAGGAACATCTTTGTCTCCCAAGACACAGGGACACAGAGATGATGAACAGGCCTTGCTAAGTTTCCTCCAGTCTATTACCCTTAGCTAGTACCTTTATCCAACCACATTCTTCTATGACTCTCCAGTCTTTATCAAACCTGGCATAAAAACACTCAGACTTAACCACTTCTTTGGGTCTTCATTTCCTTATGAAGGCTCCAGTGTCATATAAAACTTCCATTAAATACATGTACGTATGCTTTTCTTTTGTTAATCTGTCTTTTGTTACAGCGTCCCCAGCCAAAAACTCAGTAGGGTCAAAGGAAACAATATATTTCCTTCCCATGTCTAATGAGGTAGTCACTGGCTACATAATGGCTATTTACATTTAAACTAAATAAAGATTAAATTTCTCAGTCTCACTAGCCACACTTCAAGGGCTCAGCAGACATTGGTGGCTAGTAGTTAATGCATTGAACAGCTCAGATATAGAACATTTCCATTATTGTAGAAAGTTCTATTGGACCGAGCTGAGAACTATAACTCAGAAAAGCCCTCAGTAGTGTCCTACCATACCTATACAAATACAATCTTCAATTCACGTCATGATTGCCTACCTTTAAATGTCTTACATGAAAATTCCATCCAACTCAGTAAACATTTTATTAAACAACCTTCTGTGTGCCAGGCATTGAACCAACCACTGAGGGAATAGAAAAACAAATTAGACGTGGTTACTGCCTTCAAGAAGTTTATAAGCTAGACAGGGGGAAAGATATGTGATCTGCTTCAGGGCCTGAAAGAACACAGGAGGCTTTTCCTTAAGCACAAAGTTCTTCCAAGGCAGGAATTGTAAAAGGTACCACATTCCAAACTCTCCAATTTCAGTGTGGAACTGAAGGTTTCCAGAATTCTGGAGACAATGAGATAAAATTTGCACACTGTGACAACACAGGTCTCTAACAGAGAATCCAAGACTGGGATTTTTTTAAAGCTGTCTCCCCTTCCCCACCTTGAGTGTACAATGGAGAGTGCTGGTGTGGTGTCACATGGTGTAACATGGCTCAGTGTTGTGTGAAACTAAGGTAATAGGCTTCTCGTGGCCTATTTCTTCATTTGCAAAATGAGCAAGTTGGACAGTAAGATAATCCACTGCATTGCAAGAAAAATCTTGTTCAAACAGTTTATATGTATTTTTACTTGAAAATATGATGAAAAAAATACGGTTTTACTAACCTGAATTGACACTGGGCTCTGGCCTGAGGCCTGCGTCAGGGATCTGTGGTCACACCAGGTAAGTGAGGAATCCTGAGTGAGGAGCAAGAGCTCCCCAACGTGGAGGTGCCACAGCCCTTTGCTTAGATAGCCCTTTGCTACCTAATTAACATAAAATTAATCAGTTCTTCCAAAATGGACAAGTGTTTAAAAAAAGAATTCTGCCAAAGAAAATGCAGACTGAAGATACTGCAAATAAGGCAGCTACAGGTTAAACTACATGAAACTGTCAATATTTGCTCAGTTTTTATATTTAAAAGATAGCAATTAAATATAATTCAAACTAATTATATTAAATGCCACTCCTCCAAGTACTAATCAGCCACGATTTAGATAAAAACAATGACCATCTAATGAAACTTGACATAAATAGAGCTCAAAAAGGTAAAATTATGAAAAGGCCATTTGAAAAAAGGACATACATCTACTCTCTTTAATTATGAACTATGAACATCTGCCTTAAGATAGTAGCTATTGATAGAATGAAGACATCACATGTGAATTGCTTACTTCATCTTTGCATCAACTTTTAATATTTAGATTTGGGGCATATTTTATAATGAACATAACATATGAGCATAACAGTCGTGATTAACGTATACAATTAAAGATAAGTGGAAATGACTCCATCTCCAACCACACGTCCTCGGTGTAATTTTGATGGGGATGGCTTATGTTCTACTGCCACCTCGTGGTGAGCATTCTGTGAACTGCCTCTTGGAACAGTGGGGAGAACCAGCTTCGACTTCTGAGGATCCAAAATTCCAAGAAAAAAATCTGAGTTCTCACGACAAAGTCACTTCCTGCCACAACACCTGGAAAATGTCATGACCCGAACTAGTCTCACTTCAGGTAACCTCACCTCTATGGACCTGTCAATTCATCCATAAACTTGATTTTCCAATTCTTGCTGAACTTCAAAAACACTTCAAATTCTAAAATATCTATGACATTAAGTGTCACTGTTCAGACTTTATGAGCTTCCAAACCCTTTATGTGTTTTCATTTTTTATTCTATGAAGATCTATAAGGTCTCACAGAGTTAGTCCTTCCTTCTCTATTTCTATCACATTGTGTATACACCTTTTACAGTAGTTATTAGGTTGGGTTGGTTTGGTTTGTTATTTTTTTCTCAACATTTTATTTTTAAACAATTGTAGATTCATTAGAAGTTTTATTTAAAAATGTACAGGGAGGTCCCATGCACGTCTCAGACTTCCGCAATGGTAGCTTCTTACGTCACTACAGTACATGATCAAAACCAGGAAACTGACATAAATGCAACCCACAGAGTTTGTTCAGACTTCACCAGCTTTACATGCACTTGTTTGTGTGTGTGCAGATCGTTTTCATATCTCTGTCATTCTAGAGTCCCTGGTTTCTAGTACAGTGCCTGACAGATAGACGAGTTTCTTTATATGTTGCTGAAGAAAGGCAGAGAGGAAGAAAAGAAGAGAGGATGAAGGGAGGTAAGGGAAGAAGAAACTTGTCAGTTAAAACCTATGAAACAATTGATAAATTAAAAGTGGTGTTTTTAAAAAGGTAGTGCTTAAGTGGATTTTCTGAACATGGTAGATCAATGTTAAAACCCAGCTTTTCACTCACAATGGCAGTCATTTTTTTAAATTACCACCCAATAGATCATTTGATACACCAATCTTCCAGACATCTATACAAATGACATTCAAACAAATTACAGACTCTCGGAGTTGTCAGCCGCTATTCGTTTAGACGGCTGACGAGGCCCTAACAAGCACTTTTGCCTATTCCTTTCTTTGTTTTAAAGCTATTTCTCACGTGCTGCTGACAGCCTGTTTTACTTTAGGCTGCAACCACACTCTTTGAGTCTCAGTTTTTCCATCTCAAAAATGGTAAAGTTCCCTGTCAGAAATTATATTCTAGTAACTCCACGGCTCTAAGATGTCAGAGTTTTCTTTCTGAAACTACTCCTTTTATTACATATAAATATAATAAATATTTGCAAGTAACAAAGATAAAGAAAAATATAAAAAAGAACTTTCAAATCACCTATAATTTCATCCATTAATAATACGATATTAATATTTTAAAGGATTTCCTTTTCTTTCAGTTGTGCTTACATCTGTTCATCTACTTTTGTATAAACATATAAACACACAAAAAGAATATATTCACTTAATTCAGAATAAAACTATACTCAAAGTCACAGGGCCCTAAGTTTTGAGTGGTAACTTTTCCTGTTAAAACCGTCTCAAAGCTCATGAAATACTCTTTTAATAAATATTTGTAGTGTATTCCATCGTCCTAATATACTGTTTATATATTTCATTATTTCCATATTTTTAACATTTACTCTTCTCTTTTTTGCTATTAGGAATAAACCTGATATAAGCATCTTTGCATAATTAACAACTGGGTCAAATTTTCTTCATTTCATTGAGATTCTTGATTCAAGCCTCTGCTGATGAATTGGATTCCAAAAAGGTAGTTACAATTTACATTTATGCCAAGTGCAAGCACATACATTTATTACATCTTTGCTAAAATCATAATTATCTTTAAAACTTTGCCCAAAATTTTATAGTTGAAAAACTGTCTCATTATTATTTCTATTTCTTTGATAACTAAAAAAGTTAGCCTTTTGTATGTTTTTCAGAAAACATCATATGTATCAAATAACATGGAATTATATTTGTAAATTAAATGTATCTTGCCTCATATTTCTATTAGGATGTTGTTGCTTTCTTATTAATGTCTTATTAATTTACATATTATGGATATTAGCCCTTGTTATATCTGTTGCAAACAATGTTTTTTCCATTTTTTCCCTTAATTATATTTACAATGAGGACTATCTATAGTTTTCTTTCACTTTTTTTATTCTTAGAAATCCAATGTCTAGAATCAGTTACATATTTATGTACAATTTGTTCTATCACTTATAATGTTATTTTTATATTTAAAATAGAATACCTAAGAACTTATTTTTATTACGGTATGATGTTAGCTGTTATAGCTTCACTTTTTCCTGAATAACTTCTCTTCTAAATATTTAGAAATCAATCCCTTGCTTGTTTCTCCACTTTTTTTTCTTTCTTGATCATAAGTGAAGAATCTATTTCAGGAATTGTTGATTCTGATTTCAATAGCATATATCTTAGTTGTCATGGCTCTATAATATATTTTATATCTAAGCAGGCAAGTGTCTATTAGTTTTCTTTTTCAACATTTTCTATAGATATTTATAACTGTTTATTCTTTTAGACATAGTTAAAATGATAAGAATATGGTTGGGCATGGTGGCTCACATCTGTAATCCTAATGCTTTGGAAGGCTGAGACAGGAGAACTGCTTGAGGCTAGGAGTTTGAGGCTGCAGTGAGCCACAATTATGCCACAGCACTCCAGAATGAGTGATAGAGCAAGACCCTGTCTCTCAAAAAATAATAATAAAGGCTGGGCTTGGTGACTCATGCCTGTAAATCCCAGCACTTTGGGAGGCCAAGGCAGATGGATCACTTGAGGTCAGGAGTTCAAGACCAGCCTGGTCAACATGGCAAAACCCCATATCTACTAAAAACACAAAAATGAGCTGGAGATGGTGACGTGCACCTGTAGTCCCAGCTACTTGGGAGGCTGAGACAGGAGAATTGCTTGAACCCAGGAGGTGAAGGTTGCAGTGAGCCAAGATCTTGCTACTACACTCCAGCCTGGGTGACAGAGCAAGACTCTGTCTCAAACTAATAACAGTAATAATAATAAAATAATAAGATGACAAGAAGAAGAAGAGAAACAGAAAAGAAGTAGAAGGAGGAGGAGGAGAATCACCTTAGTCTAGTTAGAGTGATGATTCCTTCAAGTGAGATTTATACAGACTTTTTTATCCAGGAATCACGAAATTGAGCCCTGGCTCATTTATTTGCAAGAAATGCTTCTGTGATATGCTGACCTTTTTTTTAACTTAAACTGTTTATTGTGATCTCTTATGGAATGAACCTTGACCTCGAGATTTGCTTGTTTGCATTTTGTTATGAGAAATTGCATTTACTCACTCTGTGTTTGTTATAAGAACTTATACTTGTTAGGTGACATGCTGTAGGAAATTAGATTTGCTCATTTAAATTGTAGTGTGAACACTGGTGATATGAAGACTGACTCACTGTCTGTAACCTCTCCGGCTTTGCTCTGTAACCTCACTCTGATATAAGTGGCTCTATTTCCCCTGTTAGTCAGAGAGCATTGAAACTCCTTAAGTTTTCCCTTTAAACCTGCCTGAGAATAAACTTGGTGATGCTATCAGACCTATTTATAAAAAAAAAAAAACACAAAAGGAAGTTTCATCAATACCGACTTTAGGAAGCCATAGTTGATAGGAACAAAAGACAAATAATTAATTCCTGTAAAATTTGATTGGTGTCACAAGAGATGTGAGTACTTGCTACAAGGGAATAGTGAAAAGGAGATATCTCTATGGGGATCAAATGAAATTTGGGACATTTTCACCCTAGAGACAATGCTTGAGGTAGAAATACTGGGCATTTGGTACAAATACTGGGTCCATTTACACCCTCACAAATGTCACTGATGAGCACATGGGTCTAATCCAGAGTTTCTCAACCTTGGCACTATTGATATTTGAAGCTGTTATTAGTCCATTTTCACACTGCTATAAACACATAGCCAAGACTGAGTAATTTATAAAGAAAAGAGGTTTCATTGACTCACAGTTCCACATGGCTCGGGAGGCCTCAGGAAACTTATACTCATGGTGGAAAGGGAAGAGGCATGTCTTATGTGGCAGCAGGCAAGAGAGAACAAGCAAGAGCAGGGAAAACTGCCTTATAAAACCATCAGATCTTATGAGAACTCACTCAATATCATGAGAACAGCATGAGGGAAACCAGCCCCATGTTCCAATCCCTTCCCAACAGGTCTCTTCCTTAACACCTGGGGATTACAATTCAAGATGAGATTTGGGTGGGGACACAAAGCCTGACCATATCAGGAGCTGAGTAATTCTTTGTTGCAGGGGCTGTCCTGTGCATTGCAGGGTGTTGAGCAGCATCTGTAGCCTCCATCCACTAGATGCTGGTAGCATTCCTCCTCTCAGTTTGAAAACCAAAAGTCTCCAGACATTGCCAAATGTCCCCTGGAGAGCAAAAATCACCCCTGGTTGAGAGCCACTGGTCGAATCTTACCTTTTCTCTTTCTAACAGCAAAAATGAAGGTTTGGAGAAGTACTAATATAAGAAGGCATAGGACTCTCAGGCTCACTTAGTTATCCATCCTCCCCTGGAGATGGTCCTAATAGTACTGCAGCCCTTAAAACAAGGAAACAGCTTCTCTGAGCAACACAGTCTACAAGGAAGCATTCCAACTTCCAGAAAAGATTTTTCCCATCCTCCTCCTGAAAGGTTCAAAGAGACCATCAAATCCCAACCTTCTTCACCAGCAACATTGTATATCCACAGGAAAAAAACAATTTAATCAGTGTTATTTATAAGATCATAGTATTTTAGCATCCAAAGTTCGTTGGAAATTGTTTGAGTCAGTTTCCTAAATTCCCCTGATGCTTGGCAAATGTGCAGCATCCCAGTCCCCACCCCAGCCCCACCTGCCCACTGTGTTCAGAAGTAGAGCCTGGGAATCTGTTTTTAGTAAGTGCCCAGATGGTTCCTATGATCAGCGAAGTTTGGACAGTGCTGATCTTCATTTTACCAGAGGAGACAGAGGAGTTCTAGGGAAGTCACTTTCCCAAGATCCCCCAGCTGGAAAGGGACAGACCAAGGACTCAGTCCAGGTATCCCAACACCTTATCCACTGCTCTTTCCTCTGCACCAGTTTGAGGGAGGAGGGAACCAGCAAATCCCTCAGGAGGAAGTCTCAGAAACAGACTAGCCCAGGTGGGGTGGCAGGAGGGCTGAGAAGTGGGTTAAAGCAAGTCACCTATTTTTATATAGGTCATGGGTCAGCAAACCTTCCTATAAAGAACCAGAGAGGAAAGTTTTGACTTTGCAGGCCATGTGATCTCTCTTAAACACTCAGTTCTGTGGATAGAACTCCAAAGCAGCTATAGACAATCCATAAACAAATGGGCATGGTGGGTTCCAAAAAACTAAGTTAACAAAATCAGGGCACTATGCTTTTCCTACCCCAGATATAAATGACATTTTGCCAATATAAACATAAGAGTAGCCTGGAAAGGAAAGGGGAAAAACTGAAAACCAGGTGGTGGGGGTAAAAGGGATGACGTCTGGCTTGTAGCCCAAGAGTTAAAAATAAAGGTTTGTGCTAGTCAGCTAGAAGCATTTAAGTGAAGCTTAAACATGCTAAAGACCAATAATTATGCAAACTAATAAACTGCTCTCCCAGTTTGAGTTCTCCAGAAGCCAACCCTGAGACCAGGGTTTAAGGGCAAGTGGTCCATTTGGGGGTGCATTAGTTTGTTTTCACACTGCTATAAAGAACTGTCTGAGACTGGGTAATTTATTTTAAAAAAAAAAAAAAGAGGTTTAATCAGCTTATGGTTCTATGGGCTGTGCAGGCTTCTGCTTCTGAGGAGGCCCTAGAAAACTTACAATTATGGCAAAAGGTGAAGGGGAAACAGGCATATTTTCAAATGTCCAGCAAAAAAGAGAGAGAGAGAAGGGGAAGGTGCTACACGCTTTCAAACAACCAGATCTCCTGAGAACTCTATCACAAGACAGCACTAGGGGGGTGCTACTAAACTGTTAGAAACCATGCCAATGATCCAGTCACCTCCCAGCAGGCCCCATCTCCAACACTGGGAATTACAATTTGACATGAGACGTGGGTGGGGACACAGAGCCAAACCATATCAGGGAGGTAATGTGAAATATCCTTAGGGGATCTGGGAAGTGAGCCTGGGAGAGGACGGTAGGCAAAACAGAGTGTTTTTCAAGCCCCCTGCCACGGTAGGCTTCACCCTGCAGGGAATCTCTGGAAAATAGCAGGGTAGAGCTTCTCAAATTTGCGTGGGCATCAGAATCACCTGGGCAACTTGTTAAAGCACGGGTTCCTGGGTCCCACCCTCAAAGATTCTGATTCAGTAGGTGTATTAGTCCATTTTCATGTTGCTAATAAAGACATACCCAAGACTGGGGGAAAAGAAGAGGTTTAATGGACTTGCAGTTTCACATGGCTGGGGAGGCCTCACAATCATGGCGGAAGGCAACGAGGAGCAAGTCACGTCTTACATGGATGGCAGCGGGCAAAGAAAGGGAGCTTGTGCAGCGGAACTCCTCTTTATAAAACCATCAGATCTCATGAGACTTATTCACTATCACGAGAACAGCATGGGAAAGACCTGCCCCCATGATTCAATTACCTCCCACCGGGTCTCCTTCAACATGTGGAAATTCAAGATGAGATTTGGGTGGGGACACAGCCAAACCATATCAGTAGGTCTATATTGAAGCCTAAGAATTGACATTTTCACCAAGCCTCCAGGGCATGCCAATGCTGCTGATCCAAGGACCACACTTTGAGTAGCTCTGATACAAAGCAGACTAGCAGCACAGACATCTCCTGAGATGTGGTTAGAAACATCAAAGCTCAGGTCCCACCCTAGGCCTACCAAATCAGAATTTTGAACAAAACCCCAAGTGTTTGTATGCACATGGAGGCTTAAGAAGCCCTGGTGTAGAACATGCATTTCAGAATTATACCTCCAGAGAGTGAAGGTGTTCATACATCAACTCTCACCAGTCGTTGGTTGAGAACTACTAGGGGGATGTGGTTAATCCCCTCTCCTGCCCTCTACCTCACCCCCACCTGCCACCCCACCCCACTCCACTTCCATACTTCTCACCTGTCCTGTGTGCAGGAGAGCAGCCCTTATCAGCTTGGGAGAAAGCTACAGTGCAAAAAGACACAGATAGAGCAGTTGGAAGTCAATCCCCTATGCTGATGTGGCAAGATCCAGGGATGTGGATGGAGTACCAGCAGGATCTGCTACCATCAATAAAAGACATACTCTGACAGAGTGTCCTGTATTGCCCTCAGATACAGCATGTAATAGTGGGAAGAAAAGAAGCTTTGGAGTCACCCACTCCTGGGTTCAAAGCCTGCCTGTCACACATTAAAATTCCTATGCCAAAGTTACATGACCTCTCTGAGTTTTGCTCTTCATCTGAAAATGGAGATATTCATACCTTCCTTGATTTCTTATTCTCTGGACCAGTATAAGCACTCAAAGATGATATCTAATATTATTTTTTTATTTCTGCCAAGCCATGAACTTCTTATGGTACATCACTTGACACTGAAATATCATAGACTGAAAATCAGGGCTTAGTCATAAGGAATATCAAGGCAATAACTCAAGAAACCATGTCAGCAAACTAATTCTTCAGGAAGTTGGCTTTGAGTGTTACTTTCTCAGAGGCTGCTTCTTCTGTATGTAAAGTGCCAACCTATTTTTTGGAGCAATCGTTCTGAGGAAGGACAGAAAGGGAGTAATCTAGTAGAATTAACCTGGTTATGGAGAGATCATGCAAACCGGTCTTCAAAAAGGTTCATTAGCTACATTTAGATGAGTACTCTTGTCAGAGGGTTCAAACTAACAGTCTTCACAGGTTCTGTATGGGTTGAATGGCATCCCCCAAAAAGACATGTCCCTGTTCTAATCCCCAGAGCCTGTGAATGTGACCTTATTTGGACAAAGCATCTTTGCAGTCGTAATTAAGTTAAAGATCTTAAGATGAGATCATCCTTGATTGACCAGACGGGTCCTCAGTCCAATGGTAAGTGTCCTTAGAAGAGACACACAGAGAAGAGACAGAGGGAGCAGAGGAGAAGGCCATCTAAAGATGGATGCAGAGATTGTAGTTATGCAGAAAAAAAAAAAAAAAAAAAGGCCTGGAAGAAGCAAGGAAGGATCCTCCCACAGAGCCTTTGGAGGGAGTGTGGCCCTGCCAACACCTTGACTTCTGAATAGCCTCCAGAACTGTGAAAGAATAAATTTGCTTTCCTTTAAGCCACTAGATTTGTGGTAATCTGTTCCAACAGTCCTAGGAAACTAGTACAGTGTCCAAGAGGAAATGAAACAATCTTCAATTCCAAGAAACTATTTGAATTCATCCAGAACCATGCAAGGAGAAAAATAAAATAATAGGAAGAAAGTTTGAGCTCATTAGAGGACACAAGGTTTAGAAACCACAGAAAATATGTCCAAAAGCTTTTTTAACTCAAAAAAGCTCAGAAATTAATTTATGAGTATTCACATGTGCAATTATCTAATCCTTTGAGAGAAAGCCACAGTACATTCTGTTTACAGAGCATTTGATTAACTGCTGATGTTATTTCCTCTGCATAGCAGATATTGTTGTCCAGGTCACACCATACGGGACTTACCACTCCCAGTTGCTAACATCTGCATGTATTTGCCTGGAGGTCTCCTCTGGTCACCAGAGCCTACTCTGCCTGGGCCACATGACAAGGTGATGTGCTGAGGAACAAAAGCCCCCAGGAGTATCCCTCAAGCAGTGTTGGACTGGAGTTGAGGTATATATGCCCTAGCCCCTCAACCATGGGCTGAGATTCCCAGACAACTGGGTTCCCTGGCAGGACCCAGCCCCAGATACCCAAAACACTAAACTGCTTAATGATGGACACTTCCCATCCTGTCTCCCCTTCCCCATTTCCCTACCCATGTTTCCTGGGACCACCTCCAAAACTAAGAATTTCCCAAGCTGCTCCTTGAAGAACCCAAACTAAGATTGCTAAAGCACTAAGCTGGAAGTGACTCAAAACCAAAAAGCCTAAAAGAAGCTTTTGTCTTCTTTAAGAATTCATTCTGAACTGTCTGCCAATTTCATTTTAACATTAGAAAATGATTGAAAATGTTAAATTGGCCTTGCTTGACTTCAACATCTGACACATTTACTCCAAGGATACAAACATTAAGCTATAGAATTCCTCTATTTTTTTTGCTATCTCTCCATCAAGTGGTGAGTTCTGACTCCAAAATATGTTTTAGATCTACTCACCATTTCCACTGCCAGCCCCCTAGTCCGTCCCATGCCATCTCTTGCTAGACTGGTCATCACTTGCTAGACTGTCACCAAATCCTCCTGACTGGCCCATCCCCGATTCCACTCTTGACCCTTCCAATCTATTATTTCATAGCAACTAAAGAAAATGTTTAAAAATATAAATCAATTTACATCACTTCCTTCATTAAAACCTAGCTTCCCATTGCACACAGAATGAAATCCCAAGTCCTTCTTGTGAACCAAAAGACTTCTCCTACTTCTGTTTTAACTCACTGTCCCCTTCACTCACGGTACTCCAGGAACCTTAATGTCCTCTCTGTTCCCAGAATGGATCCAGCCTGTCCAGGCCTTTGTGCTTGCTCTTCCCTCTTCCTGAATATTCTGACCTGGCTCTGTGTGTGTCTACTTCCTCCTCATCTCTCAGATCTCCTTTGCAAAAGGGCTTCCCCAATGATTTAATTTAATATCATCTTTTCATGTACCCCACATGTCATTCTCTAGCACTGTATTCTGTTTATTTCCTTCATAGAATCTACAGTAAATTCTAATCGTTTCAGGTTTTTGTTTATTTACTCATTCAAAAAAACATAGACTCAGTCCATATTATCCCTACGGTGGGCCAGGCTCAGACCCTTGACAGGTGAGGGAGGTACACAGTGATCATAAACAGACCCTACCTACATTAGGGAGAGAATTTAGTGAGAGATACTGATGTTAAACAAATAATAACATATGCAGTTTTAAAGCTGACACTGTAAGAAGTGTTATGTACAGAGCCCTATGAGAAGTCAAATTAGAAAATTTTGGCCTACTTAGGGACGGCATCCCCAAGGAAGTAAACAATGAGCTGGGGGCCTGTGTAGGCAAAGGTTAACTCAGCAAACCTGGGTTGTTCAACCCTGCACATTTTCAGAAAAGGCCTGTCTTCAGGAATGACCCTGGGAGATGAGCTCTGAGGCTTTGGAATGCCCTGCCTGATAAGAGTGTGTCTCTCTGCCCAAAGCCTTGGGCAACACAGTACCAGTTTAATCACATAGTTTATGTTAACGCTGTGATTTATGGTGAATGCCTGCTCTTGCTCTAGGAGGTTGAAGTCTGAGTAGCCAACATCAATCCTGCAGGTACTACATGCCAATTCAACTGGCCCCCAATTAAAAATTCTGGACACTCACTCAGGGGAGATTCCTAGTTGGTAGCACTTTACTCAGGCAGTCACACACTATTGCTGGAAGAATGAAGTGTGCTCATGTGATGCCACTGGAGGAGGACACCTGGAAACCTGGGCCTGTTTTTTCCTGGACTTTGCCCCAAGTGCTTTTTCCCCTTTCTGGTTGGAAAGTGTATCTTTTCACTGTAAGAAACTTCCACCATGAGCATGACAGCTTTTCTGAGTCCTATGAGTTCTAGCAAATCATTCAGCCTAAGGATGGTCTCGGGGACCCTGACACAGCACCAAAGAGAGTGTTTAAGGCAGAGAAAACAGCAGAGTCAGAAGCCCTATGACATCCCTGAGCACCTCGACACGAGAAGTGTAACAAAAGCTGGTTAGGTGGGAATGGAAGAGTAAGCAGGTGCGTGACACTAGGTGTCCACATTCTCTAGTTCACTGGTGAATGGACACCTGTGATTGTTGTTCACTGTTGGCATCACCACCACATACCATTATGTTTGGCATATCATTGATGCCCAAGAGTATCCATTAAATAAATGAATTATAAATAAGCAAATGAGTGAATGGAATGAATGATCCTCAGTTTTATGTTACATCTTACAGCAAGTGTAATTGTTATTGATTATTATTCCCATGATCATCTCTCTGAATACTTCAAAGTTGCTTAATTACTTGCATGATACCACTGCCTCAAGACAGTTAAAGCACTAGGGGGAAAAATGCCTCAAAACATTTCAAATCAGTTGAAGTTTTTAGATAATTTCCTGAATATATTGCAGTAATTTATAGAAAATGTAGACTTTATCTGCAAGCTAGATTGTAAATTTATGTAAATAATAAAGGCCCTTTATAACTTCTCAAACTCAATGAGTTAAATATACTGGTCATTAATGTCCCCATTTTATAGATGGGAAATTACAAGGTTGACTGCTTTGTCCAAAGTCACAAACAAATTAGTGGCAGAGCAAAGATTACAATTCTGGATTTCTAAATGCTTGTGGAACAGAAAATATTACCTTCAGGGAAAAGCAATTTGGAGGAAAGGAAGAGAAATGAGGCTTGAAGCCAGAGACAGTGGATGCAAGATCAGACTCTGATGCTTACTAGCCAAGTGGGGCACATAAGGGGCAAGAGACAGTGGATGCGAGATCAGCTTGCTAGCCAAGTGGGGCACACAGGGGCCACATCCATTGACCTTGGCAAGACTCAGTGTCATCTATTAAATAAGGATAATAAAACTTTTCCAAAAGTACTAGTTCTTAATCTGGGGATAATGTACTTGTAAGGATCCCTGGACTCACTTCAGAACTCCTTGAAACCATAAGCAAAATTCATGTATAAGTTTCTGTGTACATTTTACTGGTACAAGGATACACAGCTTTCATTAAATCCTCAAAGTGACCTACTGAGCCCAAAGTAGTGAAGAAACAGCCACTATCTCTTTCAGTGGTCAGTCACCAACAGGACAAGCAATGGTTGAATACAGGCCCTGGAGTGTGACCCCCATGTTGGAATCTGGCTCAGCTATTTGCTAGTCAGTCATATGCAAAGTCCATGACTCATCTTTATGGGGGTGAAAGAGTGCATGCCTCATAGTCACTTTGAGGATTCAACAAGATCATGCCTGCAAAGTACACAGCATGTGGTGCCATCTCAATAAATATTAGCTGCTGTCATTGTTCTCACATATTTCATCCACAATAGCATATCTAGGGGTCACTGGGAGTCATCCTTCTCCCTCACCCACATCATTCAATCCACATCAAATCTGGCTGACTTGCTACCTGAAATACTTCTTGATTTATTCACCTCATTTTCATTGAGACTTTTACCTCATGGGATCAGGCCCTATCCCAGCAGATCTCCCTGCTTGATCACCCTGGAATCCTCTCTCCCCAGGGTGAATTATTAGGCACTACAATGCTAATGTGACTTAAGACCCCAAGGCAGGGGTCTTCACACTGTGCTCCAAGGAGCCTCTTCAGTGGCTGTGGAGAGGGGGCAGGAGCTCCTGACATTCTCACATGAACCAGAGTAAGCCCCAGCTTTGTGGATTTTGTACATTAGGCTTCCTTCCAGTTTGAAGAAAGGGTTTGCCTTAGTCAGTTTGGGTTGCCATAGCAAATTACCATCAACTGGGTAGCTTAAATAACAAACATTCCTTTCTCATGGTTCTAGAGGCTGCAAGTCCAAGATCAGAGTGCCAGCATGATAAGGTTCTGGTAAGGGCAGTCTTTCGGTTGCAGACATCCAACTTATCATTGTAAACTCACACAGCAGAAGGAGAGCAGGCTGACTCGCTGAGGACTTTTCTTATAAGGGTGCAATCTCATTAATAAGGACTTTGCCCTCATGACCTAATCACCTCCCAAAGACCCCACCTCCTAATACCATCCCATCAAGGGTTAGGATTTCAACATATGAATTTGGGGAGGACACAAATATTCAGTCCATTCCAGGGCTGCACTGCTTAAGGCAAACAACAAACAAAAAGACAAATAACTACACCCATACCCTTTACAAAAATGGAAGATGAGGTCCTAGGCACCAATGCCACCTGGCTCCTGGTGTGTCTTTTTTTGTCTCACTATCCTGTTTCCCTCCTCTCTGCCGATATTACCACACTAGATGATCTGGGACTTTTCAGATGTTTTGATCTCAAGATCCCTTTCCCTTTTAAAAAAGTATCGTGCCTCCTCTTGTTTTGGTTTCCTATTACTGCTGAAACAAATGACCACAAATCTGTGCCTTACACAAATTTATTACCTTACAGCATGGTGGTCAGAAGTCCAAGGCAGGTCAGTACAGCTGCATTCCTTCTGTAGGCTTGAAAGCAAATAATGATTATATGTTCTGGTGCAGGAGGATTTCTGAGTCAGGGCTGGCAAAATCAATTTATTATTCTAAAAGTTCCTTTCCATAAAGCTATAAATGCATCATTATAATTTCCACCTTTTTACACTTTCCAGGGGTCTCACACCTTTCAATCTCAATTACTGATGCTGGAGTGTCTGTTCCATGTTGGGGCTGCTGTATTTTCTTCCCTGTCTCATTCTAGTGGTTGGAATAACCAAAATCTTACACCTCAGAACTTCTGCTAAAGTTGTGTGAGTCTCTGGCAGTTGGAATCTGGGAATAACTCTGATCAATTGATCATTTCCTGTATACCTGCCACTGTGTTAGCACATCCCCTGCTCTGTTTCCTTCAGTCTTCACAGCAACACTTTGCCAAATGAATTATCATTATCCTCATTCTACCAGTGAAAGGGGGCCATGCAGGGAAGTCATGCAACTTCCCTGTTCACACAGGAAGAACATAGGTTTCGCTGACTCTAGAGAACAGAAATCCTTACCTCAGCATGGCTTACTGCCTCCAGTGACAGGACCCTACTGTCCCACACTCAGCAACAACATGATTTTACCATTTCAGAAATTTCTTGCCAAGAAGATGAAAATCCAAATACTGCATTGTTTGTTTCAGGAACTTTCTGAAAATCCATTTATCCAAACAATGGATGACTCAACAAGCCCACATCAGGGGGATAGGCCCTTCCTCAGAATTCTCAGTGGGACTCATGAAATAACTGCTTACTTTTCAGACTCCCTTCCAAACCTCACCTCTCTATGTGCATCATCAATCCCACACCATTATGTATCAGAGTGTGTCTGTATCATTTCGGCCCCTACATTGAAAGATTCACATTAACCGGACCCCTAAAACATTATAACCATTGCCTCTGATACAACACCTTCCCTTCTGTGAAGCTACTTAAAATATGTCAATGCAGTGAGATCCCTTACTTCAATGAACAAATAATTTGGATTCGCTTGATGAATAAGCTAACTGGAGAGTTTCTTTTAAGAGTCAGCAGTCAATCTCTGGCTTCTAGTGTACCAAGTTTGTGCTATTGATGTGTATCCCTATGCTCTTCAGGTTCCTTGAACAAGTTAGTCTTCATGGGTACTTGTGTCTAGCAAAGCAGTGAATCGTCTATAAGAGCATCTCTAGGACTTCTCCCTCAAGGTCAATCTGGTTCTGGTCTAGCCCAGGAATGTGTATCCTGGACTAATCCCAGATGTCCTCTGGTTCCCTTGTCAGTTACCATGATATGCTACAGCCAATTGATCATTTGTCTACCCTAGACAAAATCTAGAATTGTTTTGGTGGTCCCAGTTGCACAATAAACAAGCCTAGCGTTTAAGGGGTAGAACAGAAATGAAATTCCCTGATTTTATGTATCGGTAAGTTTTCACTGCATAACAAATATATCTCCAAATCTCTTTGTGAAACAAAAATAGGCATTTCTTCTTCAGACGTTTGAGTTCAGCTAGGGTTTGGCCTAGGCATTCTGCTGTCTCATCTTAGCTCACTCATGCAGCTGGGAGTCCACTGACTGTTAGGTAATCTAGACTAGCTTCAGCTGAGACTATTGGGGTGACTCACCTCTGCTCTACAAGGCTATCATCCTCCAGCAGGTCATGATCCATATGAAAAACTGAGGGAAGACATCCAGGACCTGCTGGAGAGCACATGGAAAGAAGCTGAGGCACGGAAAAGGAAAGCAGCAAGAGTGGGGCAGAGATTGATCCCCAAGGAACTTGGAATATCATGGAAAAGGTGGGTAGGGGTGCTTCTCCACTCCCCTCACCTCTGTGATAAACTCCTGACAGCCAAAATGTCAGGGAGCCCCTTTGCCCTTGCAGGCCTAGGCAATGCTGTTAGTGGCAATTTTCAATCTTCCTGGGGATAGAGCACTAAGTGACCAGCTTGGGCAGGTGTGCTCACACTCCCCTCAGACCCACACTGAGACAGCAGGTGCCATACTGATTATGCACCCATGGTGGGCCACTGTCCTGCTCAGGGAACCTCAGCCCTTGTGTCACCACATCACCACAACCCCCACAAATATACCCCAGAATATACTCTGACTTTGGCAACCACAGAGGACCAGCAGGTTCGTAAGAAGCTGCGGGATCCCTGGAGATCAAGCCATTGGCACAAGTCGCCCCAGATGAGGGGGCAACACAACCTGCCAAAATGCCCCTTGGAGAAAAAGAAACACATGTGCAGTGCTCATCTCTGAAGGGGATGACACCAGTGTCTGGGAATGGAAATGGAGAGGAGGTTATCTCCTGCTCCCCCCAGTCACCGTTGGGAACACAGCAGAGTCTTTCCCCACTGGGGGCTGGTGCAACCACACTTGGAGACAGCCTGCTTAATGTTTTTTCATGGTGACTGCACCCCCACTGAAAGTGAGCTCATTGCTGCTCAGACTTGCACGAAGAAAGAGGCTCATCTCCCACTCCCTACACAGAGCAGCATACCAGCAACAGAGGGCAGATAAGCCACAGAGTTGTCTTGCTCTGGATTAGAAAAAGAGGCTCTGCCTTGAGGCTATTTCAATGGTAGCTGCCAGAAGGGCATTTTGCAGACCTCTGTTGCACAGCATTCAGGAGCCAAAGGACATTGATATAGTTTGTGTATTAGTCCCAACTCAAATCTCATGTTGAATTGTAATCCCCAGTATTGTAGATGGAACCTGGTGGGAGGTGACTGGATCATAGGGATGGATTTCTCATGAATGGTTTAGCACCATCTGCTTGGTTCTGTCCTCATGATAGTGAGTGAGTTCTTGTGAGATCTGGCTGTTTGTAGGTGTGTAGCACCTCCCTCTCTCACACAGTTGCTCCTATTCTGGCCATGTGATGTGCATCTTCCCTTTTTGCCTTCTACCATGAGTGGAAGCTTTCTGAGGCCTCTCCAGAAGCAGATGCCTCTATGCTTCCTGTACAGCCTGTAGAACTGTGAATGAATTAAACCTCATTTCTTATAAATTACTCAGTCTCACACATTTCTTTATAGCAGTGCAAGAACAGACTAACACAAAATGTCTATATATACTAAAGGTCACAAGCCCTGCAACAGGGGCATCAGAGGAAAGTGGATCACATTCCTGCCTAACCAGGATGAGGAGCCGGTACACCCCTGAGACCTCAGTGCCTCTCAACAGGAACTCCCCTCACCTCCCCCCGGGGGGGTGCCTCCACTCATCCTTGGGCAAACAAGCTCTTACTCTTAAGCACCACCTACTGAGCTGGAGACTGAACCTCACCACCAAATTATAAACCTGCTATCCAAAGGACATAATTCTAGTGCATAAGATAAGCTTCCTTAGACACTCCCAGTCCCACAGTAGATAGTGTGTTGGCTCATTTGTCCAGTGCATTCCTATAACAAGCAGCATTTGAGAAAGCCACTGCCCTAAAGCTATCCATAACCAAGAAACATATACAGAGTGTTGGGTCCCCAAAACACCCAGAAATAAATTCAAATGATCATACACAACATACACCACAGTTATACCCTCAAGGGAAAAAAGAATTAAAAATTTAAAAGTCCCATCTAAATAACAGCAAACCCAAAAATAAGAAGTGACAGCCCATTCAGATGAGAAAGAATCAGCATAAAAACTCTAGCAGTACCAAAAAAAATGTGTTTTTGCACCTCCAAAGGATCGCACTAACTCTTTAGCAATGGACCCTAACTGAAATGACAATTCTCAAATGATAAAGAATTTGAAATATGGATAGTAAGGAGCTCAATGAGATCCAAGAGAAAGTTGAAAACCAAAACCAATAAACCAGATAAACAATTCAGGATATGAAAAACAAGATAGATAGATGATAGATAGATAGATAGATAGATAGATAGATAGATAGATAATAGATAGATAGATTTTAAACTCACACAGAGCTTCTGGAAAAGAAAAACTCACTAATGGAATTTCAAAATACAGTTGAAAACTTTAACAATAGACTAGACCAAGAAGAAGAAAGAATTTCAGAGCTTGAAGAATGGTCCTTCAAATTAATCCAATCAGACAAAAATAAAGAGAAAAGAATTTTTTAAAATGAACAAAGTCTTTGAGCTATTTAGGATTACTTAAAGCAACCAAATCTACTACATATAGGCATTACTGAGAAAGAAGAAGAAAAAGTAAGCAATTTGGAAAACACATTTGAGGGAATAATTTAGGAAAATTTTATTGATCTTGCTAGAAATGTAGACATCCAGATACAAGGAATTCAGAGAACACCTAGCAGATACTATACCAAAAAAAAAATCAACAAGGTGTATAGTTGTCAGACTATCCAAGGTCAGCACTAAAGAAAATATCTTAAAGGCAGCTAGAAAGAAGTGTCAAATCACCTATAAAGGACATCCCATCACACTAACAGCAGACATCTCAGCAGAAGCTTTACAAGCAAGAAGAGATTATTTTTAGCCTTTTAAAGAAGGAAACAAAAATGCCAGCCAAGAATTTTATATCCTGCCAAACTTAGCTTCATGAATGAAGGACAAATAAAGTCTTTCCCAGACAAGGAAACACTAAAGGAATTCATCACCACTAGACCAACTACAAGAAATGCTCAAAGGAGGTCTAAACATGAAAACAAAAGGAAGATATTCATAAAAGCACACATAAGTACAACATTCATAGATCTTATAAAGCAATTACAAAACTGAGACTACAAAGCAACTAGTTAATAACACTATAAGAGGGAAAAAATCTCACATATCAATATTAACCTCAAATATAAATGGCGTAAATGCTCTACTTAAAATATATAGATTGGTAAATTTGTTTTTAAAAATGAGCACTAACCTTCTGTCTACCAGAGACCCACTTATCCGGTAAAGACACCCACAGGCTCAAAGTAAAGGGAGAAAAAAAGTTGTATCACACAAATGAAAAACAAAAAAGAGCAGGAGTTGATATTCTTACATCAGATAAAACAGATATCAACCAACAATGAAAACAAAGAAGGACATTATATAATAATAAGGGACTCAATTCAACAAGATTTAACTATCCTAAATATATACACACCCAACACCGGAGCACCCAAATTTATAAAACAAATACTACTAGACCTAGGAAAAAGGGATAAATAGCCACACAACAATAGTGGGAGACTTCAGCGCCCCACTGACAGCACCAAACAGATCATCAATACAGAAAATCAGCAAACTCTGGACTTAAACTAGACTCTTGACCAAATGACCTAATATATATATATATATATAAAACATTCCACTGAATGACTACAGAATATATATTTTTCTCACCTTTGCATGGAACATTCTCTACAATTGACCATATGCTTGACCATAAAGCAAGTCTCAATACATTCAAAAAATTCAAAATTATATTGAATATCTTCTCAAACCACAGTGGAATAAAATTAGAAATTGATACCAACAGAAAATCTCCAAACCACACAAGTACATGGAAACCAAATAATTTGTTCCTGAAGGACTTCTGGGTAAACAATAATATAAAGGCAGAATTTAAAAAAATTTTTTGAAATAAATGAAAATAGAGCCACAACATACAAAAACCTCTGGGATAGAGCAAAAGCAGTGTTAAGAGGAAAGTTTATAGCATTAAATGCTTACATCAAAAAGATAGAAAGATCTCAAATTAACAACCTACCATTGCACCTAAAGGACCTAAAGAAACAAGAACAAACCAAACCCAAAGCTAGCAAAAGAAAAGAAACGAACAAACACCAAAGCAGAACTAAATAAAATTAAGATGAAAAAAATCATACAAAGGATCAACAAAATGAAAAGTTGTTTCTTTGAGAGGATTAACAAACTTGATAGAACACTGGATAGATTAACCAAAAAAAGGAGACAGAGAGAGAGAGGATTAAAAAAAAACACAATCATAAATGATAAAAGTGACATTACAACTGATACCACAGAAATGCAAAATATCATTAGAGACTACTATGGACATCTCTATGCACACAAAGTAGAAAAACTAGAGAAACTAGATAATTTCTGGAAACATACAACCTCCCAAGACTGAACCAGGAAAAATGGAAATCCTAAACAGACCAATAATGAGTAATGAAATTGGATCAGTAATTTAAAAATCTACCAATAAAAAAATGAGGACCAGACAAATTCACAACTGAATTTTATCAGACATACTAAGCGCTGGTACCAATTTTACTGAAACTATTGCAAAAAATCAAGGAAGAAGAATTCCTCCCAAACTCATTCTATGAAATCTATATCATCCTAATACCAAAATCTGGCAAGGACACAACTAAAAAAGAAAACTACAAGCAAATATCCCTGATAAACATAGATCCAAAGATCCTTAACAAAATACTAGCAAACTGAATCCAATAGCACATCAAAAAGATAATCTATTACAATCAAATAGATTTTATTCCAGGAATGCAAGGATGATTCAACACACACAAATCAATAAATATGACTTACCACATAAACAGAATTTAGAACAAAAACCATATGATTATCTTAATAAATGAAGAAAAAAGCATTTGATAAAATTCAACATCCATTCATGATGAAAGCCCTCAAAAAACTAGGCATTGAAGGGATATACCTCAAAATAATAAGAGTCATATATGACAAACCCACAGCAAACATCATACTGAATGGGTAAAAGCTAGAAGCATTCCCTCTAAGAACTGGAACAAGACAAGGATGTCCACTCTCACCACTCCTCTTCAACACACTACTGGAAGTCTCAGCCAGAACAATCAGGCAAGAGAAAGAAATAAAATGCATCTAATTGGAAAAAAGGAAGTAAAATTCTCTATGTTCACTGATGACATGATCTTATACCTAGAAAAGCCACAAGTGTCCCCCAAAATACACCTAGACTTGATAAACAAGTTCAGTGAAGTTTCAGTATATAAAATGAACATACAAAAATCAGTTGCATCTCTATATACCAGCAACATTCAGGAAGAGAACCAAAGCAAGAACTCAATCCCATTATAATAGCCACATACAAAAAATACCTAGGAATATATTTAAACAAAGAAGTAAAAGACTTCTACAAGGAGAATGACAAAACACTGATGAAAGAAATTGTAGTTAACACAAACAAACGAAAAAACATCCCATGCTCATGTATTGGAAGAGTCAATATCATTTAAAAACAACCATACTGCCTAAAGCAATATACTGAATCAATGCAATTCCTATCAAATTACCAACATTATTTTTCAGAAAATTAGAAAAAACAGTTCTATGACTCATATGAACCAAAAAACAGCCCAAATAGCCAACGCAATCCTAAGCAAAAAAACAAAGCTAGCATCATATTACCTGACTTCAAACTATGCTACAAGGCTATAGTAACCAAAACAGCATGGTACTGGTGCAAAAATAGACCAGTGGAACAGAATAGAGAACCTAGAAATAAAACCACATACCTACAACCAACTAATTTTCAACAGTCAGCAAAAATAAACAATGTGGAAAGGACACCGCCCTATTCAATAAACAATGCTGGGAAAACTGGCTAGCTATTTGCCAAAGAGTGAAACTAGATTCCTGTCTCTCACCACATACAAAAATTAGCTCAAGATAGATTAAATAATTAATATAATACCTGAAACTATAAAAACCCTAGAAGAAAACCTAGGAAAAACTCTTCCGGACATTGGTCAGCATTTAAAACATAAGTGCAGCTGCTTTACGGAGGAATGCTGCCTCTAGGATGCAGAGCCTGCCCTTTATCAGGCCGAGCTCGGGTGGCTCTGGGCAGAGGGCACAAGCTACTGCTCCACCCCTGAATGCAGCCCTCTCGCCAAATAATTTATGACTAAGACCTCAAAAGCAAATGCAACAAAACAAAAATAGATGAATGGGACCTAAACGAGCTTCACCACAGCTGAAGAAACAATCAACAGAGTAAACTGACAATCTACAGAATGGGAGACAATATTTGCAAACTATATATCCAACAAAGGACTAATATTGCGAATCTATAATGAACTCAAACAAATCAACAAGAAAAAACAAATAACCTCATTAAACAGTAGGCAAACGACATGAACAGACACTTCTCTAAAAAAGACATGCAAGAGGGCTTGTTGGCATGAAAAAATGTTCAACATCACTAATCGTAAGAAATGCTAATTAAAACCACAATGAGACACCATCTCACACCCATCAGAATGACTATTAATAAAAGTCAAAAAATAACAGATATTAAAATGCAGAGAAAAGGGAATGCTTATACACTATTGGTGGGAATGTAAATTAGTACAACCACTGTGGAAAACAGTATAGAGCTTTCTCAAAAAACTAAAAATAAAACTACGATTTGACCAAGCAATCCCACTACTGGGTATCTACCAAAAGGAAAATAAATTGTTATATCAAAAAGGTATCTGTACTTCTATGTGTATCATAATAGTATTCATAATAGCAGTCATGGAATCAATCTAAGTGTCCATCAACGGATAAAGAAAATGTGGTGTGTATACTAGAATACTATGCAACCATGAAAAAGAATGAAATCATGTCCTTTGCAGCAACATAGATAGAGCTGGAGGCTATTATCTTAAGTGAAATAACTAAGAAAGAGAAAATCAAATACCATATGTTCTCACTTATAAGTGGAAGCTAAACATTGGGTATACATAAACATAAGGATGAAAATAATAGAAACTGGGGACCCCAAAAGGGAGGAGGGAGGAAGGAAGAGAAGGACTGAAAAATTACCTTTTGGGTACAATGTTGACTGTTTGGGTGATGGATTCACCAGAAGCTCAAATTTCACCATTACACAATATATCCATGTAGCAAACCTGCACATGTACCCCTTGAATCTAAAACAAAATAATATTTTAAAAGCAGCTTAAGCATAAAATTTAGAACCAGGAGGAATTTAAGTCATCTCTATCAGCCTCGTTATTTAACAGATAAAGGAGCTGGGACTCAAGTAACTGAAAAGACCAATTCAAGGTTATACAGTTTTTTGGGACAGAATTGAGTCTAAAACTCAGGTTTTCTAAAACCTAATCATTATAAAGTCCACTATTTCACTGATAATGTTTGCTATAGCATGTAGAAGAAAGTCATTCGGGGCCGACTTATGTTTGTAGCACTTTAAATTGAGACGAGAGAAGAAGTCCCCTGCCATTCCATGTAGCACTAAATACATGCTCCACCAGAAAGGCAATGCGTTCACAAAACGACTTGCTTATTCCAGGCCAGGGATTTCCTCAAAACATGCGTATGACCCACTACAACCCTCATTTGCAAAATCCAGGAGAATTCACACTCAACATCCATGTTGAGGAGGGAGCACTTAAACGCCTCCCAAGGCAGCCTGCCCTGCTTCTGGTCAAATAGAGCTTCCTTTTGTTGACAGCAATTGCGCCAGCTGAGTGACTCTTTTGAGCCACACAACAAAAAGACACGAAAAGAGGCAGCTTTCAAGATATAATCTATGGGTAAGACCACCCCTTCCCAGGCAAGCGGGGAGGCTGTCAGCTGTCGGCCGGCCGCGGGACTGCATTCCAGGGTGGAGCAGCAGCGTGTGCCCTCTGCCCAGAGCCACCCCACCTCAGCCTGATAAAGGCCAGGCTCTGCGTCCTACAGGCGGCATTCCTCCGCGAGGCAGCTGCACTTAGGTTTCAACGCGTTCCATTGTACTGTTGATTTAATGAGGTCTCTCAGACACTGTGTTTGTAAATGACAGTCATCATAATGCCAAAGCCCCAGAGACACAAACATCTCATGTTCTGCCCTCTGAGAAGCTTGAACCATTAAAGGAAGTTTGTTTTAATTTAAAAATAAAATATAATCGTGGTAACACCCACATTACCCTCTGGTGGATTTTATTAATTCTCCTCTATTCCAAACAAGTCATTATGGCAAATAAGAGTATAAACTTTGGAGACAGAAACAAGTCCTGACTTCACACCTGCTAGTTGGGACAAGTTATTAAGCCACTTTGAGCCTCTATTTTCTAAGTCATAAAAAGGATATTAAAATCATACCTTCCTGAAAGTGCTACTGGAAGGCTGTGTAAGATAATAAATGGACAACACTCAACATGGCTCCAGGTAAATATACATGATACTGAAAAACAATAGCCCAAAACGATTTTATGTATCACTATTACCTAAACTTCCTCTTTGCCTTTCTGTACCAAGTCAGAGAAAATAAGTTGCTATTTGGAAAGTGTGATTGTAGCAGTGATTGGCACACAATAAATGATATATAATTGTCAGCTATTATCATTGTTGTTGTTGTTATTATTGAACAAGAAACAAACTACAGAGCCTTTGGAATCAGAACTGAATTGATTTGACCCATTTGATTAACTAATGGAATTCTCTATTCTGAAATTTTGAGAGGAAAAGGAAGATGAAACCTTACAAGGAATGGAGATGGAGTGTGGTTAGCAATAAGCTAGACCAGAGATAGACAAACTAGCACCTAGAGGGCAAATCCTGCCCACTCCCTATTTTTGTAAACAAAGTTTTATTGAAGCTGTTTTTGCATTACAGTTACAGAGTTGAGTCATTGCAAAAAAGACTTATGACATACAAAGCCTGAAATATTTACTCTCTTACTGTTTACAGAGAAAGGTTCTCGAGCCCTAGGCCAGGAAGAAAGAAATAGGCCTAAAACAGCATCTGGCACGTAGTAGGTCATCAGTAACTATTTGTTTTAAAAAAATTAACAAAATGATTAAATGACTAGGCAGGAAACAGCTGATTTATCATTGGTCCTGACCCATCCAGGTCTTCATGAAGTCACGACCACTTCATACTGATGTGCCAGCTCTATTATTGTCCTGGGGAATTCTTTGAGCCATTGTTGGGAATGAATAGGGCATAAATATCACTTGTAAATCAGACACAATGGTACTGAGTTCCTGATAGTCGGCTCCAAGTGTTGCATGCTCTGCCTGATTCAAGCAGGAGAGGGAGAGAGGAAGCTAGTAATTGCGGAAAATACATTGAACTTTATATTGAGATAATATGAAGAGTAGAGAGCAAAGGGGACAGACCATAGTCAAAGATTCTAAAATTTTAAAAAGAGTATAATTTTAAAAAGTGGACCTCTACATTCAGAGAGGTCAATCAATGAGCAAAGAACAAAAACAAGAAAAAAGCTGGAGTTCAGATTTGTTTAGGGTTTGGGTTGGACTACATTATTAGAACATAATTGTCTGCTGAAACTTCTGCCAAAGTTCCTAGTTCAAACATGAATGCCTGGCCATCCCCCTTTGATCTCTGTATCCACCCACAGAGCTTAACACATTGCCCAATACACAGGAGGCCTTGAGCAAGACCAGATGAATGAGCAACTGGAATAAGTCCTCAAAGGCCTCAAAGAAGTGGTAGACCAGCTGTCCCAGATGACTCATGGGCAGTAAAGTCAACACCTGATGATGTCTTTGCCTAAGTCTGCAGTTTGACTCCTGGCTTCATGACTTGCCCTAATAATTTGTCATTGACTTCCTAGCAACTCTCTCACCTTCTCGTATTAGTAACTTAAATTTTATCTGGGCATCAGCCCCTCTGCCCTTCTCAGCTGTGTGGTTTGGCTAGTTACTCCTTTCCAGTCCCAGAGATGGATCCCAATTGGTTTTCATATATCCCATCCCTCTAGTCACATTGGTAATCTATTTTACAAGAAAAACACTATAATCTTCATGGCTTTATTATCATAGGTATTTATTTCTTGTTCATATGAATGAATCCCAATTGGATGACCCTGTTCCATGCAGTGATTCTGGGACCCAGGCTCCTTCTGTTAGATTGATCCACCCATCTTAAACATGTGGTTGTGGTTCCAAGTATGTCCTGGGAGTCATCTTCACTCCAGTCAGCCAGAAAGGAAAGAAAGCGTCAGGATCATGTCACTTCTGCCCACATTTATTAGCCAGAATTCTGTCACATGGCCAAATCTAACTGCAAGGAAGGATGGGAAATGCGGTCTAGCTTCTGCAGAAGGAAGGATAACTTGATTTGGTAAACAGTGAGTTAGTCTGTGCCACAGATGGGCATTAAACCTAATCAGAGCCAATAATGCATGAAGATAGGTTTGCTGGGGATTCTGGGGAAGATAATCATTGCATGAAAATATGTTTACTAGGGATTATTTTCCCCAGAATTGCAAACTCTCTTTTCCCATTGATTGGGTGAAGGGAGGAAGTGTCCCTTAAATCCTGAGGGCTATTGAGTAGCCTGAGCATGGAGCCAACCCGGAAGAAGCAGAGCTGAGACACAGATACTGAGGACATCATTCAAAGCCTGAGTCAAGCTGTGCCTGAAGCCAGACCTATCTCTGAATTTTTCATTTGTGTGAATAAATAAATTCCCTCTTGGTTTATGCCAGTGACTTGGGTATTCTTTCTCTTGCTACTAAAATTGTCTGAGTTATATCATTATTGTCAGCCATCAATGAACTCTACCCTCCTCTCCTCCCAATTCTGTTGATGGCAAAGAGGCTGCAAAAGGAAAGATTAGGAGTTCAGAATCTGCAGCCAAAGAATCTAGATTTGAACCCCAAACTACAGCTCTTGTCCTTAGGCATGTCATATCTTTGTGCCTCCTTTTGTCCATAGATAAATGAGGAATAATAATAGTACCTACCTCATAGGATTGCTGAAGATGGATGAGGCAATTTAGGTAAGTGCTGAGAATATGCATGACACTTAGCACAACTATAGAAATACTTATGATTATTACTATGCAGATGAACCAGGGCTATGTTGCTTCCTTTGCCCTCACTTCAGCCGAAGAAGGCATCTCCCTTTTCAGCTCCGTGATGTTTCCCCTCACCTCTCTCCTCCTTCCCTCCTTCTCTTGCCTCTCAAACCCTCTTTTCCTCCATGCTTGCTCTTCCTGCTATCTTACTGGCATGGACTGTGGAGAGGAAATTATTATTTCACTACCCAAAACAAATTGGTTGGCTCACCCTGGATAAAATGAACTTTCTGGACCCTAGAGATGCCATGTATTAGCAACCAGAGAGACACACAAGCGTAGACAATCAAAGACCCAAAGCCGCATTTCCCATGTGTAACTGAAAACTCTCTCTTGGAAGGTGACAGGAGGTGACCCAAGTGCAAAGTTCAGAATGCCCTCTTCATGCTACTAAAATGTAACTAGCATGAACTGCTCCACAAACCAGAGGCAATTGTTTATTGTCTTAAATCACCTCCCTAGGCCCCATGAACCTTATTTGACAAGAAATTCAGTACCTCTTTCTAGACAAGTACACCTCACCCCACCTTTGGAGAGTTGACAAACCCCAAGGGATTGTACAGTCCGAAAGGGGTTTCAATACAGCTCCCCTGCTCAGGCTGGGAGAAAAACGGAGTGGAGTGCTGTCATTGCCCCTTGCCACCACACGAGGTCACTGTTAAGGACAGATGCTGCCATAGTGCCCTCTGGTCCCCGCTCCAGCACTGGAGGTTTCCTGGTTCTCTGAGGGAAGCCCGCCCTTGTGCCAAGTGTAACTAAGGGCGCCTGCTTTTCGGATGGGCTCTTTCAGTTCACACGCAGCGCCGCCTTCCAGAACGTCAGCCAACCCCAGGCTCACCAAATCAGGATTCATGCTTTCAACTAACTCTGCAGGAACAGAATCACCGTCCACCTTTTCCCTGACAACTTTACCATTTTAAAAGGCGGTTGCATTCTGGCCCCCTTCCCTCCTGAGGGTGAAGTGCCCTTCGACGGGCCATTGCCCTCTGTGGTTCCGGGAGGCACCTGTCCCGCTACAGAGAAAGGAAAACAACACATTTAAAATCAGGCAGCTGGTCCCACCACACGGTAGTCAGTCTCCTGCTAACTCCTCCTGGGCAGAAAGGGAAGTGAGAGAGGACAGGGCATGAGGCATCTGCAGCGCGATTTCTGCACCCCCAGCCACACCCATGGTTTTTGTCTGTGGGCTCTCACTTCAAGAAATTGTTCACTTTGGGAAGCCAAGGCAGGTGGATCACGAGGTCAGGAGATGGAGACCATCCTGGCTAACACGGTGAAACCCCGTCTCTACTAAAGATATTAAAAATTAGCGGGGCGTGGTGGCACACGCCTGTAGTCCCAACTAGTCGGGAGGCTGAGGCAGGAGGATCGCTTGAACCCGGGAGGTGGAGGTTGCAGTGAGCCGAGATCGCACCACTGCACTCCAGCCTGGGCCACAGAGCAAGACTCCCTCCCCCACCTGCAACCCCCACCAAAAAAAAAAAAAAAAAAAAAAAAATTGTTGTGCCTGCCGATAGAATCCCTTGGTTTAATTTTACTAAAACCACAAGACGAGGAAGAAAATATAACTTTTGTGTTTATTTTTCCTAAAGTCTATTGACCGTCCTTTTTGGACTGCACAATCCCTTGGGGTGTGGACTATTAGGGGTGGCTCGTACACCTTTAAGAGCAAAATCAGCTATTACTCAAAGACACTTCATCTTTTTTTAACCTTTGTTTTCTGCCTAATCTGTTTCCCAAAGCATGAAGTAAGTACTTTTTCCCATTATATTTTTTTCAATAATCTCTATGCATACAAAGTTTAGATAATCATTAAAATATGCAAGGTATTATAGTAAATGCTTGAAATCAGTGTTTTGTTTTTTTGTTTTGTTTTTTGAGACAGAGTCTTGCTCTGTCATCCAGGCTGGAGTGCAGTAGCGCCACCTCGGCTCACCGCAACCTCCACCTCCCAGATTCAAGCAATTCTCCTGCCTCAGCCTCCCAAGTGGCTGGACTACAGGCAAGTACCACCGCACCTGGCTAGTATTTTAGTAGATACAGGGTCTCAACATGTTGGCCAGGCTAGTCTCAAACTCCTGACCTCAGGTAATCCACCCACCTCGGCCTCCCAAAGTGCTGGGATTACAGGCATGAGTCACTGTGCCTGGACCTTGAAGTAGGTGTATTCTTTAAGAGTAGGATTGATTAATCAGATTTTTGCTTTTTCGCTACCAGAGAGGGTTTTTTTTCTTGTTTTTCCTTCCCACAGTTTCTACTGTTCTGTCTTCCTCCCTCATTTTTTTACTCTTTTTACCCTCTTGATCCTTCATTTTTTTTTGCTACTGTGATTGTTAGCCATATTAAACTGAAATGTTTTAATCAATGTATTTATTTAATAAAATGTAATATTGTCTGTTCTTTAAGAAATTGCTTTAGTGGAACTTTTTTCTACAGTAAAGACACGCAAAAAAATACGAAAGTAATAAAATGTATGAGCTAAAACTATAAAACTTAGGAAAAACATAGCAGAAAAGTCTTGTGACATTAGATTTGGCAATGATTTCTTGAATACAATGCCAAAAGCAGAGGCAACAAAAGTACAAATAAATTGTACTTCATCAAAATTAAATACGTTTGTGCAACACAGAACACTGTCAACAGAGTGAAAAAGCAACCCACACAATGGGAAAAAATATTTGTAAATCATACACCTGATGAGGGATTAATTCACAGAATATATAAAGAATTCCAATAACAAAAAAAAACATATTAAAAAATGGGCAAAGGATTTTATTAGACATTTTGCTGAAGAAGATATAAAATAAGCACATAAAAAGATGTTCAGTATCATTGATCATTAGGAAAATGCAAATCAAAACCACAGTGAAATACCACTTCACATCCATTAGGATGGTTACTTTCAAAATACCAAAGGTTGGCAAGGATATGGAGAAATTGGAACCCTTGTGCACTGTTGGTGAGAATGTAAAATGGTGCAGCCACTGTGGAAAACAGTACAGTGGTTCCTCAAAAATCAAAACATAGCATTACCATGTGATCCAGCAATTCCATTTTCCAGGTATATACCCAAAATAATTGAAAACAGGAATGCAATGAGATATTTGTACACCAGTGTTCTAGCATTATTCACAAAACTAAAAAGACATTCTACTAAGTGAAATAAAACAACACAAAATCACATATATCATATGATTCCACTTACATGCAGTACCTCAAATAGTCAAATTCATAGACACAGAAATTGGAATGGCGGTCGCCAGCATCTGGGGGAAGGGAGAAGGACTTACTGTTTAATGAATGCAGAATTTCAGTTTGGAAAGGTGAAAAAAATCTGGAGATGGATGGTAACAATGGTTGCACAACAATGTGAATGTTTTTAATGCCATCGAACTGTACATTTACAAATAGTTAAAATAGTAAAATCTGTGTTGTATATATTTTACCACAATAGAAATAGAAAAGAAAATGAATTGCTTTTTGACTTATATATCCTTAAATTATATTTTCTTAGGTTAATAGTCCTCGAAGAGAGAGAGAAACAAAAGAAAAATGAAAAAAGGAAAGAAATTTTCTCCACAAAGACTCAGAAAAGCTACACTCTTAAGAAGTCAAAACTACAATGGGCTTGAGTTGAAGACTCCAAGGATCTTTACAGTTATGTGACCTGTCCAAGGTTACACAGCTCACCTTTTCATTTTGCACTGGGCCCAAGTTATGTAGCCAGCCTGCTTAGAGATCTCTACTTACCTCAGTTTTCTGATTTGTAAAACAAAGATAATAATAATATTGTTAAATTAAGTGAAGCCTAAAGCTGCCTCCTTATGTATTTTTAATTTGGCCTAAAGTTTTAGTCGTACAGAGTGAACTATAACCTGACTAGATGTGTGATCTACTCTTGTGCCAATCACCAAGTTTTAACCAATCGAAGGGAGCCAACTGTTTAAGCCATGTTCAAATAAGGCAAATGCCCAGCTCTAACCACTTCAGCTGTTTCTGTGCCTCACTTCCATCTTCTATACATCACTTTCCTTTTTCTACCCATAAATGTTTTTTGATCACGCAGCAGCATGAAGTTGATCTGAACCTACTTTGGTTTGGGAGACTGCCCAATTCGTGAATCAATTAAACTGTTAAATTTAATTTGTCTAAGGTTTTTCTTTTAGCAGTAGGTTCCCCATAGGAGATTTGAGAAGATTAAATAACAAAATAGATGGAAAGTGAGGAGGACATGACACTTACTTCTCAATTCACCCAACAACAGTGTGTTGATTGGCTGCTGTGGAGCAGGCACTGTTCTAAGCACTGGAGAAATGCTGTGGAAAGTTGCTCTCATGGACCTTACACTTCCATCAGGGAAGATTGACAGTAACAAGATACCATTACATTCTATCATATAGAATATGTACTATGAGGAGAAAATGGAGGGGGGCAATGCAGCAGCTTAATGACCACATCAGCTTGAGTAATCAGGGGTGACTTGTCCATGAGGTGACACTTAAATGATAACTGATGCCAAGGAAGGAAGAATCAACCATGCAACAATCAGAAGGAAGAGCATTCCAGGCATAGGGAACAGCTAGTGAAAATGCCCAAAATGAGAATTAACTCTGCGTGTGAAAGACACAGAATAAAGGCAGGGTGGGTCTAGCAAAGTAGCTTATAAACTGTTTCAGGATGAAATCAGAGAGAAGATTCAGGTTAGATAAGACCAAAAACCACAGACGAGGAGTTGGTGCTTGATTCCAAGCCATGGGAGAGTTTTAAGCTAGAAACACTTGGTCTGACATGTATCTTTAAAGATAATTCTGATGACTGCTTGCAGAATGAATTTTAGGAGGCAAAGTGGAAGCAGGCAGGTCAAGTAGGATGCTACCGCAATAACATAAACAACAGATGATAGCTTAGACCAAGGGAGGAGTGGCAGGGATGTAGAGAAGTGGTTGGATTCATGAAGGTAAAATCAATAGGAATTTCTGATATTGGTGGTGAGAAAAAGAGATCACTCGAGCAATTGGATGGATAAATGTTCACTATGACTATGTAAATACCAAATCATTAATCTCTGCCCACTATGAAATAACATCCTAACCGGAAAAGTATCCTGGGTATGGTGAGCCCCCAGTACATGTTGATTGATTGAACAACTGAATGAATGGGGGAGGGAAGATGCTGAAAGGGAAGTTGAGCGGGACGCTGAAGAGAAACTTTGCCTACTTTACAATTTTGCTTAGAGCCAGACCTGCTGACTGGTCTCCACAAAAAGGAAAAACAAAAATCACCAGAAAAGAAAGTTTGCTGTGTGGAAAGATTTAAACTAACAAAGGAAAAGGAAAGGGCCATGAGGGCAGGGAGACATGTGTTTGGACACATCCCCTGCTTGGAAGGCTGACTCCTGAAAAGACCAGTATCTGATGAGTGTGCAGGAAACCCTATTGCCCTGTCAGTTCCTAATAACAACCGGGTGCCTTTATTTCTCCTCTCAAAGCACGAAGCAGAGGAACCAGAGAGGGTGCCAGGGCCAAGTGAAGACATGGACATATATTCGTTGGCCCATCTGGCCCTCTCTGCAGGATGGGAAGCATTAAACAGAGGCAGCACA
Organism: Symphalangus syndactylus; assembly: GCF_028878055.3. Classification (NCBI taxonomy): domain Eukaryota; kingdom Metazoa; phylum Chordata; class Mammalia; order Primates; family Hylobatidae; genus Symphalangus; species Symphalangus syndactylus. Next base: position 99,097,839 of record NC_072435.2, read on the forward strand.
CTGGCTCTGTGTACGTCCTACCTAGAGACAGAAACATTTCAACTGAAACTGACAGTCTCTTGAACCCCGGTATCTGACTCTCACAATAATAACCCTCCTAAGAAATTCAGTCCCCAAGAAATGGTAATGGACTGAAAGAGTGCCTCTCTATGAAGACTAAAACTTTAGAATATTTTCTAAAAATATTTTAAAAGTTTAGAAGATTTTCTAAAAATATTCTAAACATTTAGAATATTTTTGTAATCATGAACAGTGCTAAACAGTTATGTGTTAGGGTAAACCATACAAAGTTGCTAGGGTTAGTCCATTTTTTATCTAAAAGAGTAACTATTTCATGTGGTTCAACCTGATCACTGTCTCTGCAGGCTGATGAAGTGCTTTGGGCAAAATACTACCATAACATTATTGTTACGTGAATTCATCTTACCTTGAATATATCCCCACTACTCCTTCTATCTCCAAATCCTAGAATGTTTCTATGTGTTCTTTGAGAAAGTAATTTTGGGGGATTGAAGCAATTTCTGATTCTCCAGGGGAGAAAATAACAACTATATTCCTCGATGATGTACCTAGCATTCAAACCAACCATCAAATGCTCAAAGCCTAAAGAAATTCAGAGGGAGAGAAATCCCCTTAGCATGGGAAGGATGAAAAGAGTATTTTATAATCCTGCAAATGTGGAAAGGCAGAGTGAAGCTTATGTTGTCCAACTCACTTGTTTTATCACACAAGCTAAGGGGCTTGCTCAAGGTCAGGGCCAATAGTTCAAGGCAGAACTGGAGCCAGATCTATCATGTGTACTGAACTAACCATTTTCTGAATCAACACACACCATGTATGGAAAGGTAAGAGGACTTTATGGGTGAAAATAATTTCATTTGTAAGATGTAGAAAAATGCTGAACACAAGTTACAAGAATTTGACTTCCCAGATATCAAAATAATAACCCAATAAAATGAGATGTGAGAAAAAACTCACCAAGAAACAAGGAGATTTTAGAATGATGCATTTAGAAGAAGATACTATGGCAGGACTGAATGGCAGGAGCAGAAAGAACTGATTTTATAAGCAGCTCGGGGAATTGAAAGAAAAAAAGCAGCATGTGTTTAGATAAATGCTTTTTTGAGGATGGTGGTATTTTATCAGAATTATATAATCTGCTTATTTATGCAGCTGGGAAATTTTCACTTCCATGAGTTATTCTTTGAATCATTTGTAGTGAGTGCCTACTGTATCTCCAGCAGTCTTCCAGGTATCTGGATATATCAGTTAACAGACAAAAATCCCTGCTCTTAATGAGCATATATTCTAACTGGGGAGGTAGAAAACAAACAATAAACATAAAACACAAGTGAATTATATGGCCACTTAGAAAGTGATACGTACCAAGGGGAAAAAAAAGATCAGGATACTGGGAAGCTGGAGCCGTGAGCAGGGAGGGATGCATGTTGAGGTTTTCAGTAGCGTAGTCTGGGCAGGTCTCTTTGAGAGGGTGGATTTGAATAAGGGCTTGAAGAAAAGGAAGGCTGTTTAGGGGAAGAGCATTCCAGATCTTGACAGGTCACTAAGGCAGAGACGTGGCAGGCAGGTGTGTGTGTTACCATCTGCTCTGTAGAGCTGGTATCATCCCAGTTTCTACAGCATGGCCAAGTCTTTTACATATAATGAGAAGTCTTGAGTGATCCAATGTGTCCATGTTATGTTATGCCAGAGATGACAAATCCATGTAATGGACCTTTGAGAATTTGGTTGTGCTCCAAGTATGCCTGTGGTTGTGTGAATCTCAGCTGTGGACTTTATATTCACTCTTCAGAGCTTTTATGGCCATGGCCACGTCTCAGTGTGACAACAAAGAGCCCCCAGCTCAGGTAAGGGTTTTAATGACTGAACTCAATGAACCACAGTTAATCCATTCATTAGCTTAGGTATCAAATATCAGAATGGTGATACCACAGCACGCAAAGCATAAGACTAGAGTAAGACTACTCATCATCTATTACTAGTTCAATCACATACTCACTTAGTGACGCTGAATAAATGGCTCAACTTCTCTATGCCTCAATTTTCACATCTGCCAAATCAAGATAATACCCTTTGCTCAGTCTATTTCACAAAGGCATAGTAATATTTAAGTTTAATGATATAATAAGTATGAAAGTATGCTGGAAGCTATAATGCACAAGGCAATATGGCTTAACTATCTCTATGCCCTCAGAGTACAGCATAAGTAATGGCATTCCATAAATGTTTTTTGAGTAAATAAGCAGACAAGTAAAACTTACTGTGTGATGACAACCAAGGAGAAAAAAGTCATCCCAGTGGACATGACCTATGTCTACGCAATCAAAATAAAGATAATATTTAGCATAGCTACCTTTATAAATCAAGCCAAATAATATATTATTCTAGATTTTCACTTGAAACTTTTTTTAAGCAGGAGTTATTTCAAAACATGATAGAAAACTATAGACTACTCTCAGTTTAGCTTGTAAAGTCCTTTGTCTTACCCAACCAGGAAGAAGAGGACAAAGAAAAAAGAATTGCAATATTGCTCAGATGATCAGTATAAAAAAGACATCAAACGAGGAAGAGGAGGAGGAAGATAATTCCTTGTTAATAATTTCAATATTTGGAATATAAATAGCCATTGGATTGGTTGAATGTTACAATAAGATGTAAAAGAGAGATAAAAAGTGTTTTGTCCTCTAGTCAAGATGTTTCAGATGCCAAGAATTCTGCCCAATGAGTAGACAAAAGGAATGCTCAGCTGAATCTAACACCAAGCTATTTGTAGAATAAAACTGGATTTCTTTAAAAGTGCCTACTCAGCAAGAAATCCACAGGGTGCAGCAGAAACACCTCTCTCTCCCACTGGGAGAGCATTTTTTAACTACTAGAAATCATAAACAGATATTTTGAAAGCTTGTTTTGTTAGTTCTGTTTGCTCCACCTTGGCCAGAATCAATTTTGTCAAGGTCCCCCATTAGTCATGGAGGGGGTCCATGGAGGCATTTCCAAATGGTTCTCACTGATTTATCCTACTGAAAGATTTTAGGGACTTACTATTGTTATCTCTTTTCTAAAATGGTCACTTCCCAAAGCACCACTTTCTGTTGGAAAAATTCTAGGAGTTGTTGGATCTGTTGAAACTATGAAGCAACCTTTTCAATTATCTAGAAAGCTATTCAAGAAAGATCTATACCTAGCTGCTGTTTTGAGATCTTTTTCTTCTTCAGTTGGTCAAAAGCTGCCAAAAGAATTTTAAAAAAAAAAACTTTTTTAACCAGAAAATTGACCTCAGATTTGCAATTTCTAGTCTTTTTTCTCCTGCAAGTAAAAGATACGATGTAAACAGTTAAGCTTGTTCTACTTCATAAGAATAAACTCTAACCCCATTGGCCATCTCACAAGGTTCAGGGAGACCTTGTTCAAGGTTCGCGAAAGACCAAAGCAAGTCAAGTGGATGTCTCAGCATCAACCTCTGGATCCACATTGCCTGGATTCAAATCCTTACCCACCACTCCCTAGCTTTGTGACCTTGGACAAGTTACTCATGGTCTTTCTGCCTCAGTCTTCTCACCTGAAAAATGGGAATAATAGTAATACTTATGTAATTAGTTACTCATCCTTTCTTTGCCTCAGTCTTCTCAACTGCAAGTTATAAATAATAGGAATACTTATGCATTAGGCTTATGGTGACTATTCAATGTGTTAAAATTTTAATGTATTAAGTCAATATGAAGATTCAGTGACATTTATGTAAAAGATTAAATAAGCTACCAGTTAAAGATCAGAAGAGTGCTGGGCACATGATGAAAGCTATGTGTGAGTCTGCCATGATGTGATGGTGATGGTGATGATGATGATGATGATGAAGGTGATGACACCTCTTTCTTGAATCCTTCTCAAAGCACACATGAACCATGCTATTACTCAAACTGATCAAAGACTAAAAACTCAGTGACAAGCATGACATAGAGAAAAGAGCAGTGAAACACTAACAAGTAACAGAATCCTACAGCCGCAGAGGATATTCCACATTGTTACCCAGGAACTTTCCAACATTTCCCAATTTTTTCCTTTTCCAATATGGGAAAAGTCTCTTCAGATTCCAATCAGAAAATTCCTCCTCTCACCCAAGAGGAAACTATAACCTCTCACATTGTCGCCACTGAGGACAGATCACAGGGGCAAAGGAGGTGAGTGCTGATCAAGGACGGCGCGAAGAGGCAGTGAGAGAGCAAACAGCAGTCCTGGGGAAAGGACAGCCGCACCCAGTCTTACGTGACTGTCCACAGCACAAGGAGGAAACTGGAGGGAGCACACTGCCCATAGAATATTGCTGATTAAAAACCACTTGAAATGAGACAGAAATTACAACAATCTTCAAAAGGAATATAGACCACAATAAAGAAAGTGACATTTCACCCAGCATGGACACATGGATCAGCAAAACTGAGACAACCCAGGACAGGGGAAAATACAGACCTACTTCAGAGCTACAGTGGGCTCAGGGTAGAGGTCTGTATAGCTGCTGTTGCATATTTTAACTGTAGAGTAATAGTTAAGGGTGACTGAATACCTATTGTGTGCTAGGTACCAGTCTAAGCACTTTACTTGTCAATTGCAGGCACATTTTAGGGAGAGGGGACAGGGATTTAAAATAACGTGAAGAATCCCTGTTTATAGCAATCAAAAGAGCCTAACAGAAACAAAATTAATTAACACACCTATTCAAAAAATTTCTAAAGGATGCCATGTGCGTTATAGGCATTTTTTAATGCAACTAATTGATAAACTCTATGCACAGGTCTCTGTGGCCACTGGCAGGCTAACCTCCACTTCTAGCAACTGAAAAATGAAATAATCTACCTGCTAAAGTCTAACATGGTATTTCCCTTAGAGACACTGATAGAACACAGAATCTGGAGGTTGCCAATATAAATTTGCAAAAACAGAAAGCATCCCTTAGTCTCAAAAGCTTGGGAAATGCTGCCTTAAGCAAAGTTGAACTGTTTTTTGTTTCATTTGGTTGCGTTGTTTTAAAGGACTTAGAACTTTCAATGGACTAACAAGCATGGCCAATCCATGAGAAAGGGACAGGAAAGACAGGGATCCCAAATTATCTGGTGAGAGAATTCTTCCCCACTACCCCTACAGCATTTTCCATAACTAAATTGTATTTAATAAAACCCTATTTAGGAAATGCTAGTATGGGCTCATTTTATTATTTCACCTGGAATTGAGCCTGTTCCAAGTCCCAGATTTTTATCTACATCCTTTAGAAAGAAAAGAATCAGAAAGAAGCATCCAATTTATGTCCCTGGTATATTTTTTAAGGTAACACAGCTGCTGTAACAGATAAATATCAAAGTCTCACTGGCCTCACACAATCATAATCCATTTCTCCTCAAGCAACAGTCCAGTGCAAGTTAAATCACCCAGGAAGTTTTGGAAGATTCTCCTGTACCCCACTCCCAGGCATTCTGATGTGGTTATTCTGGAGTGGAGCTAAGCATTAGGCATTTTTTTTTTTTTTTTGAGCTCCCCACCCAGGTTTCTGGGCTGGCCTCTGAGGGGCCTGTCTATGTTGGAAAAGTTTCCTAGATTAATAGGCATTATAAATGTTGTTTCAAAAGTTGAAAGGAGTCGGAGGGAGAGAGAGAAACTTTGTAGAGAAAAAAAGGATCATTTAACCAAAATTAATATCTGTAAGTGCATGAATCTCCCATTTAATTTAGTGTCATGAGACGTGCCCTGTTTTATTAATAAGACCAGACCTTATCCTTCCTGGTGCTGGGTCTGACACGTTTCCATCATGGTTTCTGATAGGATTGGAAACACCATCTAGTATTTACTTATTCATTAAATATTGATTGTTTCAGCAGCAGAGGGCAGTGATTGACAGTACTGGCTCTGGAGCCACACAGTTTGAATACTAGATTTACCACCCATTAGCTGTGTGGCCTTGGATAAATTCCTTAACCTCTCTGCCTCAGTTTCCTCCTCTGTAAAATGAGAAGAATAATCCTGTTTCACCAAGTACTGTGAGAATTAAACAACTAAATCCATGGAGGGGCCTAGAATAGTGACTAGCTTGTAGTAAGTTTTCAAAAAGTGATGGCTACTATTCTTAACCGTTTTCATTATTTTCAAGTGCAGGTCTCTGCTCTAGGCATCAAGGGGTACAGAGAAGATGAGGCTATATTCTTGGGTCCTCAAGGCATTCATAGCTGGGCATGGGAGACAGACAGATAGATGTGACCTCGGCTTTCACGGCTTTATGTGCAAAATTGTGGGAGCATCTTCAGGGTCCTGTGGAGGGGCAGCACAGGAAGGCTTCCTGGAAGGGGTGGCTTTAGATCTGGAACTTAAAGGGTAAGATTGAACCTACAGGCTCAGTCACTTGTTACTGAAGTGGCATGGAAAAGAAGAAAGAATTAGTCAAAAACCCACCTGTCAGCATCTGCAAGGAGACTTTTTTGCAGTAGAGTTTACCCAAGGTGAAGCCACCACCTCCTGCAAGGTTTCTGCAACATTCATTCCATACCTGGGACCGTGCTCACTTATGGGCACTCCCCCAACCCTGCTCGACAGCAAGCTTGGACCTTTGCATTGGCACCAAAAGGCCTGCAGTGTTCCATGGCGTGGTTGTGGAAACGTTGGCAGGGCCACAGGCAGCAGTAGGCAGGACTAGAGGTGGGGGCAGAGTAGAGGAGAGGCAAGACCGTTCTGAGAGCTTCGCAGGCACAAAAATCCCGGGCCAAGCCTCTGCCTCAGCCCCTGCAGGATATCCTGTCATTCCGCAGGATATATAGACCATTTACAGTGGCCAGTTTCACCAAGACTCCTGGATTTGCCATTTTTACTTTCTGAAGGCAGGTCTCACCTATCTCCTGGTTCGATCTAGGAAAAGGGAAAGGAAGGGATTTAAAAGTAAACAGTGAAATGAGAAAGAATTCACTGGGAGCTTATCAAACTAAGTTAAAATAGCTAAGTCAGCCTGACAGCTGCTTGGCACAGAGAAGGAGCAAATATTTCCTCAACATGCTACAACATTTAGTAATTTTTTATCTTGGATTGGTTGTACAAAATTTCTGCTCCCCAGCTGAAACCACAGGGCAGGTAAGAGAAGACTTTCATAATTTTTTCATTAGTTAATTGTCATGATATGTTCAAAAGCTTGTTGTTTTCCTCTATTGTTATGGGTAAAGGGTGAAATCTGGACTTTATAAAATACAGAGAATGTTTGTAGAGACTAAGTCCTAATTGTGATGCACCATCTTTCTGAAGGTGTGCTAACCCACTTGCTGCCCTTCCTGTGCTAAAGCGCCCCGCTGTTGTTGGGATCTCTAATTTTAGTGTTAAGGATCCTCTTTCCAGTGCAGCTGTTGGCATCTTGTTTTTCATTTGTTCTAACAGTCTCATTACTGTGAATATCTACCATCCCATTTTCCTGACCGTAGAAAATAACTATGGCTGTGGAGAGATGGTCTGGGGAATTACAGGGTGGATATCTCACTAAGGAACACGAGTAGCAGAAATATTTCCAAAATCATCAGGCCTTCACTCTTTCATCTCTTCCGCCTTCCACAGAGCTGTAGTAAAAGTTCCCAGGGAGGTCTTACCAGTAGCCCCTGTGAAGTACATCAGCACACCGAACCCTCAAGCAAGCTCACCGAGGTGTCATCACAGAGTGAGGCCAGCTGTCAGTGAGACAGCATATGATTTCTGATCCATCAAGAATGAATCTTAACCATGATTCTGCACCTGTGCCAAGCAAATTTTTATCAACACCAATTTTATTACAGTTGGCTGCATGCTCTGATAATGTTTTCATGAAAATATGGGAAGATGGCCTAGTGGCTAAGTGCTCCAGCTTTGAAATTTGGTAGGGGTGAGTTTGAACTGTGGATCTCATTTTTCTGTTTCACAAATAGGTCTGAGGATCAGTCATGATTGTCCACAGCTGTTTGACCCTGAGCAAGTTTTTTTAATCTCTTCAAGCTTCAGTCTCGCCCCTGACAGTGCTCCACAAATGGTAGTAATTATCATCACCATCATCATCTTCTTAATCACCATCATCATTACCACCAAGTGTTTGCATTCATGCAGAAATCAGAAATCAGTGTTTGCATTCATGCAGAATTCAGCTTATTTAAATAAGCTGAATTTACTTTTCAGAGAGGACAACTTTGTAAATACTGTATGAGAGAGACAATGAGCCTTTTCATTTGAAAAGGGCAATTTGAAGGTCAAGATGTTTCTTAAGAAGAGGGTTTTAAATCTAGCCCACAAAGAAAGAAAAGACAAAGTACTGTAACCCCACATACTTATCCAAATGTGAAACCCTCATGTAAAGAAAAGCCTGCTTTAAAAAAAAAATGTGGAGATGTCCTGACAATTAAAGGAGGTTAATTCAAACTCTATCTAAGTGTAGCTTTTATTATTACTCAATAAAGAACCTTCTAGTGCTATTTTGGTTCATGATGATCACCAAATGAAAACTCCTGGTAAAAATAGAAATTTCAGTTTGCTATACTCCACTCAGGTGCAGGAAAGAGAAAGGGCTAATCAAGGAATCACAAGACCAGTAACTCACAGGGTGACCTTGGGCAAGTCACTGCAACACCCCTCACCTCAGTTTTCTTCTGGCTAAAATGAGGATGATGATACCTGCCCTACTTATCTTCAGAGCAGTGAAGATCAAATAAGATGATACCTTTGAACGGATGCATAACCAATAATTGTTCTGAAGATGTAAAGTTTCTTTTTATGCAGGATTTATATATTTCCATGAACTTGGAAGCAGTGGTGACATTCCCATCATGCCTAACCTATTATTGGGCCTGTGGATGCGCTGTGGGATAATATAGAAGCATGAGACACAATCCTGCCCAAGAGGAAGCCTACCTCGTTCTGCTCTGTCCTACTGCCTAGAGCAAACCTGTTCAAAAAGCAGGGCCTCAAAATGTGTTGGTAATGTCTTTTTTGATTGGCAGGTCCTTTCTGCCTTCCCAGGAAATGCCTGGATTAGACTCCTTGCCCTGGAAAGGTCAAGGTTTGGGGTTCAAGAGATCCTGCCCCTTCTCTCTACTAACTGCTCTATGCTCAGTTTTACCTCAGCATGTTGGCACAGCATATTTCTAAAAGTTTAACAAATAAGAATCAGGTGTCTTTTATTGGAGTGCAAAAACCAACAAAATGTGCTCTGCTGGGCCAGCCACAGGAAGAGTAGAAGTTGAGAAAAGGAAGAAAAATGAGTGTGGTTTTGTGAAAGAGGTGGTGTGAAACAGGGCCTTGAAGGATATGGTTCAGCAGCCCAGTGAGAACATGCCAGTTAGGAGAGGAAACAGGCACAAAGTTGAATGAAGAGTTACAGCAGCCAGCATTCACCACCTGTGATACTTCAGACATTTTGCCAGGAAATTTGCACCTGCTTAAATGACCATCATCATTTAAAGGTCTCAATAACCTCAAGAGTGGTTATTAATATCTCCTCTTTATAGGTGATGGCAAGGGGTAAGCAATTCATTCAAGATTGTACACTTAGCAAGATATAGAGTTTGACTCCAAACTTAGGTCTTTTGATTCCCAAGTTTAGTCTCTCTTTGTTGTACAAAGCTGCTCCATCTTAAGCTTGATGGGGAAATGAAGAAAAGTTGAGGAAAGGGAGGCATCTCTCGGGGAGGATCAGCCTCGGCATTATGAGCAACAGGGGATCCTAAAGACAGTGCCAAATTGGGTCTGGATCATTCAATTTAGTAGTTACATCTCCACCATCTTATGTTGCTAAATAACTGTTCCTAGCGTGTCTGATTTCCCCAATTCATTCGTTTAATCAACAAGTATTCACTGAGCACTGCTATGCATCAGATACTATTTTAGGGCTTAGGTACAACAGTGGACAAAACAGAGAAATATCCCTGCTCTCTGGGAACCTACTTTTCAGTTGGATTGTAATCTAAAGATTGCAAATATCTTTGAAACAGTAACTGTATCCTCCATGGCACTGGCACAGTGCTGGCTCCAGAGCAGACATTCCTGTGGAATCAATGATGAAAGAACATCCTTGAGATCTGCTGATCTATGACCAATTGACCTTGAATAACCTGCTTTACAAATTTTTCACTTGAGAGTTATTCTACAATATATTTCAGGTTCCCCACTTGAATAAATGTGGGTAATAACATTATCTTACCTTGCTAGACTTCAGACTCTAGCTCAGGTATGGCAAATGTATGGTACAAACAGTGGCTCTTCTTTCACCTACAGCCATGGCAGACATTGCTTATTGATCTCAATACTCTTTCCAGATAAGATTGAAAGGAGCAAACCAGTCATTACCAATCAACCTTATCACCATCCCTGACGTTCCACTGAGATGATGGGAGACATTCCAGTGGAGAAGATTGGCCATGTTAGATGTTTTGCAAGACTCTGAAAACAGGAATTAAAGTTTTTTTTTTATATTTACACAGGCAAGAAGATGTGATAGGAAGTCTCTTCTTACAATTAGGACCGAGTGCCGATCCTGTGCTCTCAACCTTGGAGTCAAGTGCCCGGATGGTTACACCAAGATTACCAGTGGCTCTGTAGGGGTTCGAGATTGCAGGTACTCATGAGAAAATTAATGTGATGGAACTATGAATCCAACTTGAAACTCCCTGTCTCAAAAACTGCAAAGCATTTCCATGACTTTTCTCTTGCTCTAAGACAATAAGCCCAAACTTAGGTAACTCACAATTTATGAACTTAAGTTTAAAATATATATTGTTGGCCAGGTGCGGTGGTTCATGACTGTAATCCCAGCACTCTGGGAGGCCGAGATGGGAGGATCACTTGAGATCAGGAGTTCAAGACCAACCTGTCCAACATGGTGAAAACTCATCTCTACTAAAAATACAAAAATTAGTCAGGCCTGGTGGCATCTGCCTGTAATCCCAGCTACTCAGGAGCTTGAGGCACGAGAATCGCTTGAACCCCGGAGGAGGAAGTAGCAGTGAGCTGAGATCGAGCCACTGCACTCCAGCCTGGGTGACAGAGTGAAACTATATCTCAAAAAATAAAATATATATTGTTATCCATTCACATTTTAATACAAAATTGACTTGTATTGCACATAAACATTCTCTTTTCATTTTGCCTGTATTTTGAAAATCTGGGTTTTATTTAATTTGGAAAGAATTCTAGTCTTGAATGTGTTAAAAGCCTTGAGTATGACAGTCATCTCTTTAGCTATGGACCTTGATACTAAGTAGAAGTCGAAGAAGGGGGAAAGATGAATTGCTGCATGGTTGCATTTTATGTAAACTTTGCATTCTTGAAGACCTCTTGGGATTCAAAACTCTGATAACTCAAGGCTAATTCTGGCAAAGGATGACAAGTGGTTCTGCTCACTAGCTAATGGGTGCAGCCATGGGGCTCAACTGCAAATGCAATTTGTATTTGCTCAGCCTGTTTATTTAGAAATTAGATAGTACTCAATGAGTTTGCTTTTAATTCTGGGTGGAAGGATTTTTTTTTATTTTGCATGAAATGAAACATTAACACTATTATATCACACTATTTTAAATTCACATTTGCTTAATGTGACCACACTATATTCTAAAATCATAAATCATCATTTTAAATAAAAGTTTCCCAGTATTAACTAACCTAGAATTAGCAAGCAGTGGGTATCATCAGATGGGATAATTTTTACCTGTTCCTCCTTTTGGAGGTTAGATTCTAACACGATGATTGGAGTTCGTATGGTACGTGATTAACGTCTCTGCGTAATCAGGACTTGTAACACCTTGATTGCTTCTGATTCTTTCTAGAAAAAAAAAAGAAAAAAATTAGCAAGCATATGCAGCAGTTCTCAGTTACCAAAGCTGAAAACTTTTTTGTACTGGCTACTTTTTTGTTCATTGCCAAGGTGGACACTTGGTTATATTCCAACACACAAACACACAAGCACACACACACATACACACACACACACACATAGGATAAAATTTTTGCATTCAGAAATGTTTTAGATTTAATGACTTTGGTCTATCATTCATCTATGCTGGAACAAACTCAAGATTGGTTCTTTTGTTTTATGTTATTTGGTTCTGTTTAAAAATCACTTTATTGAAATATTACTGACATACAAAAACCTGGACATTCTTGATGTACACAACTTGATGAGTTTGAAGATAAGTACAATCCATGAAACCAACACCACAATCAGTGTCATAAACATATCCATCATCTTCAAAAGTTTTCTCCCCCCTCTTTTTTGTGATAAGAATGCTTAACATAAGCTCTCCTCTCGTTTGCAATGTTTAAGCATATATTACGTTATTGTTTAGGCACTAATTCTCTAGAATGTTTTCATCTTTCGTAACCAAAACTTTGTACCCTGCGAACATACCTTCCCATTTTCTCATCCTTCCAACCCTTAACAACCACCATTCCACTCTATTTATATTCCTCATATAAGTGGGATCATATAGTATTTGTTCTTCTGTGTCTAGCTTATTTCACTTAGCATGATATCCTCTAGGTTCATCCATGTTGTCACAAGTTACAAGATTTCCTTCTTGTTAAGGGCTGAGTAATATTTCAGTGTATGTATATACCACATTTTCTTTATCCATTCATCCATTGATGGATGTTTATGTTGCTTCCATGTCTTGGCTGTTGTGAATAATGCTGCAGTGAACATGAGAGTGAAGAGATCTCTTTAAGATCCTAATTTCAATTTTTTTGGATATATAACTAGAAGTAGGATTAATGGATCATATGGTAGTTTTATTTTTAATTTTTGAAGGACCTCCATACTTTTTTCTATAGCAGTTATACCAATTTACATTCTCACCAACAGTGTACAGGTGTTCCCTTTTCTCCACATCCTTGCCAACACATGTTGTCTTTTGTTTCGTGCTTTTTATAATAACCATTGTAATAGCTGTGAGGACGTATCTCATTGTGGTTTTGATTTGCCTTTCCCTGGTGTTTAGTGATGTTGAGCACCTTTTTATACACCTATTGGCCACTTGTATTCTTTCAAAATTAGTTCCTGAAGGGATATTTTGTCCTGCCCTTGGACTCTCCTTCTGCCCACCTTCTTGAAGTGGCATCCCTGCCAGTATTCTCAACCATTCAGAAAAAGTCAACTCTATCCCCAACTTGACTGTTCGTAAAGTATGTGACTGTGCTGTTAATCAGCTATATTTCAAGGACAGGTTTGGGAGGACAATCTTGAATTCATCACCACGTTATTCTTAACAGCAGCCCAGTTGAAAGAAATGAAAAGAAACAACATTTATGAAGGATTGTCTCTAAATACACCAAGTCTAATCCTAGAGTAAGCCATGCCTGCAGAGATCCCTTTAAATAGACAATAGTGTTTAACCTCCATAGAATTGTTATTCCAGAACTATATCTCAGCTGGCACTAAAAACTCTTCTAAGGAACTCATCATTTTATCTCCTACAAAGATATTGTGGGAAATGTCCCTTGCTGCATTATACTGCCTTTGCCACAGGCATTTCTACATCTGCAATATCTCCAATAAATATGCTAAGCCTGAGCAATGGGTTTGCTTTAAATCCACACATACTGTGCATTTTGTAACTCATGATCTCTCCCTTCCTGCATTGACTGCTAGGACACTCAGTGATAAGTTTTAGGTATACCTCTAGCATGTGCCTAGGCTTTAATATTTATTTCATCTACTGACTTCACTTCTGGTGTCACTTTAGATATTTCCCCCGTATGTTCATTGTTTTCTGATTTTTTCATCCATTTCTCACAATAAAAAATAATCATAATTAAGTTTTATACTACCTAGAAAGCCAAATGTGTTCCATCTAGATATTTTTAACTGTAGGTAAGTATTAAGACCTAAATTGAAAGCTAAGGCAATTCTACCACCTAGAGTAACTGCATTGGTCTTATCGTGGGTTAATGTCCTCTCTTTACCCTCCAAGGTACACCTTTGAGGTCAGAACATACTCTCTGTCTCTCCCCGGATGCCGCCATATTTGTAGGAAGGACTATCTCCAACCTCGGTGTTGTCCTGGCCGCTGGGGCCCAGACTGTATAGGTAAGTGGCACAATGCTTGGACTTTGAGACTTGCTTCTTGGTATCTCATTTCATAGAAAATTGAGATGAAGAGGGGAACATCACACTCCGGGGACTGTTGTGGGGTGGGGGGAGGGGGGAGGGACAGCATTAGGAGATACACCTAATGCTAAATGACGAGTTAATGGGTGCAGCAAACCAACATGGCACATGGATACATATGTAACCAGCCTGCACATTGTGCACATGTACCCTAAAACCTAAAGTATAATAATAAAAAAAAAGAAAAATAAAAATCCTTCGCCAAGGAAAAAAAAAAGGAAAATTGAGATGAAGGAAGCCCAATAAAAAGAAGAAGGTTAACATCCGTTTGTAGAAATTTCTGTGTTAGTCTATATGTAGAAAATCTTTCTTGCCCTGTTTGCTTTCACAAAGCAATCTGCTTTACTGCTGATACAGATCTCTCTTTAAGAGAATTCCTTTGTAAGCCAGAAAAAGGGACAATTGAAAGGATATCCATTTTTATTTTAAAAGATATCTGCAAAAGAAAGGAAGTTAAAACCTGGGCTATTAGGACCCCCAAATACAATTTTCTTTAAGAATAAATTTTGTTACAGTGTTTCGAGGACTGTAGTTATTGTTTGGCAACCAAAATAATAATTAAATATTCTAAAAATTTGTCTTAGGATGGAATATCCAACTTTAAAGTGGTTGACTTAAGACACATCAGGGTAAAGAAACTGTGTAAAGTTAATTGTGTAGAGATGCAAATACACATATACATAAAAATTAATTCTGACCAGGTTTTACTGTAAGCAAAACTACTAGCAAAGTCTGAATCAATGGTATAGTTAGACTTCTGCAATCAAGCATAGCATCTGATAGCTGAAATTGAACTTTTATCCTTAGTATAGATACTAACACTCAAATAGTGACTGAGTCATTGCTACCTGTGGAAATTATGTAAAGCCTTCTTTTTTCGGTAGGAAAAAATCAGGTATTTTAATTTATCCAATTTGCAATTCATTCCCCATCTTCTTAGATGTAATGAAAACATCTCCTTAGGATCCACATAAAAGGAGAGATTAGTTCTCTTTTGCTTTGTTTTTTTTCTGATTAAAGTAATACAAGCAAATTAAATACAGCTTGTAAAGTTTAGAAAGGTATAAAGAAAGAAAAAATATCAATTTGTATTCTGTCGCATATAGGAAATCTTAAATATTTTGGCATGTTTCTGTCTTGGTTTTTTTTTCCATATAACTTGTAAATAGTTGAATCCATACTGTATGTATAATGTCTTTGGAGTTTTTTGTTTGTTTATTTGAACTAGCGATTAAATGAATAAATGCTTCTATTTACTCAATATTGTTGACATTAGGTACCAGAGAGGTACTCAGCTTATATTACCAGATGTAATTTTTAAAACAAATCTTTGAGTTAGACATTTTTATCCCCATTTTGCCTATGAGAAATCAGATTTTTAAATTATATTTTGCCAGTTTCCTTTGGACTGGTAAATGATAAAGCAAGTTCAAGTTCAAAGTTGCCTGGCACCAAAGCCTACCTCTTTCTGCTCTGTCCTACTGCCCAGAGCAAACCTGTTCAAAAAGCAGGGCCTCAAAATGTGTTGGTAATGTCTTTTTTGATTGGCAGGTCCTTTCTGCCTTCCCAGGAAATGCCTGGATTAGACTCCTTGCCCTGGAAAGGTCAAGGTTTGGGGTTCAAGAGATCCCGCTGCTTCTGTCTACTAACTGCTCTATGCTCAGTTTTACCTCAGCATGTTGGCACGGCATATTTCTAAGAGTTTAGCAAATAAGAATCAGGTGTCTTTTAAAGCAATTAACTCAGTGTTAATCAAATGCAGTGTCTTTCAAAGCAATTAACTCAGACTTCCAGATTTTAAGAACATTTTTTGTGCCAAATGTGGTCATGATCATGTCTAGCTCTCATAGACATTTTGATACAATAGAACGAACTTTTAGATTTGCTTTTCTCTTTCTAACCCATAAAAACAAATCTGATGCTAAGTTATTAATCAGACACATTGAAGACAAGGAACGGCTTTGTCAAAGATGCAATACAAAAGTCAGCATGTCCAACATATGAATGACAGAAGACAGCCAGGAGGGCAAAAGAACACTGGGCCAGCAGCTAGAACTTCATTCCACCACTTATTGGTTGGGGCAAGTGACTTTCTGCCTACTCCTTATTCTCCTTATCTGTCAAATGGGAGCTAAAAGTCCTACTTTACAAAACTGTAGTTGAGATTTTAAAACAGTAACCTAGGTGATAAGACTTGGCAAAGTCTATGACAAAAAGAAAGAACTTTATAAGAGTTTAATGAATAAATGAATGGGTGACTCAAAGTCAAAGTAGATCTCTGATAATGAAAGATGAATAAAATGATACTCCTCTGAACCCTTTTTTAACAGTGGGTAACTCTTAAAGCATGAGTAGGCAAAAAGGATTCAAGATCTTTTAGCAGGTTTATGCCATCACACTGTGCTATGTGCAGGCCGATGAGGCAAGGTTCACATCTACAACCAAAAGAGTCCAAAAAGGTAGCTGGGCATGGTGGCATGCACCTTTAATCCCAGCTACTTGGGAGACTGAGGCTGGAGAATCACTTGGGAGGCAGAGGTTACAATGAGCCAAGATCATGCCACTGCACTCCAGCCTGGGTAACAGAGTGAGACCCTATCTTAAAAAAAAAAAAAAAAAAAAAGAAGAGTCCAAAAGGGCTCTTTGAATGTTCAAACATTTCTTTCAAACAGGCCTCAAAGCCAGGGAAGCAAAACATGAAAACTGAGGCCTGGACATTTTTTTCTACTGTCCTTTCACTGGGGCAAAACGGTACTCTCCTTTATCTTCATCTTCCAAACACACTAGATGTCTCGAAAGGCTTCCTTCCTTTGGCTAGGGAAAAAGATAAAACCTCTACTTGGCAGTATATTTTACCTCTCACATTTTGTGGTGATGACAAGCAAGACCTTGACTATCACTTTACATTTCCGTAAGGATAAGGCCATTTCAGAGCTGCTGACATGGGTCTATCCTTCTTTCTGAGGAAGCACATTCCCAAGCCCCAGAATGGCCTTGTTTCCAAAGCAAATGGAACATCCACTTCCTTTTTAATGCATTGACAAATACATTCATATGCAACACTTCTGGATTATTTCAAAAATTACTTTAATATATCTCACTCAAATTGGGAAATCACCCTATGGTCAACACTGAAAACTTGGAGAACATAAAGAAGCACAATGAAAAAAAATTACCGTCATCTTCTAAAATTAAGAATAAAGCATGAATTCTCACTTGGGGAAAAAAATAATATTATCTTGACATAAGGAAGGTATTTCTACCTGAATGTAACCTGCTTCTCCCTAACTAAATTTTACACTACTTCATCAAATGTGCATATGGCAATCTTTCCTCATTAGCACAAAAATACATGTCTACTTTGAAACTTAATCATGTCTGAACAGCCAATATTCTATTTGGGATGGAATTGATTTTTTAATTTGAACATCCTACTTTTTTTTTTATTCTGCCATGAACATTAATGGATTAGTGTAACAACTCAAAGTAATGGAAAATGAACATGTGCAAAGCAGTTACACCCAAACTCAATTGTGGACAAAACAATCTGATTATTTCAAAAAGAAATAGTCTTGATTTTTCTTTTTTAGGTCAATGTCATCGAATTATCTAAATTTATTTTTTATATCATGTTATTTGCATTTCCAGGCCTCTTTTTCTTTCTCACTGCATATTTCTTGCCATTCACTACCCAGGTTACAAATAATAGACCACAGGGATTTGAAACCATCCTTTTAGGCATTTCCTTTTTTGCTCTGAGTGACAAATAATGCTGAGTTCACTTAAAGAATATATTTCACTTCAGTTTCCCAGGCAGATAAATCCAACAAGAGCTATAAATGGAACACTGGGACATACTTTCTGTCTAGCACTGTGCACCAAGCTTTTAAACAAAGGTGGTGACATGGAATAGGCACCTCTAGAGTTTCTTAGGAGATAAAGTTACAGAGAAGTCCCTGGTCTCTTGTGGGGCAGGAAGTGTATTATCTTCCTTTAAAGAAACAGACCAGCTGATGATTTGCTGACAGCTTACAATGGTAAAGCCTAGTGCATTAGGAAAGTCAGGATGCAAGAGACCACCAGAGTAGGGGTGACCCAAGGAAATGTGGTAATGACCTAGAATAGTCTTACCAGCTTCTTGAGCCTCACAATGCATCAGGAAAGTGCCCTTGTAGCAAATTATATAATATCTTTTTCAAGCATCATTGCTAAGAATGTCAATTTTACCATAGTTTTCTCTAATGGGGGCCTGAGATGATAGAAAATGATTTGAAAAGCAGGAAATAAATTACACTTTTCCTTAAAAATTTTATTTAAAAACCAAATGAGCTGTTTTCATAAATTGTTAAAACAATCTATCTAGGCCATAAAATGAGGATTCCTCATACCCCCACATTCCTGCTACATTTTCTCCCAAGTTCCTTCCAGTGTTGGCCAGCTCATAAAAAATCAAGCATTTATTAGGCACCTACTATATGCTGCATACAATGAGATATATGATAGACCCCATTCCCAATCACATGTATGATAGGTCCCTATCCCCAAGGAGCTCATAGACTAATGAGGGAAATTGACATGGGAGCCGAGGAGGAAAAACAATTGTACCTGTGAGCCCAGCTGAGGACACTGGGACTTTGAGGAGTTTTGCAGCTTGCCCAAAGAGAACCAGCTAATAAGTGTGGAGCCACACAGCAGGAAACAGGGACTGTCTCACTGCAGACCCCAGTTCTAACTCATTACTCTCTCCTGCTTTCCAAAGTACCTGGTTGTGTTGCAGGCTCAACTTCTAGGAAGGTAGCCTTCCTCTAACTAGCCCACCCCTGGAATTCTTGCTTCCACCATTAGCTGGGTGCCTGCTCTGCCTGGGGTTGGTTCCATGACACCTGAGCTCCCTTCTGAGAGGCAGCATGGTTTTACAGTAAGACTGCAGACTCCAGAGTCAGATTTCCTGGCTTCCATTCCCAGCTTTATTCTATTTCAGTTCTGAGACTTACTCCCTCTGCAGGGTTGCCAGATTTAGCAAATAATAATACAGGGCACCCAGTTCTATTTGAATTTCAGATAACCAACTAATCTGCAAACAATATTAGGGATGTACTTGTGCTAAAACAATATTCATTGCCTATCTGAAATTTAAATCTAACTGGGTAACCTATATTTTACCTGGTAACCCTATTCTTTTGTACTATCTTCCTCATGATGCTAACATACCTCCTTCCCAAAGACTGCACTGAGGTGAGCTAGTATGTGGAAAGTACTTAGGATGTGCCTGGTGGATGGTAAGCCTCCAGAACATGTTGGTTAGCATTTCTGTCTTTTGTGTTTCTCAGATCACCAGTGGGCCTCTTTATTTCAGGGAGTGTTTACCGACTTGATTTTATATTCTAAAGTGCTGACCTGTTATACTCTGCCTTCAGGCTTAAGGACTCAAGTTCTTAAGTTAGGCCTGATTGCAATGTCAGTTCCAACTCTTAATGACCATGTAATCTTGGGCAAATTACCTTGCTTCAGTATCCTTACCTATAATCTGAGTGATGAAGATAATGATGATACCTTCCTCATTTAGATGTGAGAATGAGAACATACATGAAAAGTGGTTGGCAATAGTACATGCTCAATAAATTCTCTCATTAAGCTGATAACTAATTTCCTACATAGTTTCAGCACTTTGGTAAGGACATTTCTGTACATCTCATTTCTTTGTGTAGCTTATGGTCCCATATGCGTATTTTTTTTTTCTCATGATTGTCTGCCTTTCTATGGATAGACCCAATGGGTCACACTGATGTCTCAGGCCACAGCAAAGGCCTGTCCTTGAGGAGTGTAAGAAAGGTGATCTCTTACTCAACTACAGTTTGCTGCAACAAAAGACTGAGTGGCTGAAACAACAGATGTTTGTTGAGTGAGAGAAAGAGAGAGAGAGGGCACTCTAGTGCTCCAGTTTTCCTTCTTTTTATAAGGATACTGATCCCATCACAGAGACTCCACCCCGATGGTTTCATCTGAACCTAAACACCTCCCAAAGGCCCCACCTGCAAACACTATCTCATTGGAGGTTAGGGGCTTCAACATATGAATTTAGGGAGACACAAACATTCAGGCCATAACAGTAAGTATTCACCTTGGCCTTTCATCCATTGGGTCACAAGCCACTAAGCAAGAGGGCTGGGCCAGGGTGAAGCACCTCCTATAGAGAAAACCTCACATCCATTGCAGAATATTTGATGTTGTGGCTCAAGAAAGTCCCCAGGAGATAGCAATTTCCAGCCAGCATATGCCTTCACCCTTTGCACAGCTACAGGCAGACACCTGAAGAACTGTGGATGGATGGCAGAGCACTTGTTTCAAAGAGGAGGATGTGTTGGGGCACTTCTTCAGAAATAAGCACTGAAGTCGTCCCCACCAGCCTCCTCCTGCCCACAGCAAGAGACAGGCACACTCCTTCCTGTCCTGGCTAAATTTTATTTCACTTTCTTGTGAAAATATGAAGAGAAATTATTGCCAGCTTTGCAGATAATAGGAAGCATTCAACAAATGTTGAATGAATCAATAAAATGAATGTAAAAGCTATGCAAAATATTGTAAGCAGTCCATACAGAGAAACAAAATTACAAGCCAGAGCTGAATGGGAATCCTTATCTCTGAGCCTAGTGGCTGTGACCTTGTTACCAAACCTTGCTAGGCTTCAGTTTCCTCTTAGATAAAATGGTGATAACAACAACTTCATAGGGCTATTGTGAGGATTAAATACTGAGATAGTGCACGTAATGTGCTTGGCATGCTACCCAGGGCCTAGATTGCTAAAATAACAGCAACAACAATAAAGCAAGGGCAGCACAGAGAGAAAAAAAAAAAAAAAGGGAGTCAGGAAACCTTTAAAGGGGCCAGGGAGCGAGGTGGCTTGCACCGGTAATCCCAGCACTTTGGGAGGCCAGGGAGGGCGGATATCTTGAGGTCAGGAATTTGAGATCAGCCTGGCCAACATGGTGAAATTTCAGATCTACAAAAAATACAAAAATTAACAGGGCATGGTGGTGGGTGCCTGTAATCCAAGCTAGTCGGAAGGCTGAGGCAAGAGAATTGCCTAAATCCGGGAGGCAGAAGTTGCAGTGACCCAAGATCGCATCACTGCACTCCAGCCTGAGTGACAGAGCGAGACTCTGTGTCAAAAAGAAAAGAAAAAGAAACCCTTAAAGACCAAGGTCTGGCTTCTGGAAGGTGCTCAGCAATGCTTTGCTAGCTGCCTATTTGAACCCGAAGAAATGTCTCCTGAACATTTATTTTCTTGCAACTATATTAAAACATTCAAATTGAAAGATTTCTCAATTGAAAGTAGGAAATTATATAACTTACCATGTGTTTAAAAATAGACATTTATGAATCTAGTGTCTGAATTTGTTTTCCTTTCCAGCAAGAATAAACTATAGAAAAGGATGTTTCTAAGGTCTAAATAGAAGTGGAATTTAATCGATCATTTTTTGGATATTAATCACCTTTTCCACACTGGTCTTTGAGACACATGATCAGTGCTAATAGAATTTTTAAAATTTATTATCATAATTTACATACAGTAAAACTCAACCTTTTAAGTATACAGCTATTCAAGCTTTGACAAACCTGAAGAGTTGTGTGGCAACCACCACAATTCAGATAGGGAACAGTTGCATATCCCCCCAAATTCTGTGTTGTCAAGCCCTCCCTCAACTCCCAATCCCTGGAAAATACTAACCTGTTTTCTATGCCTATAATTTTGCCTTTATGTCATATAATTGGAATCATATAGTATGTACCCAGTATGTACCTTTTTAAGTCTTGTTTCTTTCCCTTGGCATAACGAATCCAAGATGCATCCATGTCATTACCTGTATCAGTAGTTTCATTCCTTGATAATCCTTTGCAGTACTCCATTCTGTGGCTAGACACAGTTTGTTTAGCTATTCACTAACTGAAAGACATCTGGGTTTGTTTCCAGTTTGGAGCAATTAAGAATAAAGCCACCACGGACATTCACACACAGGTTTGGGGGTGAATGTAAGTTTTCATTTCATTTTGGTAAATACCTGGGAGCGGGTGTCCTGGATTGTAGAGTAAAAATATGTTCAACTTTATTAGAAACTGCCAAACTGTTTTCCAAAGTATCTACATTATTTTTCATTTTTATCAACAATGTATGAGGATTCCAGTTGTTTGGCATCCTTGCTAGCAATTGCTATAATCAGATTTTTTAGAGCCATTCTAAAGGATGTGTAGTGGACTTGCATTGTAACCCATTTTAATTTGCATTTTTTCACGTGCTTATTTGCTATTCATATATGTTTTGGGTTGTTTGTTTTCTTATTATTGAGTTTTGAGAGTTCTTTAAATATTTAAGATATTAGATGTGTGCTTTGTAAATACTTCTTCCCAGTCTGTGTCTTCTCTTTCCAGTCTCGTTACATTGCCTTTTGAAGAGAAAACATTCTTAATTTTGATGAGGTTCAAATGTATCATGCTTTTATAGATACTGCTTCTTGTATCATATCTAGAAATCTTTGACCAACCTTATATCACAAAGATTTTTTCTATATTTTCTTCTCAAAGCTTTGTAGTTTTAGGCTTTACATTTAGGTCTATCATCCATTCCAAGTTAATTCTTTTTTTTTGTTTTTTGTTTTGTTTTGTTTTGTTTTGTTTTGTTTTGTTTTGTTTTGTTTTGTTTTTGAGATGGAGTCTCGCTCTGTCGTCCAGGCTGGAGTGCAGTGGCACCATCTCGGCTCACTGCAAGCTCCGCCTCCCGGGTTCATGCCATTCTCCTGCCTCAGCCTCCCGAGTAGCTGGGACTACAGGCGCCTGCAGCCATGGCCGGCTAATTTTTTGTATTTTTAGTAGAGATGGGGCTTCATGATGTTAGCCAGGATGGTCTCGATCTCCTGACCTCATGATCTGCCCACCTCGGCCTCCCAAAGTGCTGGGATTACAGGCATGAGCCACCGCACCTGGCCTATTTCAAGTTAATTCTTGTATATTGTTTGAAGTATGGATCAAGATTCATTTCTTTGCATATAGATAATTTCAAAAACTCCAGCAACATTTCTTGAAAAAAATGATCCTCTCCTCATCAAATTGCCTTTGGGCCATCATAGAAAATTAATTGATTGTCTATGTACAGGTCTATTTCTGGACTCTCTATTCTGTTCCACTGATCTATATGTCTATCCTTCGATGAATACCACACCGTTTTGATTACTATAGTGTTACAGTAAGCCATAAAAGGAAGTAGTATAAGTCCTCCAACTTGACCTTTTTCTTTTTTTTTTTTTTTATTATTGTACTTTAAGTTTTAGGGTACATGTGCACAATGTGCAGGTTTGTTACATATGTATCCATGTGCCATGTTGGTGTGCTGCACCCATTAACTCGTCATTTAGCATTAGGTGTATCTCCTAATCCTATCCTTCCCCCCTCCCCCCACCCCACAACAGTCCCCGGAATGTGACGTTCCCCTTCCTGTGTCCATGTGTTCTCATTGTTCAATTCCCACCTATGAGTGAGAACATGTGGTGTTTGTTTTTTTTGTCCTTGCAATAGTTTACTGAGAATGATGATTTCCAGTTTCATCCATGTCCCTACAAAGGACATGAACTCATCATTTTTTATGGCTGCATAGTATTCCATGGTGTATATGTGCCACATTTTCTTAATCCGGTCTATCGTTGTTGGACATTTGGGTTGGTTCCAAGTCTTTGCTATTGTGAATAGTGCCGCAATAAACATGTGTGCATGTGTCTTTATAGCAGCATGATTTATAGTCCTTTGGGTATATACCCAGTAGTGGGATGGCTGGGTCAAATGGTATTTCTAGTTCTAGATCCCTGAGGAATCGCCACACTGACTTCCACAATGGTTGAACTAGTTTACAGTCCCACCAACAGTGTAAAAGTGTTCCTATTTCTCCACATCCTCCCCAGCACCTGTTGTTTCCTGACTTTTTAATGCTTGCCATTCTAACTGGTGTGAGATGGTATCTCATTGTGGTTTTGATTTGCATTTCTCTGATGGCCAGTGATGATGAGCATTTTTACATGTGTTTTTTGGCTACATAAATGTCTTCTTCTGAGAAGTGTCTGTTCATGTCCTTCACCCACTTTTTGATGGGGTTGTTTGCTTTTTTCTTGTAAATTTGTTTGAGTTCATTGTAGATTATGGATATTAGACCTTTGTCAGATGAGTAGGTTGCAAAAATTTTCTCCCATTTTGTAGGTTGCCTGTTCACTCTGATGGTAGTTTCTTTTGCTGTGCAGAAGCTCTTTAGTTTAATTAGATCCCCTTCGTCAATTTTGGCTTTTGTTGCCATTGCTTTTGGTGTTTTAGACATGAAGTCCTTGCCCATGCCTATGTCCTGAATGGTAATGCCTAGGTTTTCTTCTAGGGTTTTTATGGTTTTAGGTCTAACATGTAAGTCTTTAATCCATCTTGAATTAATTTTTGTATAAGGTGTAAGGAAGGGATCCAATTTCAGCTTTCTACATATGGCTAGCCAGTTTTCCAGCACTATTTATTAAATAGGGAATCCTTTCCCCATTGCTTATTTTTGTCAGGTTTGTCAAAGATCAGATAGTTGCAGATATGCAGCATTATTTCTGAGGGCTCTGTTCTGTTCCATTGATCTATATCTCTGTTTTGGTACCAGTACCATGCTGTTTTGGTTAGTGTAGCCTTGTAGTATAGTTTGAAGTCAGGTAGCGTAATGCCTCCAGCTTTGTTCGTTTAGGTTAGGATTGACTTGGCGATGCGGGCTCTTTTTCAGTTCCATATGAACTTTAAAGTAGTTTTTTCCAATTCTGTGAAGAAAGTCATTGGTAGCTTGATGGGGATGGCATTGAAACTATAAATTACCTTGGGCAGTATGGCCATTTTCACGATATTGATTCTTCCTACCCATGAACATGGAATGTTCTTCCATTTGTTTGTATCCTCTTTTATTTCATTGAGCAGTGGTTTGTAGTTCTCCTTGAAGAGATCCTTCACGTCCCTTGTAAGTTGGATTCCTAGGTATTTTATTCTCTTTGAAGCAATTGTGAATGGGAGTTCACTCATGATTTGGCTCTCTGTTTGTCTGTGATTGGTGTACAAGAATGCTTGTGATTTTTGTACATTGATTTTGTATCCTGAGACTTTGCTGAAGTTGCTTATCAGCTTAACGAGATTTTGGGCTGAGATCATGGGGTTTTCCAGATATACAATCATGTCATCTGCAAACAGGGACAGTTTGACTTCCTCTTTTCCTAATTGAATACCCTTTATTTCCTTCTCCTGCCTGATTGCCCTGGCCAGAACTTCCAACACTATGTTGAATAGGAGTGGTGAGAGAGGGCATCCCTGTCTTGTGCCAGTTTTCAAAGGGAATGCTTCCAGTTTTTGCCCATTCAGTATAATATTGGCTGTGGGTTTGTCATAGATAGCTCTTATTATTTTGAGATACGTCCCATCAATACCTAATTTATTGAGAGTTTTTAGCATGAAGGGCTGTTGAATTTTGTCAAAGGCCTTTTCTGCATCTATTGAGATAATCTTGTGGTTTTTGTCTTTGGTTCTGTTTATATGCTGGATTACATTTATTGATTTGTGTATGTTGAACCAGCCTGGCATCCCTGGGATGAAGCCCACTTGATCGTGGTGGATATGCTTTTTGATGTGCTGCTGGATTCAGTTTGCTAGTATTTTATTGAGGATTTTTGCATCGATGTTCATCAAGGATATTGGTCTAAAATTCTCTTTTTTGGTTGTGTGTCTGCCAGGCTTTGGTATCAGGATGATGCTGGCCTCATAAAATGAGTTAGGGAGGATTCCCTTTTTCCATTGATTGGAATAGTTTCAGAAGTAATGGTACCAGTTCCACCTTGTACCTCTGGTGGAATTTGGCTGTGAATCCATCTGGTCCTGGACTCTTTTTGGTTGGTAAGCTATTGATTATTGCCACAATTTCAGAGCCTGTTATTGGTCTATTCAGAGATTCAACTTCTTCCTGGTTTAGTCTTGGGAGGCTGTATGTGTCAAGGAATTTATCCATTTCTTCTAGATTTTCTAGTTTATTTGCGTAGAGGTGTTTGTAGTATTCTCTGATGGTAGTTTGTATTTCTGTGGGATCGGTGGTGATATCCCCTTTATCATTTTTTATTGCATCTATTTGATTCTTCTCTCTTTTCTTCTTTATTAGTCTTGCTAGCGGTCTATCAATTTTGTTGATCTTTCAAAAAACCAGCTCCTGGATTCATTAATTTTTTGAAGAGTTTTTTGTGTCTCTATCTCCTTCAGTTCTGCTCTGATTTTAGTTATTTCTTGCCTTCTGCTGGCTTTTGAATGTGTTTGCTCTTGCTTTTCTAGTTCTTTTAATTGTGATGTTAGGGTGTCAATTTTAGATCTTTCCTGCTTTCTCTTGTGGCATTTAGTGCTATAAATTTCTCTCTACACACTGCTTTGAATGTGTCCCAGGGATTCTGGTATGTTGTGTCTTTGTTCTCATTGGTTTCAAAAAACATCTTTATTTCTGCCTTCATTTCATTATGTACCCAGTAGCCATTCAGGAGCAGGTTGTTCAGTTTCCATGTAGTTGAGCGGTTTTGAGTGAGTTTCTTAATCCTGAATTCTAGTTTGATTGCACTGTGGTCTGAGAGACAGTTTGTTATAATTTGTTCTTTTACATTTGCTGAGGAGAGCTTTACTTCCAACTATGTGGTCAATTTTGGAATAGGTGTGGTGTGGTGCTGAAAAAAATGTGTATTCTGTTGATTTGGGGTGGAGAGTTCTGTAGATGTCTATTAGGTCCACTTGGTGCAGAGCTGAGTTCAATTCCTGGGTATCCTTGTTAACTTTCTGTCTCGATCTGTCTAATGTTGACAGTGGGGTGTTGAAGTCTCCTATTATTATTGTGTGGGAGTCTAAATCTCTTTGTGGGTCCCTCAGGACTTGCTTTATGAATCTGGGTGCTCCGGTATTGGCTGCATATATATATAGGATAGTTAGCTCTTCATGTTGAATTGATCCCTTTACCATTATGTAATGGCCTTCTTTGTCTCTTTTGATCTTTGTTGGTTTAAAGTCTGTTTTATCAGAGACTAGGATTGCAACCCCTGCATTTTTTTGTTTTCCATTTGCTTGGTAGATCTTCCTCCGTCCTTTTATTTTGAGCCTATGTGTGTCTCAGCATGTGAGATGGGTTTCCTGAATACAGCACACTGATGGGTCTTGACTCTTTATCCAATTTGCCAGTCTGTGTCTTTTAACTGGAGTATTTAGTCCATTTACATTTAAAGTTAATATTGTTATGTATGAATTTGATCCGGTCATTATGATGTTAGCTGGTTATTTTACTCATTAGTTGATGCAGTTTCTTCCTAGCCTCAATGGTCTTTACAATTTGGCATGATTTTGCAGTGGCTGGTACTGGTTGTTCCTTTCCATGTTTAGTGCTTCCTTCAGGAGCTCTTTTAGGGCAGACCTGGTGGTGACAAAATCTCTCAGCATTTGCTTGTCTGTAAAGTATTTTATTTCTCCTTCACTTATGAAGCTTAGTTTGGCTGGATATGAAACTCTGGGTTGAAAATTCTTTTCTTTAAGAATGTTGAGGCCAGGCGAGGTGGCTCACGCTTGTAATCCCAGCACACTGGGAGGCCAAGGTGGGCGGATCACGAGGTCAGGAGATCGAGACCACAGTGAAACCCCATCTCTACTAAAAATACAAAAAAAAATTAGCCGGGGGTGGTGGTGGGTGCCTGCAGTCCCAGCTACTTGGAGAGGCTGAGGCAGGGGAATGGCATGAACCCGGGAGGTGGAGCTTTCAGTGAGCCAATATTGCGCCACTGCACTCCAGCCTGGGCAACAGAGCGAGACTCCGTCTAAAAAAAAAGAAAAATGTTGAATATTGGCCCCCACTCTCTTCTGGCTTGTAGAGTGTCTGCCAAGAGATCCGCTGTTAGTCTGATGGGCTTCCCTTTGTGGTTAACCCGACCTTTCTCTCTGGCTGCTCTTAGCATTTTTTCCTTCATTTCAACTTTGGTGAATCTGACAATTATGTGTCTTTGGGTTGCTCTTCTCGAGGAGTATCTTTGTGGCGTTCTCTGTATTTCCTGAATCTGAATGTTGGCCTGCCTTGCTAGGTTGGGGAAGTTCTCCTGGATAATATCCTGCAGAGTGTTTTCCAACTTGGTTCCATTCTCCCTGTCACTTTCAGGTACACCAATTAGATGTAGATTTGGTCTTTTCACATAGTCCCATATTTCTTGGAGGCTTTGTTCGTTTCTTTTTATTCTTTTTTCTCTAGACTTCCCTTCTCGCTTCCTTTCATTCATTTCATCTTCCATTGCTGATACCCTTTCTTCCAGTTGATCACATCGACTCCTGAGGCTTCTGCATTCTTCACGTAGTTCTCGAGCCTTGGCTTTCACCTCCACAGCTCCTTTAAGCACTTCTCTGCATTGGTTATTCCAATTATACATTCGTCTAATTATTTTGCTTATTCTAGTACCTTTGCTTTTCCATTCAAGTTTAGGATCAATTTGTCAATTTCTAACAACAAAAAAAGTCCTCCTAAGATTTTAATTGGAATTCCATTAAATCAATAGATGCATTTAGGGAGAACTGACATCTAAAACTATTGATTCCTCTTGTTCATAACGACAGTGTAGCTCTCCATTTACTTAGGACTTCTTTTATTTTGTTTATCACTGTTCTATAAATTTCAGTTTACAAATTTTGCAGAATTCTTATCAGATTCACACCTAAGTTCTTCATGGCTTTTGGTTCATCATATTTTTTGAAATTTCAATCCCTAATTGTTCATTGCTAGTTTATGGAAATAGAATTGATTTTATATATTGACCTCATATCCTGAGAAATTACTAAATTGATGTGTTCTAATAACTTTCTGGAGATACTTTGGAATTTTCTCCATAGACAATAATGTTGTCTGTGAATAAAGACAACTTTATTTATTTCTAATCTGCATTCATTTTATGTCATTTTTTAACCTTACGGCACTGACCGTAATGTATTTATCAGTTTTGTATATTGCTAGGTTCAGTTGGCTATAATGTTGCTTAAAAATTTTGCGTCTGTACTCATTGGGGATGTTGGTATATAGTTTTCTTTTCTTGTTATGTATTTGGTTTTGGAATCAGGATAATAATGCTCCCTATATTGAGTAAACTGAGATATATTCCCTCTTTAACTACCTAGAAGAGTTTTTGTAAAACTGAAATAATTTCTTCCTTACATGTTAGATAGTATTCACCAACAAAGCCGTTTGGCATGGGATTTTCTTTTTGTAAGGGATTTTAACCTTAAATTCAATTTCTTGGATATAAGAACATTCAGGTTATCTATTTCCTTTGAATGAGCTTTCCTAGTTTTTTTACGTTCAATAAATTTGTCCATTTTATCACATTCTCAAATTTATTGGCATTAACTTGTTCATAATATTCATTTATTATCCCTTTAATGTCTACAAGATTTGTAGTGATGTCCCCTCTCTCATTTCTGTGATTGGTAATTTTCATCTTCTCTTTTTTTTCTTATTAGTCTGGCTATAAGTTCATCCATTTCATTCACCAGCTTTTGGTTTCATTTATTTACTCTATTGCTTTTCTAATTTTTATTTCATTAGCCACTGCACTTTATACCTCCTATCTTCTGCTTGCTTGGGTTTCATTTACTTTTATTTTTCTAACTTATTTACCTTAAGTTGTAAGTTTGAGTCATTATTTAAAAACTTTCTTCTTCTTTTCTCATATAGTATTTATTTAGTGAAATAAATTTCCTTGTAAGCACTGCTTTAAGTGCATCTCATAAATATTGATATGTTGTGTTTCAATTTTATTCAGTTCAAAATAATTTTTAATTTCCATCTTGATTTATTCTTTGAAATCAGTTACTTTTAAGTATAATATTTTACTTCCAAATAGAATAATTTTTCAGATATATTCCTGCTATTGTTTCCAAATATGTTTCTTTTATTCAGTGAATGCAAATTAAGATATCAAATTTGTGAGATTAAGCTAATACCATGCTTAGAAGGAAATTTATCTTTTAATTCTGTTGTGGTCAGAACATATACATTATGTGAATCCATTTACATTTATTGACTTGTTTTATGATCTACAATGTCTCCTGTCTTTGCAACTGTTTCATGTGCTCTTGAAAAATAGGTGTATTCTGCCACCTTTAGATGAAGTATTCTGTAAATGTCAATTAGGTCAAATTGATTAATGCCTTTCAAGTCTTTTCTATACTTAACAATTGTTTATTTTTATTTTTATAAGAAATATGATTCAATATCCTTAATAATTTTAAGACTACTTGTTCTATTGATTATTGAGAGAGAGGTACTGAAACTTCTACTCTAACTGTATATTTACCTATTTCTCCTTGCAGTTCAGTGAGTTTTTGTTTCATGTACTTTGAAAATCTCTTATTAGGTCAATACATATTTATGATTTATGGTCTGTTGATGAATTGATTCCATTAACATTATGAAATGAACTTCTTTATCCCTGGTAAAAATATGTTAATTTGAAATCTACTTCATCTCATATTAATATGAGCTACTTTGGCTTTCTTTTGACTAATATTAGTGTGCTTTTCTCTCTCCTTTACCTTTAACATACTTGTATATTTAAAATATACAATTTTGTAGGCAGCATATAGTTAGGGTCTCTTGTAGGCAACATATAGTTAGTTACTGCCCTTTCAACTAATATGACAGCCCATGTCTTTTAATTAAGGTTGTTTAGACCATTTATATTTAATGCATTAGGTTTACATCCATTATCTTGCTATGTATTTTGTTTGTTCCATCTGTTCTTCGTTCCTTTTGCCCTCTTTGTTTGCCTTCTTTTGTATTAATTAATTCTTTTTTATGATCCTCTTTTGTCTCCTTTGTTGGCTTACTAGCTACACCCTTTGTTTTGGCAATTTTTTAAATGTTTGCTTTAAGGTTTATGGAATAAATCTTTAAATTAATACAGTCTACCTTTAAGTGACATTACACCACTCTATGCACAAGAATCTTACAACAATATACTTCTATTTCTACACTCCTAGCCTTGGTGCTATTATTGTTATGTATTTTATTTCTATATATGTTAGAAGCCCCACATTATATTGTTACCAATTTTTCCTTAAACAATGAACCATCCTTTAAATGATTTAAAATATTGGAAAAATATATTTTACATTTAACCACATAATGAAAATGTCCAGCATTCTTCATTCTTTTATGTGGATTTGTATTACAGATTTGTATCTGGTATTTTTTTTCTTCCTGACCAATTTTCTTTAACACTTCTTGTAGTGCAGGATATCTAGTGATGAATTCTTCTACCTTTCATATGTCTGAAAAAGTTCTTATCTTGTCTTTGTTTTTGAAAGATATTGTTGTTGGATATAGAATTTTAAGTTGACAATTTTTTTGGTTTTGGTACTTTAAAGATGTTGTTTCACTGTCTTTTCAGTTATATTGTTTCTAACAAGATCTGCTGGCCGGGCATGGTGGTTCATGCCTGTAATCCCAGCACTTTGGGAGGCTGAGGCAGGTGGATCACAAGGTCAGAAGATCAAAACCATCCTGGCTAACACAGTGAAACCCTGTCTCTACTAAGAATACAAAATTTAGCTGGGTGTGGTGGCACGCGCCTGTAGTCCCAGCTACTTGGGAGGCTGAGGCGGCAGAATTGCTTGAACTCGGGAGGTGGAGGTTGCAGTGAGCTGAGATTATGCCACTGCACTCCAGCCTGGGCACTCCAGACAGAGCAAGACTCTGTCTCAAAAAAAAAAAAAAAATCTGTTGTCATTGTTATCTTTGTTCCTCTCAGCATAATAAATCCTTTTTCCCTTTAGCTGCTTTTAATTTACTTTTTATCACTGGTTCTAAGGAATTTTATTATAGTGTGTAGTTTTCTTCATACTGTTTGTGCTAGGTATTCTTTGGGCTCTTGGATCTATAGGTTTATACTTTTCATCAAATTTGGAAATTTTGGCCACATTTTTTTTTCAAATACATTTTCTCCCTTCCTCCTTTTCAGAGACTCCAGTTATACATATATTAAAATGTTTGAAGTTGTCCCACAGCTCACTGTTGGTCTGCTCATTATCTTTCAGTCTTTTTTCACTCCATTCTTCATTTTGTTTTTGTTGTTTTATTCTTTTTTTATTATACTTTAAGATTTAGGGTACATGTGCACAACGTGCAGGTTTGTTACATATGTATACATGTGCCATGTTGGTGTGCTGCACCCATTAACTCATCATTTACGTTAGGTATATCTCATAATGCTATCCCTTCCTGCTCCCCTCACCCCACAACAGGCCCTGGTGTGTGATGTTCCCCTTCCTGTGTCCAAGTGTTCTTATTGTTCAATTCCCACCTATGAGTGAGAACATGCAGTGTTTGGTTTTTTGTCCTTGCGATAGTTTGCTGAGAATGATGGTTTCCAGTTTCATCCATGTCCCTACAAAGGACATGAACTCATCCTTTTTTATGGCTGCATAGTATTCCATGGTATATATGTGCCACATTTTCTTGATGCAGTCTATCATTGATGGACATTTGGGTTGGTTCTAAGTCTTTGTTATTGTGAATAGTGCCGCAATAAACATATGTGGGCATGAGTCTTTATAGCAGCATGATTTATAATCCTTTGGGTATATACCCAGTAGTGGGATGGCTGGGTCAAATGGTATTTCTAGTTCTAGATCCCTGAGGAATCGCCCCACTGACTTCCACAATGGTTGAACTAGTTTACAGTCCCACCAGCAGTGTAAAAGTGTTCCTATTTCTCCACATCCTCTCCAGCACTTGTTGTTTCCTGACTTTTTAATGATCGCCATTCTAACTGGTGTGAGATGGTATCTCATTGCGGTTTTGATTTGCATTTCTCTGATGGCCAGTGATGATGAGCATTTTTTATTTATTTATTTATTTTTGAGATGGAGTCTCGCTCTTTCGCCCAGGCTGGAGTGCAGTGGCGTGATCTCGGCTCACTGCAAGCTCCACTTCCCAAGTTCACGCCGTTCTCCTGCCTCAGCCTCCTGACTAGCTGGGACTACAGGCTCCTGCCTCCAAGCCCGGCTAATTTTTTTTTGTATTTTTATTGGAGATGGGGTTTCACCATGTTAGCCAAGATGGTCTCGATCTCCTGACCTCATGATCCGCCCGCCTCGGCCTCCCAAAGTGCTGGGATTACAGACATGAGCCACCGTGCCCAGCCAATGATGAGCATTTTTTCATGTGTCTTTTGGCTGCATAAATGTCTTCTTTTGAGAAGTGTCTGTTCATATCCTTTGCCCACTTGTTGATGGGGTTGTTTTTTCTTGTAAATTTGTTTGGGTTCTTTGTAGATTCTGGATATTAGCCCTTTGTCAGATGAGTAGATTGCAAAAATTTTCTCCCATTCTGTAGGTTGCCTGTTCACTCTGATGGTAGTTTCTTTTGCTGTGCAGAAGCTCTTTAGTTTAATTAGATCCCATTTGTCAATTTTGGCTTTTGTTGCCATTGCTTTTGGTGTTTTAGACAGGAAGTCCTTGCTTATGTCCTGAATGGTATTGCCTAGGTTTTCTTCTAGGGTTTTTATGGTTTTAGGTCTAACATTTAAGTTTTTAATCCATCTTGAATCAATTTTTGTATAAGGTGTAAGGAAGGGATCCAGTTTCAGCTTTCTACATATGGCTAGCCAGTTTTCCCAGCACCATTTATTAAATAGGGAATCCTTTCCCCATTGCTTGTTTTTGTCAGGTTTGTCAAAGATCAGATAGTTTGTAGATGTGTGGCATTATTTCTGAGGGCTCTGTTCTGTTCCATTGGTCTATATCTCTGTTTTGGTACCAGTACCATGCTGTTTTGGTTACTGTAGCCTTGTAGTATAGTTTGAAGTCAGGTAGCGTGATGCCTCCAGCTTTGTTCTTTTGGCTTAGGATTGACTTGGCAATGTGGGCTCTTTTTTGGTTCCATATCAACTTTAAAGTAGTTTTTTTCCAATTCTGGCAAGACAGTCATTGGTAGCTTGATGGGGATGGTATTGAATCTATAAATTACCTTGGGCAATATAGCTATTTTCATGATATTGATTCTTCCTATCCATGAGCATGGAATGTTCTTCCATTTGTTTGTATCCTCTTTTATTTCATTGAGCAGTAGTTTTTGTAGTTCTCCTTGAAGAGGTCCTTCACATCCCTTGTAAGTTAGATTCCTAGGTATTTTATTCTCTTTGAAGCAATTGTGAATGGGAGTTCACTCATGATTTTGCTCTCTGTCTGTTATTGGTGTATAAGAATGCTTGTGATTTTTGCACATTGATTTTGTATCCTGAGACTTTGCTGAAGTTGCTTATCAGCTTAACGAGATTTTGGGCTGAGACAATGGGGTTTTCTAGATATACAATCATGTCATCTGCAAACAGGGACAGTTTGACTTCCTCTTTTCCTAATTGAATACCCTTTATTTCCTTCTCCTGCCTGATTGCCCTGGCCAGAACTTCCAACACTATGTTGAATAGGAGTGGTGAGAGAGGGCATCCCTGTCTTGTGCCAGTTTTCAAAGAGAATGCTTCCAGTTTTTGCCCATTCAGTATGATATTGGCTGTGGGTTTGTCATCAATGGCTCTTATTATTTTGAGATACGTCCCATCAATACCTAATTTATTGAGAGTTTTTAGCATGAAGGGCTGTTGAATTTTGTCAAAGGCCTTTTCTGCATCTATTGAGATAATCATGTGGTTTTTGTCTTTGGTTCTGTTTATATGCTGGATTACGTTTATTGATTTGTGTATGTTGAACCAGCCTTGCATCCCAGGGATGAAGCCCACTTGATCATGGTGGATAAGCTTCTTGATATGTTGCTGGATTCGGTTTGCCAGTATTTTATTGAGGATTTTTGCATCGATGTTCATCAGGGATATTGGTCTAAAATTCTCTTTTTTGGTTGTGTCTCTGCCAGGCTTTGGTATCAGGATGATGCTGGCCTCATAAAATGAGTTAGGGAGGATTCCCTCTTTTTCTATTGATTGGAATAGTTTCAGAAGGAATGGTACCAGCTCCTCCTTGTACCTCTGGTAGAATTCGGCTGTGAATCCATCTGGTCCTGGACTCTTTTTGGTTGGTAAGCTATTGATTATTGCCACAATTTCGGAGCCTGTTATTGGTCTATTCAGAGATTCAACTTCTTCCTGGTTTAGTCTTGGGAGGCTGTATGTGTCGAGGAATTTATCCATTTCTTCTAGATTTTCTAGTTTATTTGCGTAGAGGTGTTTATAGTATTCTCTGATGGTAGTTTGTATTTCTGTAGGATCAATGGTGATATCCCCTTTATCATTTTTTATTGCGTCTATTTGATTCTCCTCTCTTTTCTTCTTTATTAGTCTTGCTAGCGGTCTATCAATTTTGTTGATCTTTTCAAAAAACCAGCTCCTGGATTCGTTGATTTTTTGAAGGGTTTTTTGTGTCTCTATCTCCTTCAGTTCTGCTCTGATCTTAGTTATTTATTGCCTTCTGCTGGCTTTTGAATGTGTTTGCCCTTGCTTCTCTAGTTCTTTTAATTGTGATGTTAGGGTGTCAATTTTAGATCTTTCCTGCTTTCTCTTGTGGGCATTTAGAGCTATCAGTTTCCCTCTACACACTGCTTTAAATGTGTCCCAGAGATTCTGGTATGTTGTGTCTTTGTTCTCGTTGGTTTCAAAGAACATCTTTATTTCTGCCTTCATTTCATTATGTACCCAATAGTCATTCAGGAGCAGGTTGTTCAGTTTCTATGTAGTTGAGCGGTTTTGAGTGAGTTTCTTAATCCTCAGTTCTAGTTTGATTTCATTGTGGTCTGAGAGACAGTTTGTTATAATTTCTGTTCTTTTACATTTGCTGAGGAGTGCTTTACTTCCAACTAAGTGGTCAATTTTGGAATAAGTGTCGTGTGGTGCTGAGAAGAATGTATATTCTGTTGATTTGGGTTGGAGAGTTCTGTAGATGTCTATTAGGTCCACTTGGTGGAGAGCTGAGTTCAATTCCTGGATATGCTTTTTAATTTTCTGTCTCGTTGATCTGTCTAATGTTGACAGTGGGGTATTAAAGTCTCCTCTTATTATTGTGTGGGAGTCTAAATCTCTTTGTAGGTCTCTAAGGACTTGCTTTATGAATCTGGGTTCTCCTGTATTGGGTGCATATATATATAGGATAGTTAGCTCTTCTTGTTGAATTGATCCCTTTACCGTTATGTAATGGCCTTCTTTGTCTCTTTTGATCTTTGTTGGTTTAAAGTCTGTTTTATCAGAGACTAGGATTACAACCCCTGCCTTTTTTTTGTTTTCTATTTGCTTGGTAGATCTTCCTCCATCCCTTTATTTTGAGCCTTTGTGTGTCTCTGCACATGAGATGGGTTTCCTGAATACAGCACACTGATGGGTCTTGACTCTTTATCCAATTTGCCAGTCTGTGTCTTTTCATTGGAGCATTTAGCCCATTTACATTTAAGGTTAATATTGTTATGTATGAATTTGATCCTGTCGTTATGATGTTAGCTGGTTATTTTGCTCGTTAGTTGATGCAGTTTCTTCCTAGCCTCAATGGTCTTTACAATTTGGCATGTTTTTGCAGTGGCTGGTACTGATTGTTCCTTTCCATGTTTAGTGCTTCCTTCAGGAGCTCTTTTAGG
Organism: Symphalangus syndactylus; assembly: GCF_028878055.3. NCBI lineage: Eukaryota > Metazoa > Chordata > Mammalia > Primates > Hylobatidae > Symphalangus > Symphalangus syndactylus. Next base: position 99,134,669 of record NC_072435.2, read on the forward strand.
GCAGGCCTGGTGGTGACAAAATCTCTTAGCATTTGCTTGTCTGTGAAGGATTTTATTTCTCCTTCACTTATAAAGCTTAGTTTGGCTGGATATGAAATTCTGGGTTGAAAATTCTTTTCTTTAAGAATGTTGAATATTGGCCCTCACTCTCTTCTGGCTTGTAGAGTTTCTGCCGAGAGATCCACTGTTAGTCTGATGCGTTTCCCTTTGTGGGTAACCCGACCTTTCTTTCTGACTGCCCTTATCGTTTTTTCCTTCATTTCAACTTTGGTGAATCTGACAATTATGTGTCTTGGAGTTGCTCTTCTCGAAGAGTATCTTTGTGGTGTTCTCTGTATTTCCTGAATTTGAATGTTGGCCTGCCTTGCTAGATTGGGGAAGTTCTCTTGGATAATATCCTGCAGAGTGTTTTCCAACTTGGTTCCATTCTCCCCGTCACTTTACCAATCAGATGTAGATTTGGTCTTTTCACATAGTCCCAAATTTCTTGGAGGCTTTGTTTGTTTCTTTTTATTCTTTTTTCTCTAAACGTCTCTTCTTGATTCATTTCATTCATTTGATCTTCCATCACTGATACCCTTTCTTCCAGTTGATCAAATCGGCTACTGAAGCTTGTGCATTCATCATGTAGTTCTTGTGCCATAGTTTTCAGCTCCATCAGGTCCTTTAAGGACTTCTCTGCATTGGTTATTCTAGTTAGCCATTCATCTAATCTGTTTTCAAGGTTTTTTAACTTCTTTGCCATGGGTTCAAACTTCCTCCTTTAGCTCGGAGAAGTTTGATAATCTGAAGTCTTCTTCTCTCAACTCGTCAAAGTCATTCTCCGTCCAGCTTTGTTCTGTTGCTCGTGAGGAGCTGCATTCTTTTGGAGGAGGAGAGGTACTCTGATTGTTCGAATTTTCAGTTTTTCTGCTCTGTTTTTTCCCCATCTTTGTGGTTTTATCTACCTTTGGTCTTTGATGATGGTGACGTACAGATGGGGTTTTGGTGTGGATGTCCTTTCTGTTTCTTAGTTTTCCTTCTAACAGTCAGGACCCTCAGCTGCATGTCTGTTGGAGTTTGCTGGAGGTCCACTCCAGATCCTGTTTGCCTGGGTATCAGCAGCGGAGGCTGCAGAACAGCAAATATTGGTAAACAGCAAATGTTGCTGCCTGATTGTTCCTCTGGAAGTTTTGTCTCAGAGAGGTGCCCAGCCATGTGAGGTGTCAGTCTGCCCCTACTGGGGGGGCCTCCCAGTTGGGCTACTCGGGGGTCAGGGACCCACTTGAGGAGGCAGTCTGTCCGTTCTCAGATCTCAAGCTGCATGCTGGGAGAACCACTACTGTCTTCCAAGCTGTCAGACAGGGACATTTAAGTCTGCAGAGGTTTCTGCTGCCTTTTATTTGGCTATGCCCTGCTCCCAGAGTTGGAGTCTACAAAGGCAGGCAGGCCTCCTTAAGCTGTGGTGGGCTCCACCCAGTTTGAGCTTCCCAGCCACTTTGTTTACCTACTCAAGCCTCAGCAATAGCGGGTGCCACTACCCCAGCCTCGCTGCCACCTTGCAGTTTGATCTCAGACTGCTGTGCTAGCAATGAGCGAGGCTCTGTGGGCGTAGGACCCTCCGAGCCAGGCGCAAGATATAATCTCCTGGGGTGCCATTTGCTAAGACCATCGGAAAAGTGCAGTATTAGGTTGGGAGTGACCCGATTTTCCAGGTTCCATCTGTCACCAATTTCCTTGGCTAGGAAAGGGAATTCCCTGACCCCTTGAACTTCCCAGGTGAGGCGATGCCTCGCCCTGCTTCAGCTCATGCTCGGTGCGCTGCACCCTCTGTCCTGCACCCACTGTCCGACAATCCCCAGTGAGACGAACCTGGTACCTCAGTTGGAAATGCAGAAATCATCCGTCTTCTTCGTCGCTCACGCTGAGAGCTATAGACTGGAACTGTTCCTGTTTGGCCATCTTGGAACCCTCTCCTCTTCATTTTATATAGTTAATATTGCTTGTCTTTAAGTTCACTAATCTTTTATTTCTGTCTTTAAACTGCTGTTAATTCTATGTCTTGTATTTTTATTTTGAATGTTGTATTTTCATTGGTAGAAGTTCAATTTGGTTTTGTGTATATCTTTCTTCTTTAATTTGCTTATTTCTCTACCTTCTTGAATATATAGAGTACAGTTATAAGAACTATTTCTAAATCTTTATTTAGAGGGACTCCCTCTTTATAAGAGGGATTCAAGGAAGGTTGGATGGAAAAGCTTTAATATATGATATAATAAAGCTAATAATGTCATATAGGTGATCTCTGGGTTGGTTTCAATTAACTGGTTTTTTCCCTCAGTATTTATGCCTAGTAAGTTTTATTGAATTCAGACATTGCAAATATTACTTTGTTGGGTTCTTCTTATTCTTGTACTTTAAAAAATTCTTGAACTTTGTTCTGTGTCCACTTTGAGGAGTACCCTATGTTAGAAATTTGTTGCCATTGACAGTGGGCTGAAGGCATGGAGTGGAGCTCTTTGAAAATTTTAAGAAGAAATAATACAAATTTTAGTGCCTGGTGGATAAGTTTACAGAATTTTCTTTCATTGCAGCATACCTGGTGGTACAATTTAGGAGCTAAGTTTCCTGTTGACTTCTAACCACTGGAGGCTATACCTTTTTACCATAATAACCTAACTGCTGATTAGTCAAAGTGGCTTTAAGTCAGTATACAAAATCTCCTTATAAACAGCACTGGCCTTCCACCAGCTGCCCAGTGCTACAGGTTTTTCTGAAGCAAGTCTTGTTCCAGTTAAGTGTTCAGGAACTTTCTTCTTGCTAAGTTCATCCACATCAGAACCTTTCTAAAGCACCAGAAACATTGCCTAGTGTCCAGCTGATACACCACACAACCATCCCATGCAAAGGCACATCAATTCATCATAGGCATTGCTTCCCAGCAGCCTGCTAGGCATAAAAATCTTCACTTCCTCTGTTTAGGACAATCTACATAAATTTGTCCAGCACACCCAATGCTTCTCAAATATTAATGTGTAGTGGAATTACCTGCCACACCTATTAAAATGTTCTTTCCTGAGTCTTACACCAGGGAATCCCTATTTGGTAGGTGTTAAGTGTCGGGTTTTGCATAAAATTGTAGCAGGTTCTTATTGCCCAATGGGATGAAATTGGACTGAAATTCAGCCCATTCTCAGCTTGCCAAACCATACACTCTAGTGTGGGCCTGGTATACCAAGAGATAGGGGCACCTTCAATTTATTTTAGTTTCATCTGCTTTCCAAGCCAAGTGTCTGTGGCGATATATCCACAAGGGCAGTGAGGGTAGGGAAGACTTTTTCTAATTTGCACAAAGGCTTTCTATGCCCTGGCATATTAGTCCAGGGCTTCCAAAAGGGAGATGCCAGACAGGGCTAGAGATACAAGAGATTACTTAGAGGAAACATATATGATGAAAAAAATGAGAAGAAAGCCAGGAGAAGCAGAGGAGACAGCAATGCAGGTCTGACCCTTGTGAACAAGAGAGGGAGTCAAGGAAGGTTGGATGGAAAAGCTTTAGGCTATATGTAGGTCTGAGAAAATTTGGTAAAGCTGATGGGGAGTCCTCTAGCCAAAATCACCCAGCAGAGGAAGCCTGCATCTTAAAGAAGTGGGCCTGCCCTGGCATCTCTACCATGCTCAGTCATGGGCTAGAAGGAGTCATGAGAAGTGTAGTGTCATGAAAAAATAGTAGATTTCAAGGTAATTATGCTTCTGAAGTTGGAGATCTAAGAGGTGCTTGTTAATGGCTCGCATACTGTATTAGTCCATTCTCACACTGCTATGAAGAAATACCCAAGCCTGGGTAATTTATAAAGGAAAGAGGTTTAATTGGCTCACAGTTCTGCATTGCTGGGGAGGCCCCAGAAACTTATAATCATGGTGGAAGGCAAAGGAGAAGCAGGCACCTCTTCACAGGGTGGCAGGCCAGAGTAAGTGCAAGCAGGGGAAATGCCAGACACTTATAAAGCCATCAGATCTCGTGAGACTCATTCACTATCACAAGAACAGCATGGGGGAAACTGCCCCATGATCCAGTTACCTCCACGTGGTCTAGCTCTTGGCACATGGGGATTATAATTCAAGATGAGATTTTAGGTGGGGACACAGCCAAACTATATCACGTACCTAATGAGGAGGGCCTTGGAAATCTGCCTTTGTAAAAGTTCCCCACTCCCAAGGGATTCCAAACACCTTGTCCAGTGAATCACCCTTAGAGGAACACCTGCCTAAATTTTTTAAAAGAAAGGTATATTAACTGTCCCTAAGGAAAAAGAATGTCCAGACTTCCTAAACACAAGGTCACACTCTTGGGAGCTGGGATTGGGGAAGCTCCCCAGTTCCTCTCTGATCAGTGTAGCCCAGAGCATTGTTATATTCTCAACAAATGACTCTGCCCCATGTTCTGCCACATGTGTTATAACAGGAATGAGCTGAGTGGAACAGGCACCCAGAGGATGGAAGTCAAATCTGCCTCAGAGGCAGGGTCAGGGAAAGGGTCTTTGAAGGTGGGAAGAGCACAGGTAAGGAATGGAAAGAAAGGCATGTCTAGAGGAGCGGGGAATAGTCTGTTTGGCTGCATGGAAAGAGTGCAAGATGGGGAGATAAGTTGGTTCCATGCTTGGAGAGATAAGTTGGTTCCATGCTTGGAGGAACAGATTCAGTGGAATGTGAGTTTGGGAGACTGGGATTTAGGCATCATTGCCTGAAAATGTAAAAATACCTGGGAGGACATTTCTGCAAGGTGGCACTGATTGCTGAGTCTCAGGCTGCTGGAGGCCCTGTGTTGTTCTGAGCAAGCCCAGAAGGCAAACTGGGTATCACCCAGAGAGCTCCTTGTACACCCATTTCTGGGGAGAGGTACAGGGAACAAGAGAGGGAAATAGTTGGGGAGCTGTCGCTACCTTCCTAGCTCTGCACAGGGCTGGCCCTGGCTTCCAAAACAGCATCTCAGCTCAACAGGGGCCTCCTATAAAAAGCAAACAGGAGAAGAACTATTTGATGGTGAACGATTTATGAAGATGCTCTCTTAGCACCCTTTGCTCAACAATGTGAGTGAACTCAAATGGCTCAGTTGGTTTTCAGATTGGCTCACAAGTGTTTACCTGGTCCCTGCTTGATTCAGCTCTCTCCCTTCCTCTGCATCCTCACCTCCTTCTGCTCATCCTTAGACAAAGACCAAAATCTTTAACAAGGCCCTTTCTTAATGATCTAGTTTTTGCCGTCTGTTGAGATCAGATCTAAACCAACTGGGCCATTCAGAATTAGATTATTTTTGGTAAATATTGGTAAGTAACATCAAGTAGGTGAAGTGATGAGAGCTCTAGATCTCTTCCCCTGACAACCCTTATCCCAGTCCATGAATCAGTATTACCTGAGTGTCTGTTTAATTCACGACTCTCTCCTCACTAGACTGGTAGGATCATGGAAATAAGAACCAAGTCTGTATGCTCACTGATAAATATCAAAGATCTTAGACGGTCTGATTCAAACAAGTACCAGTAATTTATTTCCTGAGTGTTTTAACTGTTTCAGTACCAATCTGAAAAAACAAAAACTAAAGAAGATCCACTCTGAATAATAGCAACTGTAATTCGTTAAGCACCTAATATTTCCAGTCCCTACAACAACCTGCCTAGAAGACAGTATTGTCCCCAGATACACCTGAACTGAATCTCAGAGCCAGGCATGGACTTTGCCAAAAGCAAAGGGTTATAAGCAAAGAGTTTAGCTGGGATATGAACCCAGAACATTCTGACTGCAATGTCTCAGCTCCTCCCATGACACAATCACATCGCATTTCATGCCACTATTAGCCTAGTTGGTGAGAGCAACCCAAACCAATGTCTTGCTTTTCAAATACTTATGAATATTAGCTACCCATCAGTATTTCTTCCCCTTCCCTTGCCCCACAAACATGCCTGTTACCTGAGCTGTTGTCCTGGGGTGCATACCTGCCTGATAATGGTGGATGTTAGTGATAAACGGTGCAGTAGATTCTGGAGCACCTTTCCAGGTTTTGAGCCTGGCTCTGCCACTGCTGTGGAAATATCACAGATCAAAATGGACAATTTAGACTGTGTAGTTTACAAATATTCTGGATGCAAGAAGGAAATGGAAGGAGCCCGAGAGAAAACCATCTACAGATGGATATGACTCCCACCTCCATAGTACCTGCATGTTAGGAATGTTCTTCTAAAGAACTAGCCTAGTAATTTAAGGGAGCACCCAGGGTCTCTTTCAGAGAGCTGCCTTTCTTAGTGCTTAGAAGTCTCTTTCTTCAAGAACTGCTGCTATGATCTGAATGTTTGTGTCTCCCCAAAATTCATATGTTCATACCTAATCCCCCATGTGATTGTATTAAAAGGTAAAAGTCTTTGGGAGGTGATTAGGTCCTAAGGACAGAACCCTTGTGGATGGGATTAGTGCCCTTATAAAAGAGACCCCAGAGAGCTCCCTCACCCCTTCCACCAAGTGAAGATACAGTGAGAAGTCACCATCTATGAACCAGAAAACAGGCCCTCACCAGACACAGAATCTGCCAGAACCTCAATATTGGACTTCCCAGCCTACAGGACTGTGAGAAATAAACTTCTGTTGTTTATAAGCCACCCAGTCTAAGACATTTTGTTATAGCAGCCTGAATTGACTAAGACAACTGCATTTTTATTTTCCATGGATGCTGATTTCACATGCCACAGGGAAGATGTGTGGCAGAATGAGCTGTGGCATAGGAAAGCTTATGGCAAAGGCCTTATGTGATGGGGATGGGAGGGAAGGGACAGCAGGAAGGTGGTCACTTCGGTAGAGGAAGGGTAAGTGTGTCTATCATTACCCCTTGCCAGCTGGGTGACTTTGGCCAAGTCACTTAACCACTCTGTGCTTGTTTCCTCATCTAGAAAGTAGGGCTAAAAATAAGATTTAACTTCAGAGGATTGCTATGAGTTGTAAACAAATGCATCCTTTATTATTATTGATATGGCTTGGCTCTGTGTCCCCACCCAATCTCACCTTAAATTGTAATAATTCTCACGTGTCATGGGAGGGACCCAGTGGGAGGTAATCGAATCATGGGGGCGGGCCTTTCCCATGCTGTTCTCATGATTATGAATAAGTCTCATGACACCTGATGGTTTTATAAAGAGGAATTCCCCTGCACATGCCCTCTTGCCTGCTGCCATGTAAGACGTCACTTTGCTCTTTCTTCATCTTCTGCCATAATTGTGAGGACTCCCCAGCCATGTGGAACAGTGAGTCCATTAAATCTCTCTCCTTTTTAAATTACCCGGTCTCAGGCATGTCTTTATTAGCAGCATGAGAATGGACTAATACAATTATCTAGAACTTCTTGTCTTGTGGGAGGCACTTACCTTGCTAACTTAAATATGGGATAACATTTCATCTTGCCTCATTCACACAGACACATTTCATGGTCATTGCATGGTTTCTGCTTGGTGCTTGCAGGTCCAGATTTCTAATGTAAACAGTCAGAGCTCATCCAAATTGGCAATAAACCCATGTCAACTCAGCACTCACAGTGCAGAACAACAGCAAGTATAAAAAGAAATAGAATTTATTTTCATCCTCATCACAATAGTACCTTAAACTTCTGTCACTTACCATAATTTTTAATTCTCTATTTGATTGTGGGCATTGTAATTTCTGGCTTTCTAGCTAAATGTCCCCCTGCCCCACCATGAAATATAATGCTTGGCACATATTAGGGTATTCCCTGAATGTTTAGTGAATGTCCTCTAATAAATGTCCATAAAAGCTCCAATTCAGATCTAGAATATCACAGAAGTGCAAAAATTTATGCACATTAGGAATTAGCTTCCGAATAAAATCTAAATTCCTTTGCTTACCATACTAGGCACTTCATTAATTGGCCCCAACTGTCCCATTTTACCTCATCAGCAACGCCTCCCCCACCCACAACTCTCACACCCAGCCCCACCAAACTCTGTCATTCCCAGAACAGGTCATGCCATTTTACAATTCCAAGACCTTGTACTTGCCAGTGCCTGTTCCTGAAATATCCCTTCCTTTTAAGCATAGCCAACTCCTACTGCACCTTCAAAAGCCCCATTTAAATAACTCCTCCTCAGGGATGTCTCTCGGGCTCCCTAAGGCAGCATCAATACCTCCCTTCTCTGGACTCCCTCAATACCCTGTCTAGCACACCTATGAAGAGGCCTGGCCTTAGTCATGCTAAGGGCTGAGCTTAAAGTCCTAGCTTTGCAACTTATAAACTGTGAGACCTTGGGTGAGTATATGCAACCTCTCTGAAATTGTCCTTTCATCTGCTAACCAGCACCAATAGCAACCACCCCTGAAGGTTGCAATAGGAGGGATCTAATTTGATCATTGTGAAATGTATAGCAAACTCTCAAGAAATGGTAGACAGCGTGACATTTTCTAATACAGCATGTGACCACATTGCAATTCACCTGTGTATACTCCTGCCTTTTCTGTAAAACCCTAGATGACACCAACAGGTTCTGCAATTATTTCTTATCCCTGGCAACTAGCACACTTAGTAGGTGCTTAAGCGCATCCTTGCAGAATGCTTGTGTGCAGTCACGAATGAATACATCTGAGCTGTTTGATTCCCTAGAGTGCCCAGGCGGAGCGGGGTCACCCTGCAATGGCAGGGGCAGTTGTGCTGAAGGCATGGAAGGAAATGGAACCTGCTCCTGCCAAGTAAGTTCAAAAATGTGTTCTTCCTTTCCTGGATTCTGCTCCCCATCTTCTTACCTGTTGATCCTCCTTAACCACACACACACACACACACACACACACACATGCACGTGCACACACATATACAGCGAAGTTCTTAAGCGGTGGAGGTATTAATTTTTTTTTAATGTGCAATTTGCAACAAAATGACCACTTATAGCCTGGGGGCCTTTAGGAGAGTCAATCGACTGCTCAGTCTTAAGCATATCCACTTGTAAAAATGGGTTTGAGGCTGGGAGCAGTGGCTCACGCCTGGAATCCCAGCACTTTAGGAGTCCAAGGGGGGTGGGTCACGAGGTCAGGAGATCGAGACCATCCTAGCCAGCATGGTGAAACCCCATCTCTACTAAAAATACAAAAATTAGCTGGATGTGGTGGTTGGCACCTGTAGTCCCAGCTATTCAGGAGGCTGAGGCAGGAGAATTGCTTGAACCCAGGAGGCAGAGGTTGCAGTGAGCTGAGATTGTGCCATTGCACTCCAGTCTGGGTGACAAGAGCAAGACTCTGTACCTCCCCCCTCAAAAAAAGTTTGAAACAATATCTATGTAATAACATCTGTTGAAAAAGTAAAATGAGGCCATATATGTGAAAATACTTTATGACACTATATAGGACTATAGAAATTGCTGTCACTGTTAATATTAATAGTCACTATTAGCAGATGACCCTTATGGTGCTATCCTCTGCATCCTTTGTGAATCATTAGGTTTACTGGTTCAAGATTTTCTTTTACCAGTTGAAGACTTTCTTCGTTATCTCATGAAAGTGACTTTTTGCACCTTTCAAGCCCCAGGGGATTTAAATACAAGGAAATCCTTCTGAAAAGGATTGAGCTCAACTGTCTTCAGAAATGCAAAACTGAGGTTGGGCAGGTGGCTCATGCCTGTAATCCCAGTACTTTGGGAGGCCGAGGTGAGCAGATCACTTGAGGACAGGAGTTCGAGACCAGCCTGGCCAACATGGTGAAACCTGTCTCTACTAAAAATACAAAAATTATCCGGGTGTGGTGGTGTGCACCTATAATCCCAGCTACTCGGGAGGCTGAAGCAGGAGAACCTGGGAGGCAGAGATTGCAGTGAGCCGAGATCGTGCCACTGCACTTCAGCCTGAGCGACAGAGCGAGACTCAGTCTCAAAACAAAAATGCAAAACTGAAAGCATTTTCCTTTCACCCTTGGGCAAAGTTGGGATATGGCTGCTAGCACTTGCTATCTATTTATATCTTTGGACTGACAAAGCAGCTTTCTCCTGCAGAGCTTCAGACTCTTAGTACAAAATGACACGGGAATTAATGTATGCAGTGATAACACAAATAAACAGAAAGAAGAAGCTCCAGGGAAGGCACAGAGGGAAAATATATTTGAAAAACAAATGCTGAGTTGGAAATCCAAGGCCTTCCTACCATGGGTCACCTTGGGTCTAATGTCAACCACCTGGGGTGTTTTGCAGGAAGGGTTTGGTGGAACAGCCTGTGAAACCTGTGCTGATGACAACTTATTTGGACCCAGCTGTTCAGCAGGTATGTCTGATTTTTGTATAATCACCACATTTGTAAGGGTTCACAGTCCATGAGAAAGATTGCTCCTTGAGGAGAAAACACTGAATAGTTATGTGTGATAAAAAAGAAACTACAGCAGAATTAAATTTAAAGGAGTTTAATTGGGCAATGAACAATTGGTGAATCAGGCAGTTCCCGGAATCACAGCAGATTCACAGAGACTCAGTGAAGCCATGTGATGGAAGAAGATTTATAGACAAAAAAAGGGAAATGACATACAGAAATCGGAAGTGAGGTACAGAATGGCTGGATTGGTTACAGCTCGGCATTTGCCTTATTTGAACACAGTTTGAACACTCAGCAGTGTATGAAGGATCGAATCGAAGTACGGCTGCTGGGATTGGCCAAGACTCAGCTATTGTTACAGGTGCGTACTCCTAAGTTAGGTTTTCAATCTCGTCTACCTATTAAGCTAGGTTGCAATTCGTCCACAAGGACTCAACTGTAGAAATACAGAGTCCTTATCAAGCCATGATTAGTTCACTTTAACATGTGTAACCAAGTCTGCATAGAGAAAACAAAAAGTTGAAAACAAAGCTGTTAAATGCAGTCATTGAAAACAGAAACAGTGTTTCCTGAGGTTCTCAGCCCTGGCATGTGCAGTCAGCCACTCCCCAGAAATGCTTCCACTCATCTTTATGACTCGCTCTCCCCAGGCTCTAGGATTCCACCACTGCCCGTTTCTTGCCTTTTCTCTGGGCTCTTTCTGGATCCTGGTCTCAGCATAGATCCATAGGCTTCCAATTAAACCGTGGGCCCCACCTAATTCTAATGGTTCCCTTCCTTTTGGGAGTTCACAAATAATTCCCTAAGGTGGTCAGAGATTGTTGCTCCAAATTAAAGAAACAAACTTGAGACTGGCTTGTTCACTCTTTTGTTTTTGGCTGACCCCAGAAGCAGACTCTGAGATAGAGATCTGAGTAACAAGTAGTTAGTTTATTTGAATGGTGATCCCAGGAAACATGAGGATGTGAGGAAGTAATATGGGGAAAATAAACAGGATGTTATTAAGCCAGGTGCCACTGTGGACCACTGGAGCCTGATGCCCCGGGGAGCTCTGGGGGTCGGTGCAGAACACACAGCTCAGTCATCTCACCCGAGGGGAGAGGGAGCCATAGTGTGGTGGGCAGAATAATGGATCCCTGAAGATGTCCACATCCAAATCCCTAGCACCTGGAAATATGGTACCTTACATGGCAAAGATAAGGTAGCAAATAGAATTAAGGTTGCTAATCAGCTGATCTTAGGATAAGAGATTATCCTGGGTTATCTGGGAAGGCCCAGTGTTAATCACAGGGGTCCTTAAGGATGGAGAAGGGAGACAGAAGAGGAGTGTCAGAGTTATATGAAATATAAGAAAGACTCGATCTGCCAATTTCTGGCTTTGAAGAAGGAGGAGCCATGAGCCAAGGAATGTGGGTGGCCTCTCGAGGCTGGAAAAGGCAAGGAAACATGTTCTCCCCAGAGTCTCCAAAAAGGAGCACAACACTGCCAACACCTTGATTTTAGCACAGTGATTTTGGATTTCTGACCTTCAGAAATGTAAGACAATAACTTTGTGTGGTTTTAAGACACTAAGTGTGTGGCAATGTGTTACAGCAGCGACAGGGAATTAATATACATAATCAAGTGGGGAGAGTTTTTCACTCCCTGCCACTTAGAGTGTTTATAGGGAGCACCCAGGCCAAGTGCTCATCCTAAGGTTCACACAAAACCCTCAGGCTAAGAGCTGTAGATCCTGGAAATTAGCTGGAATGCTCACAATCGCAGTCAGTAAGGTCTAAAGAATGTGGGCGTGGTAGAAACTGTGTCTGCTAGATCCACGTCTCCCAAAAAGGAATATATTGGGTAGCTTTTTGCCAACACCACTTGGGCTCTGACTTTCATGGAAAAATTAAACTCAGTAGAAAACTGCTTCGATTCAGATATTTTTGGCAAGAAAACCTATGCACACACAACACATCCCACCCCCATAAGTTTGCAAACTCTGTAATAAACTTTATCTGCAATTGCAGAGGCATTGCCTTGTTCTAATCCATAAGGTCCTCTTAGGCAGGTGCTGTGGTATCTTTATCTCCAGTACCTTCTACCTGCTGCCTGCCTGGTAGACACTCACTACACTGTTGTTGGATGAATAAATGAGTGAGTGAGTATGTGAATAGGTGAATCAATGAATGAATTATCTAGTTTGCTCCAGTGATGTTCTCCTGACCCAGAAGCGTGGTTTTAGAACCCAGGCTTTAGACTCAGACAAGGTTTCAGCTCTAGGCCTGCTAATCATGGAGACACAGGTAAGTTTATGAAGCATGCTATCTGTGTCTTCATCTGTAAAGACAGAAATAATATTCCCTCCTTTAGAGAGGATTTAATGTGATAATAAGTGCATAATAAATGTTATGATTATTATTCCCTAGCATCCCCTAATCACAGGTGTTTCTTTACCCACTGTTCCATAGAGATTATTTCATAAGACTGTTAGCAAAAGCAAATTTAAAACAGATATTGGGGCTGGGCTCAGTGGCTCACGCCTGTAATCCCAGCACTTTGGGAGGCTAAAGCTGGATCCGTTGAGGTCAGGAGTTTGAGACCAGCCTGGTCAATATGGTGAAACCCCATCTCTACTAAAAATACAAAAATTAGCCATGTGTGGTGGCACGCACCTGTAATCCCAACTACTTGGGAGGCTGAGGCAGGAGAATCACTTGAATCTGGGAGTCTGAGGTTGCAGTGAGCCGAGATTGTGCCACTGCATTCCAGCCCAGGTGACAGAGCAAGACTCCATCTCAAAAAAACCAAACACCGCATGTTCTCACTCATAGGTGGGAATTGAACAATGAGAACTCATGGACACAGGAAGGGGAACATCACATTCCGGGGACTGTTGTGGGGTGGGGGGAGGGGGGAGGGACAGCATTAGGAGATATACCTAATGCTAAATGACGAGTTAATGGGTGCAGGAAATCAACATGGCACATGGATACATATGTAACAAACCTGCACATTGTGCACATGTACCCTAAAACCTAAAGTATAATAAATAAAAAAAAAAAAAGGATATTGGTATCCCGTGTGTTTTTAAAGTTAAACATTACATTAAAGGACAGCAACTAAAATGTAATCAGTCAACTATATAGAAATAGCATGTCTCCTCCCAAATTTACCCTTGCCTGCCATTTAAGAATTTAAATCACATATGCTAAATAAGTATTGAAATGGGAAGGAGTAGATAAAGCATCCAGCGTTGCTTAGTTCCCAAGAAAGCCTAGTAATTGTCTGGAGATGACAAATTAGGAAGAAGACCTATGTTATCTCCAAGACACTGGTGTTGGTTACTGATGAGCACAGATGCACAAGGAAATTCCCAACATTTCCAAATAAAGGAAGTATCCTCCCTTCACACTTAGTGTCATGGGGAAAGGGCAAGTGAAAGGGAGAATGATGGTCTCAACACCTAAAATTTTTTTTTTATACTTTAAGTTTTAGAGTACATGTGCACAATGTGCAGTTTAGTTACATATGTATACATGTGCTATGTTGGTGTGCTGCCCCCAGTAACTTGTCAATTACATTAGGTATATCTCCTAATGCTCTCCCTCCCCTGCTTCCCCTACCCCACAACAGGCCCCAGTGTGTGATGTTCCCCTTCCTGTGTCCATGAGTTCTCATTGTTCAATTCCCACCTATGAGTGAGAACATGCAGTGTTTGGTTTTTTATCCTTGTGATAGTTTGTTGAGAATGATGGTTTCCAGCTTCATCCATGTCCCTACAAAGGACATGAACTCATCACTTTTTATGGCTGCATAGTATTCCATGGTGTATATGTGCCACATTTTCTTGATGCAGTCTATCATTGATGGACATTTGGGTTGGTTCCAAGTCTTTGCTATCGTGAATAGTGCTGCAATAAACATGCGTGTGCATGTGTCTTTATAGCAGCATGATTTATAATCCTTTGGCTATATACCCAGTAATGGGATTGCTGGGTCAAATGGTATTTCTAGTTCTAGATCCCTGAGGAATCGCCACACTGACTTCCACAATGGTTGAACTAGTTTACAGTCCCACCAACAGTGTAAAAGTGTTCCTATTTCTCCACATCGTCTCTGGCACCTGTTGTTTCCTGACTTTTTAATGATTGCCATTCTAACTGGACAACACCTAAATTTTTAAATAAGAAAACTGGAAACTTAAACTGAGACCCAAGAGAAAAACCTCCAAGCTCTGGATTCCAATAGAACTTTCTGTGATAATAGAAATATTGTCTGTTTGCACTGTCCCATACAGTAGCCACTAGCCACATGTGACTATTGAGCATCTGAAATGGGGCTAGTGCAACTGAGGAGTTAAAATTCAAATTTCACTTAATATCACTTAATTCAAATTTAAATAGCCACATGTGGCTTGTGGCTACCAAATTAGACATCATAGCTCTAGGACGTAACAATTAAGAGAACAGGCTTTAAACTCAGCCTGACCATAGTTTGAAACAGAACCTAATTGCTGTGTTACAGAGGGCAAGCTATTTAAATCCCCTAAGACTTTCTCATCTATAAAACAGGAATAATAACATCTATTTCATGGGATTGACAACATAGCAAAGCTCTTAGTATTATGTCACAAGCACTTAATCAATGGAAGTAAGTCTCAAGTGAGGACAAAAATAATCCAACAGCAAGTAAGTCACTGATGAATGAATGGATGAATGAATGACTCAGTGATGCCTGGTCATTTCCCACTGACAAGGACTACGGAGACTGCAAACCTTTTCATCCAGGCATCCACTGGCTGCCAGTGTTGTGTCATCCAATGAGATGTTGGTCCCGGGAGGTGGCTATTCTGCCTGTAAGTAGGACAGCTCTATTAGGTGCAGTTTATTTTTAACACTGGCTGAAATCTTCTGCAGAAGCACTCTCCTACCAGACTGCTTGTTGGTTTAGAGATGATTTCTAGCTGCACCAGCCAAAGGTTTTCATCTCTGCGGCCAGTGCCCCAGCCTGTTCAGTGCCTCCTTCCCAGCTAGCCAGATTGCAAAGCCCGTTTTCTCTAACATGATCCCCAAATCAATCCCACAACCATGTACTGTTAAGAAGAGTCACTAGTATTTGCTGAGCACCTGCTGTGTGTCAGACCATGTGCAGAGGGATTTCTTTGGATCCTCACTGCGACTCTCCAAAGGAGGTGGGGGTTCTCCTTTTATGGATGAAGAAGCAGAGAGGGTTGCTCAAGGCCATGCAGCTATTATGGGGGCAGAGGCAGGATTTGACCCCACGTATGTGACTCCAGAGCCTGGGCCCCTAAGCACTGCCCCAGTCTGCCCCTGGTGAGTGTCCATCATACATTACACACCAGACAGGTGAAGTGGATCCTAAGAGTGATGAGATTAGGTGCCCAGTCCCAAGGAGCTGGAAATGTGGGTGACAACTGTGATGATGCAGTGTGCATAGCCCAGACAAGATCCTATGGGAGCACAGGAGAGGGAGCAGCTTACTCTGCTATGGGGCATGTCACAGGAGGCTGTGCATACCATCCCTCTGACCAGCATGGCCATGACTTTCACCACTTTAAAGTCACACCACCCAAGTTTTATGTGTCTCTAGAGATTTGCTGAGACTGGTTAACAAGTTCCAAGGGCTCTTTCAATGATCGTCTGGGAAACCCTCTGACACTTACGTCTCCTTCCCAAGGGCATGTTTCTGGCAGCAGCTGGCAGCCTGAAATGCAGTGTCAGAGGCTTCCAAAAGCTGTCAGTGCCAGGCAGTCAATCCAGTATAGCGGCTGTAGTGGAAGATAGCATGAAGGGAGAGGCTCATGCCAGGGCCATGGGCCAATATCACACAGCCAGGAGGGCAATCTTAGTGACAAGGACAACACTTATAATTTGCATCTGAGTTGGGAGCAGGAGCCCTCTGTGCCCCTCACCTTCCTCCACTGGCTGCATGACAGCAGTTAGGGCAGGAATCATCACTGTATCTCCCAGAGCCTGGCTTCCCACTACACTGTGAGCTCCTGGACTTACATATTATCAATTACTGACATGTTGTATACCTAGTGCCTAATACAGTGCCTGCTGCTAGGTAGGAGCTGGGTAAATATTTTTGAATTGAATTGAATCTTCTCCACTGAGCCCATAGTACACTCCCTCCTCACCCCACTTATCTCCATAACCAACTTGACTGCTCTCCAGAACTTGTTTATTCCAAAAATCCACAGCCATAGGTAGATATCAAAGTGCTTGGCTAAAATAGAAACAATGTCAATTGAGTTTTGAAGGGAGGATGACACTGCAAATCCAATTTCATTCTTCAGTTATTTGAGGGACTACTTGAGCTAGTTATCTCCCATTTTTTCATGTGTGATACACTGGTAGTAATGATACCTACCTCAAAGGATGTGGTAAACATTAGATAATGCATGCAACACACTTGGCAAAATGCCTGATAGATAGTAAGCACTCAATAAAGAGAAGTGTGGGGCCTTGGGTGCAAAATTTAAGGAGGCATCAAAAAAACTCAGTAATCAAGACCAGTAACTGCACTGATTTCCTAGGGCAGCTGCAACAAAGTACTACACAATGGGTGGCTTAAAACAACAGCAACTTATTGTCCCAGTTCTGGAAGCTAGAAGTCAAATATCAAGGTGTTGGCAGGGCCATGCTCCTTTTGAAGCTTCTAGAAGAAGGTCCTTCCTTGCTTCTTTCAGCTTCTGCTAGCCCCAGCTGTTTTTGGTTGTGACAGTATCACTCCAATCCCAGCCTCCCTCTTCACTTGCCTCTTCACCTAATGTCTGTGGCATCTCCCCTTCTTATGAGGACACCAGTCATATTGAATTATGGGCTCACCTTACTCCAGTATGACCTCATCTTAACTCATTACATCTGCAATGACCCTATTTCCAAATAGGGGCATTCTGAAGTACTGGGGATGAGGACTCCACCATATTATTTTGGGAGACAAAACTCAACCCATGACAATAATACTTTTAAAATTATTGAACAAAACATCAAAATGCTAAATAACAGCAGGATGCAGCTCTGCACTTGCACAACCCTGTTTCAGTCTCCTCGGCCTAATCCTGGCCCTGCTGGACAATGTCTTTGTCTAAAATTTAGTTGCGTAGTTGTTGGATTGTTACAGGGCACCGTAAAAGATGCGGGAAAATACAGAGGTGGGGAGGTCATTCCAAGCAGTTCCAGTCTAATAGGGGAGAAAAAATACACAGATTGAGAAAGAAAACGGCAGCCCTGACAGCTGTCCCCTGGCTGCTGGCCTAGTTGCTACCAGAGAGGCTGTGGTGTTCTGCTGCTGAGCATAAACAATTTCACAGAATATCACCATCAGAAAAAAGACTTACTATATCCATGGAGGAAAAGACAAAAACTAGGCCAGGGAATAATCATGTCTGAACAGAGACTCAACAACAGTGGACAACCATGAGAATTACCCAGCAGCTGCCTCTCCTGGCTGACATAAGAGCCTACTGATACTTCTCCCAGAATGGCTCACCCTTGCTGCTGGCTTGGTTTGACCATTGGTGAGCTCCTGGTGGTCTTCAGCTGTCAGGCATTAACAAACCTGTAGTTGTCGTAGGGTGCAATAGTGGACACGGAACAAAGAAAGTGCTGCTGGAGCCAGAGGAGCACAGATTGTTTGGAGACCACTGAGATGGCAACACAGAAGTGGGGGCTTTGGCTGGCCTTGAAGGATTCCAGTTAGCACACAAAAGGGAGCGCAGCAGAGGAAAAGCCTGGAGGTGTGAACGTGCAAGATGCATTTCCTGCTGCTTCCACCTGGCATGGTCTTCCCTGGGCCAACCGCACTTTATCTTTTCCTGGCCAGCTCCCATTCATTGGTCATGTCATAGCATTTATCCCAGTGCATTGTGATTGGCTGTTTTCTTCTGCCATTAGATTTTGATCTCTTTGATGGCAGAGACTTTGTCCTGTTTATTTTTGTGCATTAATCTCTAGCACGGTACTCTCAACATAGTACATATTCTGTAAGTGTTTTGAAGGAAGGAAGATGAATAGTGAATGAATCATCCCACATGCTAAGAATCTAAGATGTATAAAATAAAGTGGTGAAAGATGAAAATGAAATTTTATCAAGGTTAGAGTCAGGTTGGAATGGCCATTGTTTACCAAATCGAGACATCTAAATTTTATTTGGTTGGTAATTGAGAGTCATTGAGATATTTTGGGGAAGGTCACCCTGATGCCATTGCTAATCAAATGAAATGAATGAAATGGAGAGGCAAGAAACTGGAAATAGCAAGACCAGGTATCATGCTACTGCAATAGTCCAGGCAAAACATGATAAAGGCCTGAACAAGAATGGCACCAGTGGGGATGAAGAGCAGAAAATCAAGGTGGGATATAGAGACAGAGAAAACAAAGGATTTGATGGCTTATTAGATGTTTGGAATACTTTAAACTTTATTCATCCTTGCTTTGCTGGTATTTCTGGTTAAGTTTTTAAGCAGGTGCATCTTCTTAATTATGTTTCATCTGAGCTAATATTAAGTTGGCTTACGTGCACCGAAGACACGTGTAGTAGGCAGAAAAATGAGCCCCCAAAATGTCCTAATCCCTGGAACCTATGAATATGTTAGGTTATATGGCAAAGGAGAATTAAGGTTGCAGGTGGAATTAAGGTTGCTAATTGGCTGATTTAAGATAGGGAGAGTAGCCTGGATTATCCAGGTGAGTCCAATGTAATCACAAGAGTTGTTATAAGTGGATGAGAAAGACGGAAGAGAGAACCATAGAAATGGTAGCATGAGAAGGATTTGGCCTGCCATTGTTGGCTCTGAAGACGGAGAAAGGGTTTCATAATCCCAGGAATAAAGATGGGCTCTAGAAGCTAGAAAAGACAAAAGAAAAGATTCTCCACTAAAGTCTCCAGAGGGATAGCAGCCCAACTGACACATCGATTTTAGCTCAATGAGTACATTTTGGACTTCTCACCTCCAGAATTATAAGATAAATTTGTGTTGTTTTAAGCGACTAAGTTTGTGGAACTTGTTATGGCAGTGATAGAAAACTAATAAAACATGCTCCAGAGAGGGCTGGCCATAGGATGCTGATGGCCTAGCCTGATAGTAAATCTTGCTACAAACCAACCGCTAACTAAAGAGTTGACCATTCACATTCATTTCAAATGCCCTTCATTTATCATCCCTGAAATGATCTGTCACTGGGCTAAAACATCAAGCTAGAAAATATGGCATGGTTATTCTAGACCCTTTTGAATATTTTCCTTTTTTATCCTTGCATTGCCCAATCAATAGGTAGGACTTACTTGTATAGATATCTGCTACCAACAGTGATTGAGTTAGTAGTAGCTTTTCTCTTTTAAACATAACAGGTGTATATAAGACACTAAATTAATTCTCTTGTTGAAGTATCCAAAGATGAAGTAAATAGTTTGAGAGTAGGGAAGAGAACTCCAATGCATATGATATGCCCCATATGCTTTATATACATTATGTTACTTGACTCTGTAGAAATCCCAGGAAGTAGGCATTATTATCCATATGTTAAACTTAAAAGAAAATCCTGGTACTGATAAAAGGGAAAGGAGCCAAAGTTCAAACAAGGGTCTCTAGGACTTCAAATCCATGGTCTTCTTCACCTTATTATGCAGAGTCTCAGCAAAGATGATCTGAAAATATTATCTTTCCAGAATGTTTAGCAACAGTTTATGTCAGGTAATAAAAATCCCCCACTTTCTGTCTCCAGTGTGCAACTGTGTGCATGGGGTGTGCAACAGTGGACTAGATGGCGACGGAACCTGTGAGTGCTACTCTGCATACACTGGCCCCAAGTGTGACAAGCGTAAGTACTGCTAGTTTCCTTAATGCCACACCAGATCAAATAGGCACAAGTGTATGCATTTCAATTTTGTATCTGTTATTGGTTCTCTATAGGTGCAAGGTACCACCAAAAGTTTTCTAGAAAGAAACCAGAAATTAAAAAGAGAATGTAGAAGAGAAAAGGAAAGAAGAGGAGGGAAAGGGAGGAGGAGGAAGAGAGAGAACAGAAGCAATGTGGTGTCCAGGCTATAGCTGTGTTTTAGGAAGGTTGAACTGGAGGCCAGGTGAAGGGTAGAATGGAGAGAGGGACACTGGGGCTGGGAAGCCAACACAAGCCATTGCAACAAGTGAGTCACCTAGTAAAGGAGATACAGCATCTTCTCAATTATGAGCCTCAAAGGCGGAACACATTAACAGCCCTAAGGAAGAGGAAAGGGTGCTTCACCAAGGCTAAGTGATTCACCAAAGGCCACACAACTAGTAAATAGGAGAGCTGGGACTCAAGTCATTTGAATCCATGGGAAATTCTTAAAGCTATCTATCATACTGGGTCCAATCAAGAGCTGGAAACCAAGGGGTGATTTAAACAAGGGAAGTTTAATAGGGATAATTAGTAAGCTATGATAGGAGAGCAGCTGTAAAAATGCAAACAGAACTCTAGAGAGGATGGAGCATAACAAAAGAAGGAGAAATTTGGAAGGGGGTGGCCGTCCCCAAGGCTGGATTTAAACCTTGTTGGAGAGGGTGTGGTGGGTGGCCGAGAAGTTTGCTGTTTTATCCAGGCCAGCACTGGACCACAGTCACCTAGCAGGCATGGGGCAACCCTCCAGGGCCTTGGGGAGCTGAGGCTGGTGGGTGAGGCACAGGAAATCAGGGGCCTCTCAGGCAAAATCCTGGAATACACAATGTCTATGTCGAGAGGGCTGTGGGAAGGTGGTCGCTAGGTCCAGGCCAAGGATGCAAGGTCAGTCACCGAGGAACTCTGAGTGCACCGCTGGGGCAGAGCATCCCTGAACAGACCCTGCAGCAGCAGCAAAGGAACACGCAGCAGCAGCCCCACACTGCACCCTGGAGGCAGAAAGAAGAGCCCCCGCCTCCCACCGTGTCCCGCCGCGCCCTCTACTGGCAAAACTTAACATCGCTCTATGAAGGAGAAATTCACAGGATGGCAGAGCCGGCTCTGAAGGGTAAACTGGGAGCTGAGATGTTAAGAAATCGGCCATTGTGCCTGTGCCACTAGCCTCATTTAAATTATCCTCAGGACTTGAGTCTCCTGTAAAAGGAAAGGGTTGGGTGAGATTGAAAGTCAGCAAATGCAAACTCATTTTATTGGAAGCAGTTGAAATGCCGTGAGCGGTGGTAGTAACAGGATGAATAAACTCAGCCTGTGCCTTCTTCCTGTAGCTGGGACAGCCATGCAAGCCTCCAGTCCAAATGCAAAGGCAAGTGGGTGGGACGGGCCTTCTGTGGTCCTCAGTCAGCCCACTTCCTTGGCCACTCCTACCATTGTCCAGTGGACTCCTGGGCAGAAGCATTCTCAGTAAGGCAGGAGACCCAGTCCAGAAGCCGGCCTAATGGAAAACCCTAATAGATATGCTCCCAAGTAAAAAAATAGTAATAATTCTGTCCGGCCAAATGACAAGAGACTAGGACAAAAATATTTAAAATTCACATGGCAGATACATTTTTATAATAAAAAATTGGATTCATGTAAAGTCCAAAGTCTAAATTTCAGAATAAGAAATGAAAACAGGCCAGATGTGGTGGCTCATGCCTGTAATTCCAGCACTTTGGGAGGCCGAGGCAGGTGGATCACCTCAGGTCAGGAGTTCAAGACCAGCCTGGCCAACGTGGTGAAACCCTGTCTCTACAAAAATACAAAAATCAGCCAGGCATGATGGCGGGTGCCTGTAATCCTAGCTACTCGGGAGGCTGACCCAGGAGAATCGCTTGAACCCGGGAGGTGGAGGTTGCGGTGAGCTGAGATCACACCATTGCACTCCAGCCTGGGTGACAGACCAAGACTCTGTCTCAAAAAGAAGAAATGAAAACCAGCAATAAACATGAAAAAGGTGCTAAGTCCACTAATCGTCACATACATACTATTAAAATGCAGTCATATTTGGAGTCCTGGAAGTTTATTTTTGTTTGTGTTTTTATTTTTGCCCACTATGTTACAAAGATTGAAAAGACAGATAATATCCATCTGTGGGTATGAAAAAAATGACAGTAAGAATGTGGATTCCTACAATCTATGGGAGAAATTTATTTACTAAATTTGAAGGCATGCTTATAGTATGCTTCTTTGGCCCCAATTCTAAGAATTTACCCTGGGAGACGAGAGGAATTAGGCAAAGGTAAGCATATATGATCAAAGAAATTTATGGAAATGCTATTTGTAGGAAGATAACAAGCTGAAAACAACTTGAATTCCCACCAGTAGGAAATTAGTTGAATAAGTTGTGGTCCATCCTATACTAGTTAGGATAATGCTAGTTGCTATAAAAAATAAACACAAAACTTCAATGGTTTAACACTATGGTTTTAAAATTGTGCGCCAAGGTGTCCCAAGGTACTACAATCAAATTCACTGGCTACCATTGGTATTTTAAATTTCTGAGGGAAACACAGAGATACATCTGTCAGATATCACATGGACTGCTAGCTTGAGTTAGTTCACAATTTCAACATGAGGTCACACTAATTCCTTGCAGTGACATCATATCTTTGCAAAGGTACATTTTCAGTGATTGCCATGATAAAAGGCAAGTACCATGTAAAAATCAATGTGACTGAAATGAGGGTGTCAGTCTCCAATCTGTATCAAACTTTAAAGTTTGAGAAGTTGTGCAGTGTCCAACACACGCACATGTCTTATACATAGGTGAACATATAAAATAGACATTTTTCTATTAAGCATGTCACCTTTTCAAATGGCTGCTAAGTGATTCTAACAACTAAATAAATGGACTTTTCAGTATTTCATTTGAAGTCGGGGTACCATGAAAAAATTATTGAGACACTAAAGGCACTGTGACCTGAGATATTTAGGAATCTCTGGCTTAACATTAACGAAGTATAGTTCTCACTCATGTAATAGTCCAATGTGGGTGTTCCTGGCTGGTGCCAGCTTCCCCCTACATGGTGATTAGGGATCCAGATCTTTCCATCTTGTGACTCTGTCATTCTCTAATACCTCAGAGTACTCTGCTTCCAGCCATCACAGATGTGAAAGAGAAGATGGAGAAGCACCTGCTTATGAAAGTCCAGGAAAAATATATAAAACCTCTACTCAGCCGGGCGCGGTGGCTCACGCTTGTAATCCCAGCACTTTGGGAGGCCGAGGCGGGCGGATCACGAGGTCAGGAGATCGAGACCACGGTGAAACCCCGTCTCTACTAAAAATACAAAAAAATATTAGCCGGGCGTCGTGGCGGGCGCCTGTAGTCCCAGCTACTCAGAGAGGCTGAGGCAGGAGAATGGCGTGAACCCAGGAGGCGGAGCTTGCAGTGAGCCGAGATCGCGCCACTGCACTCCAGCCTGGGCGACAGAGCGAGACTCCGTCTCAAAAAAAAAAAAAAAAAAAAAAAAACCTCTACTCAATATTCCATCAGCGTGAACTAGTCACATGACCTTTCCTGGATGTAAAGTGGGGTGGAAAATGTAATCCTGAAGGAGCAGCCACTTTCTGCCAAAACTTCTGGTTTATGGAAGGGGTGGGGGAATAGTCTCTGTGAACTATTTTACTCAACTAGCCACCGTTGGGAGACAATTCTCCATGCATCTCTCACATGTGTGCACATCTTGAGAGCAATACACTGACTGCTCTTTGTTCCAGATCATCTGTTCAAGGATGTTCGTATACTGAACAGACTTGGAAGACATAGTATCTCCCTCAGGAGCAAAGGGCAGGCAGGCTCACTGCCAGTGCCTCTCAGCTCCAAAGTCACCCTTTTTGCCTGCTCTGTGATAATGGAGCTGGGCTTTATAAATGATTCTCTTTCACTAGCTAGCAAAACGTGAAGCCTCATCAATGAAGAGTGCCAGAAGGACTACAGAGGAGGAAGCGAGGGCTCTCTCCCTGTTTCTGCTTTGACTCACTCACCGGGCTCCCAGAAAAACAGCTTTTCTCTGTTTCTTAGCCCCACATAGTTTCTCCAGTGCCAGGTTCCTGCAGAGCTCAGCTCCCTCCAGCATTTGGCCAATGCACACTGTCCAGTGCTTGACTCAGGAAGTGGCAGCACAGCCAGGAGCCCCAGACTGCACAGGCCCATGCCTCACCCCAGGGGAAGGCTGTTCTGTACTCCTCTCCTCAGCCCCATGCACAGCAAGGCCCCTGAAGAGCTGGTCATCTGGAGAGCTGGACACACCCCCTAAATCCCACACAGCTGGTCTGGAGCTGCCCAGGCCTGAACCACACACAGAGATGCACTGCATGACAGAGAGGTGGCTTCTTAGCTGCTGCTGCCAGCAGTGCCCACTGGCTAGCAGATTCCTTTGGCACCTAGTGAGTTCTAAGGCTTGTGACCTCCCCATGCATGACCTTCCAGCCACCCCAGAGAGCAGATTTCCAGCAAATATTGTCAAAGTATCTCTGCAACTTTGCTATCTAGTGACTAACGCCATGCTTTTTCCAGTGATACTCAGATCTCAGCCTGGAGGGAAGAAGGTTATACGTTGGGTACTTGTCTCAGCCCTAGTACAGTGGTTGCTCTTTATAGACCTGCTATTTCTTTATTCTTTAGAATTATTTTATTTTAAACTCTCACTAGCAGATTTTTCATGATTTTAATTGTTCATAATCCTTTATAGTACAACTTTCCCTGTTCAAATAATTACGTGGTTTCTGTCTCCTGCTTGTCCCTAAATAATACATTGCCCATTTAAAAAAAAAAAAATTAGGTACCCTAAGATCAGGGCTCACCTCCTATGATGAAACCCACTGCATGTACATGTCTCAGTCTAGTCCTTTTTGAATTGCCCCATGGGAATTGAGGTTTGAAAAAACGGGTGCCAAAATGCTGATACCCTGGCTGCTGCCCCTGCTATAAGTATTCAGCTGTACTTCACTCTAACCCAGAAGTTTCGTATCTTCTACCAGCATCCATGAAACTTTATTAGCCCAACTTGTTCACTTTGCAAGTTGGCTGATATGTCAGTCTCTTCATGGGTTGACAGCCATCTACGTCACACCTATCTTTTGAAATACTATGCAGTTACCTACAGATCGAAGCAGATCCTTAAAGACTTTCATAATATGTTGTCAAATTAAAAATAACATTGCTAAATATTTTAACAAGATTCTATTTTGTTACAAAATCATACAAATAATGTTATAAATTAATATATTTTATTGATTGATGATATCGGTAAATTTGGGAGACCGAGAAGACAATTTTAACTTTGTGTGTTCTGTATTTTTTAAATTATTACAATGAGTTTGTATTGCTTTTTAATAAAAGGGAATACTGCAGTTTGGGGTCTTAAGAACTGGTTATTCTACTAATGCAAGTACTTCAACAATTTTCCTATGCAGCCATCCCTGAATGTGCAGCCTTGCTCTGCCCAGAAAATTCCAGATGTTCGCCTTCCACTGAAGATGAAAACAAACTGGAATGCAAATGCCTTCCCAATTACCAAGGCGATGGCAAATACTGCGAGCGTGAGTAGAATTTAGATTCTGCTAGTTTATTCATTGAGATGTTTAGGTTATCTAACAGGAAAAAAAAATCTCACAACCTCCTTAACACAATGACCATTTCTATTTCTCTCTGTGTAGTTGAGCGAAATGTATATAAAAGGTGCCAAGCAAAATGCTCAATAAATGGCAGCTTCTCCTTCTCTTATGAAAGCACATATATAGATTTTTATATGTTTTCATATCACCTTAATCAATGTTAGAACAACATTTAATGCTTCTTATTTTATCTTTTTTATTTTATTCACTTTATAAAAAGCTGTATTATATATCAGTTAAAAACATGGACTCTCAAGCCAGACTGTCTGGGTTTAGTCCCAGATCTGCCTTTTACTGACTACATGACCTTTAACCTTCCTGTGTCTCAGTTTTTCTGTCTATGAAATGGAGATAATAATGGTACCTACTTTCAGGGATTATTGTAAAGATTAAATGAGTTAATATATAGCAAATTCTTAGAGCAGGGGTGAGTACATACTATAAATTCTGTGTCAGTGTTTTCTTTCATGCTATTTTATATTTGACTACATATACAAAATGGTCTACTAATATATCAACACAATATTTGTACAATTTCTGATGGCCATACATAAATCTGTCTGGTTCAGAGGGAAATGAGAGGAAATGTTTGTCTTTGAAAACTGTGAGTTGCCTTTGTGGCTTTGATGAGCTGTGATCCACTGTTGCTCATGATTCAGTTTTCCTTCTCCAACCCTGTTCACTAACTGCTTCTCATTTTGCTGTTGCCTCTCAAGCCATCAATCCATGTTTACAAAAAATCTGCCACCCTCATGCTCATTGTACGTACCTGGGACCAAATCAGCACAGTTGTACATGCCAAGAAGGCTACCATGGGGATGGCCAAGTGTGCTTGCCTGTGGACCCCTGCCAAATTAACTTTGGAAACTGCCCTACAAAGTCTACAGTGTGCAAATACGATGGGCCTGGACAGGTGAGCAAATGATGCAGGGAACTGATGTATCTAGAAGTTTGACAAGCCACTATGTGTCACAGGTATCATTTGTCTTCTATGCCATCCCAATTCTCCCTTTCAATGTTCCACTTGGTCTTCCCCTCCAGACAGTCCTCCATGTGCTCAGAGCCTGAAATCAGTGCCTGCTCACCCCGTCTATCCTTTAAACTCACACTTTCCCAGCTCCCCATCCAAACTTAATTGTCTTACGTTCTCTCCTGTCACAGTCCTATAGTCCTATATGGTGTTTGGCAAAACATATACATAATTCAAAATTAGATTAACAAATTAACTGTTGAACATATGATTGACTTTTACCAGCAATCCTCCATTCTGCAATGGCTTTCTAATTTAAAAGGTGCTCTTACAACAAAAAATACAGTGTCCCAAAGGAATGAAACAGATAAAACGTCAGGCAGCACTGATAGATTATAGGCAGCAGTGAGAATATTCTGGGAAGAGACACTGTCCCTCTAAATGACATCGGGACCTTGACTGATAAAAAATCTGGTCAGGAGACCCTCACTGAGGAATCCAGTGGAAAGAGCCTTGGCCCTAATAGCACATTCGTCCATTGAGTATTTATTTAGTGGATGCCTTCTGTGTCCATAACTGCACATCAAGCCTTCAGTGAAGGAAATATGTCCATACAGAAGGGTATTGCTGCACAGGTAGGAGGAAGTGCTCAGTGCCCGACCCAAATAGCCGTGCAGTCTAATCACCTGGATGCTAGCTGATGGGAATGTTCCTAGAATTCCCTGCAGAGAATCCACCCAACCTTGCGTCCAAAGAGAAAGGATATATTATGCAACATTTTTCTGCTATCGATTTCTGGGGCAGGATTGCAGAAAAATTCAAGGGGCTAAATTCCCATCTGTAAAATGAGGGTCTTTATGGGAAAATTAATGTTATGCCATGAATGTCAAGACCTCGCATGTGAGATAAAAAATATGCGTTATCTCTGAAAATGGGTTCCAAGACAGATTTTCAAGTCTTAGAAATTCTCCATTGTTCACACAGAAGCAGCATGTGCATGATTCCAAAACAGGGTTTCTCTACCTCAGCAATTTTCACATTTTGTACTGGATAATTCTTTGCGGGAAGGGGCTTTCTTGTGCATTGTGAGGTGTTTAACAGCATTCTTGACCTCAAGTAGCACCGCCTCCTCCCATCATGGCACTCAGAAATGTTTCCAGGCTGGGCATGGTGGCTCATTCCTGTAATCCCAACACTCCAGGAGGCTGAGGCAGATGGATTGCTTCAGTCCAGGAGTTCAAGACCAGCCTGGGCAACATAGCGAAACCCCATCTCTACTAAAAATACAAAAAATTAGCTGGGCA
This sequence comes from Symphalangus syndactylus, assembly GCF_028878055.3. Taxonomy (NCBI): domain Eukaryota; kingdom Metazoa; phylum Chordata; class Mammalia; order Primates; family Hylobatidae; genus Symphalangus; species Symphalangus syndactylus. Next base: position 99,162,805 of record NC_072435.2, read on the forward strand.
TGATGGTCCACACCTATGATCCCAGCTGTCCGGGAGACTGAGGTGGGAGAATCACTTGAGCCTGGGAAGTAAAGGCTGCAATGAGCCAAGATTGCACCACTACACTCTAACCTGGGCAACCAGAGTGAGACCCTGTCTCAAAAAAAAAAAAAAACAAACTTGTTTCCAGATGTTGTCCAGTGTGTCCTAGATTGAGACTCCTGGTTGAAAACCATTATTCTAAAGCAATAATACCTCCCATTTGGACATCAATTTCTGCTCACCTATAGACAATCTAAAACTGGGAATTATGGAGCTAGGGAGGTCAAGGGTTAGGAAACAAGAAAATTGAAGCTAAACTTTATAAGCAAGGAGTATAAGTTTTCCAGCAGGTGACATATGTAAACATGATTTCTACTTTTAGATACTTTGACAAATTTTTAGCTTAAGTCCACACTTCAGACATACTCTGAGTGAGTTTTTATGGAAGAATAAAAATACAAGTTAAAGAAGAATGCCAGCAGAAGTAACTAACTAGGATCCTATTTGTTTTTCTCTCCCTGTCTACTGAAGTCTCACTGTGAGTGTAAGGAGCATTACCAGAATTTCGTACCTGGAGTGGGGTGCAGTATGACTGATATATGTAAATCAAATAACCTGTGTCATAGGAATGCAAATTGCACCACCATCGCACCAGGCCGAACTGAGTAAGTCTTTTCAATTCCTCCACCAACATTTCCAAGCGGTGAAAATGGTGTCCGGTCATTGCTGTAAGTTTCTTGAAGGGGAGGAAATGTGTCTTATTCAGTCTTGTATCCACCCCCACCCCACATAGTAGGAGCAAGGATTGTAGTAGGTACTCAATAAATCTTTAATTAATTAAACACTCAACAATTATTTCCTTTATAACGACCACTAGAATACTCTGGAATATTGATGTGGCCTGATAACTTGATATGAAGTGGTCGGAATGTGGGAGAAGGAAGCCACTGTGACTGGGGAAACAAATGGTTGTTGAGATTACAGGGGTATGACCTCTAATGTACATGCCTGTTTCCTCACTCATGAAATATTGCTTGTTAGTAGCACAAAACAAGACTAGGGAAAGTGAATAAGCACTAGTGGTGTTTCCTGGACTCTAGGTTTCAAAAGAAGGGGTTTACTGTGAATAAAAACATTTGTGTGAAAGTTTCTGAGGCAAAGGCAGCTCACATGATAGAAAGAAGATGGTATTTGGACTGAAGACATAGGTTTAAGTCTCAGCACTGATACCCACGAGATGCATGACCTGGGAAAGTGGCACCATCTCTCTGGCCTCAGTTGCTCCCTGTATAAAATGAGCACAGTGATTTATACTCCATAAGGTTGTTGTGATGATTATATGAGAGAATGTTTCTGGAAACTATGACACCAGTGTAACGTGTTTTCATTAGTGACTGAACCGAAGCTAGAACCCAAGTCTTTGACTCGCAGACTGAGGTTTCTCTGTCCCATTTTCAATTCTCGCTATCATCAGCATCTGAAAAAGACTCATAGTGCCATTGTGAGCTCAAAACCACAATCAACATCCAACCATAGCATGATAAAACAGTTTCTGTGATTCCAGAGCCCCCTTCATCTTTTGGGAAGTTCAAAAGATGCCTTTTATAACTCAGTGGTCAGTGTGTAGATTTGCCCCAATAGGTTGTATTATCATCATGTCCTATCTGAACAGATAAATAGATCTGTATTTATTGTACATGGAGTGGAAAGAGCTGGGATATCAGAACACTTAGGTTCAAATCCCAAGTCTGCCACTTACCTTACCCTCTCTGAACCGATGTTTCTTCAACCATAAGAGGGAAAGAACTGTACCTCTCACCAGGGCTGTGCTGAAAGTTAAACAGGATTAAATTCATCAATCTCTGAGCAGAACCTGGCACCTAGAAATCCCTCAATACATGTGAATGCACACACAAATACACCACAGCCATGCATATAGGCACAGAGGCACCCAACACACATATGCATCCAGGCACACCCTCCCTTCAAACATATATTCTGGCAATACTGAGAACCAAACAAGCTGGTGTATGCATGTTTTACCACCCTCTGAGAAAGTCTAAATAGAATACCTTAAGCAATCTCTTTCCTTTGTGTTTGAGAGGATAAAATCTAAAAATGAAATGGGAATATCAGAATAATATAAGCTGCATCCAAATTTGTGTTTAGAATGTCAGATAACCTAACATTGTGATGTTAGGGGTACATGTATCACCCACAAACCTTCCTACACCTCAAATTGACTGTCTTCAGCTGAAAAAAGGCCTAAGTAAAAAGGCTTGCTAAGTTATATTGATAAAATATGAAGCCATCAGTCCTTGGGTAATTTAGTTCATCTGGGATAAAAATTTATTTCATTTATGCCTTCTCAATATGGCAAGTAGCTTATGCAGAGTCTTCAAAATCATACTGCATTTGTCACAGAAGACCACCTGATGAAGAAGGGTGGGTTCAAACATGAACTCTACCACTCTCCCTGGGGTGACCTTAGACAAGACCAAACTTTTCTAAACCACAGTTCCCTCACCTGTCAAGTAGGTCTAGAGACCAGGAATCTGCCTGTGGAGAGCTAATGAGTTCATGTATATAATATGCTTTTAAACTCTAAGCTCCATTTTGATTCTTACTGAGAACAAATAACTTTATGCTTTGACTTTTTATTTTTACTTATTAACTACTTATTAACTACTTATTAATAGTTGTAGGAAGTAAGAGACAATAGAAGAGATAAGCATTTCTCTCTTATTTAACTAAACTCAGCTGAAAAATAGCCAGGACATGGCCGAGTGGGCCTATTTGAATAAGCACAGTTTACATTCCAGTTGTGCAAAAGTACAAACAACAGTGAAATGTAGGGACTCTTGGAATGTTAGTGACATTGATGATATTCAGTGTTTATATAAGATCTGTACAGGTTGGGATATCCTCAGTGTATACAGTCTTCCCAAGAGTCCTATCCAAGGCAACATGGTACAGTGGCAAGAGACGTTCTCAGATGGATCTAGGTTTAAATCCCAGCTCAGCCACTGCCAGATATGTTTCCAGCAGTTTGACCCTTAGACCTGGGCAACAGGAGCCCCTCCCCTGGGCACTGCCTATTAGAAGCTCCCATTCTGGCCCTCTGCTGTCTACACCAGGGCAAGGAATCTGAATGTCCAAAGGGGCATGCTCCCCAAGAGCCTGGGCCCCCCACTAGACCACACTCAGAGTACTCAGAAGCCTGTAATTTCCTGCCCAAACAGCTCCAAACCAGTTTCCAGGGCCTGAGACCATTCCCAGGGTATGGAGGGTATGGCCAAAAGTGGCTGTTCATAACAGGTGCAGATGAGCCAGCATTATCTCCACCACACTCGTGAATATACCCTTGCCTCAGGTTCTGCTGAACTACTTATTATTTGTCTTGGTCTGTTTGGGTTGCTATAATAAAGTACCATAAACTGAGTGGCTTATAAACAACAGGAATTTATTTCTCACAGTTCTAGAGGCTGGGAAGTCCAAAATCAAGTCACCAGTAGTTTCAGGATCTGGTGAAGCCTGATTCATAGGTGGTGACTTCTTACTGTGTCCTCCCAAGGTGGATAGGGGGAGGGAGCTCTCTGGGACCTCTTTTCTAAGGGCACTCATTCCATTCATGAGGCCTTTACTTTCTTGATTTAATTATTATACCTCCCAAAGGCCGTGCTTCCTAATAATACCATCACACTGTAGGTTAGGATTTCAATATATGAATTTTGAGGTGGACACAAACATTCAGTCCATCGCACTGTTCTTCAAACATGATATGGTGCTCCCTACTCCTGGCCCTTGCACCTGCTCTTCCTTCTACTTAGGATGCCATCCCCACCCTCCACCCACCTCCTGGGAGTCAGCCTAACACCCTGCTCCTTCAATGGCCAGACTAAGTATCTCCACCTCTAGGATGCCTCCCCGTCCTCCCAGTCCTCTCTGATGCCCCTCCCTCTGGGCTCCCAGAGCACCCTGGAATGTGTCTATGAGAGCATTTAGGGTCCAGAACTGTGATAAGGATGTAGCATAGTGGCGGTGAGCACAGGCGCTGCCAGTTACAGGCTGTGTGATCTTGAATGAGATACTTAACTTCTCTGTGCTTCAGTTTCCTTATCTAAAATGGGGCTAACAACAGGACCTACCTTATAGCGTTGTTGCATTAGAAAAGACACCACACTGAAGCCCTTATAGACTATGTAGCATAAGAGCTATTAATAAATGCTGGCTATTATTATAACTTATCTCAATCCTCAACTAGAATATAAGGTCCATGTCTTATTCATCTTTGCTGCAACAATGCCTGTCACCAATCAACACAGTGAAGTGATGAGTACAAAATATATAAACAGATAGAATGAATAAGACCTAGCATTTGATAACACAACAGGGTGACTACAGTCAACAACAATTTATTGTACATTTTTAAATAACTGAAAGAGTATAATTGGGTTGTTTGTAGCACAAAGGATAAATACTTGAAATGAGAGCTTTCTCATTTGCCTTGATATGATTATTATGTATTGCATGTCTGTATCAAAATAGCTCGTGTATCGCATAAATGTATACACCTACTATGTACCCACAAATGTTAAACATAAAAATAAAATAAGAAATAAAAAACAGTGAAATGAGGGAGAATTTGGAGGAATAAATGAAACAATGAAGAAATGAAATGAACCAGTGAAGAAATAAAGGAAGCAACTGAAGACTTTGAGGACACCCTATATACTAACTAAATCTCAACCAGCATTAAGTGTAATTAATTTCAACCCATAACTGTAAAATGCAAATGGCTTCTGGGTGTTTTTAAAGCCCTAAGACAGCAAGAGACATTTACTCCTAATAAAAAGAAAACAATTTCCTAAAGAGGTGATGTTGTGACTCTTCCATGGCTCAACTGAGAACAGTTAAGTCAGCAACTGGTCTCGTAACATCTCAGACTTTGGACTGAGATTTGAAATAAAAATTAAAAATAGTGATGTCTCGTGCATTCCATTAGCACTGAGGCCATTAAAATATGATTCTCCTGCAATCCTTAGGAAAGAAAGGCCAAGTCACTTGACACAAAACAGACCATTGGCCACCTAACAACTTAAGAAACTTTTAGAGAGAAACATACTCAGTGGTTTGTAAAGGTTACATGTCTTGCTATTAACAGTTGTCTTCAAATGAAGGAATGTAACTTACAGCAGGATTAATTTTTAACAATGACTGTTGTATTATATCACTTCCCAGAGTTACCAGTCTCCTCCTTTTCCATCCTTAAATTAGCGTAGCACAGTGCTTGCAGAGGAGGTTGACATTTAAGTAGGAAACTGTTATTTGATTGTATTAAATTGTTTCATGATTAATTCTACTTTAGTAATTCCTTATAAAAAGATTTCTCAACCTCAGCTCTATTGACATTTTTGGCCAGACAGTTCTTTGTTGTGAGGGGCTGGCCTGTGTAAGTAGATCCCCATCTCAGTTGTAGCAACCAAGGATGTCTCTAGACATTGCCAAATGGCTTCTGGGCGGGGCGGGGGAACGGGGGCAAAATTGCCTCTGGTTGAGAGCCAATTCTCCATAAAAACCCCAAAGGCTTCATCAGTAAATGATCCCCCAAGTGTTTGTCCAGCTAGAAAACTCATAGGCAGCCGGGCGCGGTGGCTCAGGCCTGTAATCCCAGCACTTTGGGAAGCCAAAACTCCAGCTACTCAGGAGGCTGAGGCAGGAGAATTGCTTGGACCCAGGAGGCAGAAGTTGCAGTGAGCTGAGATCACGCCATTGCACTCCAGCCTGGGCAACAAGAGCGAAAACTCTAGAAAGAAAAGAAAAGAGAAAGAAAGAACTCATGTGCATCCTTCTAGAATTAGATATTACTCTCTCCTAGAAGCTGTCCCCTATTTCTCCAGGTAAAATCAGTTACTTCCTCCTCCATGCCCTATAGCATCCTATTCAATCTTCTATCATGGCACTTACAATGAAACTTCATTTATCTCTCTACGGGTTGTCCTGCTATATCCCAGCACCTCTAGGTCACTGTTGTCATTATAGTCACCTTCTTCATCATGTCAGCCTTGTCCTTGTCATTATCACCTGCCAAGCATTGAGCTTTTTCTATATGTCTGTCACAGTGCTATTTTTCTTTCCTTATCTCTCTATCAACCATCCTAAAGGTATTGTTAAACCCATTTTATGGAAGAGGAAACTGGGACTCAAGGAGGTCAAGTGGCCTTACCATGTTGCTATAATTATTTTGTTTTCAGGTCCATCCTTAGCATGTAAGACTCAAGAAGGGCAAAGTGTCTCTTATTATCATCTTTGTAGCTCTCTTACCTAGATAGTTCTTAGAATTAAGAAGGTACTTAAATACTCAGTAAATAATCAGTTAAACAATCAGGCACTGCCCTACGTGCTAGGATATAATGAGGAATTATTATAGTTGGGATCCATCTCCTAGGAGAGTGTGCCATCTAGCAGAAGAGGCAGTGTCTCCAGAGGTAATTCTGGTGGATAGGGTTGTGACAGAGGTATCGATGAGATGTGCTGGAAGTGCTCAACACTGCTGGGGAGAGGTCACACCAGAGTGATAAGGTGAGGGTGAGAAAGCATTCCTGGTGGGAGAAACAGGCTGAGAAAAGCATAACAGCCTAAAAAAAGAAGCAGTTTAGCACTGCTGGAATTTTCAGTGGACAGCAAAAGGAAGACAGAGCAGGATTCTCCTGTGTACACTTTCTCACGTGGATAAAAGGAGTCAGTGAGGGTTTTAAGCACACAGGTGCTAGAATTTTAAAGCACAGTCAGGAGATTGTATGAAAAACAGATTTCAGGGTAGAACATAAGGGCAGAAAGACCAGGTAGAGGCTGTGCAACAATCCAGGCAGAGGGTGGTAGGATTCTGAAGGTCTGCAGCAAACTTGTTGAACATGTAATCTATTTGCCATGGAAATATATTTAGAAACGCACGTGGATTAACAAGTGCATAGTCTTTCTTCAGAATGCTCTCCTCAGTGTGAGTCACAGCTGTGGTGTGGTTTGAGCACTGCAAAACTGTGATGTAGTCACAGCACGTCTTTGGTTCCCTGCATCTCTCCTCTCTGGAATGTTCTTCCCTTACTTCGCTTTGGTTCCTGGCTCATCTCCAAGATGCTTGTGAAAGTCATCTTCCTCATCACCTTGTCAATTTCAGCCAGCTGTCAACTCCTCTGTACTGCATGGTTGTGGCCTGCTGTAGCCAGGGCTTATGGACTCACAAGAGCTAAGTGTTAAATTTTCAGGAATTTCACAAGAGGATTAGCATCATCTTATTAGTTTGAAATTGGTCAAGATTGGCATATGAACCATGGAAATTGGCAAATGCTACAAATTAGGGCTTCCCCTCCCCCAGAGAGTTGGTTGTTAAACATTTATCAGCATACCACTGATAGTACATTTTTAACTCTACTTCTCTTTTATGAAACTATTGTACAAAATCTCTGTGATTTTCATTGTTTATATATTTATTTCATAGTTTCTATATTTATTTTCATTGTTTATATACTTCATTGTTTGCTATTTATTTAATTCAGTTACTACTTATCGTACAACTATTAATTGAGCACCCGTTATGGACCTACCCTGTGCTGGATTCTGGAGTTCACAACAGTGAACAAATACACATACAGCCCTTACCCTCACTCTTTTCTCAAATGTTATAGGGAAGCAGATATTAATCAAATAACCACACAGATCAGGGTGAAATTGCGCTATGATCGCTGCTATGGAGAAGAGCTATGTGGTTCCATGAGAGTATATATAATGGAGACACAGTGAGGGAGTGGAGAAAGAGACAGGCAATCAAGGAAGCCTTTCTGAAGGAAGTGGCAATTGAGCAGAGCTCCCAGCTAGGAAGGAGCTGGGGTGGGGCGGGGGAGAAGCATTCTAAGTAGATCAATAATGCTGAATCTTTACCGTCCTGCAGACTGAATTCAGTAGCTTATTCTGATTCAGTCATGCAGTGGAGCCCTAGAGTCCACATTTATTATATTAAATATATTAAGCACTCCAAGTGATTCTGATGTGCATGGTTTCTTGATCACACTTTGAGAAATACTGAGACAAAGAGCATACAAAGATATCTAGTGTTGACAGATACATTTAATTTATTAGGCATCCATTTCTTGAGGAGCTACTAGATGTCAGATACCACACTAGGAATGCTCTCTTGTCCCTATTCTACCCTGGGCATACTTTGCTCCATCTGTTCAGTGAGGGGATCGGACTGTATAATCAAAATACTCAATGGCTGTAAAACCCTGAGGATGTCTTTTCCCCCTCTCTGTAGATGCATTTGCCAGAAAGGTTACGTGGGTGATGGCTTAACGTGTTATGGAAACATTATGGAGCGACTCAGAGAATTAAATACTGAACCCAGAGGAAAATGGCAAGGAAGGCTGACCTCTTTCATCTCACTCCTAGGTACGCAGCTATGGGTACAGATTTCCACACAAAAGTCCTTTTTCAGGAAAGGGCATCTGCAAGACACAATGATTCAGAAAGGGACAGGCGAGCCTTGTCTATTAGAATCAGCCTTTTTGGAAGGGTCATGCAGGTGAGAGGGAAAGGGCAGGCAGCTGTTTCCAAGAATACAAGCAAAGAGATAGTGCCAAGTGATCTAGCAATGCACAAATTAGTAGGCAGAGAGCTGAGGACAGGGTTTGGGGGTCACCATAGACCAACAGAGCTTCAGTAACAGTAAGACCAGGACAGCTACTGATGTAAGGATACACACTGTCCCTCTTGTCCTTGACCTTCTAGATCCTTCAGGTATGAACAAAGCTTGGCAGGTAAAACTGGGAATAGAGAGGGTGACTGAGACCCCAGGGCAGCATCCTTGTTCTTGAGTGGAGGAGCTGTTTGAATTTTGGAATAGTCTTGGTTGTATGCAACCATCTTAGCACCTTTGGTCCACCAGTCACTAACTGCCTACAGTGACACATTCACCTCCAGCCCCCACAGGCAAGGTGAGAGCCTAAAACACCCTCATGTATTTGCAAATAGCTTCTACGGGCCATTACTCCACACTCTCTAGAGAATGAAATATTATAACTGATCACAGCATTGGACACAACTTCCAATAAAACACAAATCCAGCCGTGCTGAAAAAAGTAAAACACAGACTTGGCCAATCAACAGAAACTTTAAAATATCAGCTTTTATATTGGAATTTACCTGTTGCCAAAAATGATCTCCCGGCAAGAACATAGATAAACAAGTGTAATTGATGGGTCAATGCTGTGTTCTCTGCATAAATCTTAAGGTTAAATATCCCATTTAATGTCTCCTGCATCAAAGTCCCATTTTTCCCAAGGCATCCCATAGGGCGTCAAGTATTAGTGGCATCCCTTGGGCTCAGGGGCAATCTGCCAGTTTCCTCACAGCCTTACTCTAAGAACTCTTCGAATACCAAATGGGAGCAGACAGGGGTGAGGTAGTGTTTTTTGCAGACCAGGCCCTCCAACATTTCCCTAGACAGAGTCCTGTTGACCTTTCACCTTCCCCATGACAAAGTCCGTGTACACTGCCTCTGGGTGTGAGAACACAGAGCCTGTCCTGTCATCCCAGCTTCCCCAGGTTATGGAAACAGGACTACCTACGTACTTTGCTGGGCCCACTGGAAAGTGAAAATACAGGATTCTTGGTTCAAAATTTATTAAACAGTTCAACATGGCAACTGCAGAGCATTAAACCAACAATCGGGGCTCTTCTGAGCTGGCCCTGGATAAAAACAAGGGCTGCATCTTTGCTCACTGAGACAGTGACAACTCAGAAAGTCAAGCGCAGGGTCAGGGACTCTGGGGTTGTGGTAGGATTTTGTCATGCCTGAACTGCTCAGCCAGGGTATCTTTGAAGCTGAGGCTGTCTGCAGGAAAACTCTCATGGCATTATGTGGAAAGTATTGAGGCCATGGCTTTAGGGTGCCTTACATTCTTAGAGAGATTCCCAGTTGACACAGGGCCTGCACATACCCATTAGAATAGAGAAGGGCATAAATGGACTGGTCATGACCCAAGACCTGTTGCCTGATTTTACTCCTCATGTACCACTGACTCATTTGGCGTTTTCTTTCTTTGTGTTATTTCGACTCCTAAGGCAAAGCTTATGCCTGGCCACTGAGTAAGCTGGGACCCTTCACGGTGCTGTTACCTACAGACAAGGGACTGAAAGGATTCGATGTGAGTATTTAAAATGACTCTACACCAACGGGCTAACATGAAAAACCTTAGTAGGGAGTACCTTCTTTTATTTAAAGTGGGAAATCCCCATTAAAATTAAACCTACTGATGATAAGGATGGTGATTTTTTGACAAACTTCTTTTAGCGATATATAACGTCCTTACAGAAAGTATACAAATTGTAAGTGTACAACTCAATGAATTTTCCCAATGTGAACCTACTTGTGTAAACACCAAGCCCATTTCCAGCAACCTAGAAGGCCACCTGGTCCCTGTTTCCAATCATTACCCTCTACAGGTAACCACTGAGTGTTCTTAACATATATCCAGGTGATAAAGAAGATTTACATAATGCAAAAGTGCTCACTTCCCACAGGAAGAATTAAACTGATGTATTAGCTAGATATGTGGGGTTTTTAAATCATTATAAATGGTGCAAGCGATAGGGAAAAAATAAGAAGAAAATTTTAGTCTTCATTGTGAGCAGCTGTTGTTTGAGATAATGTCATCCAGTGGGAATGAAACTTGTAGTGTCTGGTGGAGGCGTCCTGTCGAGATGGCATCACTAACATAGTTATATTTGGTTTAATGTAAATGATGGACTTATCGATTTGTATACAATGTATTATCTTCACTGGCCTCCATTTTAATCATTGTGTAGGAACTGGTATCCTATATATCTTTCTCCCTCCCACCTTTACCATCTAACATATGTTTTTATTTTTCCTGATCTTGATTTTTTTTTTTTTTGAGACGGAGCCTCACTCTGTCACCCAAGCTGGGGTGCAGTGGCGCGATCTTGGCTCACTGCAACCTCTGCCTTCCGGGTTCAAGCGATTCTCCTGCTTCAGCCTCCTGAGTAGCTGGGACTACAGGCACATGCTACCATGCCCAGCTAATTTTTGTATTTTTAGTAGAGAAGGGGTTTCATCATGTTGACCAGGATGGTCTCGATCTCCTGACCTCGTGATCTGCCTGCCTCGGCCTCCCAAAGTGCTGAGATTATAGGCGTAAGCCACTGCACCTGGCCCTGATCTTGATTTTTATTGTGTGTTCTTGTCATCTGTCTTAAATGCTCTGTGAAACAGATCAGCCAGAAATAAATAAACATTTAAGTAAATGGATTAACAAATACACATAAAATGGTGGAAGCCAATAAAAGATTGAAATCTGGGAAGTGGAAAAAAATAAAAATGAAAAAATAAAATTGGGTTATCTTAATCCGATATTTTGTGATAATAATTTTTGTTGCAATGAATCACAACCCAGTAAGTTCCCTGTAACCCTTATATACCACCACAATTAATCTGTCTGATATTCATCTTTCTATTGTTCACCTTCAGAGATGTCCTCACACCACTCCTGCTGGAAAGAACCAGCAAACACTGTATGCCTCTAGGCTAAGCACTTTGCACGTGGTCTCTCATTTAACACATAGTTTACACAGAGTTAATATAAGCATCTGTTGAGTGTTGACTACGTAATAGTGACAAAATGTAGATTTGATACCATGGATTTCAAAAATCTGAACTTTTCTATTCAAAAGTACAATCAGCTTACTTGCTTTACCTACTTTTTCCATGAAACTTCATATTTTATTCCCGTCTGCTTCCCATGTTCAAGATAGATTCCTTGTTCCTTGTTCCTCCTGGGGCCATTGCGATGCTGTGCTTTCCCCATGTCAGTTTCAGTGCTAGAGCAACCTCCCCCGGTTTGAGAGTAGATTGTGCGTTGCTGCCAATTCTCCAGGTTTCTACTTCCTGGAAGGCCTGGCCCTGGTTGATTGAACTGATAGTAATGTGTAGCATATATAATTGTCAGTGCTTTCATACATTTGTATTTGCAAAAGCCCAAACCCAAGTTAGGGTGCCCTGGCTTTGATGTCTTTGATACTAAGTAAGGCACAGCATGTGTTACAAAACTCATTTTCTTCTTCAAATAATAGTCAAACTGGCTGTTCTGTCTTAGATAAATGAGCTTTTGGTGAATCATAAAGCTGCTCAATACTTTGTGAAACTCCACATAATTGCTGGTCAGATGAACACCGAATATATGAATAACACAGACACGTTCTACACCTTGACTGGAAAGTCAGGGGAAATCTTCAACAGCGATAAGGTAAGAGTTCCTCTGATTTTCACTCCCAGAACTAAATTGTCCACCAAGCCAATGCCCATGGCCTTCTCTCTCTTTTTGTTTGGGGTTTTTGAAAAATTACAAGGAAATTATTTCCTTATGTATTGTTTGTCAAACACCTTATGTAGGAAGAAACGGACAGCAACACTGGGGAAGGCCATGGAGGAAGGGTGGAGTGTTGTGCAAAGGGGGTTGCAAAGTGTTTGACTTTGGTCTGGTCTGATTTAGTTTGCAAGGCAACTGTCATTCAGCTGCCATCAGGAAGGAGAAACTTTGCTATAAACCTGCTTCCTGAAAGCATCAGCACAAAGCCAGATCAGCATTCCTCTTACAGAAGGAAATAGATTTGTTTGTTTTAGATTGCTGGAGTTAATCCATCTTCTCCAACCTAACATTCATCTCTCCCAATGCCATTAGTTCTGTTTGTTTTTTATATAAACCCATCCTCCCCCACCCCCCCTCCCATTTCTTAACTCTTTCTGTGATTTTACTGAGCTGGGGAGCAGGTGATTAGTCAACAAAATGTGCATGTATATAAGCATAGGACCTATACTATTACATTTTACCAAACATCAATAGTTAATAGATCCTTGAGTGCTTGTTCTAAGCAAAGTATGGGGATAAATCTTTATTTGTGTTACATAAGGCTCACAATAACCCTGTAAAGGAGGGACTGTCATAATCCCTGTTGCTCCAGTAAGAAAGAAGAGAGGCCACACAGTAAGTGCCAGAGCCAGGATTCAAATGTGGCTCCAAAGCCCACATTCTTAACCAATCTGCTGCAGTGCATGTGTGAAGATGGATGATGCATGGATGGATGGATGGATGGATGGATGGATGGATACATGGATAGGTCACTGAATGGATAGATGGATGGATGGATGGATGGGTACATGGATAGGTCACTGGATGGATGGATGGATGGATGGATGGATGGATGGATGGATAGATGGATGGATGGATACATGGATAGGTCACTGGGTGGATGGATGGATGGATGGATGGATGGATGGATGGATGGATGGATAGATACATGGATAAGTCACTGGATGGATGGATGGATGGATAGATGAATGGATGGATGGATGGATGGATGGATGGATGGATGGATGGATGAATGGATGGATGGATGGATGGATGGATGGATGGATGGATGGATAGATACATGGATAGGTCACTGGATGGATGGATGGATGGATGGATACATGGATAGGTCACTGTACAGATGGATGGGTAGATACATGGATAGGTCACCAGATGGGTGGGTGGGTGGATGGATGGATGGATGGATGGATGCATGGATGGATGGATGGAGAGATGCATGGAGGTTGCATGAATGGATGGATGGATGGATGGATGGATGGATGGATGGAGAGATACATGGAGGATGCATGGATAGATGGATGGATGGATGGACTGATGGATGGGTGAATGGATGGATGGTTGGAGAAATGGATGGAGGATGCATGGATGGATGGATGGAGAGATGCATGGAGGTTGCATGAATGGATGGATGGATGGATGGATGGATGGAGAGATACATGGAGGATGCATGGATAGATGGATGGATGGATGGACTGATGGATGGGTGAATGGATGGATGGTTGGAGAAATGGATGGAGGATGCATGCATGGATGGATGAATGACAGATATGAAGATGTGGCTTGCTTTCTCACAAGGATATGCATGTATTTACCTGTTCATTCATTCAACCAATATTTACTAAGTCTGTCACTTATTAGGAGTTATATGGGAGGAAGAAGGAATTAGCTTCAGTTATTTATTCCACAAATATTTTTATTGTGTGCCTTCTCTGTGCAAGACACTAAAATGAGTGATGAATTCATAGTAAATTAAATAGTTTTGTCCTTATGAAGCTTGCAGTCTGCTGGAGAAGAGCTTGATAACACCTTACCCAGGTTTAGCATATATAGTTGTCAGTGCTTTAATACATTATATAATTTGATCTTAATGAAAACCCTGTGAGGTTAACAAAGCAGATACTTTCATCCCCACTTTAGATTAAGTGACTTATCCAAAATCACATTGCCAATAAATATCAAAGCCCAAGGACCCAAGACTTCTGACTCTACTCCAGTGCTTGCTCCTTCCAGGACACCATATTAATCTTATTTTATCTTTCTTTGGTGTTTTAGGACAATCAAATAAAGCTTAAACTCCATGGAGGCAAAAAGAAGGTAAAAATTATACAGGGGGACATCATTGCTTCCAATGGGCTTCTGCACATCCTTGACAGAGCCATGGACAAGTTAGAACCCACATTTGAGAGCAACAATGAGGTGAGTATTTAGATAAAAGTCACATCAGCCCAGGTCCATCTTCCTTTGTTCCCTGGAGAGTCACATCCAGAGCATGCCAGCACTCTGTGCTTGTGCTTCATTTGTGCTAGGATCTCGAGCAGAGAGAGGAAGAGGTGGTTTGTCTGTTTCCAATAGAATCCTGGGAATCTCTGCAGAAAGAAAGCAAGACAGGCAGTAACATACGTGGGAAAGATCTGGATTTTTTTTTACCTCTTTTAGTACTGCATCAGGCAACTCAGTCTATGACCAATCGTCATGAAAATGTTTTATAGAGGACAGTTGTTGCTGCAATAAAACTTATTACTTCTGACCTAGATGATGAGGGCCAAAGGATACTTCAGAACATGCAGATCTGAACTACTGTTTCAATGACAGCAAACATTTATATAATGCATTGCAGTTGACCAGGTTCATTTATATAAATCCATACTGACACATAAACTCTGTCATCAGTCTTTAAATGTTAGGGTTTGTATTTCCTAAATCACAACATTTTATTTCCCGATTTTTAAGCAAAATGTCTCTTTTTAGCAAACCATAATGACAATGCTACAACCAAGGTACAGCAAGTTCAGATCTTTGTTAGAGGTACGCACTTTTCATAATTTTCTGAAAAATGTTTATGTCAAGACTTTTGTAAAATTAGCAGGGGTGTCAGTTATAAATTTCTGGGGAATTATGTTAAATATTTGTCCAAGGTAGGCTGCAAATACAAAATTTCATTTCCCAAATGCAGGAAACCAATTTGGGACATGCCTTAGATGAGGATGGAGTTGGTGGACCATACACCATTTTTGTTCCAAGTAATGAAGCATTGAATAATATGAAGGACGGCACTCTCGATTACCTCCTTTCTCCAGAGGTACCGTATTCTGCTTGCTCTGATGGCATCGTGTCAGCAGCACTGCCTCAGTCCGTGTCCAAACAGGTTTTTCCTAAACTAGAGATAGTAAATAAGTTGCACATGTATCACCACCTACCTTCCAACAACCAAGGCAGGCATCACTAATCAATCACAACATTCTGGAACTAAGCCTGGATATGGCTTCAGTCTTTTCAATAGAATTTCAGGTAGCTGTAATCAATTAGACTTGATACAGGAAATGAAATGTATTTGCAATCCCAGGCCTAAATGGTTGGTTTGATTTGTCCTGACTCTTCAAATATTTCTCACTAGTAAAATCAACACTTTAAGTTCCCTACAACTCTAAAACCACCTAGAGAATGAAGCCTAAACTAGGCCATTCAGGGCCAGGCCTAGGCTAGACTTTAAAAATAATACATGTTATTTTTAGATGCTTCAGCCTTTCCTTTCCTTTCCTTTCTATTGCTTTCATCTTTCTCCACCATGGGCTTTCAGTTCTCTCACATTCTCCTCTAAAAGGGCAATTATTGATTTCTTTATATCAGGGTGTCAATGACTGAAACCATTTAAAGTGTTTCCTTTCCCAGAAATAATAGACTTAACTTGAAGAGGACAGCCTATTGTGGAATTTTGTTCGTTAGAATGTCAAATAGTGGAATTACATGAAAGGTCACATGCTTTCTTCCAGTGCCCTGAAACTATGCCACCATCTTGGTAATGGGGAGAGATGACCTATGACTTCATAAAGATCAGTGTTGATTATATAGAATGTGGAGGGAAGGAAGAAAGGATGTCCCAATCTTTTAGGGTAGTGATTCCCAAAGTATAGTGTAGTCAGAAACCATCCATGGAGCTTGCTATCTAGGCAGATTCCAAAGCCCTACCTCAAGCATTCTTGTTTAGTGGTGCTGAGATGAGGCCCAGAAATAGACACGCTGGTAACCACCAACTTTCTAATTCAGATAGCTCCAGCCCACACTGTTTTGGGAATGCTGAAAGTTGTTGCCTGTTAGGTTCAGGAATTCACATAGATATATATCCCTTTTTAGAATGCTTTCAGGTATCTATAAGGATATCTTGCTGTCAAAAAACTTAGGATTTTTTAAAAACTTAACAAGGAGATAAATCAAAAAGTAATCTCTTACATTGCAAACAGATGTTCAACATATGAAAAGATTAGTTATAAGTTTCCATAGGAAAAGCCATATTTCCCAGGGTCTTCCAAAATAGAATGATATTTCAAAATATGATTCACACTCAAATTTTATGAAACCTAGCTATTGCAGAAAACTGCTAGACCTGTCTTTAGAACTCACATTCATACTTAAAGTGAGCTAAAAAAAAAAAAAAAAAGGTAATGTTGTTCTGCTAAGAAATTATTAAAATCCTGAGATTATGTGGCCTCCCTGAGTACATAGCTTCTAATTTGATGCACATTTTAAAAATAATAATAATAAAAGGGCTCTATGACACACTTAAAATTAAAATAAAACCTTTTAACTAGAATAGGAAAAAAATCAACCTCATTGCTTTTCTGTCAGGCACCTTTGTTCCAGACATTCTTCTCTTTCTCCTCCCTTGTAACTCCTTCCAGTGGTATCTGGAAATGACTCATTTAAGCTCTCAAGAGTAGATTGTGTACATCTCTTCTGAGCTCTGTTCAATGAGACGACATTTATAGCTTGAAATAAGCCTTTGATAAGAATACTTACACCACAAAAATGGCTAATGCATGCCACTGCTCCTGGCTCTCAATCTTGTTTCTCTCCAAGGCGTATCTTTCTGCCTGCAAAGATTATGAAACTTCAGGTCTCTTTGTTCTGAGTTAAAAAGTGCTTTTCCATTTCAATTTCTAGGTGAGAAGTACAATCATTTCTGCTTCTTTCTCAGGT
Source organism: Symphalangus syndactylus (assembly GCF_028878055.3). NCBI lineage: Eukaryota > Metazoa > Chordata > Mammalia > Primates > Hylobatidae > Symphalangus > Symphalangus syndactylus. The sequence goes on from NC_072435.2 coordinate 99,180,243, forward strand.
ACAGAGAGGTTAATTTTTCTCAACCTATACAAAGCTCCTTCTGTTTCCATCCATCTTAACAGCTTTATCTTCAGGGAAGAGTGCAGGAAATTCCCCATCGGCTATGCCAATGAAATGGAAAATAAACAGTCCTCTTTAGAAGAAGGGCTTCTAATGCTGACTTTGGAATGTCATGTTTTCGTCCCAGTGTATCTTTCTACTTCTCTCTGAGGCAAAATTTCAGTCTGGAAACCCTCCCATCCCTGCAGAGACCACAGCTTCTGATTACAAGCCCCAGTTTATGGTTTCATCACTGAACCAGACAGAAATAAAAGCAAAGAGAGCAAGACACCTGCCCTTGCCAATTCACAGACACCCTGCAAGTAAAGTGGGGAAAGGGACGTCAATTGATACAGTTCAAGGTCAAGTTATTTCTTTCTGCCTCAAGTTCACCAAAGAACTTGAGTTTGGTTTTGTTTGGTTTTGATTTTACCTAAAACAGCAGGGAGGAAGTGAGTGCCCTCATAAAAGAATGTATTGCACCAAAAGGCTCTTCAACAACAGCACCTGGAAACATATCCTGTCAGTTTGAGCCACACTGGAATGAATTCGAACTGGGCAATGGCTCCAATAGATCTCAGCCAGATAAGACACAGGCACACACAGTAACGGGAGTGATGCGGATCAATTCCTTTGTCCCTCTCATTCTTCTGTTTCTTGTCAAAAGGATTCAGCAATTAATTCCTGAGGCTTTGAAAGTGGATTATCTCATTGCTAAATGCTTTCCTATAGAAGCATCAGAGGACTGGAAGGAATCCATACCAGTCCCCTTATTTTGCAGGCGAAACAGACTCAGGGGTTAAGTGACTTGCAGAAGGTTACGCACAAGCAGAACCAAGACTAGATTCATGTTCCTGAGGGCAGCTCAGTGCTCCTTCCAGGACCCCTACCCACGCCCTTAATTTACTGGCACAAATGTTTATGGAAAACTTCTGTATGCACCACACTGCACTGGCTGGGGACATGGTGATGGGTGGTTAGCAAGCCAGACAGACCCAGCCCCTGCCTTCCAGGAGTTTGCAGTCCAGTTTGGTGGATGCAGTCAAGTTTGGGGGATGTTTCCCAACAGTCCCCAGTTTGTCTCACTCCTTCTACCACTGAGCATCAGAGCATGTAATAACATTGCTTCTGCCTGTAAGTCTCCATTTCTGAATACCATGCAGTAACTGAGACATAAGTTGAAGATGCAAGTTGAGATGTAAAGGCTGGGTGACTTGCTCAAGGTCACATAGTAACAGAACCAGGGCTGCAGAAAGCATCACTTCCAGGGCTGGCTAACTGGTGGTCAGTTTCAACATTCTTATTGATAACCCTGCCCTGCACATAATGCTATTGGCTAATAGATATGGTGGCCACATAACATCATCCATGCCAGGTCACTTCTGAAAGTGAATGGAGCTGCCAGGACAATAGGCATAGACCAGGGTTGTACCAGACAGCAGGATAGGTGGTCCTGCTACTAACAGGTAACTCCCTTGGCACAGTGACCAAGGTCAAATGCAGAGAGGAGGCTGGGTGAGGAAACTCAGGTTCAGCAGGGCTTTCTTTCAGCCTGGGACTTCACCCTGTTGCAACCTGTTCTTAGAACATTAAACCTCTTGGCAGTTATTAGGGTCTTGATTTGTGATCTTTCACTTTTCCAAGCCAGAGTGACTGTGGCTGTGCTACTTAAATAGCAGAACTTGAGGGCTGTGAAACTTGTAACACCCATCTCTGACTTAGCTGGGGGATTGCAGATAAACCACAGCAGACCTCTGTGACCGCTGCCTTCTTCTCACAAAGAGCATGGTCCCTGTGTTCCTCAACTCTGCAGCCTCCCTCCAGGGCACCCTATAGGGGCTGCTCATCCTGTCTACAGTCTCCTTTGTGGGGCTAGGACCCTGTTTTCTCCACTGCTGCTTCAGTTTTATGAAGCTTGAGAAACCTTGGAAAGGGCTTTGAAGGAGAGGGACGAACTTCTCATGGAAGGAAAAGGTGATCGCTATCCCTATGACTCTATAATCCTAAAGTACCTGTATGTGGTCTGACAAACAGACGTTTATTTATGGAGCAAATGGAACAGAATCATAAATCAAGGCTGTCTTAGAAAATCCCGAATATAGCCTTAGACATTCTGAGAAGTGATGGAGCAGAGTTACAGAGAGCCTGGGCTGATTCTTAGGCTCATATCCTGAGTTAGCTTTGTGACCTTGGACATGTCTTTGAATCTCAGTATTACTACACATAAAATGGGTCAATAGGAGTCCCCACCTCACATGGCTATTGGGAGGATTAAATGAGACGTGCATATTATGCTTTCAAAACAGCCTCTTCCACAGAGTGGGAATTTGGTGAATGTTAGCTATTTGGAGGTGGGGTTTCTCTCACCCTGGATTTCCCAATAGATTACGGGTCATTTTTCTTGATTGTCTAACGTCATTTGAAGAGGATTCCACAAGAGTGGAAGTGTTGCATTTTCTTCTTTGACTAAAGAAGTATTTGGTTCCTTTGCAGGGATCTCGGAAGCTTCTGGAACTCGTCAGATACCACATTGTCCCATTTACTCAGGTTGGCCCCACTTTTCCTGCTGCTACTTTCTCTCTGCTTCCAAGATAGCTAACTTAGTCTTGAATTCCAATATTCTGATGTTAGAAAATGTCCTTTACCTGTAGCTCTGAACAAACCCTCAGCCATGAACAATGAGTCCATTATCAGAGCGATCTTCAAAGCCACAAAAACTCTTGAGATCAAAACTCCCTTTACTTATTTCACTTTGAAGCCTATTTTTTCTAGTGAGGACTTTAAGAACTCAGGGCCCTGTGTGTGGCCCCAAACATCTCTGCCTTTTGTTCTCTTCTTATCGCAGCTTGAAGTGGCCACTCTCATCTCCACCCCTCACATCAGGAGCATGGCCAACCAGCTCATACAGTTCAACACCACCGACAACGTAAGTGAAAACTCAACCACTGCCAGCATCACTTGAACACATCTTTGCTCTGATAATGATCATTCATCAGGTTATCCTGCCTCTATGCTAACTCATGGGCTTAAAATCTTTATGATTATTTCATTCATTTGTTCACTTCTCTCAGCAAATATGTGCTGAGCAACTACATGTGTGAGAGTCTGCACTAGATGCTGAGAATAAAGGAGTGAAAAAGATAGACTTCTAGCCCAGCAGGGAAGACAGACTTTAAATAACTCACTAGGCAATGAGTTATTTAATTACAATGGTTATGAATGCGCCCAAGAGGAAATTCAGGGGGCTGTGAGAGCACAGAACAGGAGGAGTCTGAGAGCGTCTTCGGGCCAGGAGGTCTTCAGTGAGGAGGTGATGGCCATGCTATGAATAAAGTGAAATTGGACAGGGATCAGTAGAAAAGAGTTCCAGACAAAAAAAAAGAGAGAGCATGTGCAAAGACCCTGAGGTCAGGGGAACACAATTTATTTTTAGAACTCCAAAGAAGTCTGCGTTATTCCTCTAACTCCCTGGGGTTGCAATATGAACAAACATCCAGCAGCACGGGGTTGATATAGAATCACTATTGATGGTGATGATTATCTCATTCTTTCAACAAATATCTATTGAGTTCCTACTGTGCATCAGGCACTGTTCTAGGTCCTGAAGACAGACCAGTGAACAAACAGACAAAAGTCCCTGGTTGTATGGAAATTTCATTCTAGTAAATAGGGGATAGAAAATAAGTTGAGTGCATAAAATATATCATCTATTAGACAGCAGCAAGTGCTAAGGAGAAAAACAGCAAAGCAAGGAAGGGGGACAGAAGGTGGGGATGGAGCCAACATCTTAGATAAATACTCAAGAAGCTCTCATGGGGAAGAAACATCTGAACAAAACCTGAAGGAAATAGGGGAACAAGCAGTGTGAATATCCAGGGGACATTACAGAGGGAACAGCAAGGGTGAAAAGCACAGAGCAGAAAGGAGCATGCTGGGCTGTGTGAGGAACAGCAAGGCCAGTGGGGCTAGAGCAGAGGGAGCAAAAGGGAGAAGAGTAGGAAAGGAGGCTGGGCAAGAGAGAGAGGAGGAGAGTGGGGGTCAGGTCACGCATGGCCTAAGAAGTCAGGGTAAGGATGAAGGTCTTACTTGGAATGAGAGGAGAAGCAGTTGGAGGATTTTGAATGGAGGAATGACATGATCAGGCATACATTTTGAGAGGCTGGTGAGGAGATTTGATTGCAATAATCTGGAGAATACTGATGGTAACTCAGACCAGGGTGGTAGCAGGGACATGGTGAGGAGTGGTTGAATTTTGAATGTATCTAGTTGGTGCAAAAATAATTGCAGTCTTGCAATTTTTAAAAAATTGCAAAAACTGTGATTATTTTTGCACCAACCTAATATTCTGAAAGTAGATAAAGCAGAATTTGCTGATGGGTTAAATGGGGGTGAAGACAGAGGAAGCTGGGATAACTCATGGAGTTTGACTTGAGCAACCAGAAGAATGAAGCTGTCATTAATACTGCAGGGGGTGGGTGGCAGGTTTATGAGGAAAGTGGAGATCAGAAATCTTTGCTAACTGGTTCATTTTCTGCTCCCTCCACTAAAACATAAGCAAGAACTCATCTATTTGTTCACAGATGTATACCCAGATCCAAAGGCAGAGCATAAGTGAGGTAAATAAGTGTATTCAAATGAATGGATTCCTATTTCACCACAGAGAGGTCAAAGAATTTGCCCAAGGTCTCACAGCAAGTATATTGCAGAGCTTGAATAATTATAATTCGTACTTAGCCCCGCACCTGCAAGAACCATTTCTACAACGGCATCCTTGTCTGGTGTTAGTCAAGAATTCACTGAACAGATTCAATCTTTCCCTGTCAGCCAAACCCTTATAATAGCAACCTACCCTCCAATGAAAAGTTAAGTGATGTTGAGGACTTTTTAGCAAAGTTGCCACCATTCAGTCTGCCTGAGGATCACTGGCAGTCCTGCAGTACAGAATTGGAGATGTCATTTTTTCTTTCCAGGGACAGATTCTGGCAAATGATGTGGCAATGGAAGAAATTGAGATCACTGCCAAAAATGGCCGAATTTACACACTGACAGGAGTTCTCATTCCTCCCTCCATTGTCCCGATTCTGCCCCATCGATGTGATGAAACAAAGAGAGAGATGAAACTGGTAAGAAAACTAGGAAAATAAGTAAGGGCCCCAAACAGCCCCTCAGAGCAGACAGCATCCCACTCCTCACAATTCTGAGACAGGTGTCAAAGAAAGTTTGACTTCCAGAACCTTGTCCCCAAAGGGCTTCCGCCTTCATGAAGATGCAGGTCTGAAGTCCCACCTCATAAACTGTGAACCACAGTTCCTTGGGGAATTTCCACAATTATAGATGCTGCCCAGGAGTACTGGCTCCTCAAAGCTGCCATGATGAATTACCACAAACTGGGAGGCTTGCAACAACAGTAATTTATTCTCTCGCAATTCTGGAGGCCAGAAGTCTGAAATCAAGATAGCAGAGCCTTGCTCCCTCTGAAGGCTCTAGGGAAGAATCTTTCTTTCCTTGCCTCCTTCTGGATTCTGGGGGCTCCCAACAATTCTTGGCATTCCGTGGCTTGTAGCTGCAGGGGTCTCACTGTGTTGCCCAGTCTGGAAATGACAGGTGCACACCACCACACCTGGCTAATTTTTTTTCTTCTTTTTTATTGTAGATATGGGGTTTCACCATCTTGCCCAAGCTGGTCTCAAACTCCTGGGCTTGAGCGATCCTCTCACCTCGGCCTCCCAAAGTGCTGGGATTACAGGCCTGAGCCACTGTGTCCCACCCACCTCTCCTCTTTTTATAAGGACATCAATCATTATATTTAGGGCCCACCCTAATTCAGCAGGACCTCATGTTAGCTTAACTAATTACATCTGCAAAGACCTTATTTCCCAACAAGATCACATTCTGAGGTTCCAGGGGACACACATTTTTGGAGAGAGATTATTTACCCACTATACCAGAGCTCCGGGATCCGATCAGGGTTTTCCAACCCAACCCCTGGGATTTAGGATCAGTCTTCTGCCTCTTCCTTCCCCTGTCCCTGTCATCTGGGACCACCTTACTTCAGGCTCACAGCTTTACTCTAAGAGGGACTTAAAATAGAATTTCTTCTCAGGTAGCTGCTCTGGCCTAGCCAATCAACCATCTTTCTGCAGTACTTTTCAAAAAACTTTCTGTTTCCCTATGAGCTTCTGTACCCTCTAGCCTTTCCTAATTCCATAGCAACTTTTCGGCTCAGCCAGTTTTTTTGTTTTTGTTTTTTGTTTGTTTTGTTTCGTTTTGTTTTGTTTTGTTTTGTTTTGTTTTGTTTTGTTTTGTTTTGTTTTGTTTTGTTTGAGACACAATCTTGCTCTGTCGCCCAGGCTGGAGTGCAGTGGTGGGATCTCTGCTCACTGCAAGCTCTGCCTCCTGGGTTCACGCCATTCTCCTGCCTCAGCCTCCAGAGTAGCTGGGACTACAGGTGCCCGCCACCACGCCTGGCTAATTTTTTTGTATTTTTAGTAGAGACGGGGTTTCACTGTGTTCGCCAGGATGGTCTCGATCTCCTGACCTCGTGATCCGCCTGCCTCAGCCTCCCAAACTGCTGGGATTATAGACGTGAGCCACTGCACCCAGCCGGCTCAGCCAGTTTTAATCAAAGCACCTGAAATTCCAATACTGCTGTACATGCACTATTTCAGTTCCCATGGAAAACATAACCCCAAGTTTTAACAATAATAGGTTTGGGTCTTTCTTTTCAGGACACTTCAATAATACATTAGTGATTGCTCTCACAATATCCTTGGAACATGAGCATTAAACAAGGAAAAATGGTCTCATTTTATTTATTTATTGTTTTGTTTTACTGATTCCTCTTCTTGTTATGAAGGCTGGAAATAGCTGGCCAAGCACCTGGCACAGGATTGTGGCTGATTCTTTTAGTTCTAGATATTTTAATTGATGTAATGACTCTGATATGACTTAGGCCATAGAGGACGGAGCTGATCCTCTGTGCCAGTCAGATGCCATCTGGAGAATTTGATTCCATGCTGAGAACCCCTTTTTAAGAGAAGCAGAAACATGGTCACTTTCCTAGCCAGTCCTCAGCAGTGATTTATGTTTGGTTCATTCTTTGGAAACAAGGACTGGGCAGGTTCATCACCTGTTCGATTTCAGATTATTCAAAAGCTTATTCTCCATCTCCCTAAAGAACAGAATCAAGATGTGGGTTTGAGCTACAACCCAAAGAATTTTGGTTACATAAGGAAAAGAACTTCCTAATAGCTGCCTTAGAATGAACTCTTCCTTTACTATTTTCTCTAGGTTTAAAGTCGAATCTATTTGCTCTACATGGTTTAGAATGGTTTTTGAGTGGATTCATCAAAAGTCCAAATGCATTCTCTGGAAAGTATTTAAGACTAGCAAAGAGTAGAAGCAGCTGGTACCCTCTGGAAGTCTCAGTGTTTACCAGGCTGAATCCATAGCTGCCTTTGGCCATGTATGTTTGGATTTTAGAGGTTTAATAACAACACTCTGTACTAGTTATGGTCCCTGCAAGAAACAGAATCCATCTGAGATGATCCAAACAAAGAGATTCTGATGAAGGAGCTACTGCAGAGGTGTGGACAGGGCTAAGGAAACAAGTTTTGCTGGAGCTTTGAAGGAGAAGCAGGAAACCACTGCTTCCCTAGGGACCAAAGAGCCCAGGGACAGGACATAGAGTTACCTGAACCCAGTGAGAGCAGGAAGCGTGGAAGAGGTGACTTCCATCAGGAGCTGTAGGGATGGTACCAAAACAGAGAGGGAGCAGGGATGAAATCCTTGACCTTGTTGTCCTCCTACCCACCAAAATCCTGCTAGTGACTGGACATTGGCCAACGCCAATCAGAAGCTGCAAGGGAGCTTCAGAACATCCTTCACGGTCTACCTTCTGGGGCACAGAGCCAGATGGAGAAGGTCAGAGAGGATCTGGAGAAATGGGAGGCACACTCCCAATTGCATCACCCTGAACCAGTAGAGGAGAATCCAGGAGACTGAAAGGCAGAGATTCAGTGTTCGGCTATATTGCTGCCAAGCTAATTGGAGGACATGGCCTTAAGTCTGTAACCAAAGCTAATACTTCATCCCTAGCACAGGTGAATAACTGCAATGTCCCCCTCAGGGGCAGGTGCCTCCCTGCATGCAGAGAATTGATCAGAAGCTGGGATCCCATGGACAGGATGGCTCTGAAAGAAGTAAAAAAGGGGGCTGCTCTGAGCAGGCTCAGTTTTCTCTCCTAAACTCCTCCCACCAGCCCCCACCCCCAGCGCTGACTTCACTCCTTCTCCCCACAGTCGAGTCGGTGTGGGGAGGGGGTGGGTAGAGAGGCCAGGATCATGGGTCAGTGGGGTTTCCTTCTCAGGGAGGGAAGTATGAAACCAGCCACAGGACCGTCGCCACTGCTCCCTCTCATAGGGACACCTGCACTGACCTCCTGTCTCCCCCTCCAGGGCACTTGTGTGAGCTGTTCTCTGGTGTACTGGAGCAGATGTCCTGCTAACTCGGAGCCCACAGTGAGTGTGACAGCTTCATGGAAGCACAGATCACCCAAGCAGCCCCAGTGGTGTGGCTTCTCAACCTATCTACCTTCCTTCTTTAGAAGATATTAATTGCAACTGGGGTAATGTAAGATGGGCTCTTAGCCTACTACATGGGGGATAGTAGAAAGCGATCCCACAGACCTGTGTTTGAATCCTTGTTCATTGACCCTAGAGAAGTCATTTAACCTTTTTACTCTTTCATCATCTGTAAATGACAATAACAAAAAGACTCACATAGATAAAAACCCAAGCACAATATCTAAATCAAGAAGGCACTCAGTTCCGGTCTACTTTTTCCCTTTTGGGACTGTAATATTATAGATGTCCACTTTTGAGTGGTACTGGCATAGTGTGCAGAACCGTCTATAAACAAGTCCTAATATTTGTTCTTCCCAAGCACTCTTCTGCAGAGACATACAAGAAATAACAAGAAAATAATACTAGGATTATCAAAAGCTTCCAAGTTTAATTGAATTCTGTACACATTTATTGAGGATTGATCATATGTCAGACATAGTGCTTGGTTCCAGAGGCATGAGGATGAATAAGAAATCATTTTATTTTGCTTTTGTCTGAGAAGCGCCATCTAAAAAGGAAAACAGACAGTTGTGCAACGATCTATCATTCATATGCCAAGCACTCTATTGGTGGTAAAAAGCAAAGTGTTGCAAGGCAAAATTATGATAGAAATTTTTGCCTATAAATTTATCATAAGAAAGAACTTACCAACCAGAAGTGGCATTAAACACTAGAATAGATCACTAGGGAAGGTTATGAGCTCTTAAATATGATTCTATTGTGAAGTATTTAGTAAAGCAAACCATTAAAATTAAATAGGTGCAGGTGTTCAGATATTTATTTTGCTTAATGAAGCCATTACCCGTGAGTCCTTCAGGATGCTGTCAACCAGGGAATGTGAGAGGGAGGAGAAGAGGAAATTGTGTTGGATGGTGTCACAGTGATTGCTGTGTGCCAGACATTGTTCTAAATGCTTTAGGCAGCAGCCCCATGAGGTGGGTATGTTATCACCATAACCAATGTATGATGGGGCACTAAGGCAAGGAAACATAAACTACCTTGTACAAGGTCATACAGCTGATGTGGCAGAACCATGATTTGTTCTGCATGTTTAATCACCATTCTATGATTGTCTCAGCCCAGGGAAAAGAAAGGGAAATTAGACACATGGGTAGGAGCCAAAAGAAGCCCTCAAATTACCCATCCTGGGAATCCTGTGACCCACACCTGGTCAATTATCCTGAGATCCCCGACAAAAGGACTGTAGTGCTCCTTCCTCAGTGACCTCAGAATTCCTTCATATAGCTAATATATTAGGATTTTATAGTCTAGGAAAGTCTCATTGCTCTCTTCTTGAGCAAGAGCCTAAGATGAAGGGGTAAGCTTGACATCAACAATTATCTAAAACAAAATTTGAACCAGAGACAAAGTTCTTCTGACAAAACTTGAAATCAGCATTATTGTCTCATCAATATTTTCTTGATATTTTATAAATTAGGCAGCTGAGGTCCATAGAGGCTACATGACTGTGATCCTAAAGTCTGTACGTGATAAGACCCATTCTCTAGACCTTATACTTACTATCAGTGTTTCTGGGAAAAAATGATTTAACCTGTCTGGGCCTCAGTTTCTTTATCTATAAAAAATGGCATGAAAAACATCCACATAGAATTGAAGATTCTATAGAATATAGAATTGAAGATGAACTCATCTGTGCAATGCATCTGGCCCATAAAAGGTTCTCAGTAAACATCAGTTCTAGATAATTATGAGTAGGCATCGTTGGTTAGAGAATGGAAGAATGCATATAAATCTGCCCCACTCCTAAGAGAAAAACTCAGACTATCACCATTTCGTTTGGTAAACCTTTCAATGAAGTGTAGATAGACCCTTTGGGGGCTCCAGAATGTCTCTGTAGGAGATCTTAGGGATGGCTGTAGATCGGAGGGGGAGACTAGACCACATCCAGAATGAACAGAAAATATTTTCTGCTTAGAGACATCTGCTGTGGCATGGAAGAGGAAATAAAGACCTGTGGGCCATGGATGATGCAAACTCTGGCCTGTATTCCACCACCAAGGGAACAGACCTAAAAAAGAGTGTCCAAGCTCTGATGTAGACCCAGGTCTGTTGGTGTGGTCCAGCACTCTCTCCTGACATCAGTGGTGAAATGGAAGTACAATAGCAAGTGTCTGCAGAGGGTGTGCAGTGCCTGGAGGACCTAAACATGCTGACTGACATGCTTTCCCTCCTTGGCTTTCTCCAGGCTCTCTTCACACACAGATGTGTCTACAGTGGCAGGTTTGGGAGCCTGAAGAGTGGATGTGCCCGGTACTGCAATGCCACTGTGAAGGTGAGGAGTGCGTGGCCAAGGCCCAGTCTAGGCCAGTAGGGCTGGGCAGCTCCAGGGCCATGCTCTTGGGTCCTAGGGTCCATGTGGTCACAGATGGCCCATGCTTGGTGTTGTCTTCCTGCAGAGGAATCAAAGGTAGATTCTTCATATGGTGGCCAAACTCTCCCCTTCCCTGCATCACAGCCTCCCATGGTTCCCTACCCTCTTAACACAGATCACACTCTTGACACTTCCCCACATGGCCCACCCTCTGCCTGTGGTTCTGACCTGCCTCTCACCCCCATTCCTACCTCAGAGCATGCACACTTGCCATTCCCTCCCTCCGAATGCTCTTCCAGATTTACCTGAGGCTAACTCATCTTCAGTGTCTCCATTAACCAGCCCTGTCACCACCAATCTACAGTGGCCTCCCTAGTACCCACATGACTTCTGGCCCTACCTGCCACCACTGGATGATAATACTGTTTTCCCAGTACTCACTGTTCTCTGAAATGATCTTGTTTTATATTTTTAAAATTCATACATCGACTCTTCCCCAACTTAGAACATTGGCGCCACAAGCATGAGCCTCCCTCTGTCCATTCGCACAGTGTTAGAGCCAGTCCAGCACCCAGGGGAGGGGCTCAGTAGAGTTGTGGTGACCAGATGACTGAGCACTAGCCATGCCATCAACTGCCAAAGAAAAGGGCAACCTCATAAGGAGAGGCAAATGTGGCTTAGTATAATAATGGAAATTAAAATGCATCCCCTTTGAGGAACTGGTGCTCTGCTTGGGGTTTCAAAGGGCAACACACATTTTATTTTTCAGATTCCAAAGTGCTGCAAAGGCTTCTATGGACCCGACTGCAACCAGTGTCCAGGAGGCTTCTCAAATCCATGCTCGGGAAATGGACAGGTGAATACTGAAGACTGGCCTTCCATAAGTCAAATCGAACAATAATTTTTAAAACTTCTAAACCAAAATATGATACAATGCCAGCTACTCTTCCCAGGAAGCAAAAGAAATGACCCCTTACTAAAGAACAGCAGGTGTCTGCAGTAGAAGGAATCTGGGTCTGGGATTGGGGATGGGAGAGAGAGATTCCAGTAATGTTGCCTCTAGTCTCTGCTTCTCTATTGGGGGCAGCAGGACCTTGGGTAACTCCACAAGGATCTCTGGGCCTCACGTTCCTCCTGTGGGAGATATCAGGGCTGACCTGCATTGATCTTCAAGACTCCTTCCAGAACTAAGATTTTATGATAGTTAAAAAATAGCTCCGCCTCCTGATTGCTTTTTTGAACCTATGAGCAAAACCTAGTGAAATGCAACAGCCGAAACTTAACTCATCTAGCTTGGAGGCAAAAGTAGCTGTGGTTCATACAGGGAAATTATAGATCTGTGCATTTAATAAACCCGCCTCTAAAACATGGCTTTTTCAAGGGGAAAGTACAGCCATGAGTGGGGACACCATGCGGACGAGGAGAATAGGGAGAGGCCAGTACTAATGACTGCGGCCAGGGGTTAGAAAGGGCCCACACCCAACGCTGATGTCAATCAGCACACATATGACCTTGCCAGGGCTTGAGAGGTGGGAGGCAAATATGTTTACCACTGAAGAGAGGAAACACTGCAGTCTGGAGTCACAGAGCTGAGCAGGTGAGACTGTAAAGATAGGCTAGTCACCATTCTGGAGGCCCCTGTCTTATCACTTATCCCTTAAGCAGTATTGAAAGGTTCCCAATTCAGCAATGTGATGCCCCCTTGAGTGATTTTCCTTAAAGTTCTAAATCCTGGCTCAGGATTCCCAAGCTCGGCACTGCTTTAGCAGCCTCCCTGATATCACGTGACTCCACTTTCCACGAGGAGTCCCAGAGGGTCATGTTAAGTGAGATTTAATCTGAATTCAAAGAAGTCAGGCCATGAAATGAAAACAGCTGAGAACTATGTGTGCTAATGGCCCACGGGCCCTGCCTTTGCTTCCAGTGTGCAGATAGCCTTGGTGGCAACGGGACGTGCATTTGCGAGGAGGGCTTCCAAGGCTCCCAGTGTCAGTTCTGCTCTGATCCCAGTAAATACGGACCTCGGTGTAACAAAAGTAAGTGGTGCTTCCAGAGCTTCCTTCCACTCCTAAGCAAGGTTCCCTCTCGCACTGCAGCAGGGTACTGGTGCAGGGCTGGTGTCTCAGGACCCCTTTGCTTGAGTTACGCCATCATCACAGAGCATTCATTAAGCTTTGGTTCTCAAACTGGAGCGTGTGTCAGAGGGCTGATCCCTAAGCCCCACCTGCAGAGTTTCTGATTCAGTAGGCCCCAGTGAGTCTTCAGAATTTGCATTTCTAACAAGTTCCCAGGGGGCATCAACACTGCTGGTCTGGGAAGCACACTTTGAAGACCACTCTCCAAAGGTTTCTCCACATTCTTGAAGTGATAGTGGGCTCTATATCAAGAAACAGATTCAGGCCAGATACAGTGGCTCACACCTGTAATCCCAGCACTTTGGGAGGCTGAGGTGGGTGGATCACTTGAGGTCAAGAGTTTGAGAACAGCCTGACCAACATAGCAAAACCCCATCTCTACTAAAATTACAAAAATTAGCAGGGTGTGGTGGCAGGTGCCTGTAATCCCAGCTACTCTGGAGGCTGAGGCAGAAGAGCGGTTGAACTCAGGAGGCAGATGTTGCAGTGAGCCGAGATTGAGCCACTGCACTCCAGCCTGGGTGACAGTGAGAGTCTGTCTCAAAAAAAAAGGATCAGATTCACTCCCTACCTTTCAGGCAGACCTCTTCCATCAGCTCCTTTATTTGCAAGGCCTGTGGCCTTGGGCAAGTTACTATACTTCTCTAGGCCTCAGTTTCTTCATCTGTAAAATGGGGATGATGAAAATAGCAAGTGTCTTTTAAAGTTAGTACAATTTATAAATGGAAACCGCTTGCCTTAAAACCATGCCTAGTACAAAACATGTGCCACAAATATTATTATCTCACTATTTTTATCTATTGTTGTTGCTGTTAGTCTAAGTACAGTGACATAAATATCAAGAAGCTTGTAGAACATGTAGAAAGTTCCACCACAATAGGCATTGAAAAAAATGAAGTTATGCAACCTCAGAAAATGCATTCTGTTCTTTAAAATGACATCCCGTGTATATTTAAATAAACATATGTATATTTTTGACATATATTTCTAAGCTAACAGCTCGTTGTGGAGTCAGACCAACCTGAAGTCCCCACACTCCAGCCTACCAACCGTCTGATCTCAGAAAATGGCTATTTCTTCACCTATAAAATGAAGATAATAGTGGTACCTACATTATAGGTTGCTGACAGGATTAAATTAGACCATAATTTCGGGCTTTTGGCACAGAGCTGACACTGAGCAAGTCATCAATAAGCAAAGCCGCTCCTCTTACTGTCGCTACTAACTCCACACATTTCCTATGAAACACACAACCCTTCCGCTCTCCTACCTTATTTGATCTTCACAAATAAGTCTCAGGATGGATAGGAAATCAGAGCACATCAGGGTTGAGGCTGCTGAACCATTTCCAATATTCTTTTTGCCAAATTAGATTTCCATATTAGAGGAAGAAAAAAATCCGGGTTTATCCCAAGGCCTGGCAATGTTGGCATTTGTCTGAGGCCAGCCGGGCAGGACACCAAGGCTGGGATGGGGCAGTGGGCTTCCAGCTGTCACACCTCTCATTCCAGGGCTACGGCTGTGCACAGTCTCATACAGGGGTCTCATTCCTTGCAAATTAAATGCTGACTTCCCTAAAATTGTATAACAATTCTTTTTTGCTTTAAGTCTGGCTGTGGTTTTCCAGCCCCGCTCACTTGTGGTATTCTCTTTCCTGGATGATGGCTCCAAGCACCCACACAAATTCCTCTCCCATGGGTCCCTTCTGGGGCGACACTCCAGATTCCTTTGTTTCTGATCATTTTCCAAGCCCCCCCAATCCTTGCCAGGTGCCTTTGAAAATCTCCATGTCCTTCTTTCCACTTTCACCTGCATAGGAATCTGAGTCTGATGAGGCGGCCTGTGTTACAATTTTTAAATACCTACAATTGAAAGAAAATTCAGCAGCTACGGTTTAAAATGGTAACAGTGATATGGAAATGCCAGTTCATATAATGATCTATGGTGTTTACACAGTCATGAACAGAAATGGACTTTGAATCCTGGTTTAAGTTTCTGCCTGGGAATTCAGCAGCAAGTTGGGCAACTTGCTTCCTCTCTCTGGGCCTCAGCTTCCTCATCTGAAAAATGGGGGTTATAAAAGTACTTACCTTCTGGGCCTGGTGACTATTAATGAGATGGTGCATGTGGAAGGCTGACCCAGTGCCTTGAATGAAGTCAGTGCCCAAATATCGCCTATTGGTTATCATTGGTTTGCTGTGATAGAGTGAAAAACAAACACATTAGCTACTCATCAGGAGCACTGCCAGCATGGGAGATCAATTCTGTTTATTCCAGAATATCTTCATGAAAGGTGAGAAATTTCCAGGCTAAACTTTCCAACCAGGAAGTAGTTGAAAATGGAGTTCCTTGGCCTCTTTCAAAACGTCACATCCTCTTCCCCACGCCCCACACATTATATAGATAAAAAGGAGTTCTTTTTTCTTTTTTTTTTATTTGCTTTGTTTTTGAGACAGCGTCTCACTCTGTTGACCAGGCTGGAGTACAGAGGTGCAGTCATAGCTCACTACAGCTTCAACCTCCCGGGCTCAAGTGATCCTCCCACCTCTCAGCCTCTCCAGTAACTGGGACCACAAGCACACACCATCATGCCCGGCTAATTTTTGTGTTTTTTGTAGAGACAGGGTTTCGCCGTGTTGCCCAGGCTGATCTCAAACTCCTGGGCTCAAGCAATCCTCCCACGTCAGCCTCCCAGTGTGCTGGGATTACAGGCATGAGCCACCATGCTCAGCCTTAAAGGAGTTCTGAGACCAAGTTCTTCCCCTCCTTGGTGGGACAAGCAAGCTCTCCAGGGCTGTCCCAGTCACTCTGAGAACACTTGAGACTCCAAGAAAGAGCCTGAGTCTTCCCCCAGCTCAGCCCCGACTCCGCTTTGACAAGAGTGGGGGGTGAGAGGAGGTGTTCCCTGTCCTCCAGGGTGCTCTGCCTCAGTGCTTGACTTGTCCCCAAGGCCTGGACAGATGTCCCTCCTCCTCTTTCAGAATGCCTGTGCATTCACGGAACATGCGATAACAGGATAGACAGCGACGGGGCCTGCCTCACCGGCACATGCAGAGACGGCTCTGCCGGGAGACTCTGTGATAAGCAGACCTCAGCCTGTGGGCCCTACGTGCAGTTCTGTCACATCCACGCCACCTGTGAATACAGCAATGGGACCGCCAGGTAGGTCTGTGAGGGGATGGCCCTTAATGACACTGAGTCACTGTGTTACCTGTAGACAGAGCCAACCTATATCTGAACTCAAAGTGAGGCCTCTTATCTCCAGCTGACGGTGTGGCATTTGTGAAAAGAACCTCAGTCTGAGCTGGGTTTCAATTGCAGCACTCCCTGCTTTGAAACTTACCAGCTGTGTGACTGTGGGCAAGTTACTTAACCTCTCTGAACCTCACTTTCCTCAACAGTACACTGAGGATGATGATAACTACTAAGCAGGGCAGTTGTGGAGATTAGCAGAACTGAATGCAAAATCACCTAGCACCGGGGCTAGCACATCAAAGATGTTCCATCATGGAAACAATAATTATTATCACCACATATGTGAAAGAAATGAAGATTTGTCCACCAACTTTCCAACCTTTGAAGACACCTTTACTTTTTAAGACTGTTAATAATTGCTCCCCTGTTAAAGGCATCTTGCAGGAAATTGGGTCTTTAATCAATAGGTTGCCATTTGTTTCCTTAATACTGTCTAGCATTCTGCAGTGGGTTTGAGGGGGAAAATGCCAGAGGAAATTTACCTCCCTGGAAATACCTAGCTCCAAGGCAGTAACTACCTAAAATATCCTGGGAAATGCAGAGGATGTCTGGAATTTTTGATCCTCTTCTTGCACTGCTTTTCTTAATTTTTATTTACATAGTTATTTGTTTTGGTCTGCCTCTCCCACTAGACTATAGGCTATATGAGACAAGAGACTGTCTCTTTTCCACAGTTGTACAATAGAAATGCCTTTTCCTAAGGAGTTAGGATCTATATCAGTGCATAAGGCAAAACCACATGTAATCAAAATTACCCTGAAACCTTTGAAATCATCCACAGAGGACTGTCGGCATGGGTCTGTATGAACTACACTGCCTTAGGTAAATCAAACATTGGAACAGATCAACCTATTTCTTCATTTGGACACTAGATAATGTATTTTGTTCCTCTAGTAAACTTGATACATGAAATATTTTTTTTTAATTTTTGTAAGGCACGTATGACTGAATTTGCAGTAGGACCTGGGGGTACAATGTCCCCGGCATCTATCATAGGGCACTCAACAAATATTGGTTGAACAGATGAATGAATGGGCCACTTTAATAGTAAAGTATCATCACGGAACTTTTGAGAGGAGCATCTGGGAAAGGTAATGGGTCAAGAAACCAAGTCAGCTCACAGAAGAGGTACTTGAAAATATGGTGTTGGGGGAAAAAACCTCTGAGGGGCCAGAGAAGGGGAGAGGATAAGTCTCACCTGATTGTCATTTTCAAATATTGTAAGAGCTGTTGCATAGAAGACAGAGTAGAGCTCTTCTTTGCTGAACCAGAGGTAATAACTAGTATTGAGCAGGAAGAGTTATAAAAAGGCAGGTTCTGGTAAAATAAGAGCAGAGACACTGTCAGGTGTTGAGATTTATGATCTGCAAGTGCTCTGCTAAATGCTAGGTGTGCATTCGCTCATTTAACCTTCAGCCTTATGTGGGAGGTATTAGGCCCATTTTCCTCATGAGGAATAAGATCTCTCAGTTGTTAAGGGACTCGTGCAGTGTCACACAACTGCTAAGAATTGGGCGGGCTTCATTTCCACCCAGGTGTATCTGATTGCAGACCCCAGAAGTACCCCGACCACATTTTAGCGCTGGCTTCCTCCACAGGAGCAAACGATGGAGCCATTTGGCCAGGAACTGGCTCATCTCTAGCTGGCTGGCTCTCTTCTGGGTCATTGGTGCTTATTCTGGGGCTGATTTTACACACTCTCCTTTGCAGTTGTATTTGCAAAGCAGGATATGAAGGAGATGGAACTGTATGTTCTGAGATGGACCCTTGCACAGGACTAACTCCAGGAGGCTGTAGCCGCAATGTGAGTACTGGTCTTCATTTCCACCCTGCCTGGTTTATTTTTTGAGATGGAGTCTCACTCTGTCACCCAGGCTGGAGTGCAATGGCACAATCTTGGCTCACTGCAACCTCCACCTCCCGGGTTCAAGTGATTCTCCTGCCTCAGCCTCCCGAATAGCTGGGATTACAGGCACGTGCTACTACCCCTGGCTAATTTTTGTATTTTTAGTAGAGACGGGGTTTCACCATGTTGGTCAGGCTGGTCTCAAACTCCTGACATCGTGATCCACCCGCCTCAGCCTCTCAAAGTGCTGGGATTATAGGCGTCAGCCACCGTGCCCAGCCCTGCCTGGTTTCTTGTTGGCTTTCTTCAGTTGGTTGTTTGGGTTTTTTAGGAAATCCTGAGGAAAGACATTCCACAGGTCAGTGTCTGATCACTTTTCATATGCATGAAGCATTTGTGTTTAAACCTTGAATTTTTACTTTATTTTGAGACAGGGTCTCACTCTGTTACCCAGGCTGGAGCACAATGGTGCAATCATAGCTCACTGCAGCCTTGAACTCCGGGGCTCAAGTGATCATTTTACTGATAAGGAAACTGGGATCTGGGGGACTCAAGTGACTAAGTTCTGTTGTTGGTAGGGGTGTAACCAGAACCTACCATTGCTTTCACTAATTCCCTTCAATTATCGCCACCTGACCCTAGTCACCTTCATTCCTTACCTGTGGTTTAGTAACTGGTTTCTTTGCTTCCTCTTATCTACCCACAGTGCATTATCCACTCACAGCCAGAGTGGCTTGAAGTGAATCAGATCATGTTTTTCCCAGGTTTAAGCCCCTTCAGTAATTTCCTCTGGCTCTGAGGATAAAATCTAGATGAAACCACCTGACCCCAGCCTACAGATTCCTTTGATTCCCTTTGAATGAGCCCCATCCCAACCCCATCCCCCACAGCCTCAGCTCAGCACTGTATCTTGTATCCCTCTCTCCTTCTCATTCTGTCCTCCAGCCTCCTGGCGAGGCTCCTCCTGAGAGGCCCAGGAGCTGGTATAGTGGAGTTTGGGTTCCCACGTTATACAGGCCTGGGTTCATGCCTTTTTATAGCTGCATGACCTTGGGCAACACCTGTTTCCTTAGCTGTAAAATAGAGATAATAATACTTTCCTCAAGATGATGGTTTACACCTGCAAAACAATATAAACAGTCCCTGGCTTACTAACTAACGCAGTGATGTCAGTGGCCATGAGCTGGCCAGTTCCAAGCAATTTTGTTCTTTAAATGACCTAATCTTTTCATGAATCTCAATGTAAATTAAGCATTTCCACCTCACTCAATGCAAATATGTGTTTCTGGAACATATGTCTGGAAATTCTCTCTTACTTTCAGAATCATGTGGCTGGACTGAGGATTCAGAGGCTTTGCTTTTTCTTTTCCTCCTGCAGGCAGAATGCATCAAAACTGGCATGGGCACCCACACCTGCGTGTGTCAGCAGGGCTGGACGGGGAATGGGAGAGACTGCTTGGAGATCAACAACTGCCTGCTGCCCAGTGCAGGCGGCTGCCACGACAATGCAACCTGTTTGTACGTGGGTCCCGGGCAGGTAGGTTGGATGTCATGGGAGCAAAGAGAAAGCAGGAATCCTGCAGTGACTTTTCTTTCCCCTCAGGACACATAAGTACTTTGGCTAGAACTTACTGCAGCTTTTTTCAATCATTCGTGGCGGTGAACATGGGTTCATTGCCACAAAAAACCTATGATGTATTATTATCCCATCTTATAGAAAAGGAAATTGAGGCAATGAGAAGCTATTTGCATAAATCACATAGAAAATAACAGTGCAAGATTTGCGCCCAGTCTGACTCCAGGGCTGCCCTCTTAGTCACCACTCTGGACCAACCTTATATTTCTATAGCTCTGCAGCGTATTGATCACTTTCACTCACTGTCATTTAATGGAGGACAAGGAAGAGAAGGCTGCTGCTTAAAAATTAATCAGCTCCAGGGGAGGGGCTACACTAGGATTGTGGCAATGGAAAAAGAGGCGACTGATAAGTCTCCCTTCCCCCATCCATCCCCACCTGCTTCCACCTCTTTCCATAGGTAGGACCAACAGGTGTGTTTATAATACAAGGCTAAGGAGGTCAGAACACATGGAAGATGGGAACTGGGATTTGAAATCAACCCCCTTATCTTTTGAATCTTGATACAATTTCTCACTTTTATGTTTTAGGCTGAACTTTTTTAAAGACCTGCAAATTATTTTCTGCTCTTTGAGAAATGTATTTCTTCCCATGATGAGGGCTCTGAGGAAAGCCTAACCTTGCTCACCATGATATCTCCCACTTGACCCCGAGCCTTTTGGTTCTCAGACCTCTCATTTCTGTGCATGAGTTAATAATCAGAGGAACCCAGAGCTTGAGTGGAACTTGATGAGATATTAAAGCCCACCTCCTGCCTTCCCTTTCCTTCATGGAGGAATTTATCCAGACAAATGGAGATCTGCCCTATTTTTTTTTTTTTTTTTTGAGACGGAGTCTTGCTCTGTTGCCCAGGCTGGAGTGCAGTAGAGCGATCTCAGCTCACTGCAAGTTCTGCCTCCCGGGTTCACGCCATTCTCCTGCCTCAGCCTCCCGAGTAGCTGGGGCTACAGGCACCCGCCACCACGCCCGGCTAATTTTGCTTTTGTATTTTTAGTAGAGACAGGGTTTCTCCATGTTGGTCAGGCTGGTCTCAAACTCCTGATCTCAGGTGATCCACCTGCCTTGGCCTCCCAAAGTGCTGGGATTACAGGCATAAGCCACCATGCCCGGCCGATCTGCCCTATTTAAAAATATCCAAGAAGTTTTTAGCGCCTCCCTGTGTGGCTTTAGGCATCATTCGCACTCACTTCATTCTGCTAGGAATGAGTGACGGAACATAGGTCCTGTGGGCCAGTGCAGGGCTGGACACTTGTGCAGAGACGGTCAGAAGTGTTGGAGCTCCTCTGGGAGCTCATAACTACCAAAGTTAGTGATCTGTACAGAGCTCCTTCCAAAGAGACCCCCACAGGGGGTTAAAAGGTGGTCAACATGGGCCGGGCACTGTGGCTTACACCTGTAATCCCAGCACTTTGGGAGGCCAAGGCAGGAGGATCACCTGAGATCGGGAGTTCGAGACCAGCCTGACCAACATGGAGAAACCCCGTGTCTACTAAAAATTAGTCGGGCGTTGTGGTGCATGCCTGTAATCCCAGCTACTCGGGAGGCTGAGGCAGGAGAATCGCTTGAACCTGGGAGGTGGAGGTTGTGGTGAACCGAGATTGTGCCATTGCACTCCAGCCTGGGCAACAAGAGCAAAACTGTATCAAAAAAAAAGGGGGGGGTGGGTCAACATGATTAGGAGCAAGGGTTAACAAGTGGAACTGCTTAGCTAACAGCATGGCATAATCTCACCCTAGCCCACCTCCCACTCTTGAAAACTGGTGGGAGATAGAAGCACACCACACCCAGGCAAAGCCTCAACGTTGACTTATGTCTATTTACAGCTGGGGTAAACTATTTCAATAGACCACAGAAGGTGCTTCTCAGGGAGTGACAGTTGGCAATGGGACAGGGATAGAAAATCTGTGTCGGGGAGAAATCTGTCAGTTATAACAGAAAACTCAGTTACTTGTGGAAATGTAAAATGGTGCAGCTGCTATGGAAAACAGCACAGCAATTCCCCCCAAAAATTAAAAATGGAATAACCATATGCTCCAGCAGTTCCACTTCTGGGTATACACCCAAAAGAATCAAAAGTGGGACTCAAGCAGATATTTAAGCACCCGTATTCATAGCAGCATTATTCATAGTAGTCAAAAGATGAACACAACCCAATGGCCATTGGCAGATTAATGGATAATCAAAACGTGGTATATGTATACAATGGAATAGCAATCAGCCTTAAAAAGGAAGAAAATGCTGACACATGCTGCAACATGGGTGAACCTTGAAGATGTGTTGCTAAGTGAAATAAGCCAGAGACAGAAGGACAAATACTGTGATTCCACTGCTCTGAGGTTCCTAGAGTAGTCAGGTTCATAGAGGCAGAAAGGAGAATGGCGGCTGCCGGGAGCTAGAGTGGGGAGAGGAACGAGGAGTTATTGTGTAACGGGTCTGGAGTTTCAGTCTGGGAAGATGAAAACAAGTTTGGAGAAGGATGGTGATGATGGTTGTACACGAATGTGAATGTATTTAATGCCACTTTAACTATACATTTTTAAATGGTTAAAATGATACATTTTCTCATACATATATTTACTTCAATTCTTAAGAAAAAAAAAAAAGCTGGTTTAAAATGAAAAGGGAATGTTTTGGCCCACGTGACTCTAAAGTCCATATACAGTTCTAGCTGCCGATACATGATTCAGGGCTCAGAAGGCAGCATAAAGGGTCTGTTTCTTGGCTCAGCTTCTTCCCAGGTTCCTGGGGTGAGGGATGACCTCCAGCCACTTCCAATTTATACCATCGCAACACTTAGTTAAGCAGAATGGAGTACGTTTTCTGGTAACTTCCTCCAAAAACCCAGGATTCATTCTTTCATTGACTCAGATTGAGTGCATCCACACCCATCCTCGTTTCCTACCACTCCCATCAGCCCTTGCTCACAATTACAGAAATCAGGCCAGGCGAGGCCCAGGGTGGAAGATGCAGTGATAAGCACAGGCCAAGGCCCTGCACCCCACCCTGGGGTGGAGGAATCAGCCACATTTTATCATGTGGACTAGGAGAGGGGAAGTGATGGTGTCCCCAGAGCCAAATGGCGTGTAGTTTCCAGAAAGTGAGAGAACAGATGCTGGCCAGACAAAATAAAACAGATGTTCCCATATCTATTCATTTGCTCATTCATCCAGCACTTCTCAAGTGCCTACACCCACTCAGCCACTAAGCTCAGTGGTGCAGATAAGAGATTACCGTGGCCAGGGCCCTCAGGCAGACTTGAAGAAATGCGATCTTGTGCGAGGCGACAGACAAACCTATGTATAACGCTAAAGTGATAAATGTTGTAAAAGCCACATAGGGTAAGTCCCATGGTCTGGTTGTTCCACAGCCTGTGAGGGCTGCTTTCCTATTTATCTTTCTGATTTCTCTGACAGCAGAGCCTGCTCATGGGTCTGGAGAAAATTAGCTTTAAAATGTGGCTCCAGGAGTCTTAATTATGAAAAAGCTCACTGCAGTCTTATGTCTTGCCAAGCACTCAGTAAATGATTGCATTCATTTTTTGACGCACTTGAGTTGGCAGATTGCACTTGAGAAAAGGAAAAAAATGCCTTGGTGTCTGTATTAGCTTTCTGGGGCTGCCATACAAAGTGCCACAAACTGGGTGGCATAGAACAACAAAAATGTGTTGTTTCACAGTTGTAGAGGCTGGAGGTCTGAGATCAAGGTGTCATCAGCGTTGGTTCCATCTGAGAGCTGTGAAGGAGAAGCTTTTCCATGCCTCTCTCCTAATTTCGGGTGCTTTGCTGAAAATCCTTGGTGTTGCTTGGCTTGTGAATACATCACCCTGATCTCTGCCTTCGTGTTCAGATGCTGTTCTCCCTGTGGGTGTATCTGTCTCCAAATTCACCCCCACTTTTTTTTTTTTTTTTTTTTTGGAGACAGAGTCTCGCTCTGTTGCCAAGCTGGAGTGCAGTGGTGCCATCTCGGCCCACTACAACCTCCGCCTCCCGGGTTCAAGTGATTCTCCTGCCTCAGCCTCCCAAGTAGCTGGGACCACAGGTGTGTGCCACCACACCCAGCTAATTTTGGTATTTTTAGTAGAGACGGGGTTTCTCTACATTGGCGGGATGGTCTCAATGTCTGATCTGTTCGCTTCAGGCTCCCAAAGCCCCCTTTTTATTAATAAAAGGATACTCGTCTTACTGGATTCAGGGCCCACCCTACTCCAGTATGACCTCATCTTAATTATATCATAACAACCCTATTTCCAAATAAGGTTGCATTCGGAGGTACTGGAGGTCAGGACTTCAACAAGTGAATTTGGGAATAAGGGGACACAGTTCAACCTATTACAGTACCTGTCTCCTCTCTGCTCTGTCCTCCTTTCTGCAAACAAACCTGAAAAACATCCTGATGGGAAAAGAGGGGGGTCTCTTTGTGGTGTTCTATAAGAAACAGAATGGATCAAAAACCCAGGATTCATTCTCTTTCATTGACTCAGATTGAGTGTGTCCACATCCATCCTCGTTTCCTGACGCTCCCATCAGCCCTTGTGCACAAT
Organism: Symphalangus syndactylus; assembly: GCF_028878055.3. Classification (NCBI taxonomy): domain Eukaryota; kingdom Metazoa; phylum Chordata; class Mammalia; order Primates; family Hylobatidae; genus Symphalangus; species Symphalangus syndactylus. The sequence continues at coordinate 99,204,650 of NC_072435.2, forward strand.
TACAGCAATCAGGCCAGGGGAGGATCGAGACTGCCCTCATGTCTAGGATTGCCCTCAGCTGGGATTAGTTGGCTTGGAAACTTTTAGACTTTCCAAATAGGCACAAACCTTAATTACCAGGAACGCTGCTTTAAAAAGACAAACCGTGCTGGAGCCAAATGTTTCTAAATTGAACAAAGTGCCTTACAGGCTAGCAATGGCCTCATGCGTGCATCTCCACCAAGTGGATACCCCACAGCTTGCTTAACCTTTCTTATTAGGTAGAAGGGCCATTCAATGTGATGCTTTTTAGGGCCCAAGTTCTCTCTGAGACTATCTCCATAGGACCCTCTGGAGTAAAGAATTCAGGAAGAGGCTGGGCATGGTGGCTCACGCCTATAATCCCAGCACTTTGGGAGGCCGAGGCGGGCATATCACGAGGTCAGGAGTTCGAGACCAGCCTGACCAACATGGTGAAACCCCGTCTGTACTAAAAATGCAAAAATTAGCCAGGCATGGTGGCGGGTGCCTGTAATCCCAGCTACTCAGGAGGCTGAGGCAGGAGAATCGCTTGAACCCAGGAGGCAGAAGTTGCAGTGAGCCAAGATCATGCCACTGCACTCCAGCCTGGGTGACAGTGCAAGACTCCATCTCAAAAAGAGTAAATAAATGTATAAATAAACTCAGGAAGAGAGTACCAAGAAACTATCATATTGGAAAATGTAGAATATGGAGACTAATAACTCTAGAATCTGAAGTGTATCAAGCAACAGACATTAATGCTGTTCTCTGGGACAGCCAAACAGCTTCAGTTTCCATAGTACGTTTCTCAGTGCTGTGTGAGGGCAAGACATGGAAGGTACTTGCTTTCAATAATCCCCTTGACTCTGTTCTTAAAATTATAGAATGAGTGTGAGTGCAAGAAAGGATTTCAAGGAAATGGGATTGACTGTGAACCAATAACTTCATGCTTAGAACAAACCAGGAAATGTCATCCATTGGTGAGTTATTTAACCTTGGTTTTTATTACTTAAAAAAAAAAAAAACAATGCTTGAGAAAGAAAGATTATTTCCTATCTAGCCTAGTGATGCACAAAATCTCCTACCCCCAAAAGGGAATATTTAAGCAGAATGTGAGTAGTTATTGCAACTTCTTCATTCCAAAGCTTGGAAGAACCAACATACGACTTCCAGGTAAAATACAGACGTTCTGGTTAAATTTAATTTTGAAGTAAGTAACAAACAATCTTTAAGCCCAAGTAAGTCCCAAATATGGCATGGGATAAACTTATACTACAGTTATTCATTTTTCACCTAAAATTGAAATTTAACGAGTCATTCAATATTTTTATTTGCTAAACCTGGCACCTCTAAACCAACAGTTTAAAGGATAGTTTAAGAGGTAACCAGACTTCCATTTTGAATGTTGAAACAGAGTTTTACAAGTTATCGGTGAAAATGCCCATTCAAGGGTACATGGTGCCTTGTTTCTCAGCTTTGAAAGATCAGGCAAAGATATTAGGGCTGGGGGCGGTTATGCTTTCAAAAGAACGCTAAGCACCAAACATAGGAACCAATGAAGTCTGATGCCTTAATCACAGTGTTTGGAGTTCCAAGTAACAGAGTCCATGCAGAAAATAAATTTGCTGGGAATCCAGAGGCAGGAAGTATGGCTAGACTTCCCAAGAGCCCAGAACCAGGACATGAAGACAGCAGGATCACCAGAATCTAAGCAGTTTCTTTCCCTAACCCTCTGAGATGATGTGACCTCTCATTTGACTTCCCTCTGTGCATTTTCTTTCTCTCTGCCTCTGTCTCATTCCCCGAACTTGTAGTGCTTCTGTGTACATCTTAAGGTAAATGGGTTCCCCCACCATCAGTGATGCCCTCTAATTTATTAGCACCACATGTCCCAGTTCAAAATCATAGAGGAAAGGATCTAACTGGCCCAACTGGGTGCAGGTGTCTAGGAGTGGGGTTGTTACGAACATAGCTGCCAGGGCCCACCCCTAGTACATGTGCAGGGTGGGGCGTGGGGGACTAATTCTGATAGAAGAAAAATGAGGAGGGAGTTGCCCCCAAGGTGTCTGTTACTCAAGAATCTCAAGAGCATTTTGCAAAACTGAAGGAGCTCTCACACTCCTGCTTGATTTAGGCCCAACCAAGCCTTGACATTCCAGATGTGAGTAGCTATTCCAAGTTTCATTCCATTGCAAAGCTTGGAAGAACCAACATAGGGTTGCCAGATAAAATGCAGGATACCCAGTTGAATGTGAATTTCAGATGCACGAGTATGTGTTGAAAAATCTTTCAGCACAAGTATGCCCCAAATATTGCACGGGACAAACGTATACTCAAACTTATTTATCTGAAACTCTCATTTAACTGTGCATCCTGTGTTTTTTTTTTATTTGCTAAATCTGGCAGGGATGAGAATAAATAATTGTGATTAATAGCTGCATCAAACACGCAGACAGGAGACTTTCACTGCAACACTAAAGGGTCTATGGGTTACTTCTACCATCTTTCAGCCCCAAATTTGCAGTTCTCACCTTAGATGGAGCCTGTTGTCTCATAGATGTAACTCAGGTCTAACGTTTTTGTTGGAGTAACCATTTCTTTCATCTCGATTTTCTCAGGCAAACTGTCAGTCTACTTCTTCTGGTGTCTGGAGCTGTGTTTGTCAAGTGGGCTATGAAGGAGATGGTTTTCTGTGCTATGGAAACGCAGCAGTGGTAAGTCATCTATGATGAACTCAATGAAGACAAAACCCTTAAAAAACCTAGTAGCTAAGATGCCTTTAAGGTGATCTATTGACATATCTTTTGCTGCAGGAGATTTTACATGAAGCAAGCTGTTTCTCACAGATGACATACATGCTATGTGGGTCACATGTTTTCTACAGGCTGAAGGCAGCTGGCTTTTATTTGGCAGCTTCTGTGTACCAAGCAGTCCTTACTTCTCTTTCTTGATACTCCACCTCTTTCCATTCTCAGACTTCCCAAAGGAGCAACTAACTGGCCTCTGCTGGGTTCACTGCGCTCTCCTGTCTGGGCTACCCTTTACTTACCCCTGCCCTGTGTATGTGTGTGTGTGTGTGTGTGTGTGCGCGCATGTCTGTGTGTGTGCACGCGTGTGTGTGTGTGTGTGTACACACTTCTGTATGCCAGGCATCTTGCTCAGTCCTTACCATGCAGTAGCAGCCCATTTAAATCTCACAACAAACTTCTGCTACTATTATGCCCATTTTACAGGCAGATAAACTGAGAGGCTTAGCAAAACTTGCCCAACACCCTTCAGCTCCAGAGTGAGGAATCCAGCTGATAGCTCTGATAGCTGTCAAGTGCAGAGCACAAATACTTAACCACCAGTGTAGAACATTCTGTCTGTACAGCACGGGCCACACTAAATCAGCGTTGCTCGTACATTTTTCTATTTTGACCATAAACTTTTTTTTTAACTTATTGAGGTAAAATATACCTATATAATTTACCATCTTTACCATTTCTATGTATGTAGTTCAGCGGTAATAAATACGTTTATATTCTTTATTTTCCTTTCATCCCCTCCATCCCCCTTCCTTTCCTGGTCTCTGGTAGCCACCAATCCACTCTCTGTCTTCATGAGATCCACATTTTTAGCTCTTGCATATGAGTGGGAACTTGTAATATTTGTCCCTCTACAACCATAAACTCTTGAGAGGTGATCTTTGTCTCGTTTCCTACATCAGTCCCATTGCTTATAAATATTTGTCAAAATGAGAAATAAAGTCAATTGACAAATTTCCTCATCACTTACTTTTCATTCAACTCCCTGCAGTTGAGTTCCTGCCCCTCCTCTCTGCTGAAATCACGAGCCTAACAATTCCCAGGAGCCGCAGCCTGCACTAAGAGTCTCGCCCTAAGAACCTGGCCTTTGGGAGGCCCTTTCCACCCTTCGCCTCTCACTGTGGACTGTGCCTTCTACTCACCTAGTCAGGCCAAGGAGCTGTCTCCTGGCACCCAGACCATGGCATGTAAATCACAACATTTTCTCTGCACTAGCCACAGACCCCGTTTCCTAAAATTCTAAAATCCTGCTATCATGACGTCCCTCTCCTCCCACAAAAAGCAAAATTAAGTCCTCACCTTGGCTCTCCAGGCATCTCCACACAGGCTTCACTCTTGTTTTTGGTTTTTTTCCTTGAGACAAGATCTCACTCTGTTGCCCAGGCTGGAGTACAGTGGCATGATCACGGCTCACTGCAGCCTTGACCTCCCCAGGTTCAGGTGATCCTCCTGTCTCAGCCTCCCAAGTAGCTGGGACCACAAGAATGTGTCACCACACTCAGTTAATTTTTGTATTTTTTATAGAGACAGGGTCTCACCATGTGATTCACGTACCTCAAACTCCAAGTGATTCACATACCTCAGTCTCTGAAAGTGCTGGGATGACAGGCCTGAGCCACCAGGCCCGGCCCACTTGTTTTTCTTCTAAACAGCTTTCCCCTCCAGTTGAGCCACCGCCTCACCAGCTCCAGGCCTGCCACATTCCTCTCTCTCCTCCCCAACTCTGGCCTTCCCACCAGCAGATCAGGTGCACCTCAGCTCTCCTCTCCCTTAAAATGTCCCCTCTAAGGGATTACTCAGGCGTCTCTGCTCTTATGTTTATTCACTTTCTTACTAACGTACTTTTTAACATGTGCTTACTGACTTGCTTAATAACCTCAACTACTAGATGGAATTGAGTCAGCACTGAAGACTTATTGTCTTCATGTAAATGTGCATAGGATCATGATACTGCCATTTTTGTGGTATTCAGTAGTTTAAAAAATATTTTCACATATATTAATGCACTTAATTTTCATAATCCCTGGAGCGAGACTTCATCATATTCATTTTCAGATAAAGCACTTGAGTTCTCAGAGGTTAAGTGACTTCCCAAGATCACATAGCTGGTAAATGGCAGATCCAAGAAGTGAACCCAGTCTTTTTTAATAACTGTGTTTAGAGACATTTTTTAAAAAAACTATGACGCCTTCAAATGTCACTGCTCTGCCAGCAATGTTGGTTATCTTTTCAAGGCTGAACTTCCGCCAAACAACTGTAAGTCGTAGAGGAGCAGGGCCATCTTTTCCCTTCAATATATTACATCCCCTTTCATATCTTATAGCTTCCCTTCACCCCACCCCAGTACCAATTGGGGAGGCTCTATATATAGAGAGAGCCATATGGTTAAAGATAATAGGGGCTGAAACTTACTGAAATTACTGCATGCCAGCCTCTAATCACTTTAAAAACAACTCCTATTTCTCATATCAAACTGTGAGTTGGAGCTTTTATTATGCCCATTTTACAGATGAGAAAAGTGAGGTCCTTTAGGTAACTGGCCTAGGGAACTAGGAAATGGCAGAACCAACGTGAAAACCCATGTGGTTTGCTTCCATTGTTCTGAGCCACTACTCAACAATGGCTCTGAAAGGGAGCTATTTGCTGAGCTCTGTGACCCCCGCCCCTTAGCGTCTAGGTAGCCATGTTCTTACAGCCTAAATTCTGATTTGGAAGAACCTTGAGTTGTTGCTTCATTCGAAGTTCCTGGAATGACTTCTATAGAGAATAATCAAGCAACCTTAGTGTAAAAGAAATGTGCGATTCTGTCAGCATGGAAATGCAGCTAGCTGGAGCACCATTCACGTCAGCATCAGGGAGGCAGACCAGGAAAACAAGCCCAGCCCCAGGAAGGCTGAGTGCAGGTGACCCAGAGATGCACTGTGATTGCACTTCTCATTGTTCTTTCTCTGTGTTCTCTCCCATCTCTTCTTCCCTCCCTTGCACGATATGAATAAGGAATTGTCATTTCTCTCCGAAGCAGCTATATTTAACCAGTGGATAAATGTGAGTACCTTTATTGGGACTTAGGATTGGGAATGTATATATTTTAGAAACTTGGAATGCATACAATAGAAAACCGAAAATGCAGCTGGTAAGGAGGGTCAGGCGATTGTGCTGAGCAGTGTTTCTCAACCCTGGCTGCACTATGGAACCACATGGAACACAGTTTTAAAAAATATTCCTGCATAGGTCCCACCCCTGAAGACTCTGATGTGATTGATGAGAGGTTTGCTCTGAGCATCAGTGTGTGGGGGGCAGAAAGGGGGCTTCATTCATCACAGGGATCTTTTTTGTAAGTTAACATGATTCATCATTGTAATTCACCAAGTTTGATTTGGGATTTATAGCTGCAATCTGACACACTTCATATGTGCTTAACTCTCAGCTCAACATGCCAAGAAAAGCTTTTCCATCACCCCTGAAAAGTACAATAATAAAGAATCCAAGCCCCACCCTATGCCATTGTCTCAATCTCTGTCCTCTGGCTGAGTGGACCAAGGTGGCCAGCCCAGCCAGCCATTGCAACAAATGGTTTATCCCCTTAAAATAGACACATGCCAAATAGTCCATGCCTGGTCAGCACCCACCCCAGGACAGCTTCCTGTTGCTTCTGTATGGGGCCTCTCTGAACCCCCCAACCCAGCATAGGTGAGAGAAGAGACTGAGCGTGCTCTCTTGAGCGTGCTGACTTTCACATAGACTCGTCATTCTTGGTCTCACCCCACAGGCATGAGCTGGCCCAGTGGTGTGCTGGACCCTGTTCACACTCGCTCACGAGAACTGATCGTGCACATTCTTCCTAACTCCACTTTCGGTGCAGTCATTTTGGTATCTTGAAATCAGCCCTGGTGGGAGTATTTATGCCATAGAAATCAGTAAATACTACAAACCAAGTCTTGGTTTTTTTTTCTTTTTCCTGGAGATCCGGTTGTTAAACATAAACATGCCACTACTTCTACCAAAAACTGGCTCTCTAGGCAAGAATGAAATTTATGTAAGGTTTTATTTCAGCCCTCTAGTTTCTCCCATGCTGAAACTGTTCCTGCAGTTTCCCCACCATCCTTATTCCAAAGACGTCCAAGAATACTTAAGGTGGCTGGGCGCAGTGGCTCATGCCTGTAATCCCAGCACTTTGGGAGGCTGAGGCAGGTGGATCAGCTGAGGTCAGGCGTTCAAGACCAGCCTGGCCAACATCGTGAAACCCCATCTCTACTAAAAGTACAAAAATTAGCCAGGCATGGTGGCATGTGCCTGTAATTCCAGCCACTCAGGAGGCAGAGACAGGAGAATTGCTTGAACCTGGGAGGCGGAGGTTGCAGTGAGCCGAGATTGCACCACTGCGCTCCAGCTTGGGCGACAGAGTGAGACTCCATCTCAAAAATGAATGCTCAAGGTTCTCTGCACACACACATACACACACATACAAGAACCTATTAAGGCTATTTCTTAGCTCTTCATTTAGACTAACATGTAAAGGACTTATAATGACTGAAAGTGTGACCCGATTGGGCAGATTTACTTTGATAAGACTCACACATTGAATTAAATGAGTCTCACAAGGGAAAATGAGGCATCAGCCAGTGGGTGGGGTGGATTTGGGAAAGGAGACCCTAGGACCCTTCCAGTATCTTATGGGAAATTGTCATCTCTTCCAAGCATTTAAGGCAGCCCTGTTTGTCCCCTAACATAATCAGGTCACTTTATTTTCCTTCTGTGGTTCAGGATGCTTCTCTACAACTCATACTGTCAGCCACCTCAAACCTCACTGTCCTCGTGCCTTCCCAACAAGCTACTGAGGACATGGACCAGGATGAGAAAAGCTTCTGGTTGTCACAGAGCAATATTGAAGCCCTAATAAAGTAGGTGTTACTTATTTTATTTTACATCGTATCTGAATGGCATCTGTGTAAACATGTCTTTGAAGTTCAATGTAGGAAAACCACATGGTCCTTCAAATTCATGGAGCTGAACATGTTCTAGGATTCACCTTTCCTCCCACCCCAGGATAGTAATAGTCAACAATTGCTGACAGCCAACTCTGCCAAGCACTGTTTTACTGCTTTACATATAACCCAGTTAATTCTCTCAACAACCCTATGATAGATACTGTAATGATTCCCATTTTACAGATGTGGAAACCAAAGCACAGCATGGTTAAGTGACTCACTCAAGCCAAGGCTGATAACTGCAGGGGGAACTTGAATTTTGACTATGGCAATCTAGCTCCAGAGCCTGTTCTCTTAACTATTCGGTGATACAGCCCCATGCATTTATATTGAATTATGGCCTTTGTGGACTGTTGTTTCAGGTACCATATGCTACTAGGCACATACAGAGTGGCAGATCTGCAGACCTTGTCTTCTTCTGACATGTTGGCGACATCTTTGCAGGGCAACTTCCTTCACTTGGCGAAGGTGGATGGGGTAAGAGCTCTGGAATTTGGCTGTTTACTTGAAACATAACAGCTTTGTTTATATTGTACTTTTTAAATTTTCATGGTATGGGAACTTCCAAACATGCGCAAAACTACAGAGAACAGAATCCCTCATGTGGGCATCACCCAGCTGCAATAATTATCATCATATATCAATACATACACACATACACGTTACCCTATAGCAGTGATCCTCTAAAACGTGGCTTTCTGCCCAGTGATTGGCCACAAGTCTCACAACAGACCACAGACTGACCCAGAAAGGGTAAAGGATGTGCCATTCCACAACTTCTCTTTTGACGTATAGTTGATTAAGACCTGATTATTAGTAATCGAATCTGTATAGAGAAATGAAATTGAATCTTTATAGAGTTGAATCTATATATACTCAATCTTTATAGAATTAAATCTTTATTAGAGAAATGAAATTTTATATTAAGTTAGAGTCAGTCAATCAATAACTATTGAGCACCTTTTTTTTTTGTATACTATGGTATACTTTAATGTTGACAGTGTGAATTGATAACTGTTTTGGCACAGTTTGTAACACATTTGAAAGGAAACAAAAAAAACTGTATATTTGACATTGGACTTTCTGTAACTCAACATTTACAACATTATTTCCTCTCCCCTCCACAGTGGACAGAACTAATTTCAGATTCAATCCTTTCCATTGTGTCCCATAATATCAAATACTGCATGTTTTCTGACATCTCATATGTATGGAGAATGAAGGGTGGGAAATGTCAAGCCCAGGGCCAGGAAGTACAGCCATGTATCAGGGGAAGTATGATAATAACACTAAGGAAATAAGACTAAAAAATCAAGAAGAGATGTGGGGCCAAAATAACACATGGGAGATCAGATTACATCACGTCAGACCTTTCATGATCCAGTTTGGAGTCACTGTTCTAGTGATGATGTACCTAGAGATACTAGGCACAGATCTAGGTGCTGGAGATAGGGCAATGCCCAAGGAAGAACCCAGCCCCAGAGAAGCTTATCATCTGGCACTTTCTACAGTGTGTCAAAGCTCAGATTCAGAATTCTGTGAGGGAGCCTGGCCGCCCTGCTGCACGGGCAGTGTTTCAGAGCTCTTTCTGTGAATTGCACGAGACGAGAATGAAGATTCCACTGCAAAGTGAAAACTGCTGCATCCATGAACCATGGGCCACAGTCAAAAATGTTTGAGAATTACCACCCTAAAACATTTCTACCTTCCCACTCACCAGTGTGAGCACTATGAAAAAGATCTATGCATAGTAATACCTACATATATGTGACTCATCAGATATTTTCTTTTAGAAAGCAGAAAACAGTGGTCCTATGGCTTTTTAATATCTTATGATAATTCTGGTGACATTGAAGTTATTTTCCATCCAGTGTTAAAATTATATATATTTAAAGTGTACAATATGATTTGATATACAAATACATCATAAGGTGATTCCTACAGTCATGCTAATTTATTGGTGTTTTAAATCACTGATTCTCTTAGCAAGCATTAACTAATTACCCATCTGGGCAGGCGTATCCCAGGCCCTACAGATTCAGAGATAAATCAATCAAGGCCCCTGACCTAGAGGAGCTAACCATTAAAGACACATTTGTAATGAGTTCATTCCTATGTCCTATATAAATATCTCCTGCCAGGAGGGTTTTCTTCAGGTCCTCTGCAGATGTGACTTGGGAGTTGCTCAGGGTGAGACAAGACCAGGGTTCCCAGCAGGGATTTCAGTTGGGGAGAAGAGGAGAGGAAACCAGAAAGAGTAGAGCCCAGTTGGTGTTGATTGGCTAAGTAGGTGGGTGGGTGGGTTGGGTTTTACTTAGCCCCATTTCTTATGCAATTCATAACCTTAAAAAGTAGTTGGATTCTGATCAGGAAAGTCAATTACCACCTGTATTAGTTTGCCAACACTACCATAACAAAGTACCACAGACTGGGAGGCTTAAACAACAGGCATTTATTTTCTCACAGTTCTGGAGGTCAGAAGTCCAAGATCAAGATGTGGGCAGGATTGGTTCCTTCTAAGGCTTTGAGGGAAGGGGCTGTCTTTGGCCTCTCTCC